>NC_073691.1:149116321-150316321 GCF_029784155.1 Uranotaenia lowii | reverse complement strand
ATTAAGTATAGCATTGGCTTTAATTTAATTCGGGTTCGTTGAGACTACACTCCCACCGGGTTATGATTGGTGATCATAAGTCAAAAACTTTCAGTAAAGAGATAGCTAGATAGATAACAAGTAAACGAACGAGTAAATGCGAAACTACTCATTTCTGTGTGAAGATTAGTTAATTAGTTCTGAGTTAACCACTCAGAATATCTGGCAACATTGCTGAGTTACCATCAACCCACTTTGAGTCGTTCATTTTTACCGTGTGATGATGTAAACATTTGTAGTCCGGCCTTTGCTCGTAACTCGAGGCTTACCATGACTATGCTGCGCTTAGCCTCTGTTCGAGACCACAGCAAGAGACCAATGACCTTTCCTCAAACGACTCGAGATCTTCGCTCCGCTTGGTTTGGTTCGAGGGTCCTCTCCTCTTCGCTCGTCCGTGTGCCGAATCGAGAGCAGCTTATCCTGGACACGCGCCTGTTACAGCACACGTCCAACGTTTTACGAAACTATTCGGATGATGCCCGGCGAAGACGTCATCCTACACCGACTCAAGTGACTCACCCGCCGACGACGTGAAGTCACTCTACCCGAGAGTATTTCGCGGCGTAAATACTCTTCCCCCTACGAGTTCGACTGCGAAGCAGATCAAGTCTTATCCCCGCAGCTTCCGTCGTAGGGAGCGCGTTCTACTCAGATACTCAACAGCTTATCCTAGACTCGCGCCTGTCACAGCGGGTCTTTAACACTTGCGACTTAGATGAATTCCGACGGAGATGTCATCCTACACGACTCGAATGGCTCATCCGATGGCAACGTGAGACCAATCTACTCGAGAGTACTCCACAACGTGAATACTCTTCTCCCTACGAGTTCGACTGTTTAGAAGGTGTAGTCTTATCCCCACAGCCTCCGTCTCAGAGGGCGCGTTCGACTCGGATACTCCGCGACGGTATCGTTGGAGGTATCCTACACGCAGACAAGCAGCCCGGCATACGCAGTAGGTAGAGTCTTATCCTTGTATGTTTTACTGCCAGGTTCGGACGCACACTACTCAGGTGCTCCCCGACGAAAGAGTTACCCTACACCGGTCGCGGACTGGTTCCAACTCCTCTGAAGGGCAGTCATGATCTGGGTGAACCCATCGCTGACCACGCGCCAAGTATTGGCATCCTCACACAAACCCTCCGCACGATGTTGTCGGCTATCATGTCTGGTCCGCAGGCGGCAAGCATGTTAGCCCGTACCTCTTCGAACCTCGGACAGTTGAACACTACGTGCTCTGATGTCTCGATTGGGTCACCGCAGGTTGGGCAGAGTGGCGAGGCCACGTTTCCAAACCGATGGTGGTACTGCATGAAGCATCCGTGACCAGTCAAGAACTGTGTCATGCAGAAATCTACCTCTCCATGTCTCCGATCCATCCAAAGTCCGACGTTAGGGATTAAACGATGGGTCCACCGGCCACGTTCTCAGCTGTCCTACTGGTGTTGCCAGCTGAAAATTGAGGCCTCTCTGGCATGTTTCCGCACATCGGGCATGTGCCTGTGCTCGTAGCACAAGATATCTTTCTATACCCGACACAACATCAGCAGCTATCGAGGACATCGTTCAGCATGCGCTGATTACTCGCAGGTTCATCAGCCGCTGCACACTGCAGAGCTTCTGTAGGTTACACTTCCTGCTCAAGGCTGCCACTCCGTACCGCAAAATGGACGAGGTCACACTCACCAGGGCACTCATTTGGCTGCAGCTGATCGCCGAGTTATTCGACATGGGCCGTAAGAGGGCTGCTGTTGCCATTGCCGTTCTTTTACAGGCGTAGTCGACGTGGACCGTAAAGCTCAACCGAACTTCGATCATCACCCCCAGGTACCTGATCGCACGCTAGGATTCGATTGCGCATCGATCCAGCTGCAATCGTCCCTAATTGTGCTGAAACCAGGTTGGTGATCATCACCATCTCTCGGTCTTGTGGTCAGCCAGACGCAAGCTCTTGGAGCGCATCCAACTTTCCACCTTCTCAATTGCGAGTAGCTGAACCTCTCCGGTTGATGGGCCCGCTGCCAGGAGAACCACGTCGTCGGCAAATCCCAAAAGTCTCACTTCCGTGAGGAGACGCAGTTTCAGCAGTTCGTCGTAAACAATGTTCCACAATACCGGGCCAAGTATCGATCCTTGTGGAACCCCTGCCGAGACACTCACTGTTTTCATTCCCTCGCTGGAGTTGGCGGTTACGGAAGTAACATTCCACCGTCCTACAGATATATGCCGGAATCCTCACATGAGCGAAGACGCAATCGCTGCCCAACTGACGCTATTTAAGGCGTTCTTTATGTCAAGGGTGACTATCGTGATACCTGAGGAAATCGAGCTGTGATGTTGTTGTTGCGTGTTTTGGCTGTCAGATTTTTGACATTGTGGTAAGGAAAGGGACCGTGAGTAGATCTAATGTAAGCTAGCTTAAGTTTTTAAAATGTTGTGTGTTAGTAAATAATTATATTAGCTACAAGATTTGGGTTAAGCGTGTTTGTGATTTGGGTAAAAGTTAGCCGTGTATCACACACAAAAAGTCAGTGGTGCTCAAGTTGTTTCAGTAGTCTTCAATTATAAAGCATAAACTTTCTCTTAATCGCAGGAATAGTATTCTATTTACAATATCGAAAATAACATTTGCAACTGATCAAAAAAAAGTTTTCAAATTATTTTTTGTTTCGTGGTCCTTAATTTGTCTTTAAAGATATATTACAAATTACCACACGATTTCGGCAGAACAACTTTGTGCTGGCACATTTGCCACACAGTTCATCGGAATAAACCCTGGTGAGCTTTTTGTTTTACAAATTTGAACTCTAAATTTCCCAGAAATTTATACCCATTCCAAACTTCGTTTCGATTTATGAGTTTTTATCAGTTTCAAAATCAACTGCAGCAACAGCAACAACAACAACAATAACCCACAAGTTCTACCACAGAAATGCAATCATGGCAAAACTATTGAACAATTTGTTTTCCGATTTCCCGACGATAGGAAAGTTTCTTTTTTCCCACACATATGTACCCGAACTCTCCCTCTACCTTCCAAGGCGGAGACTTTTTCCCCGGTACAACGAAACCAGACCGATTTGACTTCTTATTTCCGTTTGTCGAACGAGCGCAAAAAAAATCTATTTCATTCGAATTTCTGGAATCGAAACCGTTTGCCAAAAATCCTTGATAGTTATATTCGGTCAATGTGTTTTTTTTTTTTTGGCTTTTTCAAACTTCTTTCGATTCCAGTTATTTTTTTCGTTTGTTTCGGACTGGGTCCATTTCTCGGATCCCTCGGAAAATGTTTTGCTATCGTTTCGTCTTCGAATGAATGTTGTAGAATGTCTTTTTATCTTCTCGGGTCCAGCCAGGCAGCCAGCATCACCATCATCATCAGCCAACAGCAGTTGTTTTGTATCGGGATTATTGCTTCGAATGGAATTTTTCGTTGTTTTTGTTCCAGTAGATGATAGTTGTTGTTTTTTTGTTCAACTTGTTTCGAATCTGAGCGGAACCGGTTGAAAGAACTTTTCCGTTTCGATCGGACTTCACTTGAATGGGTTCGAATGACGCTGATGGGAGAAATTGAACAAGAGATAACATATGTTTATTGAAAGTTTCTTCGGAGAATACCTACTTTGAAATGATTGAGAGTTATGAAATTTTCAACCAATTTCTACAACTAAAACAAACATTGAATAATTTGATTATGGAAACAGAGCTTCACTGTTTCATAAGTTAATCAATACACATTGCGATTCGAGTCCACACCCACAGGTCATTTATTGGTGCGTTCACGATCGACTAATTGATTATGATAACCAATATAATTATCCGGAACGTCACAATGCCAGTACAAGCCACCTTGCATCATTGATAGAAATGCTGTAGGCCTAGGCATCAACCTTCATCAATCGTCTTCGGCCCCAATTAGTGCTAGTCGTAGGGCAGGACTCTTGGGTTTACGGCAGCTGTCAAACGCAATGACCAACTTGTGGGTTGTGGTTCAACCTTCGAGATGTGCAAATCCGATAGGTTCTTAGAGAGCTCCATTGACCCAGCAAATATCTATCCACTATCATCGACTAATAATACACGTAAGGCATCTGTACCAGGTTCATTACCTTTTCTCTCGTCTTCCATGAGAATCGATTCCCAGCAGCAGCTAGCACTAATTCGAACCGGAAACAGGCAGCTGCAGCACAACTGAACCGAAACCAATTCGAATTGGACTAGATTAGGATAATCACTGGAGCTCCACACTAATCACACCTTGACCCGCAGCAGGTTCAGGCATTAATTGGACAACGAGCATGTGTCCGCTATCGAGATGCGAATAACGCACGGAAGGACGAAACACGCATATAAAATCAAATGGTTCCGTGACTCAACTGTTTGCTACCAGGAATTATCAATAGATTCAAAGATGATGTGTTTAAATGTTGTAAGCTACACAGTAAGTAAATACACAAAATTAGCGAAACAATTTCAATGTACCTGTTTAAAGTGTAGAATCCACCAGGGGAAGCTAGCTGCTTGCATTCTGAGCTTCAGGATAAATTGATTAAAGGATTCATCGGAGGTTTGTTTCAACGACCGAAACACCTCAAGCTCAACGCGTTCGTTACACTTGCCAACGGAAATGCTATTCAAACGCTTGACAGCGTTGTCATATTCTGGTAATTCTTGTGGGCATATTGAAATTTTCACAGGTTCCGGATAGATCTCATTTGGCACTGGCCTCAAATTATAGTAGATCCTCTGTAGGCCCCGCCCACCATGAGCAAACATAAAGGGTGATACGGTCAAAATTTGGTCAAGAGAAACGCGTGTAAATCGGTGAAATCGTATATTTAAAAAATCAAATTAAATTTCTTTTTCAGGTTCAATTAGTATAAAATTCAGGAAAAATATTCAGTTAGGCTTTCGCTTTTCCAAATCCGAATTTCCGGGCCTTACGCTTACCCCTGCCACCAGATTTTGTACAGCCACCTTGTCCACCTTCTTCGCCGCAGAAAGCCAGTTTGCCTTGAACTGCTGCTCGTCCTTAGCAGTTTTTTTGGTCTTCTTTAGGTTCCGCTTGACGATAGCCCAGTATTTCTCAATTGGGCGGAGCTCTGGCGTGTTGGGAGGGTTCTTGTTCTTGGGAAGCACCTGCACTTTGTTGGCGGCGTACCACTCCAGATGCCATATCCGGCCAAAACAGTACGGAACAACCGTGTTTCTTCAGGGAAGGTAGCAGACGTTTATTCAAACACTCTTTCACGTAAATTTCTTGGTTGACAGTCCCGGAAGCTATGAAATTGCTGCTTTTCAAGCCACAGGTACAGATGGGTTCATGTGCTTGAAAATATCTGCTACCTTTCCCCTTCCTTTTGCTGTGTAAAACTCCTGTCTCGGGAGCTGCTTGTAGCCGGCTTTGACGTAGGTTTCGTCGTCCATTACCACGCAGTCAATCTTCGTCAGCATCGTCGTGTAGAACCTCCGGGATTGCGCTTTGACCGTCGTATTTTGTTTATCATCGCGATTTGGAGTCACTACCTTCTTGTAAGTCGAAAGTCCGGCTCGTTTTTGGCTCGATGCACGGTTGTAGACGATACACTTAGCTTATTTGCGGCATCTCGGAGAGAGAGAGGTTAGGGTTTCGCTTGAAACTACCGGCATTTTCGATTTCCCCCCGATCTAGACTTCCTGACTGTCGACAAACGTTCCCCAAACACTTTAATTACATTTGTTACGGTTGATTTGGCAACTTTTAGCGATTTTGCTAGCTTTGCGTGCGAGTAGCTCGGATTTTCGCGATGCGCGAGCAAAATTTTGATACGCTGCTCTTCTTCCTTGGACGGCATTTTGACAACTGAAGAGTGAATTCCAAAATCAAAATAAGAGCAACATTCAACACACACTCACCTTCAAAATGCGGGGTGTTCAGGTTTTTTAAATGCAAAATTGAAAGAAATACGTCCAGTTGATATTGACCAAATTTTGATCGTATCACCCTTTATGCACTTCCACTTACCGCCATTAACTTTCATTCCATGTATATTGCACCACGCCAGTTATCTGTCGATGTCATCTTGAAGCGCAGCGCAATCCACTGTTGAATCTATGATTGGATAGATTTTCAACTCATCAGCAAACAGTAGTTTCGGTGATTGAAGGAATGTTGCTAAATCGTTTATAAACAGCACACAGATATGCGGTCCTAAGTGGCTACCTTGCGGTACACCAGACGGCATGTTGAACACAGTAGAGTGAGTACCACGAATGTTGATAAAATCTCGACGATTAAGCAGATACGACGACAACCATTTTGTTACCCATACTGGAAAGCCGTAGTGAGTAAGTTTTTCTATGCCTTTTAGAACCTCCTAGTCTGAAAATACTGGCTGCCGGCTGTTACGGTTTTTCAGTGTTCCAAAGTAATCATTAGTGCAGTCTGGAGAGAGTGAGCTGTACACGCTACTAAAAAAATCGGCAAACAAACCAGCAGAATACTTAACACTTTCCGATGTCCGTTCTTGAAACTTTACAGATGAAGGAATAGAATTTCCGAGTCGGCAACTTTTGATATATTTCCAGAAAGAAGAAGGATCTTGTTTAACGTTGCGCTCGATGTTCAAAATATACTGATCAAAAGCAGCGTTACGAACTGCCGAATATTCTGTCTCTCATCTAGAAAGAAGTGATTTGTTTCATCAGTCTTATTTCGAAAGTATCGTTTGCGGGTTTTACGAACAACGTTTCGACTTCTTCGACTTTTTTATCGGCGAATTGGCCAGGAGGTGTGTGCGCTCGTAACATCTCCCATCTACATAGGATAGTAGAAGGTAGATACCGCGTCATCTACGCTCAGATCCTCAAGCTCTGCTTGCCAGTTCATGTTCATAAACAGTTCAATAACGTGATCTGTACCGCAATGTGTAGAATCCAAATTTTGCCAGGGGGACTTTCGGTGTCTATTAACTCATCAGAAAAAATAACGCACTATCATAACACACGCATGGAGATGTCGGTCAGTACACAAAATTGCTAGTGGTGGGTGTATAACTTCGATAAGATCAGGTCTATTAATAAACATAAGGTTGAGAATTATTCCATTGCGATGACGAGCGAGCGCATCTGAGACAACCCAGAAGCTATTGTTGATTCTATCACAGCTAGCTCCTGCTCAGTGGAATCGTTCACCGTCAAAAAAATCATTAGAATCTTTATCAAAGCTCCAGTTTAGATCGGGTAGATTATAATCCTGGCTAGTAGCAATACCGCCTAAATCCGTAAATTCGACGAAAAATGAAAAATGTACTGATTTTGGCTAAATGATACTTAATGAACTTTTTTTTAGTCGTCAGTTTGAATTTCCGTTTGTCCGTTCAATCACTGTAAGTATCTGTAAACCGCAGCCTGCGGAATATCATTCGCGCTTGGTGCCCAGCATACATGAAATCGTATTAGAAATGATAACTTAAGTCGACATTGGTGTTGCGAGTCGCAAATCCAACTTCATAACTAAAAGATCGTATAAAATGTCGTCTAAAGTCAGTTTAAATCGGCTATAAAAGAAAGTCCACCATATTTGTACATTTTTAAATGATTTTGCTCCCGACCGGGCTTCAGGTGAGAAAACCATCGTCAAGTTCTCTCTGCAATCAGCAGTGCATCCAGATGGCTAAAAATCGGATGGGAATTGAGGAATATTGACCAATGAAAGAACTGAAAAATATTGCCGCTGGCAACGATATGATGGCTATGAGAGAAAAATCTTACGCTCTCTCGCATTCTTCCGATAGGTACGAAGTACGAAGAAGGCGTCGGATAACGCCCAATTGGTGAAGTATTGTCGTTTTAGAAAGAAATGAAGTTTATGAATGTATATTGCCTCCACTTTGGTGGGTAAATGCTGTTTTTTTTTTCAACTTTAATATGATCATTCTGTAACGTATATGGAACGTATATCAAAACAGCATAAGAATAAAGCTTCAAAAATGTTTGCGGGAACGTAAAAAAGATGGATTGGGCTCACGCTGCGAAAAGATGAGAACGAGATTTTCAGAGAGGCGCTTGAATGGAATCTAGGAGGACATCGGAGAAGAGGCAGACCCAGATACTCGTGGCGGCGAAGCCTAGCCGTCGAAATACGAACTGTGGACGAGAATCTTGACTGGGATCAAGTGAAGACGCTGGCTCCGGATCGTCAACAGTGAAGGTCTTTTACTACGGCCCTATACACCGGAGAAAATTGGCATTAAGTTAGTTCAATAACTACAATTCTTTTAGAAATCCGTAACAAATCCGTAGGAAATGCTTAAAATCAGTAGATTTCTAGCATCGATCCGTAGATCCGTTGAAGAGCTCAAAATCCGTAGATCAACGGAGAAATTGTTTTCCTCTCTTCTCCTTCTTCTTCTTCTTCTTCTTCTTCTTCTTCTTCTTCTTCTTCTTCTTCTTCTTCTTCTTCTGCGTCTGCTTCTTGTTCTTCTTCTTCCTCTTCTTCTTTTTCTTCTAATTCTTCTTCTTCTTCTTTTTCTTTTTCTTGTCCTTCTTACACCAACATGTCCAAAACATGTATGCATCCTGAGAAATGAGAAATTTGCGTTCCTTTTTTCCAACATTGTATCCCAAGTAACAATTTTAGTTTTATACTTATCTGCAAGCTCGCAATGCAACTTCGTTATAAAACGACGTCAAGTTTTATAAACTGCATTAAAACATCTATAAAACACTTATCAGTGTAAAAAGGCCCACCTACAGGAGGTTCTGAAGAAAGCATCGCAAGTACCTTATACAACCTTGGGAGTTTCGTCAAGTGTCAGTTTGTGCGAAAAATTGTCAGCGTAAATGTTTATTTTCCGAACAGGGGTTTTAAAATTGAATCGATCAAGTAAAAATATTCTGATTGAATGACAAACAAAAAAAATCATGGTTCTCTTCGCGAAAAAAATCAAGAAACATAGATATTCAATCGGTATATCTGGCAAAACTTAAAATTTACTAGCATATTTATTGGAAAAAATCTTGCGCTTCAAAATTTATCGATTGATTTTCCTAAAAACAGGCAAATGAAACGCTCCCCCTTATAATATTGCAAAATAAGTGAGTTGAAATATATATTTTTTACTTTTTGGTCATCATGTTTTGTAAAATTTCCTTGAGGTAACTCTCCTTGGCTAGCATTTATATAATATGATGTGAGAATAACGATATTTCAAACATTTTATTGGAAATATTGCTTAATTTTGTTATATTTGTAAGGAAGCCAAAATTAAAATTTTCATTTATTCATAAAAAATGGCGTTTTACCCCATAACCAGTTTTTCCTATGAAAACCATTGAAAAAATTCATATATTTTTGAAAAACAAAACAGCATTTCGAAGTTCTTCCATTTATTTACCACTTGGGAAACATTTTTTTGTTACAACTACCTGAGCCACTAACTAAATATCAACACTTTTAGGAACTATTCTGGTCAATCTGGAAAAGAATTCATTCGTTGCTCTCTGGAGGTCTATTATGCCGGATTTGTTTGCCATCCTTACGGTAATGTTCCAGTTATGCCAATTTCACAACTCTGACACGATACTGAACTGGAGGTTCTTGTGATTATATGGCTCCAAGGAACTTTTTTCCGGTGACGGCAAATGGTGAGGATCCGGATTTTGGTTTATTTGAACGGGACATAATCGTCTGGGCGCTGGGCAGGTTAAACAAGACATTATCGCCATGACCCTCATATCTACGGATGTTGAAAAGAATTATAGAACAGAAATTAAACTAAAAACGACGAAAATTTACCTTCTTTAATGTTGCAGCGAATGAGATCAACAAAACAAATTGAAATTATTGTTGACATTTTGATTTGCTCTGACCGCCAGCGTTGCCACATAAAAAATTGTATTTCCAAAGTAAAAATAAATAAAATCTGTATTGAAGTTGACAAATCCTTATTGAAATCTGTATCAAACATTTGGATTTGGAATGCACAGAAAGGCTAGGATTAATTGATAAACGCATTGACAAAGCCTTTTTTAACAAAAAGCTTTTTTTAATCATTGAAATCAAGCTAGTTTGGTTTTTACTGACCAACTTCTTCACTTGATTTACTTTCTGAGCATGATTGGACATCAGAATATATTTTTCATATGGAAATGTGGTATCTTTGATGCGCCTGTGAGAAGTTGGTGTTGTTTTATTAAAAATGCGGGAGCCTTAAACAGTCAAGCACTTAATGGCACGCGAGCGTAATCTGAAATAGTAAACAATGGAAAACTGTCGGCTGCTGTAAATCAGTATAAAATCTGTAATCTTATATAGATTTTTGGTTAAAAAAATTAAAAAAAAAATCCATTACAGAGAAATTTGTATACGTGGCAACGCTGCTGTCCGCTCTGACATGTTATTCTTGAGAGCACCTGCAACGGTTCAGGCGTAAATATTGGTTTTAAGTATACCAGTTTAAGCACAATTTGAAATTTTAGAATCGGCTAAAACACCTACTCCCCACCGGTGTAGGAGCAAATTTAAAACGGAAACACTTTCATGGCAGACACTCAATAATTGAGAAGGAAAAACCCATTTTATTAGAAAAATTGCATAAGTTTTGAGTTTCACGGTTAATTGTCTTAAAATTAATTCTACGAATATACTTTTTGACAGAACAATGATTTCAACTATTCTACCAGGATAACATTAATTTTAAAGCAAAAATGACTACACAACGAGGAAAAAAGGTCAATTGAAACAATTCTTCAATTAATTCAATCAAATTGCTTTGAATCAATGTAATAAGGTTTTGTTAAAATGAAATGAAAAAGCAATTTTTTCATCAAGTTATTGCTGACATTGATATAGGAAATGAGAAATGTTTATCCCAAAGTCAAAGGAAATTTTCCTTTGATTTGTCGACATTTTTGTTTATCAAAAACTTGTTTCACTTTGTAAATTTATGTATGGATACAGAAAAATATGCTGCTATTGACGAAAACTCCGAGCAATCTATACGAAACTAAAAATCTCTCAATATCTCAAATAAAACAAAAATTATAGAACAAACAATAAACATTTATTTTACCTCATCTAAAAAGTATTAAAATTTTCTTTTCGTTTATTTTTTTCAAATTTTAGAACGATGACTGAGTTCACTAATTCGTCGAGCCCAAATGAAAAGCTTTTTATTGAATTATATTAAATCGAGAATAATGTGCTTATACTTGATATGGTTTTTATTAACATCTATTCTCAATTTATGTTACGTATAGGCAGCTTGAAGCGAAAAAAACATTCAAATAATATCTCAAAAAGAAACTATTATCACACCCAATGTTACCCAAACATGTGTGAAAGAAATCATTGTTGGCTGAAATTTTCTCACCGTGAACTAAATCGGTCTGTCGTATATTTTGAAATCCTGTTCCAAATTTGCATGAATTTGGAACAAAGGCGTATAACTGTTGGGAATTTTGAAATCGATAACTGTGCTAAAACAGCAATTTACGACACCGGTGCCAGACGGACTGTTTTAGCGTGGTCGAAAACCGTGTTTTGCATCTACCGTTGGGACAGCCCTGAATAGGCTTTTTATTCGACCAATTTGCCTTGACGTTTCCGAGAGAACGAATCAAGGTTGTATAAAAAGGTTTTGTAATTGCTGTATAGCTATCTTCCAAACCGGAATAAAAATAAATGACAGAATTTCTTTTGAGTCTTATGAGATGGTTTTGTAATGGTTCTGTAGCTATCCTGAAGAAAATTTATATAATGATCTTCTGAAAATACGCTTCTCGGCTATTAACACTTTCTCAAGCCTGTTAAAAAACCATACACTTTCGGTATAAACCTTGAAGAATTAAAAATGTTACTTGGGTATATGATACATAGTTCATGCATTGCAAATACTACTACGGCCAGGCCAACCATGTGATAAAAATTGCTAAAGATACCGGAACAAGGGATGAATGAAGCGCGAAGTTACCTGCCAAACGCTTCATATGATTATATAGAGATTTGTTATATAGTGGGAAGATTTCTTTGATTATGGATTTGTCAAAACAACGCTCACATTCATTAGTATTTTTTGAATCATTTAAACATTTTCAAATTTCATTTTTCAACAAATGTATTTACTTAGGGTTAAGAAAATGCACTTATTTAGGGTTTGTAATATGAAAAGTTGAAGCGAATCCATCGAGCAAACGAACTCGAAAAGAAAAAATTGTATTCATTTGAACATACATTTTGATTCTTTAACAATTTACAGAATCACGAATTTTACACATATTCATTTTATTTTAAAATATGAAAATAGATCATTTTAAAAGAGATCTAAAGTTATCATTTTGATGAGCAGATAGTATAAAAGATTGGAATCAGCTTCAGATTCTACATTGGTCAAAAAGTGACATTCCGGATCTGGTTTAACTGTTTTATCAAAAGTATTTGGATACCAGTACAATGATACCTCAATATTGCGCCAGCGATAAAAAAAAAGAGGAACGGACTCAACAGTTTCTTCAATAAAATAAAAGTTCTCTACAATCCCTAGACAAGCCCTAGCAAAATTTTTCAGCATTGAAAAAAAAGCTCTCTCGTAACTTTCGAGCACAGCCTACCACCGGAGAAATTATTGTGGTGAAAATCTTGGCCAACTATTAGGATATATTGACAGTTTTACACGAACACCACCTTAGCAGGAGGCCTCAGCCCTAACCTCAAACCATGGGAGAACAGAATCAATTTTTGAGAAGGGCGCACGATAAACGCGATTTTGCGGTACTAATATCGACAAATTCGCCCTGTGGAAAAGCGACACACAGATGCTCGTGTTTTGATTTTTTTGGGTGGTCAGGGCTGCCAAGTGCATTGATATTTGGAAAATGATTATATTTTAAATTGAATTTTTATTGAAAAACGTTTTCATGAGTACTGAGAATTTGCAACTTTCCCCTAGATTTCTATTAAAATATGAAATTAAACGCAACATTTATCTGAACTGAATAACAACTGTCTGTATCGCACACTTAAACGATGTAGCGAATTATGTGAAAATGTTATAAATAATCAGAGCATGCAGGCTATTATTTTCATAGTCAACATCAACGTGGCTTTTATTAATTTACTTTTTTTTGTAACAGTGAATGATTTTGCATTCGTTTAGAAGTTGGAAACAACTCTTTTCACTTTACCGAGCAGTACATGAAAATATATTTCAGATGTTTTAAATTCACCTTGAAAATTCATTAGCGGAAGATGGCTTATCTTCATCAATTTTATTAGAGACAACCCGTAATGAATTCAAACGATTAGCTGTTGATTGTTAAAAAATTTAATCAATTCAGAAATATTATAGTTAGTTTAAAAATATTTTCTCAATGTTGCCCGACATTAACATGATTTTTTTTATGGTTTTATCGATTTTTTTTTCGAATTTTTGAATTTCAACACGTGTAACTTCACGTAATATTTTGTACAGGTCTTTTTGTACCTACTTCTATTTGAAGTAGTAAAAGTTAGCCCTTTTGAAATTCCTCTTTACTACAATTCCAGGATAGGTATTTTCCTTTAGTTTGAAAAAATCTCTCAATGCTTTATTTTTCATAATTTTAAAGTTGGGTGAAAGTAAAATTTTTACTCCAGCACCAATAAAATCTACTGCTTTAAAATTAAATAGCTTCTTAAATGGAAAACCACGCAAATTTTTATAGATTTGACAAACCAAAGTGAGTTTCAAATAAAATCACCCACAAATGCTAAATTTAATCCAAAATATCCTGCTAGCATACCACAACAGTAACAGCTAAACAAATTACTTTTATTGTGCTAACCGCGAAGCTTGCTGTTCGAATGCAGATTAGTGAAATGGTATTTGACATTGAGCGAATTCTAAATGCAACACATTGATACGTATAGTTTTCGCTGCTACCGAATCCGGAAACAATCGAAATCGGATGCTAACCGGGACCCTTCATCAAATAAAATCAATCCCCGGAACATGTCCAGGAATCGAAATGCTGTAAGAATTGTCATTTTGTTTTTTTCGGGGAATGGATTCAAAAAAAAAAACTAGTATTTAAACAACTATTTCCCCTGGAACTGAAATTTTCGGAATCGATCCATCGATTGGCATCTTTTATGGGTGGTCAGAATCGAGCACGTGGACATTTGTGCCAACCCAATATCGGAACAACATCAGCCGCAACAGTCCGGGACCTGATGCCGGCGAAATGATTAATTCAAAGTGGTCACCGGATGACAGACGGTTTTGCAAATCATTGCGATTTTCGATTGACATTTAGTGGTTTCGGGTGTGGTTTTTGGGTTTTCGTATTTTTTGCCGCCCCGGTCCTTGGACTGAGCTGCTGAATCACGTATGAATGTTGTTTGATGGGGTCAAAACGGTTTTTGATCTTCGATTGATTAAAATTGAACCGAAAAGTTTCCAATTTGACCGCAGCTGTCGGAAACAGTACCACTTTATCGACGGAGAGAATGAATAAATTGTGCAAAGCTATTTATTATAGCCTTTGTAAGTCTTCAGTGTCAAGTTTTTTTTTATTCAGAACCGAATGATCAATTACAGGTACAGGACCCAAAACTCAGTTCAAATGATTGATCGTCAACTTACTCCTGTCCTGACATTCTTCTGGCGTTGATATGTCTAAGAAAGTCATCTTCATCTGGTTCGAAGGACCAAATGCTGGTTCGCAAAGCAAGTCCAGTCAGCTTTGCTGAATGATTGAAAAACTGTCTCGATTTTTCTTGACCAACCATATGACCATATGACTGCTAAGCCGATGCCGACCCGAAGGACCAAATTTTGGAGTAATTAAAGCAACATATACTTATAAGCTGTTCATTTATATCTGAGCATGATTGGAAATGAACAGTAAAACAAAATTTAGGAGAAAATTATTTTCTTAATTTGCTTTGATGTTCTCCATTGTCTTCTTGTGTAGTGATACACGACAAAATTATATTCCAGCCAATTGCAGCGGTGTTTAAACTCGCCTCGGAAAGAATCATTCGGCTGATTTTTTCCGAGTTTAACTTGTTGTGTGCAGATTGATTTTATCTTCGTTCCAATCATGACGTGATTGCACACAAAACGAAGAGAACAGTTCCGAGTTGATGTTTTCCCCTCCTCGCAGGAATAAAATCACACCAATGAAACAACAGAACGAAGCTTACCGTACACGAATGCTCACGAGCGATCGTTGCCCGACGGACCGAGTTAACATTCCTCGCACCCTTCTCTCGCTCGTTTCCCGTTCCCTTGTATCTATCACTTTTAGCCACGCCCCCATGCGTTGTCCGATTGATGTGTTCGGCTGCCGAACGAAAACGATTTTTTCTTTAATTCGCTGAACTGTTCGTTTGCTTCGCTGATGTTTCTCCCCCGATTGCTGTTTACTCCTGCCGAGTTTACCCGAAGCTTACTTCCTGATGCTTTCCGAGTTGAACTTTAGATAGCATCATTGCAGATTGAGTTTAACGAAATAAAATCGTTCTGCAAAGAAGGGCAAAGTGCGAGTATGTAGACTCGCGATTTTAACATCTCTGGCCAATTGATGTTTCCGTCTCGATAATACTTTGGTCATCCAGAACAGTGTACTACCCAAACAACAAGAAGTCGTATTTTATTTTACAGATTATATCGTATAGAATGTTATTTAAACTCATTTTCGTATATTTGCACCTACATAGTGCGGCTCATGCATATTCTTTATCGTATTCAAATACATTGCATGATTTTATTACGATAATACAATCCAAATCAAGAATATGTGTGATAATGTACCTATATGGCTTCCAAACTGATACGTATATACTGGTTTTGCTGCATTATATACGATATGTCTACACGTATATTTGCACGTATATTTGTGTTGCAAATTCGAAATACCCACCATATGGTTGTCTGGGTACTGGTCACCCGGACGAATTTTGCTATTAAACTAGCAGCTTTGCAGAACTGAACGTTCACATACTGCACTCGATCTGGTTCGAAGGACCCTGTGTTGAAATGACCGTATTAATCATACTCGCAAAATCATGCTTATTTGACTTCATTAGCTAGAGCAATCATGTGTTCACTTCTAAATTAATTCCGGTTCGAAGGACCGCATTTCGATATCGGATACCGTTACAATCAGGCTCAAAGGACCAAATGTTGACTTCTTTTGGTTAAAGGAATTTGGCACAATTATCTCTAGTCCTTTGAATTGGCATGATTGGCTAATTCAAAGAACTAAACAGTGAAATATATCATCTCTCTGTGCTAGAGGAATAATGACTATGTCGGATGAAATCATCTCTAAATATACAAAATAGAATTAGAATATTATCTCTATCTCAGGATATGGACTACAAAGTTGCTCACAATTCAACCAACTGAATATTGATTGCCCGGAACAAATGCTTTTCGCAATATCGTTTTAGTATTGGTCTTGATTTGACTTTAACAAAAAAATATTTTAATTCTACCAGATCCAGGATCCTAAGGCCCAAAGAATGAAAAAACCGTTTTAATGAAGCTTGTGGAACCAATTGTTTGCTCCGGATAACAAAACTGTCATTTTTGTAATTTTTGTCATTTTTGTCATTTTTGTCATTTTTGTCATTTTTGTCATTTTTGTCATTTTTGTCATTTATGCCATTTTTGTCATTTTTGTCATTTTTGTAATTTTTGTAATTTTTGTAATTTTTGTTTTTTTTGTCATTTTTGTCATTTTTGTCATTTTTGTCATTTTTGTCATTTTTGTCATTTTTGTCATTTCTGTCATTTTTGTCATTTTTGTAATTTTTGTCATTTTTGTAATTTTTGTAATTTTTGTCATTTTTGTTATTTTTGTCATTTTTGTCATTTTTGTCATTTTTGTCATTTTTTGTCATTTTTTGTCATTTTTGTCATTTTTGTCATTTTCGTCATTTTTGTCATTTTTGTCATTTTTGTCATTTTTGTCATTTTTGTCATTTTTGTCATTTTTGTCATTTTTGTCATTTTTTTCATTTTTGTCATTTTTGTCATTTTTGTTATTTTTGTCATTTTTGTCATTTTTGTCATTTTTGTCATTTTTGTCATTTTTGTCATTTTTGTCATTTTTGTCATTTTTGTCATTTTTGTCATTTTTGTCATTTTTGTCATTTTTGTCATTTTTGTCATTTTTGTCATTTTTGTCATTTTTGTCATTTTTGTCATTTTTGTCATTTTTGTCATTTTTGTCATTTTTGTCATTTTTGTCATTTTTGTCATTTTTGTCATTTTTGTCATTTTTGTCATTTTTGTCATTTTTGTCATTTTTGTCATTTTTGTCATTTTTGTCATTTTTGTCATTTTTGTCATTTTTGTCATTTTTGTCATTTTTGTCATTTTTGTCATTTTTGTCATTTTTGTCATTTTTGTCATTTTTGTCATTTTTGTCATTTTTGTCATTTTTGTCATTTTTGTCATTTTTGTCATTTTTGTCATAAATTCAAAACAATCAACCTCTTGTTCATAGTTCAAAGTCAGATTTGAATTGAAAAAACGCCCTGAAGTACATATCCAAGGAAGCAAAATTATGTCCAAGCACCACCGTTTGGACTTAAAGTGGTCCCGGAAATTTTTCAAGGATGAAGAAATAGAAAAACTTTCAAGCTGTATGTAACTTGAAACTGTACCTTGTTTTTCCGTGGAATCATCCGTCAGTATTAATCCAGCTAAAGTTTTTCATTCATATCGCAAACAGTTACAGTTACAACACGTCTAAATTGTCAGTTCGAAAATGATTTTGCCACCCACACGGTACTCAGCTTTAAATTGAATCGTGCGCAAAAGAAGCTGTTAGATGAAAGGTACAAAAACATAATCCAAGCAACCGAAAGTCGCGTTCTCACTTAAAGATGGAACCCCGAAGTTCACATTTGGCTGAGAAAATGTTTTACGGGAATTTCAGGTGACTCATGTCACGTAGAAGTTATTCAGGAACTTCTATCGCCTTTTGAAAGGTTGAAATATCGATAACGGAACTTTTAAGCGCTTTTAATGGAACTTCTTTAAAGAAGGTCGGTAGCGTTCGCTAAGCACTTTCTAAGATAACTTCAGGTGTTCCAAGGAACTTATTTGGGAAATCTAAGATACTTCTAAGTATTTAAAGGAACTTATTAGGGAATTCTAAGCACTATGTCAAATATGTCTGTCAATTTTATGTCATGGTATTTGTTTTGTTTATACCAGTACTCATGTTTAAAATTGAGTTCAACGCAAAATGAAAAAAAAATGTCTGAGGTTGAAACAAATATTTAAACAATTTTCCGGATTTTTAACATTGAAGTTTTTATATTTTCAGAGCCTTTTCTTCATCCACCGCTGCGATTGAAGAGAGTACCATCGCTTGCTGCCTGTGATTAGGACCCCCACTGCATGCATACTTCAAAATGCAGTAGTTTCGGAAACATGATTTCTGCTGGAGGACTGCCGCTGACGTAGGTTATAGTGTGTCTTATAATGTTGTGTGTTGTGTTGTGTGTTAAAAGAGCGATTTATCTGAATAAACGTTTGATGATAAAATATTTGTAATTTTATATTTATTTGGTGTACCGAAAGTCCTTTAAAAACGGAATGTATAAACTCTCAACCAACCCATTCGATCATCGCTCATACGCGAGTCCAAATAAAATTAGTTTAAGTACTAATTATTACAATGGCAATGAACTATTGCTGGATTGGTCGAGAGGCTGGTAAGTTTCATGGCAACCTAGAGAGCAGCGGTTCAATTCTCGTAAGAATAAGTAGCATTTGTAATCAAAAAAAAAAAATTAATTAAAATTGAAATCAATAAGATAGACCACGATAGACCGGCAATCTAGCAATCTGTCAACTGGATTTTTTTTTCGGCGCGTAGAAGTTACTTGACATTCTCTTAGAAGCTGAATAGCGTTCTCTACAGCCACCTAAACGAACTTGAAAGTAGCTTTAAGAACTTAAATTTCGGGCTGATTAGCATTCTCTTCAGACACAAACGAGAGCTGATTAAGCTTCTATGGAACCTTTTTAAGGGAATTCTGGTTGCTTGGGAAGGCTTTTCCTACTAATTGAAACATTTTCCGCGTGGGAGACAGAAACGTGTAATGTTTTTCACGCTGTTTTCTGATTTAACACTTCCGCAGTCTTCCTTGTTGCTAAGACCGGTTATTTTGCATCATCACCTTTGCCAAAATCTTTGTGAGGAATCAGCAGCTAAGTTTTTCTTGCAAAAACATGAGTCAGACACAAGGATTATTTCCGATTTAAAAAAAAAACGACAACAAGAAGATCTGTATCTTCGAAATGACTAATTAGCCTTCGCTGAGATGAAAGACATTCCACTTCATGAGCGGATTTTTTTGTGTACCGTCTGAAATGGAAGTGGAAAGTGAAATTTATGTTTCCGGAAGGCTCCGGAATCACCTGATTCCGGAGAATAATCACATTTCGCATCGTTATTTGCCTAATAAGACTGATTCGGTGCTTCATCATTGTCTTGTTAGGATCCTTAATGGGAGAACAAAGCGGAAGAACGAAAACGTCCGTTCGGATTTTTTTTTGCCTGGCTCTCTCTCTCATTTTGCTGTCACAACCATTTCCGGTCAGATGGAGGAATTCACTGGGCTTGCTCGGCGGATATCAAATTGTATCTTTGCATCTCCATTTTCTCGAGACATCTTCATTATTGGTGTAATTCCACCGGTCCCGACCTTTCTGGGAAGCATCCCGGTTGGCTGTTGTTTGTGGTGTTTAAAAATGGAAAGCTACTTCCGGCAATTTTCCGAATGTTAACTTTCGCTTGACGTTTTGCCTTTTTCTTGGTATTTCAGAAGGAGGCAAGATGAAGGAAACGTAGAGCCGAAACGAACGCCGCGGAATAATTTAACCAAAAAGCGAATAAAATTGTTGGTTGAAAAAAAACCTGTCAACCTCATTTGAAGCTTGTTGCCATATAATTTGTATCTCATTTATGAACTTTTTTTTCCAGGCGCTGGGAACAAAGATTTCCCCAATTTCGGTGTAATGCTTTTATGAGTTATTTATGACCGGGAAAAAGGCGAATCATCGTTGTGATTAAGGTTGGGTATAAAGGGAAGTGGATAAATATGACAATATAATGTTGTATTGAAAATCATTTTGTGGACGAATTTCCATATTTTAAATATAAGCTTATAAACTTCCGGTTTTCGGATCCTCCTGAGAAAAAATGTTCTTGCGGATCAGCAGAAGAAGTCTGCTACTGCGTCGGCGAAACCAAAACATTGTTTGTTTTGGTTCACCGCTTGCTTTGGTCAATTGCCAAACGATAGAATAGTGATGATTTTTTTCTTTTCCTTTAAGTTGCCCGTCACACTCCCCCACACCAAAAAACTCATTTGAGTTCCCTGGAAATGGACGCTTCTGTTCCCAGCATGTCGACAGCACAAAAACAATAGCAAACGCGAACAAAGCTCTACTAATGCTGGGAACCAATGATTTTTTTTAAACTAGTTGCGAGAGAATGGACGAGAATAAATACGATAATAACGTTACATGTGAATCTCAGTGGATGAAATATCCTTTTTTTTTAAGTTTTCAGGTGTTTTTTATTTTACTAAGTCTATGTGTACATGGTTAAATATTGTCTCAAATTATTTCCATTTTTATCACTTCCTTGAGTTTCATTCATGAACATTATGTATCTTATAAAAATTTTCAGTAATCTTCCTTTAACTGATCGATGTATTCGGGCTAGTTCTGGATGTTGAAGAGCCTTGAAGCTGATATTCCTTCCTACTGCGCGGGTTATCTCCGATGACAAGGCGCTCCACAAGTTTTCAACGTCCGGACAAGTTCCAAATTTGTGTAATATTGTTTCTTCTGCTCCGCATGCCTCACAATCCGGCGATGGTCTTCGATTCTCTCTGGCAAGTAAAGCGTTGTGTTTCACCTTCTCATTGCAAAGAAGGTAGAAACTACATCTTCGTCCGTTGATAGTTCTCGATGGTTGATGTTACTCCAAACTTTCTTCCAGTCTCTATGTACCGTTTCTTCAATGCGATTTACAGGTAGCATTATCAGGAGATGTTTGTAGATGGTTTGGGCTGTGGAATTTGTTTCGATGTCTGCTGGATTTTTCAACACCTTTTTCATAATCTCCCTTATGCGAGCCATTTCCACTGGAATTCCTCCTACGTG
Organism: Uranotaenia lowii; assembly: GCF_029784155.1. Lineage (NCBI taxonomy): Eukaryota > Metazoa > Arthropoda > Insecta > Diptera > Culicidae > Uranotaenia > Uranotaenia lowii. Next base: position 150,295,121 of record NC_073691.1, on the reverse strand, counting down.
ACGTTCGTTTCTGAAATATTGAAGCCAAATACCATAGCTTTGAACAGATGAAGGTGTTTAAAATCCACGCTCTCTGGTTGAGGCTCAGTTGTCTCGCTCGATTCAACCAAAGCATAGCCGTTATGCTACTTTTTTGTTTGTGCCATGTAGCAGTGATGGTTTCAGGAATTGTCTTTTTGAATATCACTCCGAGAATGTTGACTTGTTCTTTAACGATTAGTTCTTGAGGTGTACTGAATTCTCCCAACTTCAGCCTCACTGTTTTCATCATATTCAGTTTCGATCCAGATACTTCGCCAAATTCGCTAAATGTTTGGAGCACTAGATTGGTTTTTACTGTATGGTGTATGATAACTGTCACATCATCTGCGTATGCCGAAACAGACTCGCCTTCATCACTGCATATATGAGAAAGTTTAACAATAAGAGGTTGGAGGTATAGCACGAACAACAACATGCTCAAAGGATCACCTTGACGCACAGAACACCTTATGTCAAAAGGCCCTGTTAATTTGCCATTGATAAGCAGCTGCGATTTCGAATAATTCATTATGTTTCGAATCATGGCAATAAAACCAATATTGATGTTCATTGCCGTTAATGTTTTCATCAGAAAGTCAGTATTAACTCTGTCAAAAGCACTTTTTAAGTCACACGCTATAACAAAGCCTGCTCTCTGTGATGCGTAAGTATGGCTGATTTCATCACGAATTAGGCACGTTGCTTCAAAAATGTTATGTGATCCATTGCTACATTTCTGATTGCTGGAGAGAAGAAAGGGTGTAAGCTTATTGAGTCTTTCTTTGAAAACTCGACTAAGAAGTTTAAACTCAACATTAAGCAAGGATATTGGACGCAAAGATTCGATTGAATTGTCGTTGTTTTTTTTGCGAATCAAGACTACCACTCCTGCTAGCTGCTGTGGTTGGATGCCACCGTTCTTCATCTCATTGATGATCTCGGTGAACTCACTTTTTATGATTTTCCATGTCTGCAAAAAGAACTCACGAGTGAGTCCATCTTTACCTGGGAATTTATTCGGAGCGGAACTTTTAATGGCCTTGTGGATCTCATCCTCAGATATGTGATCCATGAGTCTCGCATTGGTCTCCACGTCCTCTGGAATACTCCGTTGCTGTTGGAATCTGTCGTCATCTCTCGATGGTTCTCCCGCGTATAGCCTGCTATAGTGTTGTAAAAGAGCACGTTCGACATCTTCACACTGATTAAACATTTGCCCTTCGATTTCGAGATTTGTGATGGTTGTACCAGTCCGGCGTTTTTTGTTGTCTTCAAGCTGATATAAAGTTACTGGCTCATCCGGCAGGCGACTGAGAGAAATTCGTTGTAGGCATGCCGATAACTCTTTCTCTTTGTCGAGCATTATCGTCTTTATGCGGTTGATTTGTGCGGTGTTATCGGTTAGTTCATGCGCAGCATAAGCTCTTTGCAGGCAACAATAATAGAAGCTGAGTGTATTTTCAAATTGATTCGTCTTCAACCGATGTTTTCTTTTGAAGAAAGACGTTACTTTTCCTTTCGCGAAGTTCATCCACCAATCGACCATAGTTGCGTAGTTTGGAATAACGACTTTCCATTCATTCCATTTACCGCGTAGCTCGGAAAGGTTGTCTGTTGTGAGAAGATAGTTTTTTAACTTCCAAGGAGGTCGAAGAACGTGCTGAACCGTGAGTGGAAGTGTTATCTTCAAAATAACTGATCTGTGGTCGCTGAAGCAGTTGGCACAATTACTACGGCTCAGTAGGCGGCTTACAACAGGTTGGTTTACGTAGATAACATCGATTCTAGACATTGATGCTCCACGCACGAATGTAAACTCGTTGGTACGGTGAAAAGTTCTCCAGGCATCAGTTAAATTTTCGGCACGCATCAATCTTTGCAAATTTATGCTAAGATTAGACGTACCAGTTGCGTCCCTCGGATCGGCGATGGAGTTGAAATAGCCGGCTAGTACCAGAAGGGTTTGGTGTTGTGGTATGTATTTGGGTACAATATTGTTGAAAAATTCTTCTCTTAGAGCTCTGTTGTTAGTACCAGAGGGTGCATAAACGTTTAGTATGGTGACGTTATTTTCCAGCGTGATGCATATTAATCTTGAGTCTAACGTTCTGGTCACCCTATGTATCTCAATTCCATTTCGAACGAGGATCGCTGTTCCTCTTTTGTGATGGTCAATGTTTGTTAGGAACTCATATCCAGGAATAGAGAACTGAGAGCATGCAACCTCTTGTAAACAAGCAATATCAATATCATGCATTCTTATAAAAGTGGAGAGAGCTGAGAGTTTGATGTTATTTTGGATGGCGTTTGTGTTGATGGTTGCTATTGTGTATGATCGATCTGTGTGCATTCAGGCGAGTATTTTTCCTTTTCTATTCCCGACTTGCCCAGTGACTGCCATTCAATTTGCAGCTTCTTTCCTCCCATTCATCGACTGGATTTCAACAACAAAGCACCGTGGATTGGCGACAACGTTTCTTCTGGGTTTCCAGCACCGGGACACAACGTATCAGGCCTTTTGGAGTCCCCTGATCCCCTCGACTCAGTCGCGCTGATTCCAGTCATCGACATCAGTCGTCCCGGCCCTGAGTTCGAATGTGGTGAAGGGGCTCTCCAGCCTGCAATTCCAGGCAAGTACTCAGCTTTCGAATGTTCTTCTCTTCGTGATGGATTCCTCCGTTACAGTGATCGACAGCGCAGTATGAATTTTGGAGCGCTTGATGATATTAATATTAATATATATTATCAAAACGTCGGTGGCATCAATTCTTGTCTGAACGAATATCTGCTGGCCACTTCGAGCTGCTGTTACGATATCATCGCGTTCACTGAATCTTGGCTGAACGACAGAACTATTTCTAGCCAGATTTTTGGTTCTGAATACGATGTGTTCCGTTGCGATAGGGGCCCGCGTAACAGCCGGAAGTCAACTGGAGGCGGTGTTTTACTAGCCATTAAATCTACGCTCTCAGCCGTGCTTATCAATGATCAATCCTTTGAGTGCTTGGAAATTGTGTGGACCTGCATAAACTTAGGTAACCGAAAACTCTACGTTTGTGTTGTATATCTGACCCCCGATTGCGTGCGAGATTTGAATTTAGCTGAATGTTTTTCTCAGAGCCTTGTTAAAATACTGTCTCTAACTTGCCCCGAAGACGACCTCTTAGTCATCGGTGATTTTAATTTTCCGGGCATAAAGTGGTGCCCATCGCTGGGAGGCTTTCTGTATCCTGACCCTACATTTTCTTCATTCTCAACTGCCTCTAACATTATTATAGATGCTTTAAGCACCGCAACTCTTCGCCAGATCAATAGCGTTGTGAATGAGAACGGTCGAATGCTTGATTTATGTTTCTCCAACGATGGGCTCCAGACTATAACGATTGAACCAGCGCCTGCACCTCTAGTCAAGTGTGTTCGTCACCACCCTGCGTTGCTGATCTCGATGCAGATATCCGTTTTCAATTCCCGCTCAGAGATACGCCATCTTTCTTCCTTGATTTTAAAAATGCCGATTTCCTAGCTATTTCTCACGAGCTTGACTCTGTTGATTGGGAAGCTGAGCTTGATCGATCCGATCCCAACGCTGCCGCAGAAAAATTTACTCACATCATAAATCACATAATCGATCTACATGTGCCGAAACGTCTTGCTGCTGAAAATGCTCGAGCGCCTTGGATTACCAAAGATTTGAAACGTTTGAAAACCTTGAAGCGCAAAGCTCTTCGAAACTACAACAGGCGTAAATCAGCCTCCTCAAAAGATGAATTTCGTAAGCTGAATTCAGCGTTTAAAAAAAGCAGCGCCAAATGCTACCAGAACTACTTATCGCGATTGCAACGGAATTTTAAACAAAACCCTAAGTCTTTTTGGAAACACGTCAAAGACCAGCGGAAAGAGTCGGGATTACCAACTAACTTGTTTCTGGATGACGAGACGGCCTCATCGGACCACGATATATGCAATCTTTTTGCTAAAAAGTTTTCTAGCGTCTTCTCTTCCGGACCCATATCCTCAGATAGAATAACTAGTGCAACTAGAAACGTTCCATCATTGAATACCCTTTTAAACCACATCTCTTTTGATGAAGAAACTATTCTGAAGGCGACTGTTAAACTAAAAAATTCTGTTTCCCCGGGCCCCGATGGCATACCAGCTACTTTTCTGAAATGCTTCATGCCTCATTTAGTAATTCCTATCAAACGCATATTTGACGCATCGCTGGACAAAGCTATCTTTCCATCGTTGTGGAAGACCGCTTTTATGTTCCCGGTTTACAAAAAAGGCGAAAGGAGAGATATCAATAACTACAGAGGAATATCGGCTTTGTGTGCAGTAGCTAAATTGTTCGAACTTGTTATCATTGACCCATTTTTCTCGTTTAACAAGCAATATATATGTAATGATCAACATGGATTTATGCCCAAGCGCTCTACGACTACGAACTTATTGACATTCACATCTTTCGTGCAAGACAGTTTTGCTGCCGGTTTTCAAGTCGATGCCATTTACACCGATTTGTCAGCTGCTTTTGACAAGGTGAACCACGAAATAGCTAAAGTCTGCTTCATTTAATATTGGAACAAATTCTTTTGCTCATTGTGGCGCTCCTAGTGGACGGATTTGGAAACTTTTTTCACTCACGTGTCGGGAAATTCATTACCTTTCACCATGTATTTATGTCATAACACCAAACGATAGCATTTTGTAAACAACCGCCATGGAAGCCGAACGGAGAGATCAAATTGTGCACAGTTTTCTTGAAAATCCATTGTTGTCGGCATCGAAGCTAGCTAAACAGCTTAAAATGCCCAGAAATACCGTATGGCGTGTTATCAAGCAGTACAAGGAAACATTGACGACGGCTCGGAAGCCGCATTCGAAGCGTCGGAGTGGAACTGTCGACCGGAAACTGCGTGGGAAAGTCATCAAGGCCGTCAAGAGGAATCCCAATCTTTCAGACCGCGATTTGGCCAATAAGTTCCAAGCCGCTCACAGTACGGTGCGACGAATTCGTCTCCGGGAAGGAATAAGGTCATTCCGAGCCAGCAAACAGCCAAATCGGACGCTGAAGCAGAACAATGTGGCCAGAATCCGTGCTCGAAAGCTGTACGACCAAGTGCTGACCAAGTTCGACGGATGTATTCTGATGGACGATGAGACCTACGTGAAGGCGGACTTTGGGCAAATCCCAGGTCAAAAATTTTATTTGGCGACGGCTCGGGGGGATGTACCTGCAAAATTTAAGTTCGTGTTTGCGGATAAATTCGCCCGCAAGTACATGATTTGGCAGGGGATATGCAGTTGTGGACAGAAAACCAAAGTCTTTCTCACTGACAAGACAATGACATCAGAAGTCTACAAAAAAGAGTGCCTACAGAAACGGATTCTGCCGTTTATTCGTGCCCATGATCGTCCAGTAATGTTTTGGCCGGACCTCGCAAGCTGCCATTACAGCAAAACGGTTATGGAATGGTACGCAACGAACGGGGTCAGCGTAATACCGAAGGACCTCAACCCCCCAAACTGCCCCCAGTTCCGGCCGATAGAGAAATACTGGGCAATCACGAAGCGGAGGCTTAAGGCAAAGGGAAAACTTGTTAGGAACATGACTCAAATGAAGAACTGGTGGAATCAAATCGCCAAAACGGTGGACGAAAAGGGTGTGCGCCGCCTAATGTGCCGTATTACGGGAAAAGTACGAGAATTTCTTCGAAACAGCAATGAATAATTTTTTTAATTTTTTTTTATGAAAGAGTAAAGAAAATGCTACATTTGTATGAAAAACAAATTATGAATTCGTTAATAAATGACTGAACTACACGCAATTGTTTGTGTTCCAATATTAAATGAAGCAGACTTTATTGCGAAGCTGGAGAGGCTGGGAATCTGCGGGTCCTTATTAGATTGGTTTCGCAGTTACCTCATTGGACGCAAATTCTCTGTAAGATCTGGTAACTCATGTTCCGAACAATTCTCTGCCACATCTGGCGTGCCTCAAGGCAGCCACCTCGGCCCTGTCGTGTTCCTGATTTACTTCAATGACGTGCTCTTACTACTTGACGGTCCAAAACTCGCCTATGCAGATGATCTGAAGCTTTTCTACACTATAAAATGTTCTGGAGACACTGTACTTTTACAGCGACAGTTTGACAATTTTGCCAATCGGTGCGACGACAACTGCCTGCCATTAAATCGCAAAAAATGCTCGGTCATCACCTTTTCCCGTAAACGGGTTCCTGTTATTGCTGATTATCTTCTTGGAAACCAGATAATTGCTCGAACAAAGCACGTAATTGACTTGGGTGTAATTCTTGACCAACAGTTGGACTTTAAGTCGCACACTAACTATGTAGTGGACAAAGCATCGAGAAGTCTTGGATTCATCTTTCGAGTGACTAAAGACTTCAAAGACATTTACTGCCTGAAAAGTCTCTATTGTAGCCTTGTCCGCTCAACTTTGGAGTATGCATCTGCCGTATGGAGTCCCTATTATCAGAATGGTGCTGATCGAATCGAGGCCATCCAAAGACGCTTTATACGATACGCTTTGAGACACTTGAATTGGCAAGATCCGTTTCGCCTTCCTCGATACGAGAATCGTTGCAACCTCATATCCTTGGACACGCTCCAAGCCCGGCGAGCTTCCATTCGAGCACTATTAGTTTCCGATCTTCTGGCTTCGAATATAGACTGCCCCATGCTGCTGGAAACTATCAATTTGTGCGTTCGACCTCCAAGACTAAGAGATCGGAACCTTCAGCTTCACATTCCTCTTCGCCAGAACAACTATGGGGCCAATAGTGCCCTGATTGGTATTACAAGGACATTCAACCGTTTCTCAGAGCTCTTCGACTTTGATACCTCCAGGAATGTGTTTAAAAAAAGAATTCTAGCTATGTTAAGAACTGTGTAGTCTGTAGTAAGCGATTTTTTGTTATTTTACATTAATGTTACTTCAAGTCTAATCATTAGGATCAATACGTGATCCGTTGATTTATTAACAATAAATAAATAAATAAGATCATTTTGGTGCGGAATGTTTGGTTTTACTTGCCTCTCGGATCTGAGATGATGCCTGCGCTCTTGTAATTGTTCTGTTCTGTCGTTCAACACTAACCCTGTCTTCAGTCATTTCCTCAACATCATCGGAGATCTCTGCGTCGATGATCACTCTTTTGGCGCTTCTAGCGTCAATGACTCTAGAAGCAAAGTTCTCACGGCGAGTCCCAGGTTTTGCTCTAACGGTGGTAGTCATGCCAGTAGTCCTGCGGTCTTTCGAAGTCGAACGTTGATCCGGAACGGGTTTAGAGATCATCTCTTTTCGGTTTGCTGGATCCGGTTGGTTTTGTTTGGGTGATTGAACTACAGCGGTAGTAGCTATGGGTGTTTGTGGAGTGGTGGTTGCTGTTGTTGCTCGGGATGCTGTGATGTTGGTTGGTGTTTGTTTTCCTGCTGCGATATCAGCGTTGGAGCGGATCTCCCTTTCCTGCTCTGCCAGAAATGCGCGGTTTTCGGCACACCCCCTTCCTCGGTGCATAACATTGCTGCAGTGTCGACATGTTTGCACTTGGTCATTATATGTGACGTAGGTGCTGTATCCTCGTATGCTGACGTATGGCGGAATTGCTCGACGAAGTTGCATTCTAGCGATTCTTACTCTACTCAAAGTGTCGGGGAATCTAGCTGATTTGCATTTCTCATTAGAAATGCTAATGATGTTGCCGTATCGTTGCATATGATATCTGATCCAATCTTCAGGCATTTTAGGAGGAAGGTGATGAAGTTTGACGTCGATGCCGCCATCTTCGACAAAAATGCGCATTTTGTGGGATTTGCCATCGCAGGTGATTTCAAGTTTATCGTCGAAGGAATCAAAGATTTCTTGCACTTTTTGCTAATAACTGAGTTCAACGTATACTTTTCCATCCGTCAGATCAACTTGGATGGCTTGGACCTCGATCGGCGTCAGCTTAAGCTGGTCTGCGATGAAATCGTAGATTTGCGGGTGCTTCAGATTCCGGATTCCTCGAATGTCCAGGTAAAAATTATTGAGCCTTAACGAATCCATCTCGGTTTAGGGGAGCCTACAACTTGCAAGCCTTTAAACCCCTTTTTACTAATTGAAAAAAAAACTTGACTGTTCACAAAAAATTGACTAGAAAAACACGTCTTAACCGCTCGGCTTTGCCGTGCTAACTATACCTTTTAAGAGATTCACAACAAAACAAATATTTACTAGAATAAAAAAGTTAAGAAAAATTATACTAAATTAAACTAAGGCTGTCTTAAAAATAGATAAAGGTAAAAACAAAAAAAAAATAAAAATAACAAAAACTAATATGATGGTTGATGGTTATCAAACTTGAGTTTCTTTGAGAAAGAGTATTAATTTGGATTTGATGGCAAGTCGATTGTTTATAATTTTTATATGATATGGTAATGTATTGTATTTAGTAGGTCCAATAAACGATATTCTACATTGACCTAGAGTTGTTGTTGAAATACTGCGTTGGAGGTGACGTGATTGACGAGTATTCTGCAATCGTTCACCGATGGTAAAGCTAATATTTATATTCGTTTCTGGATGTAAACTATCAAAAACAAGTAATAGGGTTTGCAGATCACACATTTTATTTAGTGGTAGAATATTATGCGATAAATTAGAATAAAGCCGGTTTGTTGAAAATAGTAAAGGAAGACCAAAAATGATTTTCAAGCAACGATTTTCTAATGTTTGAAGGCGTGCAAGTAGAGAAATCGATGCTCGTCCCCATATTGAAATAAGATAATTAAATATAGAATAAATGAAGGCGTAGTAAAATCTTAATAGTATATGACTCAGTACAAATTGTTTGATTCGCCAGAGGATTGACTCGGTCCACGGCAACCGTTCTCCAATTTCTCGGGCACCCCACGTTCGCCAGATCACGCTCCACTTGGTCTAACCACCTCGCTCGTTGCCCCCCCCCCCCCGCTCGACCGGATTCGTAGCGAACACCTGTTTTGCAGGACAGTCATCCGGCATTCTCACAACATGTCCCGCCCAGCGTATCCGGCCAGCCTTCACCACCTTCTGGATACTGGGTTCGCCGTAGAGTCGCGCGAGCTCGTGATTCATCCTTCGCCTCCACACTTCGTTCTCCTGTACGCCGCCAAAGATGGTTCTTAACACTCGTCGCTCGAATACTCTGAGTGTACGCAAGTCCTCCTCGAGCAATATCCATGTCTCGTGCCCGTAGAGAGCAACCGGTCTAATGAGCGTCATATACAGGTTACACTTCGTGCGAGGGCTAAGTCTTCTCGACCGCAGTTGCTTGTGGAGTCCATAGTAGGCATGACTTCCGCTGATCTATTCATCGACTTCAAAGCCGCTTACGACACGATCGACCGTAACGAGCAATGGAAAATCATGGACGAGAACGGCTTTTCCGGGAAGCTGACCAGACTGATCAAGGCGACGATGGATGGAACGCAGTGCTGTGTGCGGATTTCGGATGAATTGTCGAGTTCATTCGAATCGCGCAGAGGGCTTCGACAAGTTGATGGTCTATCCTGCATGATGTTCAACAAGGGGCTAGCGGTGGGCGAAATGCGGGGACCGATTTTCAACAGATCCAGTCAACTTATCTGCTTTGCCGATGACATTGATATAGTCGGCAGATCATCTGCGGCGGTGGAAGACATTTACCGCAAACTTAAAAGCGAAGCAGGAAGGATTGGGTTGATGATTAATACGTCCAAGACGAAGTACATGCTGGCCTGCGGATCCGAGACCGACCGAACCCGCTTGTCCAGTAATAACAAGGTCACGATCGACGGCGACGAGCTGGAGATAGTCGAAGACTTTGTCTATCTCGGCTCACTGGTGACCGCAGACAATGACACCAGCCGTGAGATCCGGAGGCGAATTATCAGCGGAAGTCGTGCCTACTATGGATTCCACAAGCCACTGCGGTCGAGAAGACTTAGCCCTCGCACGAAGTGTAATCTGTATATGACGCTCATTAGACCAGTTGTTCTCTACGGACACGAGACATGGATATTGCTCGAGGAGGACCTGCGTACACTCGGAGTATTCGAGCGACGAGTGTTAAGAACCATCTTTGGAGGCGTACAGGAGTGTGGAGGCAAATGATGAACCACGAGCTCGCGCGACTCTACGGCGAACCCAGTATCCAGAAGGTGAGGAAAGCTGGCCGGATACGCTGGGCGGGACATGTTGCGAGATTGCCGGACGCAAAACAGGTGTTCGCTACGAATCCGGTAGGAACAAGACGAGCGGGGGCGCAACGAGCGAGGTGGTTAGACCAAGTGGAGCGTGATCTGGTGAACGTGGGGTGCCCGAGAAATTGGGGAACGGTTGCCATGGACCGAGTGAATTTTAGGGATTATGTTCGTCAAGTTATGTCGTGAGACGGTATACTATTTATGTAAATAATAATAAATAAATAATCCCTTCAGTGTGAGAGTGATAAAAAGCTATATTTAATGTGATAAACAGTTATTTAAGGACTACACTGATGAAAATGAATAAACGATAACTCTATTCCACCACTGAAACCTGCGTTGAGTTACTCATTTCAACAGTTACCGTCAACTGGGGCAACATGCAACACTTTTCAACTTCAATGGCTTCTAAAATCTTAATGCTTACAGATAATCATACCTCTTGTACATCAACAGTTTTAAGGTTGATGGGAAACCAAACTGACGTAGTCAGAAAAATTATTGGTTCTACCAGTTATTTTTAAATTTACAAAAACATGCGATTTTTACCCTACTAAGAAAAAGGGGTAAGTTGCAACAAACTCTGTAAATAATGAAAAATCAAATGAAATCGTTTGAAAATTTATAGATTTTGATAGATTTGTGATGTCATAAGGCATAAAGCACCAATTGCAGTAATTTTTGGTTTTGTTTGAATTAAATTTTACATTTTTCTGTAAAAAAAATTTTAAAGAAAAAACTTAGGAGTAAAAAATACTACAAAATATTCCTTTAGCTTAAATCATGAAAATAAATCTTAGGATGGATGAAATTTTAATGTTAACAAACGCATAATGCAAAACAACCATATCCCAGCATATGAGAACGCGATTTATGAGATTTACTTTTGATTTGCATTTAGGTGCATTTTGCCCCAGACAGCTAACTTAATTTAAAAAATATTTATTTAAAAAATATTGGGGAGTGTCTGAAAAATATGTACACACCAACAGTGTTGGTATAGGAAAATGAAAGCAATATAAACTTTGTAGGTGATATCATCAAGCCAATCTGTCAAGTTTATTATGGCATACAAAAATTTAAAAAATTGTACATCTATTGCTCGATTTTTTAAATTTTTAATGACAATCAAAAACTTTAAAAACTCTTTCACGATGTCAAAAACTATGTCATCATCAATTTGTTATCATTCAATGATAACTTTATTACAGTATATTGAAATAAAATTTGAATGAGTGTAGTGGTATACAAATGTTGCATCTAACACTGCTTTTGCATGATGCCCCGTTTGACGGTACCCTATATTGCGTGAGGCCCTTCGAATCCGATGAGCGACGAAAGTTGGGTTGATTACTTTTGACGGTCGCCATTGGAGACGGAATCAGTGCTGTGAGGCTCAATGCTCGTCGATCGGACATCCCAATCACAAATACGAACGGAATAAATTTGACAAGCTACACCAGATAGAGAAAAGTTGAACCAAACCATTCGATGCCATCCTTGTTAACATACCACAGGAAAATTTCAAATCTGTCCCCATCCCGTTTAACATCCATTGCGGTAAAATGGACAAGTTTTTCAATTATTTCACAGTTGTTGCATCCAAATCGTCCTTCGATCACCACAAGCTTTTATCAATCATTGTCGCCGGGTGTTGAGAAACTTTCCTTTGAAAAAAAAAATTTTCCATTAGAAATAAAACTCAACAAAAAAACCTGTCATCGGTGCTTCTCTCCGTTCACCTTTGTTGTAGCACTAGAAAACTAGATAATGGCCTGAAAAATTGGGAGAACAAACTTCAGGTGGGTTAAAAGGGCTTCCAGATTTTTTTTTGTTCCGAACTGCCTTTCCGCAAACCAAAAGCAAAACTTTTTCCCGCATATTTTTCGTGACCGCGTGTTTTCTTCTATCGGTTCCTTCTACTCATGTTATTCCAGCAACGTTTGCCACCAAATGGGGGTGGAAAATTTCTCGCAACTTGCAGAAAATTGATAGCTAACAGATTTTGCAGCACTTTTTGTTTCCTCGTTTTTGGGGCATTTTTTTTTTGTTCACGTTATTTATATGGAGAAAGCTGTGGAAAAAGTTGTTTTTAGCGTTATCCGTTTTTTTCTCCCTTTTTCGAGCGAAAGCTTATGGCATTTGGGATTTTCATTTACTTTTTTTTTGGGTCTCTCAACTTTAGGATGTAATACCGGGAAAAGTGCCGTGTAGCAGCAAGAAAAAGCTGATATGTTAACGATAATATTCAACACGTTTTTACTTCCTTTTTTCTACGGGCGGTGATATGAAAAATCACAAAGAAAAACGTGGCTCCAGATTCGTTTTATGCTAATGGGATGCTAAGAAGGAAAGTTTTGCTTTTCCCATACGAACCCGAACCACACAATATTGGAAAATCATGCGAAACCGATACGAATAGAGCAAAAATAACATCTCCACGAGATGGGAATTGAAAAATCACATTACCTTGCTTGTTGATAAGTTTGTTTTTATAAATTCCTTCAGCCCAAATAATAAGAATAAAATAAGCCCGGAAATAAAATTGCCCAACTGTGCGCTTCCAGAAGTAAAAATGCAATTCCTATAGGTCCCGGATGGGGAAAAACATCGGAAAATTTGGTTCCGATCTTTTGAAGAGTTCATGGCACAAAAACCATACCACATGGGGGAAGCTAAAATAAAAATACAAAAAAGAAGCAGCAAACCACATCCACTTACTTGCATGTTGCGGTACCAAACTAGCTAACATTCGTAGCAGGAAGCAGTTCATAACTTGCCAAAAGTTACAGTCAATATGCAAATTCACTCAATCACATTATCCCGGTATCAATGATTTAGGAAATCTAGCCCGGGTGAGCGTGGAAGGCGGAAACGTTCCGGGGGAGCGGCAAAAAAAACAGCATGACTCCGTAAATGCAATAACTTTCCGCAACTTATGATGTTTCCGGGAGAACGACAGCAACATAAAAAATCCGGACGATATGATTCGGGTTGTGATGGCGTTTGTGAGGGTTGAGTGCGTTTCGTTTTCGACGTTTTGTTGTGTTTGATAAAAGTTTATAAATATAGAAAATGTGCTTCTGTTGTTGGAATAACTCGATAGAACGTTTTTTTAATTTAATAAAAAAAAAGTTGAGTACTGAGCCGAAACTCAACGTTATGTCTACGTATGTGTTTGAAGTTTGAATATAAATGAAGGAAGCTATGGAAGTTAAAAAAAAAGAATAAAAACTTATAATAAGTAAAAGCTGGATTGGGAACACCGCTTATAAATATTGAACAGCAGGGGTCATTTGTCTGTGAAAAGTACATTTCAGATACCAAAAGCAGTATTCCGGATAACTTTTCTGTTTTTTTTTTTTTGGTAATTTTTAACGACTGATATTGTTTGGTTCTTTATTTTCTAGTTGACATTTCAGTCTACAGGAAGCAAATTACAGAATTTTACAATTTGCTCGACGTTTCGGCCTTTGATCTTGACCTTCTTCAAGGGATAATTTGTATTATACTGTATATGTTGCTCGTAGCTTACTTGTAAAATCCACTTTCCTCATAACATCCAACAGTTTTTATTCAATAACGACCTCTGCGATTAAGCAAATTCATTAAAGTAGGTTAAAATCCGACCGGAATTCTCTTCACACAGTACAGATCAAAGGCCAAACAAAACGTCGGGATAGCTTTTCGGAAATATTACGATCGATCAATTATCGAGAAAAAAAATTCAATTTCCGTATGGAAAAAACCTTAGAAGGCAGCAAAACAAAAATTCATTGAGAGGATTGCATGCGAAATGGTGTAGTGAAAGACATTTTCTACGCAGTGTTGCGAGGACCGTTCTTTTCTAAAGTCAAAGCACCGTTTTTTTTGCTAAAGGATAGCAAACAATCTTAAAAACCTCAACTGCCAAATGCAAGTAGGAAGGGCAGCTGAAAAAAAATAAAGGTTGGGAGAAACGCTTTTGTAGGTCATGTTGGAATGAAAAAAAATGACAATAAAAAAGGAAGTCCACTTAGTAAAACGTCAATTTGAAAAAAGTCAGCATGCCAGAATTACGATGAATCAAATTAAAGTTAATTCGATGAAAAACATTTCAGACAAATTGTGAGTTGAGAGGACCATCATCATAGTTTCATCAAGAAGTTAAAAAGTTCACATTCGGAAGTTTTATTCAAGAAGGAACAGTATTAGCAAATAAAAAACTGAAAAAAGTCTGTGGGAAAAACAGTCTAACAGAATGAGTAAATGCTTGCGAGAAGAATGGTGTGGACGTCTCACTGTATCCTTCCATGGTCACTTCAACTCCACTTATCTCATGTCATTTAATGTTACAACTTATGCACCAGGTCTCACGTATCACATATCTCCTTCTCATGTCTCATGTCTCATATTTTTTTACATCTCTTGTTTTACTTTTTATTCTATCCAGTTTCACATATCGCGCCTCTCATCCCACGGATCGTATCATTTTACATCTAATTTCTAACGTTTGTTTCACTTTTTGCGTCTCACATTTCACGCCTTTCTCTCAACTCACATTTGACGCCTTCCTAGACTCACACCTGCTCACTTGTAGCGTTTCACATCTATCGTCTCACATTTCATATCTCATTATTCAGATGTCATGTCTCATCGTCTCACGTTTCACGCATTGTGTATCAAGGTTCACCTCTACTTCTTACGTCTCATTTTTTGCGTCTCGCATCTCAGGTTTCATATTCCTTAGTGAATATCACATCTCACGTCTCACACCACAAGTCCGACGTCTCATCTTTTCACCGGTTACAACTCACGTTTCCAGTTTCTCCTCAACGTCCCAGATTTTAGCTTTTGCGTCTCACATCCCACGGCTGACTTCTCACATTCATTTTCATCAGTAAATATCACTTCCCACACTTCAAACCACAAGTCTGACGTCTCACGTTTCGTGTCTCATTTTTTCACGACTCACACCTCACGCTTCCAGTTTGTCCTCAACGTCCTACAGTTTAGCTTTGGTGTTTCACATCTCACGGTTGACATTCACATCTCTCATCTTATGTCGCACATCTCACGTTTGATTTACAGTCCCCATTAGTTTTTGACAAAATTCGACTTTGGCAACATCCGATTTTGGCAAATGAAAGAAAATTTTGGTTATAAGAAAGAACATTACCTTATAGTTTTTGCTATAACAGAACCAATATAATAGAGACAAGCACTAGAAAAACGTTTTTACGTTTTTAAATGGTAGTGAATAAAGCAACAAAAACAAAAAAATACAAAAATTATAAAGTTGGTACTCAAAACTGGCAAAAAGATTTAAATTTCATAAAATTTAAAACTCACATCTCTTATCTCATATCTCGTATCCCACTTTTCATATCTCACATCTCATATCTCACATCTCATACCTCACATCTCATACCTCACATCTCATATCTCACATCTCATATCTCAAATCTCATATCCCACATAGTTATCATATCTTACATCTCATATCTCACATCTTATATCTCATATCTCATATCTCATATCTCATATCTCATATCTCATATCTCATATCTCATATCTCATATCTCATATCTCATATCTCATATCTCATATCTCATATCTCATATCTTATATCTCATATCTCATATCTCATATCTCATATCTCATATCTCATATCTCATATCTCATATCTCATATCTCATATCTCATATCTCATATCTCATATCTCATATCTCATATCTCATATCTCATATCTCATATCTCATATCTCATATCTCATATCTCATATCTCATATCTCATATCTCATATCTCATATCTCATATCTCATATCTCATATCTCATATCTCATATCTCATATCTCATATCTCATATCTCATATCTCATATCTCATATCTCATATCTCATATCTCATATCTCATATCTCATATCTCATATCTCATATCTCATATCTCATATCTCATATCTCATATCTCATATCTCATATCTCATATCTCATATCTCATATCTCATATCTCATATCTCATATCTCATATCTCATATCTCATATCTCATATCTCATATCTCATATCTCATATCTCATATCTCATATCTCATATCTCATATCTCATATCTCATATCTCATATCTCATATCTCATATCTCATATCTCATATCTCATATTTCATATCTCATATCTCATATCTCATATCTCATATCTCATATCTCATATCTCATATCTCATATCTTACATCTCATATCTCATATCTCATATCTCATATCTCATATCTCATATCTTTATCTCATATCTCATATCTCATATCTCATATCTCATATCTCATATCTCATATCTCATATCTCATATCTCATATCTCATATCTCATATCTCATATCTCATATCTCATATCTCATATCTCATATCTATATCCAAAATCTTTGAAAAACTGATTAAATATCAGATAACTGAATACCTTAACCAAAACAACATTCTATTTGAATTTCAATCCGGATTTCGTTCATCTCACAGTACAGAAACCGCTCTTATGAAAGTACATGACGACATTGCGTACACCTTAGATAAAAAAGGATTTGCAGCTCTGTTGTTAATAGATTTTGCAAAAGCCTTCGATCGCGTTTCGCATTCAAAACTTGTTAACAAACTGAAAACCAAATACAATTTTTCAAGACCAGCTTCCGAACTTGTTCTATCGTATCTTGAAGGGCGCTCTCAAACTGTATTTTTCAACGAATGTTTTTCTGAATTTGTATCCATACATTCGGGAGTTCCGCAAGGATCGATTTTGGGACCTTTATTTTTCTCGCTTTTTATAAACGACCTTCCATCTGTTCTACAGCACTGCTCAATTCATCTATTTGCTGATGATGTACAAATATACCTCTGCGAGAAAAATGCATCAAACCTGAATGATTTTTACGCAAAAATAAATCAGGATCTTGCTAAAATAAGTGAATGGTCTGATGTTAATCTCTTACCAATAAACCCATCAAAAACCAAAGCACTGTGTTTTGGTAGACAGTTAACCTCACAAGTTTCTCCACAAGTTGTTCTTAACAACACTACTATTCAGTTTGTAGACTATGCTGAAAACCTCGGAGTAATTTTCGAACGGGATCTTTCTTGGAATCGACATATTAATGCTCAATGCTGCAAAATTTACGGTGCGCTGAAAAGACTAAACCTAACGACAAACCATTTGGACGTCTCTACAAAATTGAAACTTTTCAAAACCTATGTTTATCCTCTATTTATTTACGGTGATTTTCTATATTTGAATGCCTTAGAAAGATCCGTTAGTAGGTTGCGCATAGCTCTCAACTCCTGCGTACGATATGTTTTCAATTTGTCACGTTTCTCCCGAGTGTCACATTTACAAAAACTACTCATTGGTTGTTCATTTGAAAATTTTCGGAAGTATCGTTCTTGCGTAGTAATGCACAGAATTTTGAAATCCGGAAAACCACTATATTTGAAAAATTTACTAATCCCGTTAAGAAATTCTAGAACCAGGAATATTGTAGTCCCTTTGCATAGTACTACTTATTACGGTAGATCTTTCTTCGTGAGAGGTGTTGTATATTGGAATAATCTTCCCTTTAATCTAAAATCAATTCAAAATAAATCAGAGTTCAAAAGGAGTTTGCTGGAGGAATTCGTGGAGTAAGAACGACATATAAATAAATAAGAATCAGTATGATGGAACGATTAGTTGTTAAGAAATTATTAGAAATGAAACTACCACATTGTAACATTTAAAAAGATTTTTATCTTACGTTGCAAGATTCAATAAACAATAATAATAATAATAATAATAATATCTCATATCTCATATCTCATATCTCATGTCTCATATCTCATATCTCATATCTGATATCTCACATCTCATATTTCAAATCTCATATCTCATATCTCACATCTCATATCTCACATCTTATGTCTCACATTTCGTATCTCATATCTCATATCTCACATCTCATATCTCATATCTCATATCTCACATCTCATATCTCACATCTCATATCTCACATCTTATATTTCACATCTAATATCTAATAATCCTGTACTTCACATCTCATATCGCACATCTCATATCTCACATCTCATATCTTACATCTTATATCTCATATCTCACATCTCATAACTCACACTTCATATCTCACATCTCGTTTCTCCCATCTCATATCTCACATCTCACATCTCATATCTCACATCTCATATCTCACATCTCATATCTCACATCTCATATCTCACATCTCATATCTCACATCTCATATTTCACATCTCATATCTCACATCTCATATCTCACATCTTATATCTCACACCTCGTATCTCACTTCTCATATCTCACATCTAATATCTCACATCTCAGATCTCACATCTCATATCTCACATCAGGATCAGGAACACACAGGAAAATATTAGACGTGTCCAGAACTATGTCGAGTGGATTTTAATTTTGATAAGTTATTTAGGATTAAGTTATCATTTGGATCAACATATGATCCGTTGATTTTTTATACAAATAAACAAATAAACATCTCATATATCACAACTCATATATCACATCTCACATATCATATCTCACATCTTACATCTCTTATCTCAAATCTCATATCTCTCATCTTTTATGTCACATCTCATATCTCACCTATAATATCTCGTATCTCATATCTCACGAAGAATGTTTAATCTTCTCCTGTCTCAAGTCTAGCGTCTCAAATCCCACGTCTCAAATATCACGTCTTACGTTTGTCACATCTCCTCACTATATCATTTTTACATTTCAAGTCTTTGGTGGTCTTCTCATTTTTAACATTAAACATACCGACACTTTGGACAAACCTATACCTTACAACTAGGAAACGCAGGAAACTTGTATCTGGTTTCGTTTTGAGAGAATAAGGTGCGATTTTTTTATTTTCTACAAATTCTAAGAAGACCTTTTTCTTGGATACATTCATGCACAAAAGATAGAGCCAGAATACTGTTATTTCGACACGCCCTAACATTTCAATATTCAAAATATCATAACTCGCTAACAACACGTCATATCTATGGGATGTCTTCGGTAAAGTTGCCACAAACCGTTGAATACAACTTTTTTGAGGAGAGATTGACTAAATCTATTCATTGGAAAATTTTTTTTTGTAAATCATGCAAAAATGACATGCCCTAATCAAGGTTGCCGAAATCACAGAAAAATCTGCATTATCACAGAATTTTAAGCAAAATTTTGTCACAGAATCTGTGTCACAGATCACAGATTTTTCAAATTTTCACAGAATTCACAGGTTTTCTCAATTTTGTACAAATTTCCAAAATTATTATTTTTTATGTCACTTTCGAATTTTCATTTAATTCATGATTGATTTTTTTTGGTATTAAACTGTATATAGTTTCCAATTTGTTGATGTTTGACATGATTTCCCGTGTGAATATTTTAGAACCGAAATTTGGACTAACGTACACTTACCCAATAAAATTCTTTCCTTTTCTATTCTTTTCAGGTAAGTCTTGGAATTCACCAGAAAAGCCTAAAAAAACCGAAACAAAACACTCAGTAAGTAAGTAAGTAAGCAAGCAAGCAAACAAGTAAGCAGACTATGTACAAATCGGATTAAGTCATTTGCGAACAATCCCTTTCCATCGTCGGCGAACAAACGAGGCAAACATCAATGGCATGCTAAAAGCCACATTCTGGATCTAAAACCTTTCTTTTCCCAGGACAAGGCGTCCACATTCCGAATGCGTGAGTGAATGTGAATGTCTGAAAAAAAAAACAACCATCCACCAGGTTGAAGAGCGAGAAAAACCTGAGCAATGATTTCGCCCATTAGTGGGCAGTTTTTATTCCAGGAGAGTGTGTTTTTTGAAAAAAAGTGCTGCTGCCGAAAGTTTATAGAAAAAGCTAATGAAACACTGTCCTGTTGCTCCTTACGTAAACTTCAACATGACTCCAATCCATTTCAACTTTAGAAAATTTTGATAAAAAAAATTACTAGCATCTGTGAATTAGATAAGTTTTTCTGTAAACAAATATGCTCCTGGAATTTAAAATAATTTTTATAAGAATTTATAAAATTTTCAGAATTTGTTTCCAGACACCTCTTAGATAAAATTTTTTCCCAACCGTTTTTGCTCATAAAGCATTTTAATTTTTTTTTGTGAAGCAAGCTTTTTCTGCTTTTTAAGCTTAAAGGCTCCACACAGGTAGCAGAATAGAGATAGAGAAAATAAAAATAACTCTGTTCAAACAAACCAGCAAATATTTACCGATTCAACATTTTAAACGTTTTTTACGTAAAGATCATGAGACAATTATAGAAAATATCAACATGAAAATTGAGGAAACAGTTTATAACGTTGTTTCTAAAGAGTTGACTTCGGTAAAAACGGATATGAGATCAGTTACTTCTGCGATAGAGGCGTCACAGGAATTTTTATCTTCGAAATTTGAAGAAATTCAGACGGATTTCAAAGATTTAAAATCCCGGAATGATGCTCTTGAAGAAGAAGTATCTGGTCTCAAATCCAAACATTCCAAACTTTCAAATCAAGTACAAAAGCTAGAAACGAACCTTGATAGATTCAATAGAGAGGCTATTTCTAAAAATTTAATGATTTTTGGAGTACCGTTTCAAAGTGGCGAGAATACTCTAGAACTTGTTCGTAAAATATGTGGGACTTTTAGTTACGATTTAAAACTTGAATACATAGAAAATGCAGTAAGACTACTTTCTTCGAATAAACCCAACGAAAAGTTACCACCAATTAAAGTATTTCTTAAAGACACTTTTGTTAAAGAAGAGATATTCAATAAAAAACGAAGCTTTGGGAAACTCGCTTCCTCTTTAGTTGACCCGACATTTGTGTTAAACGGAAAACCATTCAATATCACAATTAGGGACGAGCTTACACCTTTATCAATGGAAATTCTGAACGAGTTACGTGAATATCAGGACTTACTAGGAGTAAAATACGTCTGGCCTGGTAGAGGCGGTGCTATCCTTGTAAAACAAACAGATACTTCTAAACCAGATGTTATTAAAACAAAACTTGAAATGAACCATTTTATGAGCAAGCACATCACTCAAGGAAAAAGCGTTTCATCAATTCCCAAGGAAACCCCATCTCCTAAACGCAAAAGGAATAATGATTCAGAATTAAAATAAATTTTATTTGTAAAAGGTCTTGTGATTACCTTTTATATAAATAATTTAATGGATAATCTAATTAATGTATACCATGACAATGTCGATGATTTTAATTTAAGAACTTGTGATAACAATTTAGGAAATTTAAGAGTTTTGCAATGGAATATATGTAGTATGAATAGTTTAAATAAGTTTGACTGTGTGTTGCAGACTATTGAACATTTAAATGTCTGTATTGATGTAATTGTTATTTGTGAAACTTGGGTTGCGAAGCATAATTGTAATATTTATAACATTCCAGGATACACCTCGATCTTTTCTTGCCGTGACCAGTCCTATGGAGGTCTAGCTATGTATATTAAAACAAATTTAAAGTTCAAAATTACTGAAAATAAGGTCATTGAAGGTTTCCATAGGATAAGCATTCAAATATCTTTGAGTGGTCAAGTTTTTAGTGTTCATGGCATCTATAGACCTCCCGCATTTCCATTTAACTCATTTTGCGATCAAATTGAATCCTTGTTAGCGTCTGTTGCCGATAACCATTCTTGTCTTATTGTAGGTGATTTTAATGTCCCCATAAATTTAACCAATTTAAATACAGTTACGAAATATAAGTCGATTTTGGAATCCTTTGGTTATGTTTGCACAAACTCCTTCCCCACTAGACCAAAAACTAATAATATTTTAGACCACGTCATTTCTAAGCAGATTGATCTAGGCCGACTGAAAAATGACACTATTTTTACTGATGTGAGCGACCATTTACAGGTTATTACATCCTTTAAATTATCAAGTAATAAACAAATGGCAACTTTAACGAAAGAAATTACTGATCATTGTAAACTGAACAATTTATTTTTGAATTATTTGAATAATGTTCAACTACCAGATAACGTGAATGTTGGTTTGCAAGATATCACAACATCTTACAGCCATTTTCGATCAATGTCTACTAGGACAATAAAAAAAAAATGTAAAATTGAAAGGCAACTACTGTCCATGGATGTCACTAGATCTTTGGACACTCATAAAAATTAAAAACAACTATTTAAAACGTTCTAAAAGGCACCCCGATGATGTCCAACTAAAACAAATGTTGAGTCATATAAATAAAAAATTGTATTTAAAAAAACAGGAATGCAAAAAGTTATATTATGAACGTTTACTGAACAATACACCACATTCGAAGCTTTGGAGAAATATAAACACCCTCATGGGTAAAAACAAACCAACCACATCAATCAACCTGTCTGATGAAGAAGGCAGCACTACCAACAATTTAGAAGTTTGTGAAAAATTAAACAGGCACTTTTCCACAATTGGCAAAAGGTTAGCTGAGGAAATTCCAATTGACCCTGGCTCTGACCATTTATCCCGTATTGAACATGTACAAAATACAATATTTCTACATCCAGCTACTGTGAATGAGGTAAGGGTAGTCATTCTATCCCTTAAAAATAAGAAGGGCTGTGGACCTGATAATTTCCCAGTAAGTGTCTTAAAAAATTACCATGACAAATTCTCTATCATACTTAAGGAATATTTTAATTACATTTTAGAGACTGGAATTTATCCTGAATGCCTCAAAATCGCAAAAGTTATTCCTGTTTTTAAGGCTGGCGATTCCCATGATATAAACAACTACCGTCCAATATCTACCTTAAGTGTTTTTAGTAAAGTGTTTGAAAAACTTCTTGTGACCAGAATTGTAAATTTCCTGAACCAGCATGACATACTTTATAAGCTGCAATATGGTTTCAGATCCGGCTCGAGCACACTAATTGCCATCTCAGAACTAGTCGACTCCATTATTTCTAAAATTGATTCCAAAAATATTGTGGGAGCATTGTTTTTGGACCTTAAAAAAGCTTTCGATACATTGAATCACGAAATATTACTATCCAAACTAGACAAATATGGAATAAGAGGAACAGCTAATAATATCCTTCGCAGTTACTTAGAGGGGCGGAAGCAATTTGTAGTGATTGAAAATACCAAAAGCGTGGTAAGAAATATTGATATAGGTGTACCACAAGGTAGCAATATAGGTCCGTTACTTTTTTTGTTGTATGTTAATGATCTCTGTAACTTACCATTAAAAGGCACAGCACGCCTATTCGCTGATGATACAGCAATTTTCTACTCAGCAGCATCTACTGATATTATCATTCAACAAATTGAAAATGACTTGAAATTGTTATCTAAATATTTTAATACCAACTTGCTCTCACTCAACTATACGAAAACCAAATACATGTTATTTCATTCTTCACATAAAAGATTACCTCCGAATATTGACCCAACGATAAATGGAAATGTTATTGAGAGGGTAAAATGCTTTAAATATTTAGGAATCTACCTAGATGAAACTCTTTGTTGGAGTCGTCACACAGAATATCTAGAGAAAAAAGTTTCTCCTCTTTGTGGTATCCTATGGAAATTGAGAAATTTTGTGCCTCAACATGTTTTATTGAAATTTTACTTTGCGTTTATTCACTCTCATATTAACTATCTTATTATGATATGGGGAAGAGCTTCCTTGTCAAATTTACAAAAACTTCAAACTCTCCAGAATAGATGCTTAAAAAATATTTATAGACTACCGTTGCTCTTTCCTACCCAACAGCTCTACACCTTAAGAGCCCATAACATTCTTCCATTAAAAGATCTTTGCGATTTACAAACTGTAATATATGTCTACGACAATTTACACACAAGTTTCAGTAATCAAAACATCCATTTTACAACGGGATTGCGTACTCATAACACTCGCCAGTCAGATTTTTTACAACGAAGCCGATCCGTGACATCCTTAGGTCAAAAAAGAATATCATTTATTGGTCCAACTAAGTACAATGCCTTGCCTAATGAAATAAAAACCATCAACAACCGTTCCACGTTCAAAATCAAAGTAATACAGCTATTAAAAGAAAAATTGAGTCGTTAAAAACCGATCGATCAGTGACCAGTTTTCTTCTTTTATAATTAATTTTTGTAGCAATTTAGTTTCTTTGTGTGTTCTTTTTTTTTTTATTAATTACTTAAATTATAATGTCTTATTTGATTAAATGTTTGCTTAGTAGTATTAATATCAAATAGTGGATCTCTTTAAAGGAAATCTGTTTTCCATTGAGATCCATGTAGTATTTAATTTAGTATTATCATTACATTTCCTCGCACTAAATTTAAACATTTCAGTTCTCAGCATGAGTAAAATTTTGCCCGCGTTTTTTATTAATTTTTGTTGCTGCCAGACATGCTGAGAACAGTAGCGTCCATTACCAGGGGGCTCTAATGAGCTTTTTGGTGTGGGGGAGTGTGGTGGGCCGCTACTATAAAAAAAAAAAAAAAAAAAAAAAAAAAAAACCCCTTCCATGGGGACCCATTTCGTATTTTTGTCCACTCGTATATGCACACATACAAACAAAAAGGAAGAGGAAAAAATATGATTCATACAAACAGGCCCACACTTGAGGCTTGAGGATGCTCGCTCCGGCGCCCTCCGGTTATTTCCTTCTAGTTGTCCTGTAATTTTCCATTCCTAGAGTGGGTAGTGGAAGGCCCCATCCTGGGAGCAATTTTTTTTCTCCGATTTACGTTTTTTTTTCTGTTGCTGCTGCTTGAACTTTTCTCTCACGTTTAGTCATGGTGGATTTCATCCGGCAGATTTCGGAGCAGGACGTTTTATGGTCTGACAACAGATGACGAAATTCGACATGCTAGTTGGTTTTTCTTCTGTCATTTTTTTTTTGTTGGTCCCATTTCTTAGATCAAAGCATAGACGGTGGAAAATTTTCGTTTCAAGTTGGCGTGGGAAATTGTCATGAAAAGTAAAGAGTGAACAAGATTGACTGAAAAATACTTAAGCTGATTGATTATTTGATGTACCTACATTTTAAACTTTTTATTTAAACTCTATTATCTTTAAAAAAAAAAACTATAAAACTCTTCATTACTCTGTTTGATTAAACTCAATACAAACTATAAATATTTTATTTTTATAAACTCTCTAGAAGACTCTTCAAGAGTTTTATAAAAAAAAACATTTATTCATAGTGTTTTCTAACGAGTTTTTTTACAATTCAAAGACATTTTTATAAGTATAAAATACTCAGTTTTCGACAGTTTTTGCTTGATTGGTCAGAATAACCAAATGAATAAATTAATTTACTCAAGTTTTTCATCTCAAACATAGTTGGTGCTTGTAGAGAATATTGATAGTTAGACAGTTATAATAATAATAAAAATCATAATGCCTATGAAAAAGACCCCTTATAACAAAAATGTATAATTATGTTATGAAAATTACGAATTCATTTGAAATTTCGATTCTTATACGAACTGGTATACTGGCAACTGCTACATAGATCGAGAGAAATTAGTGTCGGAGTAGAATGAGAACCTGAGGGAAAAGAACGCTAAAGTTGAGATACGTATGTGTTTGTGATAGGCAATTTCTCGGAGAGTAAATGCTGCGAGGTCGGTCGAGGAAGAAGTGAAAGTCAGTTAGTAAAGAATTGTTGAGAAGCGCGGATTGTTTTGCTGGTTAGTCGAGTGAATTGAGTTTAAAAAGAAAGTAAAAGTTGTTTGAAAAGTGCGGTTCAAGGAATAAAATGTGCATCAGTCACGACAGTGCTATGCATCAAACATTTTTATTGATGAAAAATTCAAAAATGTCGAAACAAATGTTTTAATAGGTATTTACTAAAACCTCTCGATGGTCTAGTTTTAATTCAGTTTCAAGAACATCGACAATAGTTGTGAAAAGGGGACTGTTTTTTACCAGAAATATACAAACAGGAACACTTATACCAATTATATATGGGAGAGTGGGGAATAATGGCCCACTTTTATTCTTTGTTCCATAACATCATTATCAAAAACATAAAACAAAAATAAAAATGGTATGGTTCTCTACATTTTTAAGGTATCATTCGGCAATTTTGTTCAATTTTTAATAAGTTATTTTCCCCAAATTCTGACTGTTTTAAGATAAGCAATTTTTTGATAAACGGTGGGGAATCCTGGGTCACTTAATCCAAATTAACAAAATAACCTGTAAAGTTTATAAGTTTACGCAAAACTGTAATTTCAAAATTTATTTCGTTATTTTAAAGAAATTTCAGATCATGAAATAAAAAAGAGACATATGTGTATGATCGAATAAATTCTAAAACCTGGCTTGAAAACGTTTTGCAAAATTCTTTTAATAGGATGGACAAAATTCATTTGGCATAAGAAAACGCTACAGATAGGGAAAACGTATTTTAAGTTCTGAATGTGTATAAAATCATCAAAATATAGATGGCAAAAGATGTGTGGCCTACGTTTCTCCAAAAGCTATGGTTTGCAAATTGGTTGCGTTTGTGTGACTTATTGATGATTCATCAAAAATTCCTTTTCCACGTGAAAGAAAATGTTATGAATTTTAGTTTCCGCATCGATGCATTTAGAGGGTTCTTTTTTAATCATGTAAGTATTTTTTTTTAAACTTGATAAATAAAAGAAGCATACGCATCATTATTTAAGTCAACAACATATAGGAAAATATGTTTACGCTAAGCGACGACGATGACAGTTGGATTGAGATTTTTATCTCAATACACATCTGAGATATTCAGAGTGTCCCACGTTTCCCCATGGCCCACGTCCCCAACGTCTTAATCGTAGAATTTTAAAAGGCTTTCTAAAGTATGATTTCCATTTCGTTCGGGGAAAAATGCGCATTTGTGTGTTCCCAAACGCGCCGCTTAACGTTTAATAAGTGTTTGATGATTCAAGTGCCTCCGAAAGTGTTTGCCAGGTAAAACACTTCTATT
Source organism: Uranotaenia lowii (assembly GCF_029784155.1). Lineage (NCBI taxonomy): Eukaryota > Metazoa > Arthropoda > Insecta > Diptera > Culicidae > Uranotaenia > Uranotaenia lowii. The sequence continues at coordinate 150,267,923 of NC_073691.1, read as the reverse complement.
CTACACGCTCCTTTATTTTAACTCAAAGTTAAATATGACCGAGGTTCAAAACATAGTTCGAATCTATGAACTTTAAGTTAAGTACCCTTTTTACTGCTTGTGATGGTTCAAAACGGAGTTCGAACTGTGAACTCAAAATTGATCCCTTTTTTTACCTTCGGCGAGGGATCAAAGCTGAGTTCGATATTATGAACTAAAAATTGAACTCTTTCTGTTGGACTGAAAACACTTAGCCAGTTCACTTCGACCCAGAACAGCCACCAACAAACACGACGCAAAATTTTGTCGTTCCGGAACAATTGCCGGAAGACTATAAAGGAACTTCATAATGGAATGTCCACCGGGTTAGCGTAAAATTATGTCCGTCATTGTCATTAATGGTGAGCGGCTTGGAATGTCCGGAAACTTCCAGATGTTATTAACTTCTCGTAGGAAGTAACATCTGGAAGTTTTCTTTGACCGAGAGTGTCAGAACTTTCCACCGCTCTGTAATCGCAATGCAATGTACCGGAACAGCGACATCCGGGTACAAAAAATTTTAACCATCCATTAATTCCCTGAAAATAAGCAACCCTCGAATAAAAAGGATAAATTTTAATTCGGCTACCGAACTTAGTATTGAGTATGCCTTTCAGAACTCAGTTTTGCGATTGTCCAGTCGAACTCAAAGTTGAGGGCTGCCACTGAGTGCTGTTTTGAACCAAAACTACTTAATTTTAGGTTTAAAAAAAGGAGCGTGTACTTCACAGATGGAAAAATATATTGCTACGCACAGTATTGCCAGATATACGGACATTCTTGTGAATAGTTAATTAAATCTATATTAAATTTAGGAATTTTAAGTATATTCGTTTATATTCAAGTTATGTTTTCCAATTCAACATATTAATATCCTTAAAATTATTGTGATGAAAACTGCATATAAATTTAAACAAATATGAAACATGCTTAAAGATAAACGGACATGGCGCGTTTTGTCCTGCCAAGAATTGTTTATTAAAAATCGTTCAAAATAACAGAAAAAATAATTGAATAAAGAAATTTCTCGTTATATGATGATTGTCAAGACCAAGGTTCATCATTTGAAGTTTAAACACTTTTGAACAGATGCCAGGTAATTTTTTTTGGATGATAGATGCCGTAATTCCTTACGAAAAAAGTTGAAATAATTGCAAGAGAAACAAATGAAAAAAATTTTGTTTTCGTTTTTGGTCAAATTAACGTGGTATAAAAAACTTAGAAGGTCCACATATTTTTATTAACTCACAAAAGTGTAAATAGAACAAACTGTCATTTTCAGAAATGATGAAAAATGTTTGATTAGTGGATTACTGTTGGGGCCCGCTCTGTGCATTTTGTACCTAGTTCCCCTAATTGTGGAGTCATATCAGTAGCAATCTTATATATGGTCTGCCGCTCAAGTGACGACGATGGTTGTGTTAGCGATGGATCAGGCATAAGATAGTTCGGCCAAATAGGATATGAGGTCCAACGTTTCTGGGCTGAAAATTGTAAGGCCAAATGGATGTTGGGGCGAATGACAGGTAGGCCGCATGGTTGCTAGACCGAATACACAGTAGGATGGAAAGATTTTAGGCTGAATGAATTTGAGATAGGGTAACGAAATGGCAGACGGCCTTTTCGCTTGTAGACAACGGCTCACATCTCTGCACTGCGCTCTAGTGGTGGGTTGTTGAACGACCATATTTGGCCCGGTCGTTCGCCTGGTAAGCGTGGCTTGGTGAACTGCCTCGCCATGGAGAACCCCTTAACCCCCACAAACATCACTGAAACATTTATTTAATTTTCAACTACAACTAGATCACCGCGGCCTCCTTCGACTGACTAGCAATGCTTACAGATCGAATGAACGGCAAAATTCGTTTTTGGTGACACTCTTTTTGACATAGTTCCGACGTCATTTACTTATTTTGCCACAGCTGCAGATGCCCTGCCCCCCTGCAAATTTGTCGGCAATAACAAATTCAAATTTGGCTAGAATATTCCTCCGAGCCGTTGCCAAGTAAATTTTTTAACTTTGGATTTGCCCGAAGTCAGCCTTGACATAGGTTTCATCGTCCATCAAAAGACACCCGTCGAACTGGGTTAGCACCTGGTCGTATGGCTTATGAGCACGGATTTTGGTTTGTTCATCATTCTATAAATAGGTTCATTCCGAGTGAAGTTCTGGATACGGTTTGTAAGCTGGAACGGTCTTATACTCCGCATCCAAATCAACGCCTAGGTCCTTTACCGACGATTTTCTAGCAAATGAAACTGCTGTTTTCGAAACGATATTCATGCAAGATGCTACTCATCTTCAAAGAAATGTTTATCGTGCTACATTTTGAGACATTAATTTTTAATCCAAACGCGCTGCGGCCCTCAGAAAACCTCGTTTTGCAGAGTCAAGCAATCCTTGGGACCTGACGTGCTATTTTAATAAATTACACACCGCAACTGATAAAAAACTGCAATTGGATTCAGTATACATAGACTTCGCCAAAGCCTTCGACACAGTACTCCACAGCATTGCGTTGATGAAACTACTTGGTATTCCTACATGGGCAACCAGATGGCTGTACTCGTGCCTGACGAATCGCCGAGGCTTTATAAACATCCGTGATACACATTCCTCGGTGATTGATATGCCGTTTGGAGTCCCACAAGGAAGTCATTTAGGCCCGCTAATCTTTGAGCTTTTTGTAAATGACTTGGCAATCCGTCATAAGGCATCAAAGCCTCTGTATGCTGATGACCTGAAATTCTACAGAGTAATTGACTAAATTACGAATTGCGCCGCGCTTCAAGAGGATATAGAAAGGTTTTTGCTCTGGTGTGAAACAAATGGAGTGAAAGTGAATGCCGAAAAGTGTAAATGTATAAGCTTTTTCAGAACCAGAACTTTAGTTGCCTTCGACTACTCCTTCCACGACACTACACTAGAAAGAACAACCGTGATGAAAGATCTTGGAGTAACATTCGATCAAAAGCTCTCTTTCCCTCAGCATATGGCAACGACAACAGCAAAGGCTTTCGATTTGTTCGGATTCCTTCGACGGAATACTTCGACTTTCGAAGATCCTTACGCTCTGAAGACTGTGTTCAGCTCGCTCGTACGTAGTGTCTTGGAATACACCGCACCAATTGGACACCTTATCATCCCGTTCACATTGAAAGAATTGAGAGGGTCCAGGAATGCTTTCTTCGTTTCGCATTGCGTCATCTGCCTTGTCGAGATTCCGTTCTATTGCCACCGTACTCCGATAAATCATTGACGTCGCTGTGCCCAAGGAGAACTTATCTACAACGAATGTTCGTCTATTATATCATTACGAATGCTATCGATTGTCCGCAGTTGTTTCACTCTTTGAACCTACACGCTCCAGCTTGACAACTACGATACCAGGCTCTTTTCTGGCTTCCAAGAAGTAGAACAGTATTCGGCCAAAATCAACCACTACAACTATGCTGCCAAGTGTTTAATGATGTTTCTTATTTGTTCGACTTAAATGTATCCAAAACAAAATTTAAATGTTTGATTCGCGCTGTAACCTTATTTTTAGCCAACTGTATAACCTAATTTAAGATCAAGTTTATACTCATGTTCTGTATGACAACACGATAAAAAACATCAAATAAGTATAAAGACTTCGAGCAGGAAGGAATATTTTAAGATCATAAGCATAAAGGGTGTCCACGATGAAATTGCCACACACAAAATTGATTCGTTAAATTCGAGTTTTCATCTGAATGCCATCAAATTTTCAGGGATTGAAAAATAACTATTAAACATAATTTAACTCTACTCGAATTTCATTTACAGTCCATACGCCAATGCTCACACCTTAACCCTGGCCATAAGATTCTGCACAACCTGTGAATCAACCGTTTTTTGCATGTAATCCCATACTTTCTTCAGTTCCTCGACCGTCTTCACTTCCTTAGGTCATTTAAGAAGGTGCTGCTTCATAATCGTCCAGTAAATCTCGATTGGGCGGAGTTCCGGAGTGTTGGGAGGGTTAAACATTTTCGGCACGAAATTGACCTTATTGTCCGCATACCACTTCACGTCCTTGGAGTAGTGGCATGAGGCCAAATCCAGCCAGAAGATTGTTGGGACATTGTGGGCCCTCAGGAGAAGAAGCAGCCGCTTCTGGATGCACTTCTTCATGTACACCTGTCCGTTCATCGTGTCCTGGGTCACGAAAGGTGCACTCCGCTTCCCACACGTGCAGATGGCTTGCCAAACCAGGAATTTATTCGCAAATTTGGACATCTTCTGAGTACGGACATGCTCCGGAATGCTGAACTTATCCTCAGCTGTGAAAACCAGGTTGCCGGGGATCTGTTTGATGTCGGCCTTCACATATGTTTCGTCGTCCATGATGCAGCATTCAACTTTCGTCAGCAAGTTGAGGTACAACTTCCTGGGATAGATTTTGACAGACTTGTTCTGCTTCTCGTCGCGATTAGGAACCTTTTGTACCTACCTTGAACAATCGAAGCCCAGCCTTAGTTTTGGCCTTCTGGACAAAACTTCGACTTGTGTGCAGTTTCTTAGCCAAATCCCGAACGGAGGCGTTCGTGTTTCAGTTGAAGACCCCAACTACGTTGTTGTGATTTCTGGTGTTGTACGGAATACTTTTTCCTTCACTTCTGGGCTTCCGATTCAATCGTTCCTCGAACCGCTAAATCACTCGCGACACCGTGGAACTCGCGATTCTCAACGTTTTAGCGATGGAACGATGCGAGAGATCCTTGTTCTCGTGATGATTGCGCAAGATTTTATCACACTCGAGCTGTTCTTTCGACTCCATTATCGCGAGTTTTGATCACAGGAGTTTAAAACTTGCAGGATGTAAACAATGCACTATGAACTAAATTCACCTAAATTTTTATTTAATTCTACCAACGATTAAAAAGTTAGAGCAATTTCATAGTGCGGCAATTTCATCGTGGATACCCTTCATAACGAAACATACTCGTCACGCAACACTCCGGAAAACTCGTTCATAACAGTGATGAAAAGAAGGGGTCCCAAGTGACTTCCTTGTGGTACATCACTGTTAACCGAGATTACGCTGGATCTCGCATTCCCAAGTTTCGCGAACTGTACTCTTTCTATTAGGTATGAACCAATCCACTGCAGGCAAGTACCGGTAGTTCCATTTTTACATACTGACAGGAGAGTATTCACGCCAAAAATCTTTGACCTGTCGGTATATATGGTATCAACTTGTGATCCCTGCATCATCCATTGAGTAGTTCGAGAAACGAATTTCACCAAGTTCGTCACTGATGAACGCTTTTTCAAAAAGCCATGCTGAAAATCTGTCATCTTTCTTTCTAACCATTGGTACAGTTATGCTCTCGAACAGTTTGGAAATCGCAGAGACAATTGCAACCCCACGGTAGTTTTTAGCAGGCAGTTTTGAACTATTTTATATGAATCGGCAAAATGTGTGGGATCGGTGTGTCGGTTTTGGAAACCGACCTTCACGAATTGGAGCTGAGAATAGCAATCGCTAATGCACTTCGATGCCGGTTACGCACTTTTTGCGGAATGAATTTGGAATTCCATCAGGTCCACTTCCTTTGGATTCATCGAGTGGTAAATTTTTTTGTTGAATGTCAGTGATCGATATTCTCAATTCAGGGTCTTCAAAATCTTATCACGCATTTTCCGGTCGACAGTTCAACTTTGACGATCAGCTTGAGGCTTCCGAATCGTCGTCAATGTTTCCTTATACCGTTTGATAATGCGCCAGTTCTAAATGAAGTCTGTGTCTCTCAATCCATTTTTCAATTTGGCTTGATGAGATCTAATTCTTACTTATGTTAAGATCCTGTCTCAAAATTTGTTTGTCCTTTTTATGTGACTTTAACTTGTCACAAAAAAAAATTTTTTTTTTCCTAAATTGTCCAATAAAAGCTTTGTCAGAAAATCTCCCACGCTCATGCTTTCCCTCAGAAAGAAAACGAGCAAAATGCCACAGAATGACTTGTTAGATCTGCTGTGCTGTTTTGTTGCTGTTTGGTTGTTGCTGGGTTGCCTTCATCCTCACTGAAGAGGGCAACACACCTGCGGGCCCGTTGAGATGTACTACAGCATGAGTGTTTATCATTCATCGTCATCATCATCAACATCACCAGCAGCATCATCATCAACATCGTCCTGTGCATTGATGCTTCTCAACTGAAGCATACATATATGTACGTACACATATGTAAGTATTCATACCAATAGGTGGTTAGCTGCAGGTTGTTGTTGATATGCTAAAGACCACTCGTGCTGTTGCCATCTAGTGAAGATGGCTCAGCATACACACAAACAGCAAGCAAGCAAAAATATGGATCAGGAGAGGCAAAAAAAAAAGCACCAGTCCAAACACACTGCCAACGGGCTCTTCAGCAGCAGACAACAAACACAGGACGAAAACGAGATGTAGGTTCATATATGACGTGAAATGACAAGCAAAGCAACCAACATATGTAGTCAAGAAGAAGACGTCATGCAGCAAAATCACGGGTCCGGGACAGGAAAAAAACGTGTTGTTGAAGGATTGAGCCTGGATTTATGCAATGCATGGTCGTTTTTTTGCTCAGGCTTACTCGTGGATGTTGCCACATCTGCTCACTATTTCATTCCTTCCCGGGAAGGAACGAGCGGGTTAATAAGAATGATGACAGTGTGAAGAGTTATTCGCTCCAGTTTGTCTCATCGAAGATCGGGTATGTTTGCTGGGTTTGTTCTTAATCCGTTTTTGTGGCTTAACAAGAAGCTCTTGGAAAAGGAGCTCAAATTAACCTAATCTAAACATGTACAATTTAAGTTGAAAGTGGGTTATTCATTTGAAGAAAAGTCAAAAGTGTTTTTTACAAATGTCAATAGGTAATTTTTGATTAGATACATGAATTTATTTGTTAAATAACCAAAAATAACCAGTTTTACCGGCGAAAGTTACCGGCACTTCGGTAGAATCTACATTTATTTCGGTAAATCCCAGTGGATGAAAATAATCAAAATAGCTGAATCCGGCAGTTTCCCAACGAATTTTCGGTAGTTTTTTGCCGAAGGTTTGGCAATTTTACTAAACAACTTCTGATGAATTACTGATTTAATTTACCGAAAAACTGGAAATTTTTACCGAACATACTGTGATAGTTCAATTGCTGTGTAGATGACATCCACATAAGAAAGCTACCAGTTTTGTTAATGAAAAAATACCAACCAGATTGACGAATTTCAAATATTGGGAACTCGCTAATATCACCAAATTCGGCGATGTTCACCAACTGTGTAAAAATGTTCTAGTAAATAAATAATTTTTAATCAATCGAAATTAAAGGTCATGCCCATCGTTGATAACGCTTGAAGTGTTTTTTTTTTTATTTAAAGTGAAGGAAATTGAAAAAGTCAAATAACTTTTTGTCACATTAATTATCATTTTAGTTCGTTTAGTCCGCCTCTCCTCTATAAAATTAAAATTCATTATAAGCCTGTCATTAGAGGCGAATTAAAAGAGTTACAGATCCCAAACGTTTAAGCTCTAAACTTTAAATTAAAAGATGTAGAGTATTCAAAAGTTTTCTTTCAAAGAAATATCAAGTTAAGGAATTAAACAAAAAATTATCGTTCAATGTACAATCTTTTTCCAAATGTTGAAATCCATCTAACTGTTTTCTCTTTTTCTCTTGAATCGCACATAAAGTTCAAGCAGACCCTCCAAATATTTATCAAATGATGAGTATCATTGTTGTTGAGTTCAACAGAAAAAAAACAACCAAAACTCATTTCCAAACAGCTGCCAACTGAAGTGCGAATCGGATCTGCTTTTGTCACTTCCACAAATGAAGTCTGGCCTCGGTGTTCATAATGTTTTAAGTGTAAAACTCTGAAAACGAAAAAAACTAACTTTGAGGAGCTAAAACTAAGCTTTTCTGAAATGAGAACACAGACCTCAAACTTGAATTTCAGCCTAAATCAATAAGTCAATATTTGCCGACGACCTTTCAGAAAAGTTCGGGCGAAATTTTCGGCCCCTGGGGGCTTCTCGATTCCAGCTCATAAATAATCCTCGGGAAGCCTTTGTCCCGATTCCGAGTACCAAAAGTTGAAAATCCGAGCAATACTATTGTTTTGCCAGCTAACTTCATTTGGAACCCGAACTGGGGAGAGGGGAGGAACATGAATGGATAGATATGAAGGTACCTATAGTTGAATGGAAGGGTAGAAAGATGGAGGCAACGAGTGGGTGGGCAGAGTTTTCCATCACGCTAATCAGCTTTGAAAGCTTTTTCACATCAAAGTTGAAAATGGGGCGGGGCTGCCATTGTTAGCGAGTTCGAGTGATAACAATATTATTTTCATACAATTATTTCTTCATTCCTAACTTGAACGACGCCAGTCGGTGAATCGTAGGCGCGTGGCGCGTTCGCTCTAGTTGCCATCAAATGGGATGGATAATTTTTCAACAAAGACAGAAGCCACGGAATGAGTTGGTACCCAGTATGTGTTCCGAGAATTTCAGCGATGATCAATGTTTCTGTATTCTGGTTTCAATTCCAACTGAGTATGGTAAAGTGTCATAGGAACTGTAAATCATTACATTTTAGGCTGACTTGAACTAATTTTTAATCATTTGGAAGAATAAAGCAAAAAAAGAAAACTGAATGGCAAGATAAAAACGTTTCAAAAGCCTGGAGAACAAGAAGACAAGAAGACAAGAAGACAAGAAGACAAGAAGACAAGAAGACAAGAAGACAAGAAGACAAGAAGACAAGAAGACAAGAAGACAAGAAGACAAGAAGACAAGAAGACAAGAAGACAAGAAGACAAGAAGACAAGAAGACAAGAAGACAAGAAGACAAGAAGACAAGAAGACAAGAAGACAAGAAGACAAGAAGACAAGAAGACAAGAAGACAAGAAGACAAGAAGACAAGAAGACAAGAAGACAAGAAGACAAGAAGACAAGAAGACAAGAAGACAAGAAGACAAGAAGACAAGAAGACAAGAAGACAAGAAGACAAGAAGACAGACAAGAAGACAAGAAGACAAGAAGACAAGAAGACAAGAAGACAAGAAGACAAGAAGACAAGAAGACAAGAAGACAAGAAGACAAGAAGACAAGAAGACAAGAAGACAAGAAGACAAGAAGACAAGAAGACAAGAAGACAAGAAGACAAGAAGACAAGAAGACAAGAAGACAAGAAGACAAGAAGACAAGAAGACAAGAAGACAAGAAGACAAGAAGACAAGAAGACAAGAAGACAAGAAGACAAGAAGACAAGAAGACAAGAAGACAAGAAGACAAGAAGACAAGAAGACAAGAAGACAAGAAGACAAGAAGACAAGAAGACAAGAAGACAAGAAGACAAGAAGACAAGAAGACAAGAAGACAAGAAGACAAGAAGACAAGAAGACAAGAAGACAAGAAGACAAGAAGACAAGAAGACAAGAAGACAAGAAGACAAGAAGACAAGAAGACAAGAAGACAAGAAGACAAGAAGACAAGAAGACAAGAAGACAAGAAGACAAGAAGACAAGAAGACAAGAAGACAAGAAGACAAGAAGACAAGAAGACAAGAAGACAAGAAGACAAGAAGACAAGAAGACAAGAAGACAAGAAGACAAGAAGACAAGAAGACAAGAAGACAAGAAAACAAGAAGACAAGAAGGCAAGAAGACAAGAAGACAAGAAGACAAGAAGGCAAGAAAACAAGAAGACAACAAGACAAGAAGACAAGAAGACAAGAAGACAAGAAGACAAGAAGACAAGAAGACAAGAAGACAAGAAGAGAAGAAGAAAGGAAGAAAAGAAGACCCAAAAAAGACACAAAAAAGACACAAGAAAGTCACAAGAAAGACACAAGAAAGACACAATAAAGACACAAGCTATACTTATGAAATACAAAAGAAAGACACAAGAAAGACACAAGAAAGACACAAGTAAGGCACAAGTAAGACACAAGAAAGACACAAGAAAGACACAAGAAAGACATTAGAAACAGGCAAGAAAGGCTCATAGAAGACACAAGAAGACAAAAGAAAGACACAATAAAGACACAAGAAAGACACAAGAAAGACACAAGTAAGACACAAGAAAGAGACAAGAAAGGTACAAAAAAGACACAAAAAAGACTCAAGACACAGACAAGAAAGAGACAATAGAGACACAACAAAGAGGCAAGATAGAGACAAAAAAGACACAAAAAAGAGACAAGAAAGCCACAAAAAAGACACATGAAAGACTCAAACACGACACAAAATAGACACAAGTAAGACACAAGAAAGAGACAAGAAATACACAAGAAAGGCACAAAAAACACAAGAATGAGACGAGAAAGACAAAAAAAAAGAGACAAGAAAGACTATAGGAAGACACAAGAAAGACACAAGAAAGACACAAGAAAGACACAAGAAAGATACAAGAAAGACAAAAGAAAGACAAAAAAAGACCAGAAAGACACAAGAAAAACACAAGAAATACACAAGAAAGACACAAGGAAGACACGAAAAAAGCCACAAGAAAAACACACGAAAGCACAAGGAAGAGACAAGAAAGACACAAGAAAGAAACATTAAAGACACAAGAAAAACAAAAGAAATATACAAGAAGGCATAAGAAAGACACAAGAAAGACACAAGATACAAACGAGAAAGATACAAGAATACACAATATAAACATAAGAAAGACACAAGAAGACACAAGATAGACTCAAAACACACACAAGAAAGACACAAAAAAGACTCAAGACACAGACAAGAAAGAGACAATAAAGACACAAGAAAGAGACAAGAAAAAGACAAGAAAGACACAAGAAAGAGACAAGAAAGTCACAAAAAAGACACATGAAAGACTATAAAACGACACAAAAAAGTCACAAGTAAGACACAAGAAAGAGACTAGAAAGACACAAGGAAGGCAAAAGAAAGATACAAGAAAAACACAAGAATTAGACAAGAAAGACAAAAGACAGAGACAAGAAATTCACCAAAAAGACAAAAGAAACAGACAAGAAAGACACAAGAAATACACAAGAAAGACTCAAGAAAGACACCAGAAAGACACAAGAAATACAAAAGAAAGACACAAGAAAGTCACACGAAAGCCACAAGAAAGACACACGTAAGCACAAGGAAGAGACTAGATAGACACAAGAAAGAAACAAAAAAGAGATAAGAAAAACAAAAGAAATAAACAAGAAGGCATAAGAAAGAAACAAGAAAGACACAAGAAAAGCACAAGAAAGACACAAGAAAGACACAAGAAAGAAACGAAAAAGACGCAAGAAAGCAACAAGAAAAACTCAAGAAAGACACAATAAAGACATAAAAAAGACACAAAAATGAGACAAGAAAGACACAAGAAAGAGACAAGAAATTCACTAGAAAGACAAAAGATACAGACAACAAAGAGACAAGAAAGACTCTAGAAAGACACAAGAAAGACACAAGAAAGACACAAAAAAGATACAAGAAAGACACAAGTGAGACACAAAAAGACCAGAAAGACACAAGAAAGAAACAAGAAATACACAAGAAAGACACAAGAAAGACAAAAGAAAGGCACAAGAAAGGCACAAGAAAGGCACAAGAAAGACACAAGGAAGACACAAGAGGGACACAAAAAAAGACATAAGAAAGACACAAGAAAGCCACAAGAAAGAGACAAGAAAGACACACGAAAGACACAAGAAAGACACACGAAGGACGCTAGGAAGAGACATGAAAGACTCAAGAAAGACACAAGAAAGACACAAGAAAGACACAAAATAGACATTAAAAAACACATGAAAGAGACAATAAAGAGACCAAAAAGACGCAAGAAAGACACAAGAAAGACACACGAAAGACACAAGAGAGACACAAGAAAGACACAAGAAAGACACAAGAAAGACACAAGAAAGACACAAGAAAAAGACAAGAAAAACACAAGAAAGACACAAGAAAAACATAAGACAGACACAAGAAAGACAAAAGGAAGCCACAAAAAAGTCACAAGAAAGACACAAGTTGAACAAAAAACACACAAGAATGACACAAGAAAGGCACAATAAAGACACAAGTAAGACAAATGAAATCCTCAAGAAAGACACAAGAAAGACTCAAGAAAGACACAAGAAACACACAAGAAAAACACAAGAACAACACAAGAAAGACACAAGAAAGACACAAAAAAGACACAAGAAAGACACAAGAAATACACAAGAAATACACATGGAAGACACAAAAAAGACAGAAGAAAGACACAAGAAAGACACAAGAAAAACATAAGAAAGACACAAGAAAGAAACAAGAAAGACACAAGAAATACACATGAAGGGTTCAAGAAAGACACAAGAAAGACACAAGAAAGTCACAAGAAAGACACAAAAAAGACACAAGAAAGACACAAGAAAGACACAAGAAAGACAGAAGAAAGACACAAGAAAGACACAAAAAAGACACAAGAAAGATACAACATAGACACAAGAAAGACACAACAAAGACACAAGAAAGACACAAGATAGACAAAAACTCACAAGAAAGACACAAGAAAGACTCAAGAAAGACACAAGAATGACACAAGAAAGACGCAAAAGGACACAAGAAAGACTCAAGAAAGACACAAGATAGACAAAAGAAAGTCACAAGAAAGACACAAGAAAGACACAAGAAAAGACACAAGAAAAGACACAAGAAAGACACAAGAAAGACACAAGAAAGACACAAGAAAGACATAAGAAAGACACAAGAAAGACACAAGAAGGACACAAGAAAGACCCAAGAAAGACACAAGAAAGACACACCAGAGACACAAGAAGAGACCAGAAACTCACAAGAATGACACAAGAGTGACACCAGAAAGACACAAGAAAAACACAAGAAAGACACAAGAAAGACACAAAAAAGACACAAAAAAGACACAAAAAAGACCCAAGAAAGACACAAGAAAGACACAAGAAAGACACATGAAAGACACTAGAAAGACACAAGAAAGACATAAGAAGAACACAAGATAGACACAAGAAACACACAAGAAAGACACACGAAAGACACAAGAAAGACAAAAGAAAGACACAAGAAAAAGACACAAGGAAGACACATTAAAAACACAAAAAAAAACAAAGACACAAGAAAGTCACAAGAAAGACAAAAGAATGATACAAGAAAGACATAAGAAAGACACAAGAAAGCCACAAGAAAAACACAAGAATGAGACAAGAAGGAGACAAGAAATTCACCAAAAAGACAAAAGAAACAGACAACAAAAAGAAAAGAAAGACACAAGAGAGACTCAAGAAAGTCACAAGAAAGACACAAGAAAGGCACATGAAAGACACAAGCGAGACACAAAAAGACCAGAAAGACACAAGAAAGACACAAGAAATACACAAGAAATACACAAGAAATACACAAGAAAGACAAAAGAAAGGCATAAGAAAGGCACAAGAAAGACACAAGAAAGACACAAGAAAGACACAAGAAAGACACTAGAAAGACGCAAGAAAGGCCCATAAAAGACACAACAAAGAGACACGAAAGAGTCAATAAAGACACAAGAAAGACACAAGAAAGACACAAGGAAATGACAAGAAAGACACAAGAAAGAAACAAGAAAGACACAAGAAAAACAAAAGAAATACACAAGAAGACATAAGAAAGACACAAGAAAGACACAAGAAAGACACAAGAAAGACACAAGAAAGACACAAGAAAGACACAAGAAAGACACAAGAAAGACACAAGAAAGACACAAGGAAATGACAAGAAAGACACAAGAAAGACACAAGAGAGACACAAAGGAACCAGAAAGACACAAGAAAGACACAAGAAATACACAAGAAAGACACAAGAAAGACACATGAAAGACACAAGAAAGACACAAGAAAGACAAAAGAAAGGCACAAGAAAGGCACAAGAAAGACACAAGAAAGACACAAAAGATCAGAAAGACACAAGAAAGACACAAGAAATACACAATAAATACACAAGAAATACACAAGAAAGACACAAGAAAGACACAAGAAAGACAAAAGAAAGGCACAAGACAGACTGCAGAAAGAGACAAGAAAGATACAAGAAAGACATTAGAAAGACACAAGAAAAACACAAAAAAAACATGGGAAGGACAAAAGAAAAACACAGCGCTGACCAAAGAAAGGCAAGTAAAAGTACATTAAAGACACAAAAAAGTCTCAAGTAGGAAACAATAATTTAAACAATAGGACAACAAAACAATAATATGAAAGCAGCAAGACATTAAGGTAACAATAAGACAAAAAAGTAATCTGATTACAACAAAATGTGAAAAAGAAGAAAGCTGAGTGAAAACAAGAAGTCTGCAACTAGCGAAAAAGAAAATATCACAAGGTCCTCAGAGGGGCAACGAAAAGAAAAATAAAAAAAAAAACAATAACCAGATCTGAAGTAAACAACAAGAAGTTTACAGTAAACAGGAAGAAAACATCAGAAAGAGAAAATAATATAAGAAGATAACACAGAAAGGCAACAAGAAGAACAAAAAACAACGATAAAATCATAATGTGGAAAACACCAGACAACATAAAACTATCATGGGCAAAATTGGGCGACATTTAGAAGAAAACACAGAGAAACAAAAAAAACCATCGAGATTATAAAAAATCAATTACAAGACAACTTAAAATTTTCTATTATGCAACAAAAAGCTAACAAAAAGCGACTAGAAAACAGCATTAGGCTAACAAGCAGGCATGACGAAGACGGCAATCATTTATTTACGAACAATTCGATTGCGGCTTGATGCTAACAGGATGGCAGTAGGAAAGCAACAAGAAAACAAAAAAATATCCTGAACGATGACAAAAAGAAGATTTTAAAAAACAACAAAGTGACAAAAAGTGAGAAAACAATCAGAAGACAACGAAAAGAAAATTGAAATATAGATAAAATTAGTTTGAATACAAGATAAAAACATGCAAACAACAAGAAGTTTAAAGAAAAACACCTAAAAGACAAAAAAAAATACCAAAAATGACGTCCAAAGTCAATACATAGACAACAAAATTTGAGCCGAGCAACAACCAAATGACAATAACTTAGAGACAACAAGAACAAAACAAGTAAACATTCAAAACACAACAAAAAAAACCAACAACCAAGCAAAACAATTCAATGTGACACAACATGACAAGGAACCAAATATTAAACAAATGTAAGACAATAAAAAACGACTTTTTGAAATAAACGTCATGTCATGAGTAGAAGACAAAAACATGACAGCAGAAATACAACAAGAAAACACCAAGAAGTGAACAAGTCTTTACATTTTGTAAACAACAACATCAATAAAAAGAAATGCAAAACAAAAAAAAAATAAAATGGAGGTACCAGAAAGACGTTCAAAAGACAACACTTGGGCCATAACAAAAACTAACTAAATGACATAACGAAAATTTAAGAAAGACAACTGTATCTGTTGACAGTTTTAAATTGTTATTTCCTATTGATCAGTTCTATTAAGGTGAAATTTTTCATTAAAGCTTCACTTATGAATTTATTTTCACCTTTTACTATAAATATTTCCTCCAACGGATGTAATGCGCTTTCTTAAAAATACATGCCCAAACCGAGCTCAACCATGCGGAAAAATTTGAAAAACATGTTTACAGAATTTAAGCACGTTTTTCGCACCACTGCACTGGGCTTCAACGATGTGGTAGCGACTTATAAAAAAACCATCGCAGCAGAGATTGACAGACAGACAGCGCTGTTCTCTTGACTGTTGCTAGATGCAAAAACGGAAAAGGTTTACAGGATCCGGAAACCACAGCACTGACCGTGGATGCGTGGCATCCTACAACAATAACTAAATAGCATTTTGGTGCATGGGTGAATCACATATGGAATCTGCATTCGTGTTAGCATTTAGCTCGAAAAGTTTTTCCTTTTTCCCTTCTTCACAGTGTAAAACGTAAGCTGTCAAATTTGTGAAAATATACGAACTATAGGGATGAACTCAATAATCCACCGAATAAAAACTTTAAATGTTAACGTTCCGTTAAGCAATTTTCTACTGCTACTAAATGTTGACGATACCTCTCCACAGTATGTTTCCCACGTTTTGCTGAAAGACACTTAGCATAATTTAATCAAAAGCCATATTTCCGGCTACGTCTTTATTTTTTATTTTTTGGTTACCCGGAAACCACCCGGGCTCCACAAAATCAATTGTTTGTTGAAACGACGTACCACACAATTTCCAGAAGCTGAACCATAAAAGTATCTAAACCCAATTTTTGGTGGCCCCGTCAAAGGAAAAAAAACCAGGGGAAGAGAAGGAAAGCTGGAGCTCACCCAGTACCCACAGATCCGGTTCCGGTCGACATTGTGGAAGCAAACAAATATTGATATTCCTGTCGCATATTATGTACCGGCTGTCGGCTTGGCTGATGGCGGGTTGACTTTTCTAACATGGAGAGGATTTTATTCTTGTAACAGAAGAAGAAGGTTTTAGACGAAGAAAAATCAAAGGAAATTTTGGGACAACTAATTAATAGAGGTGATTGTAATTTTTTGAATCTATTAAGAAAAGAATTTAAATGACATGATATTTCGGTATTTCATTTTTCAAAAATTAAGTCGCCCTGACTATCAAAAAACATAATAGTCCAATCGCAAAGCCGAATCAAAAAATCGATCTTGGGGACTTCGACGAGATATCTACGTATAGCGTCTGACACATAAAAAAGAATCCGATGATGTTCGATCAGTCCGCTAACTTTTGGTTTGCGGTATATTTCTTTAACCAAATTTCAAGTGAGGCGGCAGATTTGAAAAGTTCTGCAAATTTCTAAAACGAAACACATCATCATT
The DNA here is from genome assembly GCF_029784155.1 of Uranotaenia lowii. Taxonomy (NCBI): domain Eukaryota; kingdom Metazoa; phylum Arthropoda; class Insecta; order Diptera; family Culicidae; genus Uranotaenia; species Uranotaenia lowii. The sequence continues at coordinate 150,251,079 of NC_073691.1, read as the reverse complement.
TAGTCATCATTCCCGTTCAAAGCTTGTACAAAATATTCAAAATTTTCTAATCTAAGACCAACGCACAGTGGTTCAAAAGGGCTCAAAGTGGAACTTTTTTCCTAGTACCTACTTTTGTCTTTCATTTTAGCTGCTAAGTGTCTTCACAACATTTACTTGTTGAACTGTTCCCCATAATGTAGGCTTGCCAGATGGTTTTTAAAAAAGCGGGACATTTTGAGAAAAAAAGCGGGACACAGCCGAAAAAAGCGGGACATTTTTTAATCAGTTAGAAAAAGTCATGATATGTGTGTATTAGACCGCTGCGAAAAATGACTTTTTGCTCCCAAATGTTTTTTCAATGCCTTTTGGGTCACCAAGCCTTTGATATCATTTGGTTGATTCCTGAGTTAGCGCGACGCGTTTTAAATTTGTTTGGAAGAAAAATTTTTTGAACATTAAATCGTCTAGAAAATTCAAGTAAGTTTGAAATGAAGTTGATCTTTGACTTTTGCTTTTCACTATTCTCAGGCTTCATTTTTTACTTACACGACAAGCAGCTAAGGATTTTATGATCAAAGTTATAACAATTTCAATTTAAAAATCTGAGTCCAATGAAATTTTTTTTAAATGACAGATTTTGTTTGCTAGAGATTTTAATAATTTCATAAAATGTTTTTGCTAAGGTTATATAAATCAATAAATTGCCTGGCTATTTAAAGCAGTTTTTCGATTTTTTTTCTCATCCAACGTTAACAAAAGCAGTCAAAATTGCTAAAATAAAAAAAAATAATTTTGGAAAAAAAATTTTGTATACCATCGAATATCTTTTCTGGGGTATTTGCAAGTTCTGTTTGCGCTTTGTTCACATTAATTGCACAGCAAGAATCAAGGAATATTTTTCATTCAAAGTTATATTTTTTGTAACTGGAGATATAGGAATGAAAAAATTTGTATACCCATACAAAAACTCGTTGCGCTAATTTACAACTGCATAGATCGCTACAAACAATTTGATTGTTATTTCTGACACCAAAAAATCCAAAAATAATTATGGGAGGTGTACAAATTTAAGAATTTGTATTTTCTAAACAACGCTTGCAGCGGTCTTGCAGTGTGTCTGTATGTTTTTGGTTGGGTAAAAAAGTATTGTACTTTTTACTTGAATATAAAATTTTATAAATCGGCAACACTTGCTTTCTGCGTCTACGTCCATGATTTTACGCCCAGGAGTGAACGTCGAACAAAATTTAAGCTGTTTCATGCTTTTCGCCAAAAGTATCTTCAGAAAAACCAGAGTGAGAATAACACAAAGATGTTAGAACAATTTTGATTGAAACTCAAATAAAATCAATGATGAAAAAAATGACTAGCTTTACAAGCGAGACTCCATGATATTTCTTTGGTTTTTACCATAGTTGTTCTTGAATGGCAAGACAAAATTAATTATTGAATTCATAGCAAATGAATAAATTTTGTTGTTATTCAAAAGTTCTGCATGTTTCAGTTTTTGGTATTTACAGTTTTTTTTTTTGAAAAATAATATATTAATTGCCTTGAATTTTAAGTTGTGTTAAAGAATTCCTGTTAATAATATTTCTTAGCATGAATATTGTTTCACTGTATAGTATAAGACATACAAGTCTCGTTCTACGATTGAGAACATCTCGAAATTATTTCTATACCAATTTATTTGGTATTTCCATACCAATCAAATAAACAATTCTAGTGCGAAGTAGAGCCAGCAAGTCATTTTACCGTTCTACCACTAGCATTTCCCAGAATCATATCATTTTGGCAACATTTTTAACGAATTGATAAGCTACATAAAAAGCAATATCTTGGCGCTCAAAGATTGATAGATTTCTATCTGAAATGAGTTCGTCAAAATAAACCCATTTCAAGTGGAATTAAGTGATATGTATGTATCGATGAGATGGATACATTTTGAAGAATTAATATTTCATATAAAATTAAATTTCCTGAGTTTTCATGATATGTAAAGATCAACCAGTTTGTTACAGTTTGAATATAACGATGAAATCAAATTTTGGAAAACTTTTTTTTTCGAAAACTTGGTTGAAAATAAAAGCGGGACATTTTGGCTAAAAAGCGGGACGGCGGGACATCTTCGAAAAAAGCGGGAAATGTCCCGCTTTTGCGGGACGGATGGCAACCCTACCATAATGTGAAAGTATCAAAAATAAGTCAGCCTACTACGATAAAAATAAAAACACTAACTTTTATGTTTGAGGAGATAGAGATAAAATTTGTTCTACAAAATTTAAGATATCATCAAAATATGAAACTATGCTGAAATAACAAGAGCTTTATCTCTTTTCCATGCAGAGTTATAAAGTTATAAGAGTTATAAAATATATAATGAAATCGCTTGAAGCTGCGCATCCATTTCCAACTTTGACAAGCTGCCATTTCTCTCTCGGTTTATATTTTTTTCATGAAAATTTCACACAATCTAATTTGACTATCCAACTAACACTCCACAAAATTTGAAGTCTTTACAATGACAGGAAACAAGATACAGCTATTCCAAAAAAAAGGGAAATTTGGAATGACTTCATTAAATTTGCTGTATCTTTGACAATTTTCATTGAAAAATCTTGAAATTTAGTCCAAAGTTGTAAAAATGTTTGGTCTAACACCAGGCCAAGTTTCATCAAAATTGATGAACGCGTTCAAAAATGGTGCCGGGTTGAAGATGAGGTTCATTATCGCCCATGAGACGATTCATGCTTTTTTGGACGGATGATTGTTTGGAAAACATCGTAATCTATGTATTCTTGGTTTTTTCTTTCACAAAACCAAAATTTTTTACAAAGAATGTTGTAAATTGATAGAAACTTCATTCTTGATTTGTTTAAAAATAGAAATTGTTCCAACACAGCTGGTTTTTTAACACATGAGTGAACAGAATATTCGCTTTAATTGTGGATCAAATTTGTTTATCGGAATAATCAGCAGGTCATTTCTGATACTCTGTTCTTCTAATTTTGAACCCTGTTGAAAAATTTTCTCTTTCCAAACAAAGTACGAATGAAGTTTAAAGCAATTTACAACATTCTTTGTGATTAATTTTGGTTTTGTGAAAGAAAAAAAACCAAGAATATATGGATTTCGATGTTTTCCATAAAAACATCCGTCCAAAAAAGAATGAAATCGTCTGATGGGCTATAATGAACCTCATCTTCAACCCGGCACCATTTTTGATCACGTTCTTCGATTTTGATGAAACTTGACCTGGTATTGGACCAAACATTTTTACAACTTTGGACTAAATTTCAAGATTTTTCAATGAAAATTATCAAGGATACAGCAAATTTAGTGAAACAATTCCAAATTTAACTTTTTTACGGGAATAGCTGTATCATTGATTTCCGTCATTGTAAAGACTTCAAATTTTGTGGAGTGTTAGTTGGATAGTCAAATTAGATTGTGTGAAATTTTCACGAAAAAATATAAACCGAGAGAGAAATGGCAGCTTGTCAAATTTGGAAGTGGGTGCGCAGCTTCACGCGATTTCATTCTTTTTTGAACGCAAGTGTACCTCAAATTTTATTTGACACTAAACTATTGTTAGTTTTGAACTAACATAAATATGATGTTCACAACATTTATTGTGACACTCAATACGCATATTTTGCTTTAGGTTTTATGTCGGTACGACCTTTGCTTCCGAACTTATCACAATTTCAAATTTATGTTTTCGTTATTTTTGCTAGCTTCAAGGGTAAACGGGGCAAGTGGATCCATAAACAAAATATCACATATTGAAGCTTGGTTCAAGTTATACAAAAATATTTAGAAACTACTTGTCTCCACGCGCCCGTTTTTGAGTACGACTGGCATAAATTTGTTAAATTCTTAGTTTTTAATGAGAAAATAGAGATTGGTTGTTTTTATATTATCTGTTTAGATGAAAGTTGCAACACTAAGAAAGCTATTAAATAGTTTTTTTTTAGAATATTTTATGATACCAGTGGTGTTTTTAAACAATTTCAAGCGTTTTTACGACTTTTCAGGAAACATTTTTTTATAATTTTTTTTAAATATTTTATTTGAGAAGCTGATAAAATTTCAATGCGATTTGATATGCTATTGATATGCTATTGATGATAACAGTTGAAAATTGATGAAGTTATGTGCATTCTAAACATGGTTTAATTTTAACTAAAAATGACAATTAATCTCTCTTTTTTAAGTAAAAAACTATGAATTCAACAAATTTATGCCAATCGTTCTCAAAAACAGGCGCATAGATACAAGTAGTTTTTGACTATTTTTATATTACTTGAACCAAGCTTCAAGATGTGGAATTTTGTTTATGGATCCACTTGCCCCATTTTACCCTAGAGGCTAGAAAAAAACCAAAACTCTTGCAAGAAAGACTTGGAAGGGGTTGCACTGAATCTCAAATGCGAAAGGGATTTTAAGACATTGTGTTCTGAAGCAGCATAAAAAACGATATCTTCATCATTTTTTTTCTTTACCAATTCTTTACCAATCTAATTTTTTTTTGGTACGCCAGGCGTACTGGGTTCGATTCCCGGTATCGGCAAGAAAAAATGATTTAGACATTATTTGCGCACAGGAGGTCAATTTTGAAGATTTCACATTTTTAACAACTCATTATGCTCTAGTCAATATTAGCGAGGATAAAAAAGGAACAGCTATTCTAATTCGTAAAAATATTGAATTTAAAAACCCAATTTTAAGTGAAAACGGAAGGATAACATCTGTTGAAATTGAAGGGATGAATGTTGTCAACGTTTATGCTCATTCAGGTACAAATTTGAAAAAAGAAAGATATAAATTATTTACCAATGATATTCTGATACATCTTCAATGTGCAAGTAAAAATCTCATTCTTGGTGATTTTAATTGTATCATTTTAAAAAATGATTCCAACAGTTTAATCAAAAAAACTTGTAATGGGCTTAAATTTCTCATCGAATCGCTCTCATTGATTGATCTTGAATTTAATATCAAAAAAGGTAAGACGCAATTCACTTTTTGTCGAGGGTCATCAAAATCACGGCTGGATAGAATATATGGGTCAACTGACATTCTGTCCACCACGATTAGTATTGATACTTTTGCTTTGCCTTTTTCTGATCATCACGGTGTTGTACTTAAGTACAACTGTTGTAATACAGATAACCAATTCATTGGGCGAGGGTTTTGGAAAATGAATATTTCTTTGTTAAATAATGAATCAATTCAAGATAAATTTAAAAACATGTACAGAGAATTAAAACAAAGAAATTCATTTGTTAATTTAAACTTTTGGTGGAATAATGATTTTAAAAAAAATTTATTAAAGTTATTTAAACTTGAAAGTTTTAAAATTAATGAAGAATCTCATAGAGCAAAAAAATTTTATTACTGTTGTCTCAAAGAATTGATTGAGAAACAAAATTCTGGAATAACAAACTTAGATGAAATGAAAATTATTAAATCCAAAATACTTGAACTAGAGTATGAAAAATTAAATCATTTTAAATATCGTTTGAAAGCAAATACCATCAATTCAGATGAAAATTTATCACTTTTTCAGCTAACTTCCTTTTTAAAAAGAAATGATCCCAAAAAAATGTTCAAGTTGAGAGTGAACAATGAAATAGTCGATAATTCGTCTGACTTAAAAACTATTGTTCACGCTCATTTTGCAAAATGTTTTGAGAAATCAACTTTAGCAGATAATAATTGGGAAAATATTTTGAATTAAATTACAAAAAAACTAGACCAAACAGCCATTGATAATTTGTCACGCCCCTTTTGTTATGAAGAGTTAAAATATGCAATTCAATACGCTTCTTCAAAGACATCTCCAGGACCAGATGGTATAAATTATGAATTTTACAACATTTTTTTTTGAAGAAATTAAAGAAGAAATGTTGAATCTTTTTAATGGATATTTTATTGAAGGTCAATATCCACCAGCTTTGTTTACTTGTTCCAAAAAAAGGAGATCCATTTGATATTCACAATAAAAGACCAATAAGTATGTTGAACACAGATTATAAAATTTTGACAAAAATGTTGTGGCATCGGTTGAGACCTTTACTGACAGATCTAATAGATCAAGGACAATCAGCTTGCAAAGAATCTAGATCTTGTATAGAAAATTTAATTGATTTGAGAGATATATTTCTGAAAGCTAACGATAACAAAAAAATTAAATGTGCTATTCTTACAATTGATTTAGAAAAAGCATTTGATCGCGTTGATCATGATTTTCTATGGATTGTTTTAAATAAGTTTGGATTCCTACACTTTCCATAAACTTTTTGAAAAAGCTGTACATGAATGCAACATCAAAGGTTTTAGTTAATGGTTTGTTAACACCCTCTTTCCGAATTTTAGACTCTGTAAGACAGGGCTGTCCATTAAGTATGGCATTATTCACTCTTTATGTTGAACCACTTATTAGAATGGTTTATCAAAATGTAGATGGCATCTTCATAAGAAATAAATTTATTAAAGTTATTGCTTATGCAGATGACATAAACATTTTGATTAGAAATGACCATGAATTTGATACAATTGATAAGTTATTTTAGTATATATTCAAAACTTAAAATGAATCTTTCTAAATCTAATTTTCTGAGACTCAATAACTGTCTTATTGGACCACAGCAAATTAAAGAAGAAAAAGTGTTAAGATTTTGGGAATGTATTTCTGTTCTCACATTAGGACTACTGTTAAAAAAAATTATGATACCTTGATTAATAACATTAAATTTGCATTAACCCTTCACACCAAGCAACATCTCAACCTTTTCCAAAGAGTTTTAATTCTGAACAGTTATATTTTATCAAAACTCTGGTATATTGCACAAGTACTCCCAATGGAAAACAGTCATGTTAGCATTCTGAGGCAACTTACAAGTAAATTTATAAGAAAAGGATATTTTTACTTTGTTTCTCATAGGGAATTAATTCTTCCAGTATACAAAGGTGGAATGGCACTTTTTGATATTGAATCTAAATCCAAAGCGTTATTCATTAAAAACATTTTATATAACCGAGTAGGGCAATTAACACCAAATGAGTTTATTATGACGAAAATAAACAAAAATCATCTCACTAGAAATATGCGAGAATAGCTAACGTTGGCAAATGAATTCAGAACTATGACGAATTTCAACACAAGTAAACTTATTTATGATGTTTTGATTAGTCGTTTAAATATAGAAATTAAAATAGAAAAGGAACTACCAAACCTTCAATGGGAAACAATTTTTGAAAACGGTAACAAAAATTTTCTTAGCTCTAGTCAAAAATCATCCTAAAAATCATCCTTAATATCATCGATCAGAATCGCTTCTTAGTACTTTTTGATGATAATTCTCTGATAAAATAAATTGAATGTCTTATTACGAGTTGCTCTGTGCTTGTTAATTGATGATCTACCTTGTTTACTTTATTTTGTTCAAAGAGCATAACTTGCTACGCAAAATCTACTCCACTTAGTAATATTCGTCGGAATAATCAAAATTGCGTTTTTTAAATCAATTGAGAAAAAATAGTAAAATTTCCTTTCTTAAGGTTCAATTGAGTTCTTGGGGATAAATGTACATGATATTCGGTTTTCCAACGATTATTTCACGTATATTCAATACACATTTTAAGGAATCTATCTCACAATCATTAAAAAGGAAAGGTTACAGTCCTTTTTCCATCATATTGAAGCTGACAAATTTTAAGCTGATTTTGGTTTGCTTCTCATTCCGCTATTATTGCATGACATCTAAATAGCTGCGATGAAACTAAAATTTTTAAGGAAAAAATCGTTACGTAACGATGAGCATACCTCCCCCCCTTCCCTATGTCACATTTCGTAACGATCGAGCTTACTCCCTCCCCACCCCCTAGGAGCATTACGTAATTTATGGATGCCCCCTTAGTTGTTAAAACGACAATAAGCCACCAAAATTGGAGCCCCCAGATTCCCAAACATTATGCAATATTGGGACACCCTACTGTACAGCACAACTTTTCTAAGGAATATACTAGTTTCCGGCACAAAAACCAATCGCTAACTTTTTATTAGCAAATTAGATCTGTCACCAAATTTTAAGTCAGCTGGAGATAAGAAACTTTCGTGATCTTTTAATTTCTTTTAAATAAAGATCGCTAAGTCAGTCATAGGTCATACAGCAAAACTTCTTAAAAATTGAAAGGCGACGTTATACCGACCCATAAACATGTTGGAAATTCAAGAAAAGGTGCTAGAACTGGCAGTAAAAAAGCAATTCATTCGCTTTATTGAGTGTGAAAACATATTGATTGCTGAACAGTCTGGATTCAGAAAGCAGCATTCAACAGAATCCGCAGTGAACTTTATACTCCGGAATTGGAAGATAAACATCGAGAACGGGAACTACACAGTTTATGTGTTCCTAGACTTCAAGCGAGCATTTGAGACAATAGATCGGCTACAACTCTTAGAAGTTTTGGTCAGAATTGGCATCAGTAGTACGGTTCTAAATTGGTTCAAGAATTATTTGGATAACAGAATGCAACAAACAAAATATGGTTCATCGTACTCACGATACAGGGAAAACAATTTGGGAATTCCCCAAGGAAGCGTATTAGGCCCTTTGTTATTCATCCTATACATCAATGACATGAAAAGGCGTTTACATCACGGACATCTAAAACTTTTTGCAGATGATTCAGTCCCCTATTGGAGTGGAAAGGACATAGGACTCGTTATTCAAGAGGCTAATGCAGATTTGAAAAATATTGCTGATTTTTTGAAACAAAGAAAATTGTGCCTGAATCTCGATAAAACCCGTTGGATGATTATTGGGAATCGCAAAATAGGATTTAGTCCAAAGTTGCTCATTGATGGATGTGAGATCGAAAGAGTTAATCAAGTCAAGTACCTAGGAATACAAGTTGATGAAAAATTGAACTTCATAGCCCACATAGACTACACAATCAAGAAAATTGCTGTGAACTATGGCGTACTTTGTAGAATAAACAGATACATATATGACTCTCTGCCGTTATTATGCCGCACTTCGTTTACTGTGCTACAATATTACTTCATGCATCAGATACACAAACGAAACGGCTGCAGAGAATTCAAAATAAGATAATGCGAGTAGTGATACGATGCAACCGATACACCCCAAGTGCACTAATGCTCGATATTCTCCAATGGTTGTCAGTCAAACAGAGGATTGCATATAACAGTTTGATTTTTATTTATAAAATGAAGAGCGGAATGTTACCATCCTATCTACTAGACGGTTTGCATATGGCAATGATGTACATAGCTACAATACAAGAAGAGCCCAAGATTTCAGACTTCCAAGTGCGAGAAAGGATATGACTAAACGATCAATTTTCTACAACGGACTGAAAATGTTTAACAGCTTACCTCAGAGCATCAAAGATAGTGTAAACATTAATACTTTAAAGAAACAGGCGATACAACACGTTAAGCAGATATTTTGAAATAATGACCAATCCTAAAAAGGATCATATAAAAGTGATGAAGATCTGAGGATACATCAGATAAAAAATTTTACGGTGATGGACATACGCGGGAGTTAGACGAACAAGTCGTACTGAAATTGAATAAACTAATGCAAACAAAATTATAAAAAAAAATCGTCAATTTTCCAAACGAATGCATTGGCTTTCTAAGCAGCTGAAAGTCCCACAAAACAGGTACAAAAACCCTTACCCAGCCCCATCATTGATTCTATGCAGCTCAAAATTTAAGATCTTAGTGAAACCTTCAAATCCCAAAACAAGTCTTAATGACCTTCTCTTCAGCTTCCGGCGGCCTTTTAATTCAGCTTCCAAAAAAATCGTTAAATGAGCAAAAAAAAATCTCTCCATCTTAATTTCACCCTAGGCAATTGGAGTTTGTCGAGAATTGTTCAATTGGCTGCTCGGTTGTTTACTTTCTACATTATACACTAGACTGAGTCGATTTGGGGTCAATTTTGAATTTCTCAAACCCTGGGGTCTTAAAAGCTTCGTTTTGGCTACAAACTCATCCATGATTTTTTGCAGAATTTTTATGTTACGTTTATATGAGTAAATCTGAACTTCTATGTTTGTGTGGGGAAATTGAATATTTTGTTCTGAAAAATCAATAAAATTTCTGTTTCTTCTTTGGAACTGAGCTTGGAAATAGATTGTATGCCAATTTATAAATTCTTAAAAGGAAGTTTTTTGCTGAGTTACTTTGTCAAAGACCGTAACTTCGTATCATATTAGGCAAAAAAGTTAAAAGCTGTTGAATAGGAGTTTGTCTTTTGGCAACAAAAATCAATCAGTTGAACTTAGATCACTGATTGAGCTAAGGTATTGCATGTTTACTTTTTAAGGAATGTGCTTCAGCTGACATAATTGATTGATTTTCAATGCCTAAAACATACCACTTTCAATAACTTCTAATTTTTTTGCCTTATAAGATACGAAGTTACGGTCTTTGACAAAGCTGCTCAGCGAAAAACTTCCTTTATAGAATTTATAAATTAGCATAAAACATATATCTAGGCTGGTTCCACAAAAGAAACAAAAATGATGATGATTTTTCAGAACAAAATATTCAATTTTCCCATTCAAACATTAATGTTGAAATTAACGTTGCTTAAAAATTCTGCATAAAATCATGAATGAGTTTTTAGCAAAACGAAGCTTTTTTTTCAGGGTTTGAGAAATTTGAAAATGATTTTTTAGCACACCTACAGGCCCACCCGGTGAACCAGACAGCAATCAGTCAGTGCATTTTGTGCATTTTTATGGTCTTTTTATGACTAAAGTTCCTTACAACGTAGGGGAGATAGGAGTCATGGACTTTTTTCTCTTTGATCCATAACTTATTTATTATAAAAGATAAAATAAAAACAATGCGTTGATTTTTTTTACATTCCTCTCGCACTATAACTCATTTTTTAAATTTATAAATTATTTTCCCCGAGTTCTGACTGTTTCGAAAAAGTGTTTTTTTATATTTTGAAAAAAAAATGGTAGGGACCACCAAATGCAAATGAGCTATATAACATGCAAAGTTTATAAGATGACCTAAAACTGTAATTTCATATCTCATTTAGTTAATTCAAAGGAATTTTAGATTTGGAAATAAATGACGGTTGAGCATGATCAAATAATTTTTAATACCTGGATCGCTAGCGTTTTTTTCAAAATTTCTTCTGTGAGATTTTGTTCGTCTTTATCGCATTCAATAAAATAGACAGACTATTTTTCATAACTCATCATTTGGCATAAGGATACTTTTTAGATAGGATCATTTAATTTTACACCAAATTAAACTGCAACTTTCGAGATTGTCAGTGAGACATATACATACATATGTGGTTCACTCAAGAGAATTGGGCAAATGTTTCTTTTTGTCAGCCAATATGCAACTTTTAAAGCTTTCATTTAAGAAAATTTTAACTTCAAATTTTTTACTCTAAATCTAGCCAAATCTTTGCAGCAGTAAATAATTATTGAAAATCATCATGAATAAAATGAGAAAAATACTTCACACGTCACAAAAGTTCAAATCGTTTGTCGAACTCCGAAAAACAAAAGCAATTTTGCAAAGCTAGCTCTAAATAATGAACCCCATTTGGATTTTTTGTTTTTCCAATAATACTTATTCACTTCACTTTGAAAGCCCCGGCTTGTCCGGAAAAAATTCGGGTAAATCATGGAATGCTTACCAATAAATAATGCATCGTTTCTGTTAATGATTCAATGAAAAAACCCGAGGAAGGAGAGCCCAGCGAATCAAAGATTAGGTTTTGAGTGTGAAATATTTTCTCGAAATAAAAAAAAAATGTTACGTCAGAATTTGGATAAACTACAGTAATAACAAGATTTTAAATGATGGTTTTCAGAACAAAGAAGGGAGACTAAAGAAAACAATCTCCCATTTCCATTAAATACAATCGTCTTGCAGAATTTTAACTTTTTCGAGAGGAGTTTTATTTCTTTTTTCAAATCAACTATTTAATACAGTAGCTTTAAGGAACCAAGATTGCATTTGTGTTTGCACTGTTTAGGAATTTAATTTAATTTAAAAGAGGGAGTAGACAATTAGAAGTGCATTTTCTGGAAAAAGTTAAAACCAAATCAAACGCATGGAACTTTAAAGTAATTGAAGCTGAAGTTCTTAGTTTTGTTCAATCCAATTTCTTTCAGCAATTTATAAATTTTAAAATATTGTTGGTCATCAATGTGTTCAATTCTACCATCCAATTTTAGGAAAACTTAAAAAGCACATTGAAAACATGCAGAGCAGGCCTTCAACAAGTTTTCAGCGGAAGTCTGTTCAGAAATTTCTAAGTACAAAATCTTAAATATACCATTCTATCTTAAAAAGTGGAATAATCTTCTAAAGAGGTCGTTCACATTTGTGTTCAAGCTGAACATTCTGGATTTTCATCAGATAATACATGTAAAAGATGAAAAATACATTGTTAAGATTTGAAGATAAAAAAGGGGAAATCTATTCAAGCTTCCTAAAAATGCATGGGTTTGAAATAAGGTTGAAAGATTTTTTTCCGGCCGTATCCGGACCGAACAAATCCGGGAATTTTTTTCAAAATTCCTGACTAAATCCGGGCATTTTATTTTAAAATGTTCAACCCAACATCCGGACAATATATGGGTAAGCTTGATCAAAACCACGGAAATCATAAATAAAACACTGAATTTTTTTTATCAAACCAAATCAGCAGAATTTATATGTTATTTATAGCTTCCAAAACACAAGTCATGATTATTTGGATCAAATTTGCCATTATTATTTCAAAACGTGCGCAATATTTGAAGTTTTTTTTTGAGACGTAAGCACTTGATCACGTGGTTTGTGAATAGATTGGATTGTATGGAGTGAAAGCTTTTCAAGCTGCATTAATCCGGCTCGAAGGACCAAATTTTTTTGAGATCGGTAGAGAATTTGATTGTTTACTAGTCACTTGTTACGGTCAGAGCATGATTTAGCGATGAATATAGTTTTTATTCTATTATAAGAGAGATATAGTAGATAGAAAAGCTATAAAAAAAACCTGAATCCATGAAAATCGATAACATTAGTGATTCCCTCTACATTCAGTTTACTCAAATGAATTAACATTACCAGGATCAAACGGGTTTCCGCCTCAAAATATGGGTAATTTACAGCAAAAATCTCATTCCCGACGCTTTCATTATCGAAACCCATAAATGGGGAATAATTTTTATTCTGACTCTCGGTACAGCAGCTGAATGGGGAAAATAACGCTTTTTCCGGCTATGGTTCTCCGAATGCCGAAATTGCCAACCAAATAAAAGCGGAATCAAACCGGGTTAGGGAAAAGCTCTCCCGAAACCGGTTCGGTTCATTCCGGTAATGAAAAAGTATCCTTTTCCATCCGCGCGTAGCAAATGACGTCATTAAGCGGGCGCACCTTTTTCCCGGAAAGCTATCGCTAAACAGAATGTCGGTTGCCAATGGCTGGATTTCACCTTTTCCCTTCTTTCCAAGAGGAGGGAGGGAACGGAAATTATATTACAACTTGCCAGTGTAATAAAATGCTAATGAGAGTAAAAGGAAAATGATGGAAACAAAACAGTGAAGGGGGAGCACAAAAAAAAAGCCCGAGCCTGGGAAACGAAACTCGGCGCTTCGGATAACACATTCAAAGATGAGATTTCATTCGGTCAGAGGATACAAACTCTAATTAACACCGCTCCAGTTGCTTTATGGGTACTAATTAATTTTATTGATGCGGCTACATCGCGTAAGTACCAGTAGCTATACGTACCTTGTCGATTTTTGGGATACGTAAACTTAGCGGTAGTTTTTCTGCCCCGTTGAGAGCAGATACACCTGCAGCTGGAGAGAAAGTTCCTCATGTTTTCTCTCGGAATTCTGTGAGTCTAACTAGAATGTCAATATGTACTGTTATGGATGTATTCCAATTCTGACTCAATTCTAGTAAAAGGAATTGATAACAATACCCTTGGTGGAGAATATCCATTAGACATGAGACATGAGACATGAGATATGAGACATAAGACATGAGACATGAGACATGAGACATTAGACATGAGACATAAGACATGAGACATGAGAAATGAGAAATGAAACAAGAGACATTAGACATGAGACATGAGACATGAGACATGAGACATGAGACATGAGACATGAGACATGAGACATGAGACATGAGACATGAGACATGAGTCATGAGACATGAGACATGAGACATGAGACATGAGACATGAGACATGAGACATGAGACATGAGACATGAGACATGAGACATGAGACATGAGACATGAGACATGAGACATGAGACATGAGACATGAGAAATGAGACATGAGACATGAGATATGAGACATGAGCCATGAGACATCAAAAATGAGATATGAGACATGAGACATAAGACATGAAAATGAGACATGATACATGATACATCAGATATGACACATTTGACTTGAAAAGCATGGCATGAGATTGGTCTTACGAAAAACTTTTCACTTCTCCTATTCCCGTCTCCCGTCTCCCGTCTCCCGTCTCCCGTCTCCCGTCTCCCGTCTCCCGTCTCCCGTCTCCCGTCTCCCGTCTCCCATCTCCCATCTCCCGTCTCCCGTCTCCCGTCTCCCGTCTCCCGTCTCCCGTCTCCCGTCTCCCGTCTCCCGTCTCCCGTCTCCCGTCTCCCGTCTCCCGTCTCCCGTCTCCCGTCTCCCGTCTCCCGTCTCCCGTCTCCCGTCTCCCGTCTCCCCATCTAAAGTCTCCGGTCTAACGTCTCACGTCTAACGTTTCACGTGTCACGTGCACGTCTCACGTCTTCCGTCTCTCGTCTCCCGTCTCCCGTCTCCCGTCTCCCGTCTCCCGTCTCCCGTCTCCCGTCTCCCGTCTCCCGTCTCCCGTCTCCCGTCTCCCGTCTCCCGTCTCCCGTCTCCCGTCTCCCGTCTCCCGTCTCCCGTCTCCCGTCTCCCGTCTCCCGTCTCCCGTCTCCCGTCTCCCGTCTCCCGTCTCCCGTCTCCCGTCTCCCGTCTCCCGTCTCCCGTCTCCTGTCTCACGTCTCACGTCTCACGTCTCACATCTCATGTCTCACGTGTCATGTCTCACGTCTCCCGTCTCCCGTCTAACGTCTTCTGTCTGACAACTCACGTCGCACGTCTCACGTCTCACGTCTCATGTCTTACGTCTCACGTCTCACGTCTCACGTCTCATGTCTCACGTCTCACGTCTCACGTCTCACGTCTCACGTCTCACGTCTCACGTCTCACGTCTCACGTCTCACGTCTCACGTCTCACGTCTCACGTCTCACGTCTCACGTCTCACGTCTCACGTTTCCCGTCTCCCGTCTCCCGTCTCCCGTCTCCCGTCTCCCGTCTCACGTCTCACGTCTCACCCCTTCCTGTTGTCCGATTCTGCTCAAATTCGGCATATGGCCTTCTGATGACTCCCTTAACTCATAAAAGTCTTTTTTTAAAAGTATTTTGATTTTAAAGTAGATATTTATTAAGACAAATTTGATAAATTAAATAAAAAATATCCTAAATTGTGATTTTTGTTAAGCATTAAATCGTGAATAGCTGTTCACACGTTCATACAAACCACATGTTTTGTTCAGCAAAGTTTAAGTGCACAAAAATCCGCATCTTTTGATGGCATTGGTATAAAAAATATTCTACGCTTGGTACACATTTTGGTCAGTTGAGTTCAAAATTTTTGGACCAAAAAATTTTTTTTCTTGATAATAGCTTGCTAGTTTTACATTTTGATAAAAATTTGGTCCAGTTTGTATTTTTTACGTGTAGTTTTTAACTCAAACTTGATTAAAAAAATATAAAATATATAAATTTTATGACAACTTTTGGACCCAGAATTTATTTAAAATCAAATCTTTTGGAAGTTGACTTTTTCTAAAGATCGCGCTTGCGGAACCTCTAAACATGATTTTTTTTAGTAGGCCCCATACAAAAGTTTGTTTTGCACATCCTAATCTACCATTCGGAGGGTAAGCCCCCAGATTCCCAGAAGTTATGCAATTTTGGGACACCCTAATGAATATATATTTCTTAAATTCGAAGAAAGTTTCGATTCACATTATTCCGTTTTACGGCAATCTAAGTGAATTAACAATAAACTACACGCTGTAATCAATTTATTGTATGCTGTCTCCGAAAAAAAAGAATAATTGTATTTCACATTGATAATCTTATTGCCTAATTTTATTTTTTTTTATTTCGAATTTGACATTGTATTAAAAAAAAACGAAGAATTAAGAAGCTGAGAATTTGAAGCAAATAAAACGAACACAAACCCACACAGGATCTCAGTGAAACTTGATGTTTCCTCGAAGAGATTCCTTTTTTGTTAACTCTAAGTGTAATACTTTCGAGAATACAATGGCTAGCATCTTACAAATGCTAGATTACAAACCACCAACCCACAGAACGTGTACTATGTTATGCACTGACCGCAATTCGATCTTATGACACTTGGTTTAGAAGACTGAAAGGCACAACAAATTTTAAACTACATACTGGATTGTGAGGAATTTGGGTGTTCAAGGGCAAAAAAGCGACATTGTCTTTTCATTCCATCACAAAGCTCAACAATCTTAGATGTTTAGAAGTAAAGTGGCCAACAAATTCAATCTAAACATTTTTAGTAACTCAACAAAGTTATTTGGTAGAATTCGGTTCAAGGTATTGAAAATTACAGCTGATTGAGTTGTGATTTGATTTTTTGTCTTGAACTTGAAGATTTGGTCGAATTCTGTCATTCACCCATTAATTGTTTTGGTCATTTGGTGTTCGAAAATTTCAAAATTATTCAGTTCGGAGTAAAATCAGTTATTAAAAGGCAACTGATGAAAAAGCAGTGAAAAGAGATTAACAATAACTCTATAAACTCTATAAAATTGTTTGATGAAAGAATATTGATGTCAATTCAATCGGAAAATGTCAAACAAGCATGATAGGAAAGTGAACAAATACGTAACATAAACTTTTTTCATCCCATTTTCTAACCAACTATGGGTTTGTCCACACAGCAAATATTAGTAGGTCACAATAATGAATCAACCACCACCACGGTATAATTTTTCTATCAAAAAGGCCTACATCACATTTTGGATGAAAAATCGTTCCCGATGTCACGAAAAGAGATAGCAAAAACTCCAAAACTAATCGATGCATGAGCATTAGGAAAAAAGGGGGCGACAACCACACTACCCGTGACTAAAGTCAACCGAAAATCACTATTCTATTCGGCCCAAAGCATGTCATGACGAGAACCATAAATCATCACAAAAAAAAAACAAACCTGCCAGCCAACATAGGCTGACAACAACTACAACGGATGGCAGCAAAAAAACCATCTATCGAAAGCTAGTAAATGGATCGTGTTCCTGGAAGCCATCCAGTCAAAATAACCAACAACGCCTACTTTAGTGACGGTTTTTTGGGATGGATATTTCTACTGTGAGAGTGCATATAGAAAAAAAACTGTCAGTATTCACTATAAAGGATGTTGGGAAGACGCCATTAATGCATTACACGTTTAACACAAAACCCGTCGTTTTTTGTTCATTGATATGAAGTATAAGAATGGATTTCTGCCGGACTACGCGCATGGAAATCAGACAATGTTTGGGTTGACGCCCACAGGAATGGTTTGTTTGTCCGGTGCCCTGAAAGTATCGCATAAAACAACATTTCAAGTCAAAGATTTTTCCTCCCTCGAAAGGCTGAACTGTCATTCAACTTACAAAAGGATTGGTTTTGTTTTTTTTTTTTTTCGAGGTCTTTTTTGAAACGAACTCATGCACATATATAGGACAGGAAACTTCTTTCGAGGATATGATGACTAAACAGCATCTTACAAATGCTATAAACACCAACGCACAGAAAGTGTACTTTGTCTGCCGTGGCCGGGATTCGATCTCATGATTATTGGCTTAGAAGACTAGAACGCTACCTTCTACGCCACGGGCGGCGCAAATTTTCGCATCTTTAAAGCTTTCACTAGGATAAGAAGTATATTTGAAAAAAAAAATGCAACACTTTGTATTGTGAATAAATAACTTTTGAATATATTTTCAGCGAATTTACCTGGCAATGTTATGTTTACATATGCAAATTTTTGTGACGTTCTATCTAGTGGTTTTTGAGATAGATTCCAATGGAGAAATCGTTCGACTTTAATTTTTGGGTACACGTGCGCCATCTATGATGTATACTACAAAACATTTTTTTAAAATGGCCTTCAAAATAGCTAAAAAATTTTAATTTGGTCGAAGTTATAACAAATTTAGCCGATAGTCCTCCTTCGGTACAAAATCAACATATTTGACTTTTTATCACTCCACCCCCGTTTTTGCATAATCGCACGATTTCAGTCCCAACTTAAACATAGTTTAAAATTTGTTGGACCTATTGAAGAGCTTGACAGAGAAATCGGTCGCATTTGGATGCAATGAATTTTTAGCCACTCATCGTATCAATCCTTTTGAAAGACTGAGTAATTTGCAGTTTCCACAGAAAGTTAGCCTTCTCAAGTACTAGACATTAAGTTTATCGTTTTTTTCATCCTTGTTTTTCTCCGAGAAATACAGGCGAGACTAGTCAACGAAAAGTTTTTGATTGGAAACCTGGCAGGTGATCGCTAAAGAGTTCGTTTTGATATCCATTATGAAAATTTTTCAAATAATTTTCCCACAAGCAGTCCAAATATTTTGCGCACAATTTGACCACCGTATTTAGTTTATTTTATCGGTGGGCAGCTTTTCTACTTTGTAAAAATAAAGTCAGGCCAATTTATAAGTCAGCTAGACGAACCAGACAGAAAAATTTGACTTTTTTACTGCTTCCTTTGTTCATATTTTCGAATTGAGCTTGAAAAAAACTCGCACATTCATCTCACTTCATGGAATCAATAATCTTCACTTTTATTCAAATTTTAGCTACCTATAAGTTTCTCTAGGACTATCATGTGAATTTTCGCCAAGTAGTTAATCTCCAGCTGTTTTGGGGTTTCCTACTAGGACATTTCTGGATTTTTCCCGATTCTGAACAAAAAATTTAGTCAATGAACGTCAGTTTTGGACGCTGTCTCAAAAAGCACTTGACAAATTGTCATCAAATTTCGTGCACGTACACATTACATTACTAAGTAGCTTCACTGAAACTTTATCAATTTCCATCCATGCATTAAAAAGTTATTCACGAAACATAGTGTAGCATTTTTTTCCGAATACATTCCTTAATCTAAGGTTGTCAGTATTTTTTCAGCACCAATCTGGGCCAGATAAATCCGGGTGCTTTTATCTTGAAACCTGGCCGAATCAAGGCAATTGATTTCAAAATTGTTGACCAAAAATCAAGGCAAATTCCGAGAAAATTTGGTCAAAACCCCGGAACTGCTTTACAGAAATCAAGAAAATAGGTTAAAAAAAATTTCATCAAAATTCATCAGTATGTTTTTGACTGTATTTTAGGCTTCCAAAACACTTTTCATGATTATTTTTATAAAAATTGCTTAACAAATTTTTTTTTAAACGCATAAACAGTAAAATTCACAATAAAGTTTGATTTTTTGATTGTTGTTTGATTTGGCGATTAAAGTGAATTAATCCGGGCCAAATCCGGGCTTTTTTCAACATAGTCCGGACAACCGAGCCGTTTTGTTTGAAACATCCGGTTTAAACCGGGCAATCGGCCAAGTTTTTCATTATCAGATTGATGCTTTGTTGGTTTTTTTTCTATTAATTTTCAAGAATATAGCTTTCATTGGTTATAATAATTTGATTTTTTTTTAAATTGGATACATAATTTTTCAAATGCTTTCAGAATATGGTATTTTA
Source organism: Uranotaenia lowii (assembly GCF_029784155.1). Taxonomy (NCBI): domain Eukaryota; kingdom Metazoa; phylum Arthropoda; class Insecta; order Diptera; family Culicidae; genus Uranotaenia; species Uranotaenia lowii. The sequence goes on along the minus strand of NC_073691.1, from coordinate 150,231,234 downwards.
AATAAAAAGATTCAAACACTTAAATTATCAAGGTCTTGAAATTTTTGGTCCCAAAAATTCAAATTCCTGTAATTGGCTGACCACTGATTCAAATTTCACAAACTTAGTCTCTTTGTGTTACTTAAAGTGTCTAGTCTAAATTTGTAGAACTCCAGTCACCTTCAAAATCAAAGATTTTTGAGATTTATATTGAAATGCAGAGGTAATTTTTTTGAAACTTACCTCATCTCCGCTTATGTTTTTATTCATTGTTAAAAATTGATAATAATGCTGGATATGTTTAAAGTATCAACTTTTCGATCGTGTTATGGCTTTTGAATTATCGATAATACATACATTAAAAAACATCATTTAAGTGTTTTTATTGCCCCCGAAAAATTTAAATTACATTTTCCATGCAATATATCTTTTGCTTATTGAGATACAAAAATAAAAGTTACACTCATGTGATCTCCAGAATCCGAGAATTCTAATGGTAAATAATTTCTGTTTTTTTAATACTTTGTGACATGTATTCTTAATAACATGGGAACATATCAAAAAGAGAAAGCAGCAAATATTAGCCTATCGCTATTTTCTTTCAAGTGATTGGGACGTGGACATGGTCAATCTGGTCGGTTGTTGACGAAATATGCAAAAGCTATCGGGTCATAACTTGCGGCAGATTGGTGGAAAGCTCTCGACCACTCCATGAAGAGAAGTAAGTAATAAGAAGAATGAAAAGGGAGAAATGAAGCATGAAATTTGAGAAAGAAAAAGTGAAAAATGACAAAAAGGACATAAGTAGTGAGAAGTGGAAAAAAAATGAGAAGTAAGTTATGGAAAGTGAGACATTAGAATTGAAAGTGAAAAGAGAGAAGCGAGAAATGAGTAATGAGACGTAAGATCTGAAGCATGACATTTCAGTTAGTAGTGAGAAGTTTGAAGCTAGAAAGTAGAAATGAAAAGTTTGAAATGAAACATAAGATACATAAGGTAAAAGTGACGAGTGACAAGAAGCACTTAAGAAGTGAGACGTGGGAAATAAAAAAAATGTGAAGTGGGTTATGGAAAGTGAGACGTGAGAATTGAAAGTGAAAAGGTAGAAGCGAGACATATGAAGTGATATGTGATAAGTGAGAAGTGAGACATGAGAAATTGAAATTGAGACGGGGGAAAAGAGTAATGAGACTTGAGATGTGAGATCTGAGGCGTGACATCTAATTTTTCATTTCTTATTTCGTACTTCTCACGTTTCACGTTCTCTCTTTTTACTACTCATGCTTCATGTCTCACTATTCATTCCTCATTTCTCACAGCTCACATATTAATTCACACTTCACTTCATGTTGAAGCCAGAGGTTAGAGATACAAGGTTAGAAATTAAAAGGGAGAAGTTAGACATGAGATGTGAAAAATGATAAGAGAGAAACGAGACGTGAGAAGTGTGAAAACACATCTCACTGTCTTACTCAACACGTCTCATGTCCCATGCCCCATATCTCACTTGTCATTACGACTTCTTACTTCTTATGTTATTATGAGGGTTTCGTGGTCGGTGCCACAATTAAAAAAGAATCAAGCTAGGATTAACTTTGTGTGTATTGGGCAACATTTACTAAACTCAAACCTCCCATTATCCCCGAAATGGCGTGTACTCACTCGCTTTCACAAGGTTGCAACATGCTTCCTCCCTCCTCGGATGCCTCGGAGTTGGCGGCTGACCCACTGGACGTTCGCCACCGGTGCGGCGATTGGAATTTGTTGGCGGCTGCTCCTTCAAATGTTCGCCACCGAGGCGGCGATGAGAGGCGAACGAATTCAGCAGCTGCACCACCTGGATTTCACCACGGGTGCGGCGATTGAGCGCCCTCTGATTCGGCGGAGGTTGGCCTCGCCGCGGCGAAGAACTTCGGTCCGGAACGGCAGCGGTACCCTAGAATTCTTTCGCCACTGGTGCGGCGACGAAAGCGAACCTTTTTGGCGGCTGTGCCACCAGACGTTGTTCGCCACTGGTGCGGCGATGGAAAGCGAACCTGTTCTCCTCGGCTCGCCGGGTTTTCTTCGCCACCAGTGCGGCGATGGAATGCAAGCAGCTTCGACGATCGTCCTCGGGATTGTACGACACTAGTGCGGCGACGAAGTTCGCTCTAGATTTGTTCACGTTTCCTTCGAATGTTGACCCCTGCTGTGGCGATGAAATTCGCTTCGGTTCTGCAGCGTACCACCGGGATTCCTTCGCCACTGATGCGGCGACGAAAAGCGAACCCTATGACGGTCGTGCCACCACATGATTTTCGCCACGGATGCGACAACGGAAAGCGCCGGTATTTTCCCACCGGATCAGCGATAGATGGCCGGCGGATTCGGCGATCGTCACCGGGCCCTTTCGCCACTGGTGCGGCGACCTAAGGCCGTTCGTTTCGGCGGAGGTTCCACCGGATGTTGCGCAACTGATGAGGCAAGGAACTTCGGCGGATGCTCCACCAGATATTCGCCTGCTGTGGCGGTCGGACTCTTTGCTTCAGCGGAAGTTCCTTCGGATGCTCCCTACTACGGCGACGCAATCCGGTCCGGATCGGCAGCGATATCACCAGAATCCTTACGCCCCTGATGAGGCGACGAAATTCGCTCTGGATGCTTTCGCCTCTGGTGCGGCGATGGAGAGCGATACTATTCGCACCGATTCGCCGGGACTCTCCCACCGGATCGGCGATAGATGGCCGGCGGATTCGGCGATCGTCCCCAGGCTCCTTCGCCACTGGTGCGGCGATCTGAGGCCCTTCGTTTCGGCGGAGGTTCCCCCGGATGTTACGCCACTGATGACGCAAGGAGCTTCGGCGGCTGCTCAACCCGATGATCGCCTGCTGCGGCGGTCGGAGGACCTTTTCTTCGGCGGAGGTTACGCCACAGATGCGGCAAGGAGCTTCGGTGGCTGCTCAACCCGATGATCGCCTGCTGCGGCGGTCGGAGGCCCTTTGCTTCGGCGGTGGTTTCCGGGATGTTATGTCACAGATGCGGATCGGAAAAGCCTGAGAAATCAGCGAGAAGGAGAAATAAGGAGAAAAGGGCCGCCTTTACGAGAGCTCGTATTAGTTGCCAGATCACTTTATCGATAATTCGCTAATTTACCTTCAGCGACCCTTTTGCTTCTTGTTTTTCTTCTCCAGGCCCGAATTTTTAGCGCTCGAACTTTCTCGGCACTGGGTACCCTAACGGTAATTTATAAATTATATAGACGGGTGGAAAGGGCTTTTAGCAACGGTTTTTACCTTGGCTCTTCTTTTTGTTTCGCCTGACTCGGTGCACGTCGGTAAAATGTGCACGTGGCGTGGCCCCACTCTCTCCGCGTATGTGCTGCAAGCAAAATGCATTTTCTTAAATGTCGCACCGCAAGGATTGGTTGCTAGTCCTTCCTGCTTCCTGATGTGCTTGAAACGGCTCTGGCACTAATTTTCTAGGCCCACAATCAGGTATCACGCGCACTGCCACGATGTTGTTGTGGCGACCAACCGTCCCGTTTTTTCCCCGGAAACTCACTTGACGATTTGGCGGTTTTGCACGCTCAGTATAGTTTACTGATTTTTCCTGCACGCTCAGTTTTGTTTATTCCTTTTTTGCATGCTCCGTATCCTTTCTATATTTTTGCGTTTATTTTTCATACACGCTTGCGCTGCTTAATATGGGGTTGGGTTTTTGGATTAGTTATTGTTGCCAATCGCTTTAAATGTATCAAATTTGAGACTAATGACTTAAAATAAATTCAAATGCAACAATGTCTTACTTATCACGTCTTCAAAATCATTTCGCATTGCTCACTATTCATTTCACATTTCTCATTTGAAAAATCTCACTTCTTACCTTCTTCCATGGTAAGGCCATGAGTTTTTCCCAATATATCTCAAGTTATGATCCGATAACTTTGACATTTTTCGTTCCGGAATCGGCCACATTGACCATGGCCGAATCGCTACCTCTATAGATTTTTTCCATGTGGAGATCACGAGCTTTAAATACTCCTACATATTTTAAGTTCCGATAACAGCTGATACATTCTGAGGCCAAGAGCTTTCCCCTTATCTGCCGCAAGTTACGATCTAATAAATTGCATTTCGTTTATACGGAACTACTGATCCTTATATTTGTCAATGGAAACAAACAAATGTTGATTTGTTAGTTGTTGTGTTTGGGATTTAAACGCTCTCGAGTTGTTCTCCCTTAAAGTAAATGTTGTGAAAAAATAATGTCCTAATTCATCAACAACACAATTTGTCTTTTGTGTCTATCGTTACGAGTGAACGTATCGTTTACATTTTACTTGAGCAAAGTTAATTACATTTACTATTCTAATCATAACTTAGAAATCCGATATTTATATTGACATCAAAAAAAATTTTTTTTTAAACACCTTAAAAATTTAAAAAATCTGTAAAATCTGTGGAATATTCCATGAGTTCTATTTTGTGTGACACAGATTCTGTGATGAAAATTTGCTCAAAACTCTGTGCAATTTCAGATTTTTCTGAGATTTCGGCAACCTTGAAATGGGGAAGTCGTCCAAAAACCGTTAAGTCGAATGGACGTAGAGCTGAAAAGATGTTACTGTGAATGGGCATAAGGCCGAACGGATTTTGTTGGATAAATTTGATTCAAGTTATTTCGTGACTTTTAGATTCTTCAATAGATTCCAAAACAATTAAAACTAAAAAGAGAAAACCATGGCATTTGACATTTACTTCAACCAACTCATTTCCGAATTGGCCTCACCAAGTACGGCATTATGAGAGATCCAAATCGCCTTCTTTAGAATCCCGCTTCGCCCACCCACACACGAGTTATTACAACATCGGCAAATTTCCAACCTAAGAAAATACCAACCTAGTAAGAAGACATTTCAAACCCCATTAAAATGAATGATGACAGCTTAATGCCATCGTCATCGTTTGCCGAAAGATGGATGCAAATCCAGAAAGAGAAATATAAACTTTTCCACCGAGAACTTTCCCGGGCAACAGTCGTTGAAGTACATTTTTTGGAGATATTTCTCAACTTTGTAAGACGGCATAGTAGAGGTTTTTTTTCTTCTCTTTTTTATGGCGTCCCAAATACCGAACATACGCATTCGATATATTTTTTATATCATTTTGGCACTTCGTTTCGCATTTGCCAGTACTTTTTCCCGTTTTCCTTGGATCGTATTCAGCTCAGAGCTTTATCCAATTTGAATAATCATATTTGCCGGAATGTAATGAATATCATTTTCCGCGGCTCATTTGTCATGAGAGCATACATTTTGGAGCACATTTTGTCACTGAGGTTTAAGAACTGAATGTAAGTGAATGTTTATTTTTTCTTCAATTTGTTCAACTCTAAAAAGATTCCAGTGTTGATATTAAGCATTTCTTACTGAGCACTTAATGTACTAGGAGTTCTAATTAGGTAGTTAATTCTAAGTTGCCATAAACGGGATACTTTCCTTGGATTTAATCTTTGTTTCGTATCCGCCCAATTAGCACCAATTCACGCAAGGCGAACATCCAAGAAAAAAAAACTACAAGATTAACAATGTTAGCAAAGTTTATCCATTTTCTCGCACATTTTTTCCTCCTTCTAAGCTTCTGAAACGCAAACCATTTTCTTCCCAAAATCAAGAGAACTCAATTCAGTGGGCGTGGGTAAAAATCTTTGTTTCAAGCCAGTCGAAGCCAAGTTAAGGCAGCAACACACTTCAACCAAAAGGCACACAAGTAACCAAATCCTCATAATTTGCCAACGGATTAAAAACGCATAACAACTGCTGAAACCCTCTTCAGATTCAACTTGGGCCGAAAAAGTTCTCTTCCAGAAAAGTGCTGAAGGCCTTGAAAAGGAGAAGAAAATCCAGTTTCAACCAATATAAGAGGAGTTTAAAAAATAATCAACCCTTAACCGGGAAGTTCCACCACCTCGCATTGTTGCCTCCCAACAAAAATTTCGCTGTTATCATGTTTTTTTTTGTTTTTTTCTTAGGTGCCCAGCCGGAAGTGGAATTAATTTGCTCCCGAGTCGAGGAAATCTCATTAGAAACCTTCGTCAGCACTGGATTCTGATAAAGAATAACACATAATAAGATACTTGAGTAGGGAACCCGTCGGAGGAGAAAAAAAGCAGAACTCCCCCCTTACGAAAACTGCCAAAGGATCGGTTTCAGATTTCCTGAAAAGCGTAGATTAGATGTTTATAATAAAGCGCGAAAATCAAGATGAGTGTTCTTTTATTTTCCAATCCCTTGAGCCTCGAAGATTATCTCTTGAGCGGGAGCGAATAAGGGACCAAAAATAAACGAAGAAATGATTTCCTTCGTCATTTGAATATTTTTCAGCCCCATCAAACAACACTCGCTCGATTCGTTTGGGTGGAGGGAAAGAAAAATTAACGATCAAATCGAAAGCTTTTCAACGATGTTTCGAGGAGTTGTTTGGTCGTTTATTTCATTTTTTTTCGCTTTCGTTCGGCTTGTTCATTTTTTGACGTCTCGAGCCACTTAAGTCATAAAATCATCGATATCATCATCCCCCCTTTCTTCGAAGGGTTTTTTCCCCCTGAACCGTTCTTTTACTTTAAATATCCAATTTGGAAAGCAGTCGTGCATTTGATCTCCGATGAAGTTCGCTGTTTTAATAAATAGTGGAAGTTTTTTGCATTTGTCTAAAGCTTGATTTGAAACATTTTACGGAAATTTTTACAATTATCTAAATGAAGCTTCTAAAAGTTTTGGGATCAAAGCTTCTAATCGATTTGTAACTAGCTTTTCGAAGACCAGAGCATTTCAAAGTTTGTGGTCTTTGTATGGCCTTAAATTCATCTTCATCTTATCTTCATCTAATTTTTTTTCCTTCTTTATCTCTCCTCATCTCATCTTAATCTCATCTTCATCTCATCTTCAACTTTTCTTTATCTCGTCTTCATCTCATCCTCATTTCATCCTCATCTGATCCTCATTTCATCCTCATCTCATCCTCATATCATCTTTACCTCATCTTCATCTTATCTTTATCTCGTCTTCATCTCATCTTCATCTCATCTGCATCTCATCTTCATCTCATCTTCATCTCATCTTCATCTCATCTTCATCTCATCTTCATCTCATCTTCATCTCATCTTCATCTCATCTTCATCTCATCTTCATCTCATCTTCATCTCATCTTCATCTCATCTTCATCTCATCTTCATCTCATCTTCATCTCATCTTCATCTCATCTTCATCTCATCTTCATCTCATCTTCATCTCATCTTCATCTCATCTTCATCTCATCTTCATCTCATCTTCATCTCATCTTCATCTCATCTTCATCTCATCTTCATCTCATCTTCATCTCATCTTCATCTCATCTTCATCTCATCTTCATCTCATCTTCATCTCATCTTCATCTCATTTTCATCTTATCTTCATTTCATCTTTATCTCATCTTCATCTCATCTTAATCCCATCTTCATCTCATTTTTATCTTATCTTTATCTCAAATTTTCCTTATCTCCTCATCTTCTTTTATTTCATCTTCATCTCATCTTCATCTCAACTTCATCTCATGTCCATCTCATTTTCATCTCATCTTCGTCTCATCTTCATCTCATCTTCATCTCATCTTCATCTCATCTTCATCTCATCTTCATCTCATCTTCATCTCATCTTCATCTCATCTTCATCTCATCTTCATCTCATCTTCATCTTCATCTCATCTTCATCTCATCTTCATCTCATCTTCATCTCATCTTCATCTCATTTTCATCTTATCTTCATTTCATCTTTATCTCATCTTCATCTCATCTTAATCCCATCTTCATCTCATTTTTATCTTATCTTTATCTCAAATTTTCCTTATCTCCTCATCTTCTTTTATTTCATCTTCATCTCATCTTCATCTCAACTTCATCTCATGTCCATCTCATTTTCATCTCATCTTCGTCTCATCTTCATCTCATCTTCATCTCATCTTCATCTCATCTTCATCTCATCTTCATCTCATCTTCATCTCATCTTCATCTCATCTTCATCTCATCTTCATCTCATCTTCATCGCATCTTCATCTCATCTTCATCTCATCTTCATCTCATCTTCATCTCATCTTCATCTCATCTTCATCTCATCTTCATCTCATCTTCATCTCATCTTCATCTCATCTTCATCTCATCTTCATCTCATCTTCATCTCATCTTCATCTCATCTTCATCTCATCTTCATCTCAACTTCATCTCATCTTCATCTCATCTTCATCTCATCTTCATCTCATCTTCATCTCATCTTCATCTCATCTTCATCTCATCTTCATCTCATCTTCATCTCATCTTCATCTCATCTTCATCTCATCTTCATCTCATCTTCATCTCATCTTCATCTCATCTTCATCTCATCTTCATCTCATCTTCATCTCATCTTCATCTCATCTTCATCTCATCTTCATCTCATCTTCATCTCATCTTCATCTCATCTTCATCTCATCTTCATCTCATCTTCATCTCATCTTCATCTCATCTTCATCTCATCTTCATCTCATCTTCATCTCATCTTCATCTCATCTTCATCTCATCTTCATCTCATCTTCATCTCATTTTCATCTTATCTTCATTTCATCTTTATCTCATCTTCATCTCATCTTAATCCCATCTTCATCTCATTTTTATCTTATCTTTATCTCAAATTTTCCTTATCTCCTCATCTTCTTTTATTTCATCTTCATCTCATCTTCATCTCAACTTCATCTCATGTCCATCTCATTTTCATCTCATCTTCGTCTCATCTTCATCTCATCTTCATCTCATCTTCATCTCATCTTCATCTCATCTTCATCTCATCTTCATCTCATCTTCATCTCATCTTCATCTCATCTTCATCTCATCTTCATCTCATCTTCATCTCATCTTCATCTCATCTTCATCTCATCTTCATCTCATCTTCATCTCATTTTCATCTTATCTTCATTTCATCTTTATCTCATCTTCATCTCATCTTAATCCCATCTTCATCTCATTTTTATCTTATCTTTATCTCAAATTTTCCTTATCTCCTCATCTTCTTTTATTTCATCTTCATCTCATCTTCATCTCAACTTCATCTCATGTCCATCTCATTTTCATCTCATCTTCGTCTCATCTTCATCTCATCTTCATCTCATCTTCATCTCATCTTCATCTCATCTTCATCTCATCTTCATCTCATCTTCATCTCATCTTCATCTCATCTTCATCTCATCTTCATCTCATCTTCATCTCATCTTCATCTCATCTTCATCTCATCTTCATCTCATCTTCATCTCATCTTCATCTCATCTTCATCTCATCTTCATCTCATCTTCATCTCATCTTCATCTCATCTTCATCTCATCTTCATCTCATCTTCATCTCATTTTCATCTTATCTTCATTTCATCTTTATCTCATCTTCATCTCATCTTAATCCCATCTTCATCTCATTTTTATCTTATCTTTATCTCAAATTTTCCTTATCTCCTCATCTTCTTTTATTTCATCTTCATCTCATCTTCATCTCAACTTCATCTCATGTCCATCTCATTTTCATCTCATCTTCGTCTCATCTTCATCTCATCTTCATCTCATCTTCATCTCATCTTCATCTCATCTTCATCTCATCTTCATCTCATCTTCATCTCATCTTCATCTCATCTTCATCTCATCTCCATCTCATCTTCATCGCATCTTCATCTCATCTTCATCTCATCTTCATCTCATCTTCATCTCATCTTCATCTCATCTTCATCTCATCTTCATCTCATCTTCATCTCATCTTCATCTCATCTTCATCTCATCTTCATCTCATCTTCATCTCATCTTCATCTCAACTTCATCTCATCTTCATCTCATCTTCATCTCATCTTCATCTCATCTTCATCTCATCTTCATCTCATCTTCATCTCATCTTCATCTCATCTTCATCTCATCTTCATCTCATCTTCATCTCATCTTCATCTCATCTTCATCTCATCTTCATCTCATCTTCATCTCATCTTCATCTCATCTTCATCTCATCTTCATCTCATCTTCATCTCATCTTCATCTCATCTTCATCTCATCTTCATCTCATCTTCATCTCATCTTCATCTCATCTTCATCTCATCTTCATCTCATCTTCATCTCATCTTCATCTCATCTTCATTTCATCTTCATCTCATCTTCATCTCATCTTCATCTCATCTTCATCTCATCTTCATCTCATCTTCATCTAATTTTCATCTTATCTTCATTTCATCTTTATCTCATCTTCATCTCATCTTAATCCCATCTTCATCTCATTTTTATCTCATCTTTATCTCAAATTTTCCTTATCTCCTCATCTTCTTTTATTTCATCTTCATCTCATCTTCATCTCAACTTCATCTCATGTCCATCTCATTTTTATCTCATCTTCGTCTCATCTTCATCTCATCTTCATCTCATCTTCATCTCATCTTCATCTCATCTTCATCTCATCTTCATCTCATCTTCATCTCATCTTCATCTCATCTTCATCTCATCTTCATCTCAACTTCATCTCATCTTCATCTCATCTTCATCTCATCTTCATCTCATCTTCATCTCATCTTCATCTCATTTTCATCTTATCTTCATTTCATCTTCATCTCATCTTCATCTCATCTTAATCCCATCTTCATCTCATTTTTATCTTATCTTTATCTCAAATTTTCCTTATCTCCTCATCTTCTTTTATTTCATCTTCATCTCATCTTCATCTCAACTTCATCTCATGTCCATCTCATTTTCATCTCATCTTCGTCTCATCTTCATCTCATCTTCATCTCATCTTCATCTCATCTTCATCTCATCTTCATCTCATCTTCATCTCATCTTCATCTCATCTTCATCTCATCTTCATCTCATCTTCATCTCATCTTCATCGCATCTTCATCTCATCTTCATCTCATCTTCATCTCATCTTCATCTCATCTTCATCTCATCTTCATCTCATCTTCATCTCATCTTCATCTCATCTTCATCTCATCTTCATCTCATCTTCATCTCATCTTCATCTCATCTTCATCTCATCTTCATCTCATCTTCATCTCAACTTCATCTCATCTTCATCTCATCTTCATCTCATCTTCATCTCATCTTCATCTCATCTTCATCTCATCTTCATCTCATCTTCATCTCATCTTCATCTCATCTTCATCTCATCTTCATCTCATCTTCATCTCATCTTCATCTCATCTTCATCTCATCTTCATCTCATCTTCATCGCATCTTCATCTCATCTTCATCTCATCTTCATCTCATCTTCATCTCATCTTCATCTCATCTTCATGTCATCTTCATCTCATCTTCATCTCATCTTCATCTCATCTTCATCTCATCTTCATCTCATCTTCATGTCATCTTCATCTCATCTTCATCTCATCTTCATCTCATCTTCATCTCATCTTCATCTCATCTTCATCTCATCTTCATCTCATCTTCATCTCATCTTCATCTCATCCTCATCTCATCTTCATCTCATCTTCATCTCATCTTCATTTCATCCTCATCTCATCTTCATCTCATCTTCATCTCATCGCCATCTCATCTTCATCTCATCTTCATTTCATCTTCATCTCATCTTCATCTTCATCTCATCTTCATCTTCATCTCATCTTCATTTCATCTTCATCATATTTCCAACTCATTTTCATCTCATCTCAATTATATTTTTTTGCTTTTTTCGTTGGAGTGGCCCTTAAATCTTTTCTGATAATTTGAGGGTAAAAGTGAAGATTTGCATTCTTAGGTGAAAAATCGTCCTCTATGTACCAACTGGCTTGAAACTTTTTACAAACTAGGACGAATGCTACGAAACCGTGCAAACCGTTTAGGCGTTGCAACGACGTCGTTTTGGTTCTTGGGATGAACGTTTACAATTTTTCATCCGTTTTCGGGGGGTTTCGTTTTATGAGAGCCGGTTCCGTTCCTTTACTCCATTAGAATCATGTTTATCCCGAATGACAAGCCCATAAAAATCAACCCCTTTTTTGTTTGCCTGTTTTTGTTGGTGTTGTTGGGTAGGAGTCCGGGAAACGATGTTCTTCCGGGTGGAAAATCTTTTTTCGGCGGCAAGTTGTCGTTGTTGTCCCTTTGTTAAACCGAAGGAATTTTCACCATGGATTGGAGGTGGAAGGAGACCCAAGGATGTACATATACACACTTTACTTCCGAGTCCATAAACTGGGCGTTTCCGGTGGAGTTGCTTCACGCGTCAATCGAAAAGCTTGTCATGAGGCGATACACCGTGGGTTGAAATTGGGATTTAAGGATCTGGTGAATAATAATTTTTTTTTGTTTGACCAACAAATTCTTAAGTTTTACTTAAAAGGTTTCCTTTACCACAAAAAAAAACACAGTAAACCCACTGTGGAAATTCTTCTAAAAAGAAACAGAAAATCTCGATCGTTTCCCTTATTATTCCCTCCGATGATTCAATCGCTTAATTTGATTTTATTGCTAGGAAGGGCGCTTTCCGAAGTCGCGATAACCAGCCGCAAGCTGAGAATAGAGGAACAGTTGTTAGGTTTAAGAGTACGTTTTCATCGAGAGAACCATAAAGTTTTTTTTTAACTACAATATAAAAACAGTGGTGTCTTGACAAATTCGCTACATTATTTTTTTTTCTCTCACGCTCTTCTTGAAAAATAGCGCTCATCGGAGATTTGAGATGTAGAAATTCACAGGTTTCTGTTCAAATAACGGTCTCAATTTATCTTAAAAAAAAACTTCAAAACTGCACAATTTCAAGCTTCAAAATGTTGTGATTCCATTCAAAATTTACGAAAATTGAGATTATTTAATAAAACTAACTTTCTATCTGATCATTGGCGAAAAGTTGCAATTCTTGAACAAAAGAGTGAAAATTTGCTTGAAACAACCAGAGGTTCTACAAAAAAGGTTAATATGTATAAAGATAATTTCCTGAGGGGTGACAATAGGTTGAAATAAAAAATGTTCGTTTTTGACATATTTTCAAAGACGTTGAAATTATCGATATTAAAGTTTTACACAGAAAACATTTTCTATCACTGTTAAAATGACTTCTCAGAAATGCCTTTTTTTCATTTTTCAATTTATCTAAACAACTTCTATTTCAAGCTTATACGTGTTATTATTGCCTTCCCAAAAAATAATGAAAATTGAGAATACTTCATGAAATTAATTTTCTATCTGATCATTAACGAAAAGCTGCAATCTTGGTAAAAACAGTAAAAACTTGCTGGAAAAAATCAAGAAAACTTTCAAGAACAGTAAAAAGTTTGAAAATACATATTCAAAGTTAAGAGTTGCAAAAAAAAAACTGAGTATAAAGATATCTAACAGTGGTGACTGATTTTAACCTACGACTTTTTGCCTAACAATGCACGAATACAAAAAAAAAATGCTTGTACTTATATGGAAATTCATTTTTTAGTAATTTAACAAAAAAGTTTTCGTATGAAATCGTAACTTGAGATAATCGATCGTAATCCTTCAATGTGAGCTGAATTCGCTTTTATCAATGGTTAAAATCTTTGAATTTGTTTAAGTGCCGCTAGTATGCTCCATTGAAATGCATAATTCAAATAGTATGAATCTTATAATGAAACCTCAGAAAACAAAATTTAACACAACACTTCACGTTACTGAAAAACATTGAATTAGCAGAATTTCGTTTATTTAAATATAAAATGCAAAATTTTGGTGTCCTTAACGTGTTAATAATGGCAAACATTGCACCGAGAAAATATAGATTTCGAGCAGATTTTTATTGTTCAAGAATATGTTTTTTCATAAGAAGAAAAGAAATTATTTTTCATAAAGAATCAAATCCATAATGAAAATCCTTGGGAATATTTTTGAAAATAAATTTGGGGTTTTTGCATAAAATACAAAACTTTTATTAATTTGTGATTTTCAGCTGAATTGTGTTTATGAAATAATTTTGATTAAAATTTGAAATTTGGAAATTGAATTGACATTCAATCTTGAGTTCATGATCTCTGGAGTTTTTCAACAATTTATATCGATTGTAAAATTTGTTTTGAATCTGCATTCTGAATCTGAACTATGAACCTTAAATCAAAAATTGCGCTTTGAATCTTGACTGAATTTCCATACGATTTCTGAAATGTATATAAATTACGATTTCCGAATCTTATTCCAGATCAGAATGTTATGATCCAAGTTTTCAAGTCCTCATTCAAAAATTTTTAAAAATTCTGTCGTTCAGGTTTTATCTAAACTCACTATTTAAATTATTTATTTTTAATCTGTATTGTGAATCTGAATCAAAATATGAATTTCAAATGATCTTTATTAAAATTTTGATTGCCATTTCGAAGCTTTGAATGTTTGAAATTTGTTTGAGAATTTATTTAATTTTTTTCTTATTTCAATATTCGAATATCTAATATCAAAATATTGAAAATTCATATGATCTCGAAAATCATGATTCAAATTTGATATGAAATGCAAAACCAAATTTTAACCAGGATTTTAAAGTAGCTTTTCATTTTAAATTTCTAATGATTATTCGAAATCCAAGAACCCAGAATTGGATACAGAATACGAAACATGATAATAGATAGATAATAGAAAACGAATGAAGATTCTCTGAATGGGAATCAATAATTACTCGTGAAAAAAATACTATTCCTGAACAGAACACCTCGGTTTCTATTTAATTTTCACGATGCATGGGAAAACAATGCAATAAATTTTTATTGAAGATCAAAATGACAAGAAAATTTTGATGAATGGATCATTAGAATTTTGAAATTAGAATTCATGTGTCTCTGGTTTGAATTTCAGTACATGTTTGGATAAAAAATCGATTTTGGTAGATTTTTTGTACATAAATTCGTTCAAAATATAACTCACTTTTATTCTGATTGCTCGCATAGAAGTTTTAAAACTTAACTCATGTTTGCTTTATTTTTATAAACTCTCAGTGAATTTTTAACAAAAGGTGTTTAGTCGTGTTTCACTTATTATAGTTTGAATGAAAATTGACGAACAGTCAAATTTTAGTTAAACTACAGTACGTCAACTCCCAAAATTTGAACCGAAAAACTTGCGTTTACCTGGTTTTTTTTACAACTTTTACATCAACAAAATGTAAGAATAACGACGCGTTAATTTCCAAAAAAAACTTTCTGCAAAAGCTTTTATCGCTTGAAAAAATCCAAGCAAGCTTAACCAGTCTAATGCGCATTTCACGCATCAACGTGGCGTTGCTTTGTTTTGATATCCTTCGCCAGGGTTCCCACATGCGTAAGAATACAAATATTGACAAAACGCATGTGTGATTCTGCCTCTTCTCAAATCTCTCACTATACGGTCTTACTACTTAGAAAAACTTATAGTCTATACCAGGGCCGTAGGAAGAACGGCCTCATGGGGGGGGTTTTGGTGACCTATGATTTTATATGATCCGTTTGCTCCAAAAATGCACGAATTAAATAAAAAATTTAAAAGATATATTTCTTATCACTTTTTACTTAACCATTTTTAAGGTTTTTTTAGATTAAAAGTTTTCTGTGTTACATAGAAAATTTTGAAAAAAAAATCAAAAAATCTGTGAAATTGTGTAGGTACTAGATTTGTACAACGAATCCTTGAGGTTACATATTAGAGAACTTACTTTCATCAATGGTCAAAATCTTTGAATTTTCTCTAAAATCTGTTAAATTTAGCTTATCTGATTTGAATAAAAAATAAGTTTTTGTAAGAAAGCCTTCGATTTAAAAAAAAACTTATTCTACATTCCAATCAAATAAGCTAAATCTACCAACTTCTCCAGCAAATTCAAAGATTTAAACCATAAATGAAAAGATTTTTACCATAAATGAAAATAAATTGAAAAATAAAATGAATTGAAATTTGGCTCTTGATAATATTGTAATTATAATATTATTTTATTTTTTGCAAAATATGACATGTTTCCTTTACGGAAATATATTTTATAAAAATAAATTCCTTCAACCTTCAATAAAATCATGAAGATGTTTTTTTCCAGGTTCAGAATTTAGATTCAAAACTCAGATTCAGAATTAATATTCAAAATATGAAATTTTAATTTTGGACCTTTTTTTCTAGGTTCAATACGATTTCTGGCATGTAAAAAACGATTTCTGAATTTAAATTCTAGATCGATATTTCGATATGAGCCAAGATTGTTGTTGTTGTTCTAGAGCCCTCAATCATCAATTTATCATTTAGAGTCCGGCCGGGAACTTCATTTTGGTGATAACTACATTCCTAGGATTTGGATATACACAATTTGACAGCGTTGTGTCGGTAATAAAAAGGACTTCAATGCCTATTTTTTATGTCTAAGTTAACGTGATTTTTTTTATTTACGATGGAGAAGGACATGGTAAAAATATTTTTGCACAATTTCTTCGGAAATTTTTAATTGTCGACTAAAAGCTCTTAATCACTGTTGATTTTTCTGAAATTGTTTTGGCTTAAATAGGTAAGAAGTATAAGGAGTCTCACTAGAATGCTCACGTTTTTCGATCAAACGAAGTTTTTAAAACACAAACGTTTGTAACTGCCCGGATTCTAAATAATGATAGCCTTAATATTGCGTATTTTCAAGTTCGGAAAATAATTTTTTAATGCATATAAGTTTCAAAAAATATGGATAAAATTTTGAATGAAATGAAAAACCAAAATTGTATTACAGTTTCAAAACACCTTTTCAAGTATTTTCTAAGGATGTTGCGAACTGAAAAACAAGAACCCTAAACTAGATACATAATGCGAAAAATGAAAATAGTAATACAATTTAGATTTTGATAATAGAGAACCAAAACCCTTAAATGGTTCAAGCTATTTAATTGTTCAAAAATGAATTCTTTAAATCAAATGAGAAAATTTTGGAAATCTATAGCAGAATTTTGAACCTGGGATTAGTTTTCGAGGTTTTGGTATAAGTTCTGAGTAAAGATTGTTCATCTTGAATAACCTTACCCAATCATCAAAATTTTATTAAGAAATTAAAAATTTGAGTGTAGAGTATAACACCTGGTTTGCCCTTCCTGGACCCTCATGGGGGGAAACCCCCCCCCCCCCCATTCCTACGGCCATGGTCTATACATATACCAATATAAAAGTAATTTCCGTTTGTTTGTTCGTTTGTATGTTTGTCTTCAATAGGCTCAGCCGCCTTAAGAGCTAGAGAGCTGAAATTTGGCATGAGTGCACATTAGGACCAGGAATGATGAAAAATGTTTTTAGATTATCGGATGACCCCTTTTGAAGGGGGTCGTCCTTACAAGACAAATAATGTTTTCGCGATATTGACGTCATTTTCGTAGGATTGTGATGAAAATTTGCACATGGGGGTTTTAAAAGATAAGAAATCGAATTCAGGTATTGAATTTGGGGTCAAGGGTCGACAAAAGAGGTCGTCCATATTACCTTTTCAATATTTTTGTGATATTGACGTTATTATTCATTGGATTGAGAAGAAAATTTACGCTCGGATGTTCTTAGGGACGGACAATCGATTGCCGGTAAAAAAAAGTGTAAGGGGTCAGCCAAAGGGGTCGTCCGTATTCACTGTTTGCTATTTTTGCGATATTGTCGTTATTATACATCGAATTCAGATGGAAATTGGTACACGAGATTTTCGAATGACAAGCAATCGATTTCAGGTATCAAATTGAGTGTAAGGGGTCGGCAAAAGGGGTCGTCCATATTACTTTTCCATTTTTTTGTTGTGATATGGACGTTAGGTCGGAACAAATTTCAAATCCTTCTTTTTTCACTCGGAGTTGGAACATCGCGAGGGGGGGGGGGGGGGGGGGGGAGGGTGCAATAAAAAATAATGCGAAAAACAAATAAATTGGAATAAATTGCACGAAAGCTTGTATGCAAAAAAAATGTATACTATATAATTGCACAAAACCTATAAATCAAGAAATTTTTTATCGAAAAGTTCAATCCAATCAAGAATACAAAAGTTGAAATAACTCCAATCTTCAAAAATTGTTTTTTGGTCTTGTAATCTTTCGGATATTGGATTTTTTTCTCGAAATTTACGTAAAATACTTCAAACTTTATTTATTTCCCCCTTCGGGTTTTTAGAAATTTCGGAGGGGGGGGGGGGGCAAAAGAATAAATTTATATTTGTTCCAGCCTTATTATTCATCGGATTGAGGTGAAAATTTGTACATAGTGTCGTAACCTGGTGATTTCGTTTTAGTAACAATTGCTTAACAATTCAAGATAAAACTCTTTGTTTGAATTAATGGCAGCAGTGAAAACTGCTGAACCATTATCGCAACGTTCTGCTTCATCCTGGTGTCTGAACAAGGTGACCTCGACCAGCTTGCGGGCGATCACCATCTTCAAAGCTGTCGGTTTTGGTTCGAATTTTCGAACCACTGCTTCCTGACCCGGCGCTTCCTTCCTGGTCAGATTCTCCATCTTTATTACACTTTTTCACTGGTTATAAACAACTGTCACAAGAATGTCTTCTATGGTGTGCTTAGACATGCACTATCAAAGAGATGTCCGTGATAGAGACCACTATCTCAGAGTTCTTGCGAAACCAACCAATTATTGAAGATTTTTATACCCAAAATCAAACTTTCCTTCAAAATTACACTTAAACAAATGTTTGTTTTGAAAAAATTTTGGTTTGGGTAAATACCTTATTACCAGGGTTGTAAATTACTTACATTTACCTAGTAATTCAAGCAAATGAAAGAGATATAGACATAAATCTGTTTCATTTTAGCGGGTATTTGAATGACTTCTTCTGGTTAATCTTATTGTTTTTTTTAGTTTCAGTTTTATTTTCTCTATCATTAATCGCCTATCTCTACACATTGGAATTATTAAGGACGAACAATTATTCCAATTATCCAATTTTGGGTCAGGGGTCTGCCAAAGGGGTCGTCCATATTAACTTTTCATTGTTTTTATTTTGCTATATTGACGTTATTATGTAATGGATTGTTTTGAAAATTAGCACACGGAAGTTTTGAGGAAGTTTCAGAAATCAAATTTCGTAAAAGAGACCACCGATCTGCAATGATCGAGTCAAAATTTATACACGAGGGTTGTGACAGTCAATTGATTTCTGATTTCAATAATTATATCAAAGGACAAAAATGGGATCTTCCATATTAGCTGTTAAACTTGTTTCAGCAATAATTACGTGAGTTTGTATCGCATCAAGAAAAAAATTCATATACGGGGTTTTTTTTTGGCACGGTCAATTGATTCCTGATTTCAAATTTAGTAGCAAACGACAGAAAAAGTGATCAAACATATAACGTGTTCCACAGTTTTGCAATGATTGCTCAACAATGCATTCGAAAATGCGTCTGGAAAATGCCTGACAATTGACTGTTCATGACATATTCTAAATCGAAAGCGAAACGGAGTTCGTATTGGATCAGTAAGTACAATTATAAATTTGAATGTTGTTTAAATATGTGCGGTTTCTGAGTAAATTTGTGTAAAGTAATTTGTGAAAATGTCTGGATGGACGTTTAAAAATCCTATTTTACAGACTAATCCTGGCTCATGGCAGCCCAATCCGTTGGAGGGTGTAAGGTCTAATACAGCTATGATAAAGCTACCTTTTGATCTGCCTAATTTCATGGCAAGACCATTTTATTGCGACTTAGATATCATCCAAACTTTGCAGTTATCCTGTGCGGTTGATCCGTACGAAGTAAATAATATAATTTGCATGAACCGCAACCGCAAAATTTTAAATCTATCTCTCATGAGGGTGAAAGGGTGGAATAGTTTGAGACAATTTCGTTAGAATTTAATGGAAGGTATAATATTTTGCTACCTGCAGATGCATTCGCCAAGCAATGGTCAGAACTCCGACGTGTAAAATAGGAAGTGAGAAGTGAAACGTAAGACGTGAGAAGTGAGATATGCAGCTTATGAAGGGACGTGTGACTGAGAAGGATTCACTACTGGTATTAGTAGATTTTGCCAGAGTTTGGCATTACTCCTCCAGTTTGTAAGAAGAATGTTTGGCAGAACCTGCTGTAATCTTCTACAGACGATAGTTACTGAAATCCAAAACCCCATTAAATGATGGTTTAGGCCGAACATAAATTTGATGATTTTTTCAATCGAAAACGCTCACTGAAGAAGATAGTAAGTCGCTATCGAAATACCGGTATCTGAACTTTTCATTTACCGTGGTTGAATTAAAGAGAAACTTTCAATTGCTTTGATTCAGAAGAATTATTCAACCAAGAAAGGCTCACAACACACATTAGAGGTTCAAACCGTCATCATCCACACCTTTTTTAGGTAGAACATTTCACTTGTTTATCTGCCGAAATGTGCTAGCTCACTAATTGAATTAGCACACCGATTACAAGTCCCGATGCGTAAAAGTGCCGAAAGGTCTCGCATCATCACTTCCATCAGACCCGTTAAACATATTCCATCAACCCAGGACAGAGGAAATATCACCCCGAATGACAGACAGGCATCCTTAAGCTAGAAAGCTCCAGGGATGGGAGGGGATAAAGAGCATTTTTCCCACCCAGTTGACCCTTGATGATGTTGTCGGTGTTGTTGTTGTTATTGTTGTCTACTCTTAAACCGAGTGATGTCGGAAAGCAAAAAAAAACATCCTTAAGGCACCCCGTTCTCTGCTCAGCTTCCCTGACACCCTTCCTGCCCGGGAGATCCGTTTGCTCGTTTACTCAAGCACCATGGCCCATTAACATATCCTTCCCCGGATCATCAACACTCATCAGCTAACGGCAGCAGCAACAGCCGGTAGTCATTTGAAGTTGCTGCTGTTGCTCCTGTAGCTCATTTGCTGTTGCTTTTTTATGTTTGTTCCCCCCTTTTCCGGGTAAGCTGGCAATGAGACGACCGACTCGTTTGTGCCTATACCAACATAGATGGCATACAATGTTTACATGATCCCCGGTAGGTACCTCCATAACTACTCTGGAATGCCGCCACCCCTTTCAGTTCTACATTTCATCAAAAGTCGAGAGGAGTCGTCATTGTTAGGGGAAATGGGGGTAAAACGCCCACTTCATGAAGAATCTCTAATTAGCCTGTCTAAATCCTAAAGCACTGGTGTCAGTAAGCGCCTTTTAATCGATACATTTTTTTTTTCAATCAAAAACCGAGGTTTTCGTTCCCGTTTAACAATTAAGATCCATACGATTTTCTTTGATTTCCTAAGAAAGGCTCACTTCGATTGCACTTTTTAGCCCCAATTCCTCTCTTCAACCTAAACCAGAGAATGGGATGATTTTTGCTCTACACAAATGTGAAATATCGATCCCAACTTGGAAGCCTGGGTTTTGTTGATCCGAGTCAATATTGACTCTTCGAGATGGTAAGGTGCCATTATTGGAAATGGAAGCGAATCAGTGGACTGTACATTTTCTCGGAATTTTCACACAGCAGTTGAATTTGAATTGAGTTAATTATGACATAAATGTTTCTCGGATATCACTTCACTTCTGGTTTTGGAAACCGAGTATTAACTAATTCATCTGAAATGAGATTACGCAAATGTATGAAAAAATCGTGAAAAAACAACCTCTGAAAGTTTTTCAAAATAATTTATTCGTATTTAAAAAATCCAAACTAATTTTTAAAGGTTGTTCACGATGAGATTGTCACACACAAAATAGTTCCGCAAAATTCGTGTTTTCATCCGATTGCCATAAAATTTTCAGGGAATGAAAAATATCTATTAAGCTTCATTTTACCATTTTACTCGTATTTTATTTATAGTCCATACGCAAATACCCGCACCATGGCCTTGACCCCGGACATAAGACTCTGCACAACCTGTGAATCAACCGTTTTTAGCATGTAAACCCATACATCCTTCAGTGCCTCGACTGACTTCACTACCTTAGCTCGTTTAAGAAGGTGCTGCATCATAATCGCCCAGTACTTCTCGATGGGGCGGAACTCCGGAGTGTTGGGAGGGTTGAACATTTTCGGCACGAAATTGACCTTATTGTCCGCATACCACTTCAGCACGTCCTTGAAGTACTGACATGAGGCTTAATCCGGCCAGAAGATTTTTGGGACCTTATGGGCCTTCAGGAGAAGAAGCAGCCGCTTCTGGAGGCACTCTTCATGAAAGGTGCACTCCGTTTCCCGCACGTGCAGATGGCTTGCCAATCCAGGAATTTATTCGCAAATTTAGACATCTTTTGACGCTGACATGCTCCGGAACGCTGAACTTATCCTTGGCCGTGAAGAACAGGTCGCTGGGGATCTGTTTGAAGTCGGCCTTCACATATGTTCCGTGGTCCATGATGCAGCATTCAACTTTCGTCAGCATATTGAGGTACAACTTCCTGGCACGGGTTTTGGTGAATTTGTTCTGCTTCTCGTTACGATTAGGGGTCTTTTGTACCTTGAACGTTCGAAGACCAGCCTTAGTTTTGGCCTTCTGGACAAAACTTTCGCTTAGGTAGAGCTTCTTAGCCACATCCCGATCGGAGGCGTTCCGGTTTCGGTTGAAGGCCCCAACTACGCGGTTGTGATTTTTGGTGTTGTACGGAATACTTTTTCCTTCACTTCTGGGCTTCCGATCGGTGGTAAATCTTTCCTCGAACCGCTTAATCACTCGCGACACCATGGAATTCGCGATTCCCAACGTCTTAGCGATGGCAAGATGCGAGATATTTTTGTTCTCGTGATGAATGCGTAAGATTTTAACACGCACGAGCTGTTCGATCGACTCCATTTCCGCGCGTTTTGATCACAGGACTTTAAAACTTGCAGGATGTAAACAATGCACTATGAACTAAATCCACCCAAATTTTCATTACATTCTACCCAACGGTTAAAAAGTAAGAGCAATTTCATAGTGTGGCAATTTCATCGTGGACACTCTTTAATTAACTAGTTTCAAAGTGTCTCCACTGAGTATTAAACATCATTGATTGCTCTAATTGGCTAGTGAAGTAGACAATGTGCAACTCGAGACCCCATACACCCAACCTTCGGGTAGTGGTCATATCACCTCTTGTCTGCAACTCCGATTCTCTACCTCCCCGTGGTGCTAGCTGGGGTGCGAGCAACCTTAGCGGAGATTGGGTACCCAACCCCGGTGGATGCTTTGGTCGCATGCAAACTGAGTTACGGGGGCTTCGTACGCGTCTGTTCTCCATGTCAGGGGCGGCGTGCGGAGTGCAACAACGTCCTGGTGGTGTTCGGAACACAAAACAGCAACATCACGACGGTCCTCCTGCGAGATAGTGGGGTTAGCTGCGGGGCTTGCGAGCCGGTGACTACAAAAAAACAACGAGCTGGAGATAGTCGAAGACTTTGTCTATCTCGGCTCACTGGTGACCGCAGACAATGACACCAGCCGTGAGATCCGGAGGCGAATTATCAGCGGAAGTCGTGCCTACTATGGACTCCACAAGCAACTGCGGTCGAGAAGACTTAGCCCTCGCACGAAGTGTAACCTGTATACGACGCTTATTAGACCGGTTGTTCTCTACGGGCACGAGACATGGATATTGCTCGAGGAGGACCTGCGTACACTCGGAGTATTCGAGCGACGAGTGTTAAGAACCATCTTTGGCGGCGTACAGGACAACGGAATGTGGAGACGAAGGATGAACCACGAGCTCGCGCGACTCTACGGCGAACCCAGTATCCAGAAGGTGGTGAAGGCTGGCCGGATACGCTGGGCGGGACATGTTGCGAGAATGCCGGATGACTGTCCTGCAAAACAATTTCTCTCTATCTCAACTGAACCGTTGGCTTCGGTTCATATCACCTTCTCTTGATTATTCACTGTGTTCTGTACCGGTGCCGCCATGATGCCACGCGCCGGATTCCAAACTCGACAAATTGCTCAATTGCTTCTTTCCTACATTTACTACATACATCGCATCAGAATGGTCACTCAAGTACAAAATTACTTTTTGAAAAAAAAGCTTGCCCGGCTTGGGGATCGAACCCCGACCTTCGTGGTGAGAATCGAACACGCTACCACGAGACCACGCCTAGATGTTGTTCTAACTGAAACTAAAACTCGAAGAGGTGATTTGATTTTGAAAGCACATCAATGCACTTTTTGTGACTTATCGAATCCCGTTTGATCACTTTTGTGTCTTTTATGTGACTTACCAAATCCCGTATTGAGCACTTTTGTGCCCTTTATGTGACTTAAGTCCCGTATAACGTACGAATAGATCACTTTTGCAGCTTTCAAGTACGTTAATGAGCACATATAGTTCACTAATGGGAATTGGGCAGAACAAGTCACATACAACGTACATATTAATCACTTTTGCAACTTTCAAGTTCATTAATGAGTACATAAAGTTCACTAAAGGGAATTGGGCAGTTGATTCTCTTTGTCAGCCAATATGTAACTTTCAATGCCTTCATTCAAGTAAATATGTGACTTTTGGTTGCTTGGGTTATCATTATTACAACCACGGTAAAAGAAAAGTTCAGATATCGGTGTTTCTTCTTCAGTGAAATACTCAGTAAAGATTCCGGTCGACCTAGTCCAAATAGGCGAGACTTTTGTTTGACGCCTACCATCTGATTTTTTACAGTCACCTTATCCACTTTCTTCGGTGCAGAACGCTAGTTTGCTTTGAACTGCTACTCGCTGCTTACAGTTTTTTGTGTTTTCTTAAGGTTGTGCTTAACTATCGTCCAATATTTTCGATTGGGAGAAGTTCTGATGTGTTGGGAGGGTTCTTACCCTTGGGCACAACTTGAATGTTGTTAGCGGCATACCACTCCATGGCCTTTTTTCATAATGGCGGGATGCCAATTCCGACCAAAACATCACAGACAAGTCATGTTTCTTCAGGGAAGGCAGCAAACACTTTTCAAGACACTCTTCAACGCTAATTTCCCGTATGACGGTCCCGTCTGCAACAAAAATGTCGCTTTACAAGCCTAAAGTACAGATAGCTTCCCAACTCTGATAGTTAAATATGCTTAAAAATGGCTGCCGCCTTTCCCCATCCAGATGCTGTATGAAACTTTTGTCCCGAAAGCTGTCTGAAGTCTGCCTTGGCGTAGGTTTCGTCGTTTGATTACCTCGCAATCAAACTTTGTCAACAATGTCATATACAGCTTCCGAGAGCTTGTTTTTGACGTAAGGTTTTGTTTTTTATTGCAATTAGCAATTACTACCTTCTTATAAGTCGATAGTCCACATCGTTTTTCTGCTTCATGCAGGGTTTTATACGATATTCCTAATTTATTGGCGACATCTCCAACTGAGAGATTGGAGTTGAGCTTGAAAGTGTCAGCCACTCTTCTGTTCGTTATTGCCGCTCCCGGATTTAGATTTGCCCCAGATCCCGGTTTTCTAGTAGTTGAAATACGTTCCCCGAACACTTTTATTACTTTGGAGACGGTTGATTTCGCCACATTCAACGATTTTGCTATTTCAGCGTGCGTGTAGTTTGGATTTTCAAGACGCATTTACAAAATTTTGATTCGTAGCTCCTCTCGCTTGGACTCCATTTTGAAAACTAAAGACCTTATGTCAAACGCCAAAAGAAACATCATTTTACACTCACTCATCTACAAAATGAGGGTGTTCAGGTTTTTTTTTATATGAATGAACAAATCAAATACGGCGAACTTAAGCTGATCATTTTAATCGGAACACCCTTCAAAATTCTTTTTATTTTCATTTATCCCTTTCTATCTTGCCTTTTCTTTAAATTAAAAGTCCTAAACTTATAAGAAAATTGTAAATGCAATAAAAACCGAGTTTGGCTCCTAAGAACCTTTGGCCGTTTCAAGAAAAGAAATTAATACAAAGAAAAAATTCAAATGCAAAAAGAATCTTTTATCGACGAAACGAGCTTTTTCAATTCAGGTTGAAATTTTTAATTTCACATTTTTTAAAGACTTGTAGTTTAATTCAAACACAAAATTTAAAAAAAAATGAGTAAAGTTAAAATTTCATGAATAAGATATGGAGAATGAACCCGATCATGAGAACATATGAAAATCTTTACTCAAACCCACCTCAACGAGATATTATTATCTTATTTAGATATGTAAGCTAGAATGGGTAAACTAGAATGAGTCTTCATGAGGCCTTGAGGAGACTGCGCTAGTTCTACCCCGAACCTCCTTGTCTTTAATACAGCCCTGGCTAGTCGAGCTTGTAGTCTGCGTGTAAAGTTGTCGCGTAGTCTACTACCACTCTTGAGTATGTTGGACTCACTCTCGGTTTAACAGTCGTTTGCTCAAGACGTGGTTGAAAGAGGCCGGAGCTCGACTAGTTTAGGTTAGGTTTAGGAATTTGAGGGCAGTGAGTTTAGATTTAGGTTTACATTTCAGAAGTGGGATACACTACGTCCAGGTCGTTGTGGGTGATTATCTGGTGCCCATGATTTGT
The DNA here is from genome assembly GCF_029784155.1 of Uranotaenia lowii. Classification (NCBI taxonomy): domain Eukaryota; kingdom Metazoa; phylum Arthropoda; class Insecta; order Diptera; family Culicidae; genus Uranotaenia; species Uranotaenia lowii. The sequence continues at coordinate 150,204,888 of NC_073691.1, read as the reverse complement.
GACAATCGCGGATTTAAAAAAAGGTATGAATTATAATTCTCCATGATGCAATATCACTCTTCGTATTGCAACGAAGGAACGCTATCCGAGAGAATAAATCCGTTGCACGTGAGTATACAATATGAAAAGATTTAATTCACCAATACATTTGGGGTTGATTTCAAGGGGTGACAATCGAAAAGACACGATCACTGGGTATTACCCATTGAGTGCTTTAATGTCTAAAATTTTATATTACCTGAATTAAATTTCATTAGTTAAAAAGAACGATTCAATAAGAAATTATCATTTGATTCACTGTGTTGTTGTGTGTTGACTTTGAGTATAAGCGAAGATATTTTATTCAAGGCAGGAGGCAGCCCAACATTGCATACAAGTGAGTTTGTTTGAATGCAAGATTTATATTTTTGCATTTTTTGGTGGTCAAAAAACTTATCGGATTGATTTATAATCTTGATATAATGCTTTAAAGGGTGATATGATTCAGTTATGCTTTCATGTTTTTTTTGTTATAATTCGAGATATTTAAACATCCTACGAGTTCTGAATTATAGGAATAATTGGAAATTTGTATAACAAAATATCTCATCTTGATATTTCTTTTTCTCTCCTGATCGGGAAGTTTTTAAAAAGTAATAAATAAATAAACACTTATTCGTTTTGGACTCTGAGAGTGTCAATTTGGAATTTTTGATTTAAAATTCTGTGTGTGAATTACAATTTGCAGCCGATTTCGAAAAAATAAGAGATCAAACTTGAAATCATATAACGAGCAAGATTCAGATACAATACTACTTACTCTTCACGTGATCTAAGCCTATTCTGATCTCACAATTCTGCAATAAACATAGGAATTGAAATTTGTGAGTTGAAATTGGAAAAAATATGATACAAACATAATCCGAAATTTTAATGTTTTTGTTTTATGGTTAAAACTATTTCCTCCATTTGGATAAAGATTTTGAAACCCAGATTATTGAAGGTTAACAACCTTCCATGGCCAATAATCGAAATTTTTCATTTCATCCTTTAAAATAAAACAACCTAGTTAAATTTTACACAATGCATATTTGCATATAGATAATTGTGGATCTCAGAATTCAGACAAATTTGTTTAATCTTAGGTCTCATCTAAAATTTTTATTAATTTAAACAGAATCTCTTATCCTCCGATAAATTATAATGTCGAAATGAATTAAGCTTTAGATTCAGATTGGCAAAACAAAATAATTTTTTGTCAAAAGTTTTGAATTATGTTTTTATGCTACGAATTATGGGCTCTTGATGGTCATGATAAACGGAAAATTCCAATTTGAAAATTCAAGAAGATTCTCCATGAGATTCACCATCAGATTTTAGATTCGATATTCAAAAATGGAATTTCAAGTCAATATTTGCATTGAAGGGATGGAAACTTGTTAATTGATTTGTATTTGATCGACCTATATTTAAATTTAAATTTATCAGAGACAGTTTTCATCAATTCAATTCTTAATGCTATTCAGGCTCAAAATTTCAGTTTCAAACTTCGAACTTTTAAGTTGTTGCCTTTGCTTGTGTAGTGTGTCATCATTTTTGTCTGAAAATGTTGGTATTTTTATCTATATAGGGGAGAATGAGGATACTTGATCCCTGGGGATACTTGATTCCTTAGCCATATCTCGAAACTGGAATGTCTTACAAAGATCAAATGTTCTAGAAAATTGAGCCAAAGTGAGTAAAATGACAATGATTGTAGTTTAAAAAATTTTAACAAAATAATTGTTTGAGTAATTGAACTTTGTTTGAAAAATTTCACAAAATGTAACTTGAAGATCTTTTTTCATCACTTTAAAATGTTCCTCACATGGGGAAATTATGAAAAAAATATTTGTTCCAATGTATCAATCGTTCGAGCGTAAAATGAACTTCATAATGCCATATTTTCAAAGCAATGGAAAACTCTCAACTTTTTTCAGAAAAAGTTTTCTAAAATGTTGATTATGGGTACAATTGATCTCCTAGAGTTGGGTAGTTACGAAATTACTAATATTTATCCAAAAACAAATATTTTTCAAACAATTGTCTGAAGAAAAGAGCAAAAATAATTTATTTTCTCTTAATTATAAAAAATAGCGCCTTTAAGTATGCAATGTTTTTAGCGTTGAGACAAAGTTATAGAATTTTCTTCTTATGTCTGCTATAAATTGTGAAATGAGAACAAACATGACCAAAATAGTCAATTAACATTCTATCTTAGGGTTTTGTTTGACTTTTATACAAGGGTTAGGGCTTCCTGAATAAAAGATCAAGTCTCCTTCATAAGGGGATCAAGTCTCCCCTAACTTCAGAAAAATCGCAATATTTTTACTCTCACGAAAGTGCTTCTAGTTCATCAACGGCTTCAAGTATCGTTCTAATTTTTGGAGCATATAAACTTGAAGTTACAAGCTGTCAGAAAATGTCAAAGACGGCGAGTTGCTAAATTTTTCCAAAAAGATATGGTGAAAATAAGAAAAGGGGATGAAGTATCCCCACTCTCCCCTATATATAAAAATGAATTTCGGTCTGTCTGTCTGTCTGTTCCCTATAGACTCGGAAACTACTGAACCGATTTGCGTGAAACTTGGTAGGTGAGGGTATTGGAGGCAGGGGAAGGTTCCTTTTATGGTTTGAGACCCCTCCCTTTCTCATGAATGGGGGGAGGGGCCTCCCAAGCAAAAGTCAATTTATCGCATAAATCGAGAACGCATCAAGTAAATGGTATCAAATTTGGCATGGGGTGGTATTTGGGAACAAGCAATATTTCTATGAATATTAGGTACCCCTCCCTGCTCTCAATGGGGTAATAGGAAGGGGGGAGGGGGGCTACCTCACAATTTATCATACAACTCGGAAACTAATCAATATATTAGAACCAAATTTGGCATGGGAAGGTATTTGGATACGAAAAATAATTCAATGGTTATTCGGGACCCCTCCATATTTCCAGTAGAAAAGGGGGGGGCCTCTTTCATAATTTTTTACATAACTCAAAAACTAATAAAGCAAATGGAACCAAATTTCGCATGGAAGGGTATTTGGATACGAAAAATATTTCTATGATTATTTGAGACCCCTTCCTCTTTCCAGTAGGAAGATATTAAAGGGAGAGGGGCCTCTTTTATAATTTTTTACATAACTCAAAAACTAATTAAGCGAATGGAACCAAATTTGGCATGTGCGGGTATTTGGGAACGTGACATGTTCTAATGATTGTTTGAGACCCCTTCCTTCTTCTAGCGGGGAGTAAGGAAAGAGGAAGGGGAGTTTCATACAACTTTTACTGCATAACTCGAGAACTACAACCGCAAATGGAACCAAATTTGGCATGGTACGATATTTGGGTACGAGAAATGCTTCTATGAATATTTGGTATCCCTCATTCCTTCAAAGAAGTGGATGAAAAGGAGGGGAGAGGTCTTCCTTTCAATTTTCAGTATAATTGGAGAGCTGATCGAGACAATTGAACCATATTTGGCATATTTGGAGACGAGAAATGTTTTTAAAATAAATTGAAGCCCCACCTTTTCTCAGCGGAAAGATATAAAGGGGGAAAAAGGGGCTTCCATACAAATTTTTTGCATAACTTGAGAATAAATCGTGCAAATGATACCAAATATGGCATCATAAAGTATTTGAATACGAAAAATATTTTTAGGAATATTAAGTTTTCACCCCTCCATTCAATGGGGAGAACGGAAGGGGGGATGGTACTTCCTTTCAAGTTTATGCATAACCCAATAAATTACTACGCAAATAAAACCAAATTTGTCATGGGATGGTATTTTAATACTAGAAATTTTCCTTTGTGAAACGATTCTTTTCTTGCAGTAGGAGGATTGAATTGGGAATATAGGAAGGGAAGAGGAATGCATTTAACTTTTTTTTTTACAAAATCCGAGAAATGGATAAAACTTGCTTCTGAATTATGTTGTTATTTGATTTAAAATAATGCCAACAAAACAATAAAAATTTAAAAATTTTCTGAAAATAAAAATCTCAGCCGAGTGTATTACAAAATTTTATGTTCCATTTAATGATCCATTTTGATGGTTTCGAACTTATTTGTGCTGCATTTTCATTCTAAGGATCAAAATTTTCTAAACAAAAACTATTCATAATTCTAAGAGCAACTCAATCATTAGTATGTTGTGCTTCCTGTCGTGAATTGACGATGCTGAATTTAAAATTCTCCTGAGTACGTGCGCTACTCATAAGATAAGACCAGTACCCTTCAAGTGTTGCCATATATTTGTTTTATTTATTCCCATAACTTTAATTTATCCTTTTGTACATTCTTTATCTCATCGCTATACTTCCTTGCTCTATAAATATTGGCGTTAAGTGCACTTGCAGAAAAAAAAATGCTTCGTCTTATGAGTGATTCCTTTCGGAATGCAATGCGAATGAAGATTAAGTGGCATCTCACTTGCACGTATGATTAGCGTAAATCCAAACTCTTTGCGATCCCATCAGTGAACTCTTATGCTCCGTAATTGTATTAGTCCGACCCATGTTTTCAGGGAGGGCCAACTTTAGGAACACAGAAGCGGCCAAAATTAGCAGCAGGGAGTCACAATCAAGAACACCTCAGTAAATAATTGAACAGCTTTTAAATCAAACAAATCACAGCTCAAAAGCTGAAACTTATTTTTATTGCACTCAACACAAGTAAGCAATCGCATTGGGTGAAGAACACTTTAAGATGCAAGTTTCAAGAAGGCTAAAATCATGAAAAAAATGACGTAGAGGCCAAGATCGAGTACATTAACCCAAAATTATTATGTTAATGAGAAAATTGTTTTTACCGATTTTCCGGGTTTCAAACCTATGATAACCAACATTTTAGTTTTCCTAATAACTCGTTCGTGTTTGGATATGTTTGTACCATAACCTCAACTAACATTTAGCCGAAACTTCTGCCTGAGGTTGAATTGTAAGGAAAAAATGGATGTTCCCGAATAACATAGATGCACCGATCAAACTTCACAACACGTAATCAATCCATCGCACGCTTCCTTCTGCTTGGTACCCCTGGCAATTCCACAGTTTTGCTCCCTCAAGTCCGGAAAAGCCGAAGACCGGACAAAAGGGGGGGGGGGGGTCGTTGGGTGGAAGATCCTCCAATTACATTAGCATCATTTTTATTGCCACTAATAAACGTGATTTACATTTTCGGCATGGGGCTAATTATATTAATTGAAAGGCCTCCCAACTCGAAATGGGTACCTGAAGTCCTGTGTCCGTTTTGTGAAAATTGGTGGATGGGTGGGGTTTTGGTCTTTCAATTCCCCAAACGAGGAGGTGAGACACGCCCGTTGTTTATTTCTGACCTGGTTTGGCATGCGATGTTGTGTTCAGCCTGTGGGGAATCGGGGGGAGGACGTTCGGCATTATTTGTCGTTATTATTTCCTTTTCCGGTGTTATTGAGAGCTTTTCTGCTACAGTTCAGCTAGATAGAAGTCTAGCTATTGCGGAATGGAAGTGACTTCATTTGAACGATGCTTCTGGGCCCTCGGTGGGGCCGCCATAAAAAGGATATTTTGGGTTTTTTTTCCTATGACTTTTGCCCCACTCTCATTCATTGAAGATGACCGCAATGCTCTTGTGAACGACGCTTTGGCACGATTTTTGCCGTGGTTATGATGGACATCGCGACGATGAATTATTTAGTCATTCCGAAAAATGGTACCACCATTATTCTCACTGGGTCAAGTCGAATCACGAACAGAAATGGCCACCGGGAATTGAAGCATTTTTGTTAGAAATTGAAACTAGACAAGCCCCAACAGGCTAATTGATTAAAAACCTCGAAACTATAAGCAAAAAGTAGAACACGATTTTTTTTTGTTTCCACAAAATGACACATCTAAGTGAAAAATGTCTAAGGGATGTCATTGAGGTGCGGTTTTATTTTAGGTTAATTTGATTAGGACAACCATTTGGAGTCAAACAAGAGTAATCTGGTGATAAGGTTGTGGACACTGCTTTTGATGATGTCCTTTTTGAGGATTAATTACAGCGCTAAGGGTAACATTATCAAATTTAAGCTGTTTAAAAAAAATCAAAAATTTTGAAAAAGTAAGGATAAAAATAGTTTTTATTTCTTCACAAAGTTGGCAGAGCCACACACAGGGGAAATCGATAGAAAAAGGTGATTAAAATTGTTTACTACAAAACGAATTGTTCTAGTTCTATAGTGAATTCATGACATTTTACCTACATTACAAGTACTTCAAAATAAGCTTTTCATATAAGTGATTAAATCACCTGGTAGTGATATAGAAAAAGTATTTTTTTGTAATTTTCACATAGAACTTTCATGTTTTCAACAAGCTTTTACATGGTGTGTTCTTATGAGATGTTTAAAAGATAAAAATACAGTGACTTTAATTTTTTCAGAAATTGAAAATTTAGCCTTTTCTGAATCATTTCCAGGCAAAACTAAAATATTTGGTCGGTGAGTCCCCATACGTTTTGTTTTTTTCGAAGATTAGAAGTCCTTATTTATAAATTATTATCTGTCAAATTATTCCAGTGCAATGGAATAGCAACTTTTTTCATTGTAAATTTATTTTTTTATTTTTTTACAAGTTTTTGTTCATTAAAAATGTCAAAGCCTGGAAAGATAAGTGTAGTGCACGAAATGAACTGAACGCGTTTAGTTTCAAGAACAGAATGACGGTTTATTTTCTCTTTCGGTTACAACATGGTTGTCTTACATACTAGTGTTAGTGTTATATTTGAATAACCCTCACATGATACCCCCACGACAAGCGCGTAGGCATCCTGCAAGGATAAAAGGTTCAATTATACCGTTGAACACTCGGTTGTTAATAATTAGTTACATAAGTTTCAAATTCTTAACGGACACACACGTTGACGTGTAGATATGGATCACGGTCTTCATGATGGCCTTAGCCAAGTTCTCCACATCAAAGGGAAAGTTCTGCAAAATATCAAGCAAACGTGAATTAGTAAGACGTGTTATACTTCACTCGTTTCGATCTTCTTAGTATCGGATATGTTTCACGGAGTTTTCTTTTGCGACTCCTTGTAGCCCACGTACCATCGAAACCTGAAACATCTCCCTCTTTCCCCTCTTCGCAGTTTTTAGATAAAGAATCTTCCACTGTATTGCTCGAAGACGAACTAGAAATATTACGTTCCCTGGTTTCCTGTGGGACATTACTCTTTAGAACAATGTTAGCCGAATAATTAGATGGATGATACGGTTTTACTTTGACTGAAGGTTGACTTACTTTTGGGGCATCTCTCAACCCATTTGTATCTGTTGAGCTGTCCAAAACCATCTGATCTAGATGAATCTTTACTGTTAGCTTAGCTAAGCTTAGCTTGATTAACTACTCACATCCACCTTAAACCGTAAAACCCAAAGTGCATGGTTGTAGAAAATGTATGCATTGCTGGTTCCAAAATCATATGATAACAATCACTTCGAGGTCCACGATCGCTGGCGTGGCTCAGTAGAACAAGTTCCACATCGCCAATGGTTGCTACTCCGTGATTGACCGAGGCCATCAATTTTGATCAGAGGTCAAATGAATGGTGCTTGGGATTAGCAGCTCATTCACACTGCACAAAACTGATGCTCTCTCTTTTAACGTCAATAACGGCGCCGGCCACGTCCTAGTAGTCAATAGATAGATTGGAAGAAAGAGAAAAGGATGAAAGATCTATTTTGTGCTTAAGGACCGAGGTTACCTCTGCATCCAAGCATAACAATTTTGGTTGGGAGAAGGGTTGAAGGAATTGATTGGGAGACACTTTTGACTAGTGTTACGATGAACCTTAAAAATTATTTTCCTAATCCCTATTAGTTTCTATTGAAAGCTTCATTCAGTTTCATTGAAAGGCTTGAGTATGTTAAGTTTAATGGTGACAAAAATGAACTATGAATGGACTCTAAAAATTCTTGTTTCTAGTTGCTTCTTATTTCGAGTGAAAATTTAAATGCATAGTGCCGCAAAAATTGTCTCCTGATATTTAAAATAAGGCTAGTAAACTCTTTGAGAGTAGTAGTTTGAATAAACACAACTTTGTTAATTAATAATCTCTAATACATTTTGATACAAGTTTTGGATTCAGTTCATAAAAAAAAAAACAAAAAATAAAATAAAACATGTATTTATCATAGAAACAATATTGTGAGCGTAAAATAAGTGTGTATTAAATGCTTACAAAATGTGTTTCGAAACTTCAAAATTATGTTTTAGGAATATTAAGAGCATCGTATGACTAATAAAATCACATGACATAATTTATATCATTTATTTATAATCGCAGCCTCATTCACAAAGACGACTGAATTTTACATCACAAACAATGCTTTCTTTTTTGTGCATACAATATGACACAAAATTAAATCACTGAAAATCTAATTTTATGTGTGACAAATGCTATGCTACAGATATGTGCGTCTTAATTGACATAAATTTACATTTTAATCAGTTTTAATTTATATCTTTTAGCGTTTTTGGCTTCGATCCATTATGTTTCCGATGTAAATTTATGTCAAAATGGATGCTTCAGCTTTGTGCATCCAATTTGACCTAAATTTTCACCAAAAAATAATAGTGTATATGAGATTATCATATTGTAAGTAATTTTGAAATTGAAAAATAATATCAATGCATCAATCAATAAAAATTGGATCAGTGGCTTATGGTGCAATATGTTTGATTCAACTACTGTGTGGTTGAATTGAATTTATCGATTAAAGCTACAAATGCAGAATTTGTTGAAACCAAAGTATAAAAGGTTCAAATTTCGACCTTTTTTTTTAGCGCTTAAATAACTGGAAACCAACGATTAAAAACAAATGGGTCATTCCATGTCAAGTGTGCACAGCGAAAAAAAAATCTTATCGAAAATTCGCCAAACTTGGCCGAAAGATATTCTGAGGCCTACAAAATAAATCCTCAATTTTTGAGAATGATCCGCCCACCCCTCGTTCCAGGACCCTCCCTTCTTTTTTTCACGATTTTGAAAAATTCATCATTTTTTAAATACTATATCTCCGGACTAAAAAATCATACCAAAATGACAAAATATGCGTTGTATAGATTTTATTAAAATCTATCAATTGATGTTATTCATTTTTTGAAATCGTGACGTTTTAAACGTCAAAACATAGCTCTAAAAATAAAACGTTATTTTTCGCAAGGAAAGTATATTTTTTTCTTGAATTTTATGATTTCATTGTTTTTTTGAGAAAATTTTACGTAAGAACCAATTAAAATCCCAATATAATATTTCTTGTTTTCGAGATATGAAAGATTTAAGTTGAATTGTCTAACCATTATTTACTCGCAGCACTCAGTGGTTTCACTAGAGTGCACCAATCGTCAAAATTTTTAGTCACATCTTCCATGCTTGAACAGATTTTTTGTTTTCATGATTTGTTTCATAACTAGAGAAAATTTTAAGTAACATTTTGAATGAACGGAAAAAAATATTTTCGGTTTATGAAATATTTTTATTCGAAATATAACTATTTTGTTTCTTCTTTTTTTCGTTCCAACTCTGCAAGTTCAATAATCTTTAGATTGTCTTTTCTTTTTGCACACATTGAATATTTCAAATTCCGTGGAGCTGGAAAAAGTTTTCATTCCAATTTTTTCAGCATCTAAAGCGATTGCGGCGTGAAACGAACGAATTCCTTTTATTGCCACAGATGCTTCAAACCTGCCAGTCAATGTTATTTTGATTTGAAAGCACTCAACATAAGCAACAATTTGTGATACAGGATACAATTTACCGAACTTGTTAAAATGGTTTTTGAAGACAGACTTTAAATTATGTACTTCTGATCGCAATTTGAACAAATTCCACTCCCTTGAGGTAAAAAGTCGTGTGTTCATGAAAAATGTATCCACTGAGCATCGCTTATGAAGTTCTTTTCAAATTGAACACGTTGCTTTTGCCATGCTCAGAAAACTGTTCCCGACTATTTAGAAGCTTAACAATAAAAGTCACTGAGACAACTCAATTCTAATGCAGTAACAGAAGGCAACTGGATATTTCAACCGCAATCTTCGATTTTAGAAGTTGTATTCATAACTACTAGCAAGTAGCAGCAAGCGAGCAGTTGCGGCAACAATTCGTTCACAATGGTCAGTGAATCAGTTCAATAAATTGTTATTGTTCAGTGCCATTCGGTGTCAACAAAACAAAATCTGCTGTGCTTACTTTGCATAAATAAAGGCTATTATACAATGAACAAATGCTGTGCGTCAATAGTCAGTATTGTTAGACCAGTATCGCCATAATTCATGTAAGTTTAGTAGATGATCAAGTTCATCAGTGTGAATCAAGTGTGAATAAGTTTATCAGTTTTATGGAAAAATGAACCAAATCCTCACATTAATTCATCCGCAGTTTTCGCTAAGGAAACTCTTGCTTAATGATTTTATAAAGTGTGATAATGAATAAAATTATCATTCAATTGCAAAACGAATTGAAACAAAAAGTGTTGTTTATTTTTTTAAGCATTTTACCTTTACAAAAATTTGCTGCTCACTAGAAGGTAACATCATTTGTATGCTGATTTTAAATTTAAATCGTCCAGAAAATCGTGAATGGGATTTCCAAAAGTTTAAGGGGATACTGTAAGAAAATATTTGATGAACAATAAAACTAAAATTTTTCATATCTCGAAAACAAGAAATATTATATTGGGATGTTAATTAGTTCTTACGTTCGTTTCACGCCGCAATCGCTTTAGATGCTGAAAAAATTGGAATGAAAACTTTTTCAAGCTCCACGGAATTTGAAATATTCAATGTGTGCAAAAAGAAAAGACAATCTAAAGATTATTGAACTTGCAGAGTTGGAACGAAAAAAAGAAGAAACAAAATAGTTATATTTCGAATAAAAATATTTCATAAACCGAAAATATTTTTTTCCGTTCATTCAAAATGTTACTTAAAATTTTCTCTAGTTATGAAACAAATCATGAAAACAAAAAATCTGTTCAAGCATGGAAGATGTGACTAAAAATTTTGACGATTGGTGCACTCTAGTGAAACCACTGAGTGCTGCGAGTAAATAATGGTTAGACAATTCAACTTAAATCTTTCATATCTCGAAAACAAGAAATATTATATTGGGATTTTAATTGGTTCTTACGTAAAATTTTCTCAAAAAAACAATGAAATCATAAAATTCAAGAAAAAAATATACTTTCCTTGCGAAAAATAACGTTTTATTTTTAGAGCTATGTTTTGACGTTTAAAACGTCACGATTTCAAAAAATGAATAACATCAATTGATAGATTTTAATAAAATCTACACAACGCATATTTTGTCATTTTGGTATGATTTTTTAGTCCGGAGATATAGTATTTAAAAAATGATGAATTTTTCAAAATCGTGAAAAAAAGAAGGGAGGGTCCTGGAACGAGGGGTGGGCGGATCATTCTCAAAAATTGAGGATTTATTTTGTAGGCCTCAGAATATCTTTCGGCCAAGTTTGACGAATTTTCGATAAGATTTTTTTTTTCGCTGTGCACACTTGACATGGAATGACCCAAATGTAGATGGAAAGTACAAGAGAGATAGAGTCAATTTTTTAAAAATTTAAATTAAATGTCTGTTCAAAAGGCATCTTCATATAATTTTATTCTGTTTGAAAATCGATGAAAGTTTTTGGAAGTGTTGACCACTTCATCAAAATATTGAAGAAAAAAAACGTTATAAACAATTTCCTATTCACAAATTTTAACCAATTTTTTTAGTTCATAAAAATAATTAACCAACAATCTTTCCAATGCATATTCAAGTGTTTTTTCCTGAGACTTTCAACTGCTGTATTATTGAGTTGAAAATTCAAAACTATCATTTTTTCATCAGCTGTCTTCAAACAGCTTGAAATAATGCTCTATTTCTCAAAGTTATTTATGTTTTCCTTGACCAACAAACGATTTTTAAGTTTATTGCAATTTAAATAATCAATTTTTCGTATTTTAATTTATGGGATATCAAATAGCTAGAACATTCGTTCGGGCCTCAATTAAAATTTTAATCTTATCGAAATTACAATACTTATTTATGTTGAATACGGAAGCCCATCGATTTTCATTTTATTATTCCTCCAAAATAAATATAGTTAATATCCCGACTTTTGACTTTGCTATCATAATGATCTTATCATTACAACTGCTTTTTCAAGAAATTACATTATCCATTTCTGTATAAAAATACTTAAAATTATTTTCTGTTTTTAAACAAAGATTTATCATTGAGAAACAAAGGAGAAGTGAAGTAGGCGTGTGCCGAGAAAGACATGTTTTTTTTCATCTGCCAAAATCAAGCAAGTGAAAAAATAAAAATTAATTGAAGAACTTGAAACTGAACTTGAAGAACTGTTGAAATGAAAAAAATTGCTATAAATTGCAACACATCAAGTTTAACCAGGGATTTTCAAAAACGCGTACCGATCGAGCAGCGAGGGCAATCCTACAAGAAATGGATCCACGATGGATTAAAAGGAGTCTCCCATGATGCCCATTTTACGCACAGGGTTAGTGACTCAGGAAGTTGGATGAAAATTTTTGGAAAGCAGTTTTTTTTCATTCAAGGATAAGTACACATTCTTTTCTTTCAACTAAGACGGATTTAACGTAATGCATTTGATTTGCTTTTTCTTGTTAGTAGTGAATATTTAGTTTTCTTTTCATTCATCCCATTTTCTACCTTTTTTCGTTAACAAACCTAACTGATTCCTTTGAATTGATTTTCGGTATCAAATATTCACGCTTCCATGAGAAGTTCAATATCTTTCAAACGATTAAAGTTCAGACCTGTTTTATTCACGATTTTCTATATTTTGACGAATTTTCCGATCAAATAACTAGAGCATTACTAAAGTTATTCATTTTTGTACAAAAATATGACAATCTAATTTGACATTATATTTTGACATCTATACATACTATACAAATTTTTCATCGAATACGTACAAACTATAGTAAAACTTAAATTTTCATAGTGACAGGAAAAACCCAAAACCATTTAAATTTTGAGATAAAATTAATAGAATTTGCGAAAAGACTAAGTATTTGTCATACTTCCATACTGGTTAACAAGTTTTGGGAAACAGATGTAAGATATTTTAGGGCTTTACGTTGAATTTATTTTTTCATCTTTACTTTATATTCAAAAACCAGTGTAAAAAACCAACAAGCTTAGAATTCATCATTATTTGAAAATAATGATCAATAAGGCCTCATCCTTTTGATTTCTGATAAAATTTTGATATGTAGTTATCTAAAAAAAACTCATCTGAATTGAACAGTTTTAAAACCAAATAACAGGAGCTTAGGAGAATAGAATTTAACACTGATTACATAACACTAGTCAAAAGTGTTTCCTAGTCATATCCTTTTTACCCAATCCAAACAAAAATTGATTTGCTAGGATGCAGAGGTAACCTCGGTCCTAAAGCATGAAATATTATTCTTTCAATCCCTTTCTCTATTTTCCTTCTATCCATTGACTACTAGGACGTGGCCGGCGCCGTTATTGATGTATAAAGAGAGAGCATCAGTTTTGTTCATTGTGGATGTGCTGTCAATCCCAGATACCATTCATTTGACCTCTGGACAAAATTGATGGCCTCGGTCAATCACGGAGTAGCAACCATTGGCGATGTGGAATTAGTTCTACTGAGCCACGCCTGCGATCATGGAATTTGAAATGCGTTTGCTTAATATCGATAAAAATGTATTTAAAGTTTCACGAAACTTATAAAAAACTACTGATTGAGATTATATTGCATGTTGCATTTCACGTTCAATGATTTAAGGTGGATGTGAGTAGTCAATTAAGCTAAGCTAAGCTAAGCTAAAGATTTATCATTGAGAAACAAATTACAGAGTTTAAATTTCAAATTATTAAACATCTATTCACAATAATACTTGACTAGAATTTAGTTTGTCATGATAAAAACATTCATCAAATAAATTTAATTTTTTTTTCGAAAGAAATGAAATTTTTCCAAATTTTCATTCGACCCTTTGTGCAAAATAACATCATACGTTAGAGATTATTCAAATAAGACTGAGACGATTATCAAAATTTAAAATTTTAACGAAAATAAAAAAAAAACAACTGAGTACTTAACTTTGTGTCCTCGAAATTCTTAACCACAGACCACTTTCGGCTCGAATTTTTCTAGACGATAGAGAGCTTCCGTTTCCTGTTTCTTTCCGAGCGGTGTCGACAAACTGTTCTTGCAGTTGCAGATGGAGCTTTTGACATCCTCAATTCAATCAGAACACTCTTCTTGCTATTTCCAGCCTTTATCGTTCTGCCAAAATGCCTTGCTCAATCGAATGCCGTTTTCTCTATCTTCATAATTTTATAATTACTTGAAAGTAAGCAACTCCATCTGATCTAGATGAATCTTTACTGTTCTTTTGTTACTCGCCAAGGTCACTAAATAGTTTCGAGAACCCATAACCTTTGTAACAGTGGCCTTGACCCATTTAACGTGATTCGGATCCGAAGAATCTCTTATTAAAACTTCATCCTCGCAGCGGAAATGTTTTTCACTTGAACCCCTGTGGAATCGAGTTTGATCCATTTGCGATCGTTTCAAGTTTTTGTAAGCGTCTTTACTAGTTGATCCCCCTTTCTTCTCAATCAACATCCTATCTAGCCTGGTTACTATTTCCCTTCCCAACAAAGCGGTTGCTGTACACTCAGAGGAAATCTTATTATAAATTTCATAAGATACATCTTATGAACCACTTTTTTGCGTCCAAACTAATTTTTCATAAGAGTCTTATGAAATTCTTTCAATTTTCATACGATGTTCTTATGAAAAATAGTAGAAACGGCATTGTGAAAAAATGATGAACACATTCATTCATAGCATCAGTTTTTTTTTTCATCAACTAACAGTCAGAAGCTATCACCGGTTCATAGTTATTATAGTTTTCCTTCAAAAATAAATGTTATTGTTATCCCCGGAATGGTAAGTTCGATTTGATGTTTTTGGTGTGAACGTTGAATATATTAGTAAACAAAAATACATTATTTGCTTACTTTTCAGCAAGCTGATCGGCAAAAAACGAATGGTCGAAGATTGAAATTCGGCAAAAAAAACTTTGATGGGGCCGTCTGTTGATGCGCTGATGGTGACCATGAAGGATTTAATTTTAAACAAATTTGGCAAACAATAAAATGAATGTTTTCAGCATGAAATATCGAGAATTTTTCTTATTAGAAAGTGATTTACTGTTTCCATAAGAATCTCTTATGAAAAGCAACAACCTCTCATTGAAGTAGGCGTTCATCTTCAGAATTCATTCGCGTCATAAGACAATCTTATGAATTTCATTAATTTTTCTTATGGCGCCACTTCATAAGAGAATCTTATGGCATACATAATAGTATTTTTCTGAGTGTAGCTATTTTAGAGGAACAGTGCTTAGCCACCCGGTAACCCATAAGAAAATTACTCAAAAATCAAAACCTCAATGCGACTTTTAGTACCATTTTCTGCCACGGCCTTTTTTAAAGCTGGTTTGAATGTTTTAACAAAATTTTCAGCCGCCCCGTTAGTAGCAGGATGACCTGGAGCAGTCAACTTGTGTTGAATACCGTTAGCTCTCCAAAAAAAATTGAAACTTATCTGCAGTAAACTGCGTACCGTTATCAGTAACAACTGTGTCCACAAGCCCAAATCTAGCAAAGCACTCCATCAGTTTCTCAATAGTGAAATTAGCAGTAATAGAAGAAGTGGGGAAAACTTCGGGCCATTTAGTTAAAGCATCAATAATTATTAAATACCATACACCTTGCACGGGACCCGCAAAATCCATGTGTATTCTGGACCAAGGCTTTTCTGGCACCTGCCAGGCAATTAACTCGGCCAATGGTGGCGAAGGTTGTTCATTCAAACAAGTATGACACTGACGCGATTGATTCTCTATGGCACTATCCATCTCCGGCCACCAAACGTAACCTCTAGCCACACTTTTCATTTTGAGCATACCCATATGCGAAGCATGCAATTTCTTCAATACATACTGCCTCAGAGAACTTGGAACTACTACTCGGAATCCTCTCTACAGAATGTCATCCTCCACCGTCAATTCGTCGAAAACACGAACGAAGCCCTTATAAACGTCCCCCAATAAGTTTTTCTTATTTCCCCCTTTAACTGCGTTTATGACTTCTAACAACACTGAATCATTTGTTGTTGCCTTCCTTAAAACTTCCACATCGACAAGCTGCCAGTCCGACGAAATGTAGTTTAAATAATTTCCATCCTCTTTCCACATTTCCCATGACTCTATTGGACATCTAGACGGATAATCAGCAATATTCTGATTTGATGTAATGTGCGCCATTTTATAATCAAATCCCGATATAAAGTTGGCCCATCGCTGCCCCCTACCCGCTGCCATAACTGGTATTCCTTTTTGTGGACCGAAAATAGATACCAAGGGATTATGATCTGTTTTTATAACGAATTTGTTCCCAGCCAAGTACATGTAGAACTTATTAAGACCGTAAATAATTGCTAATCCCTCTTTATGCAGCACACTGTATCCTTTTTCAGATGGACTAAGTTTCCTAGAAGCAAATGCGATTGACCGATCCTCATCGTTGATTCTAGTGCTAAGACTGCCGATATTCCCACATTGGACGCATCAAAACAATTTCTTTCATTGGATCAAAATGAGTCAAAGTAACATCCTTACAAACTTCTTCCTTAGCCAGCTCGAATGCCTTCTGACACTCTTTCGTCCAATTGAAAATACTACCTTTCCTCAGCAATTCATACAACGGAGACATAAGCGTAGCCAAACCTTTTATAAATCTACCATAGTAGTTAATCATTCCTGCGAATGCTCTAACTTCTGACACATTCTTTGGGGATTCTGTTTCTGTTATTGCTCTCAACCGCTCTTTTGTTTTGCTAACTCCCTTATCCGAAATTTCAAACCCCAAATAAGTAACTTTCTTTTGAAAGAATGAACATTTCTCCTTGCTCAAAGTAAGGCCTGCTGATTCTAATTTTTCGAGAACTCTGGACAAGGTTTCCAAATGTTCTACATCAGAGCGTCCATCGTCTATGAAATTAATGACGAAAGGCTCATTTACGAATAGCTTCTCCAATTTTCGCTGCACAATACCAGCTGCAGGTTTAATCTCGAAGGGTAACCTATTCATCAGATAAACTCCCTTACGGGTTGACAATGCACAAATTTTCTTCGATTCCTCCGTAAGTTCAAATTGGTTGTAGGCACGACTGAGATCTAACTTGGTGAAACGCTGCCCTCCATTGAGCTTCGACATAACTTCTTCTATACGCGGTAGCGGGTGTCGCACTTCATTCACATATTTGTTGACCGTAACTTTGTAATCACCACAGATTCTAATCGACCTACCATCATCTTTCAGCACCACTCAGAAGAATCGCATTTAGTAATAATTCCTTTTGCCTCAGCTCTTTCCAATTCTTTTTCCACGGAATTCTCGAAACTGAAGGGAACGGGTCTAGGTTTACAAAAAATAGGTTTCACTCCTTCCTGCAACGTTATATCGACTTTCAGTCCATTGTACTCCCTAATTTCACCGAAAACAACCCGGCGAACCGGTCTAACAAGGATTTAAGCTGAAGATCTTCACTTTGTTGGTTTACCCAATTCAATGGAGTGATATGTAAACGGAAAATACGCAAAAAATTGCGCCCCAGTAAAGGAGGCCCACCTCCGTCTACTATAGCAAATTTCACTTGTTTACGCTCTCCGTTAAACACCAACTCAGGCTCAATACATCTACACAATCTCAGCTTCTCCCCAGAATACCCAACTAATTGCATCCTAGTATTAGTGACATCAACATTTTTGAGATGCTTGCGGCGGAAATGTTCTGACACTGCACTAATTGCGGCTCCGGAATCTATTTCCATCGCGATTTTTTCTCTACCTATTCCCACAACAGCTTTAAACGGGGAATTTTCCGACCGTGGTACAATAAAGGTATAAATTTTGAATGGTTCGATCTTACTTAAAAAATTGTGTTCCAGGAGTGATCTTTCCTCACTCGTTTCCTCCACTGGTTCCAAGGCGGCGTCTTTGGCAAGATAATGCTCCGTCTTCCCCCTGCATACCTCCTCGCGATGACCCTTTTGTTTACACCGCCGGCATTGAGCATTCCGGAACCAGCAAACTGCCTTGTAGTGCACACGCCTTCGTCATACTTCAACGACAACTCAATCACTTTTTCTAGTGTAACATTTTCGTCCTCTTCACAAACACGATCAAATGCTCTGCCTTTTAGGCCACCGATAAGTTTGTTTGTGAGGTTATGTTCCAAATAGGCACCAAATTTGCAATTAGCAGACAGGCGTTTGATTCTGGCGATCCATGATTTAATGGATTCCTCGCCATCATCTCACCTCACAGCGTTGTAAAACTCCCGGCGCTCCTTGTGCACAACCGTCGTCGGAGTAAAATGTCCCGATAAAAGACCACACAAATCGTCGTACGATTTTGAAGCAGGTACATCCGGCGTACTCAAATCACTAACTAGCTTATATGTTTTTGCGGTGAGACAATTCAATAACACGGCCACTCGTAAATCATCCGGTACATTCCCGGATTTAAAGAACTGTTCCAGTTGTTCCCGAAACAACCGCCACTCTTCTTCTCTTTTTTGTTTTTAGGTCTGAAAAAAAAAATTGCCGCAAAACATATCTTTTAGCTTGCAGGCTTTTCCCTGCTCATAAAAAGAATAAACACAAACATGCAGGGACACAACCAGCTTTCTCAATCAAACCTTCCCACATAATTTGTAAAGGCCACCGTCTAGACTGTCCCACATAATTTAAGAACATCATAAAACAACACATTCTAGCAACAAGGTTGCTTAAGAGCCCGTTAATGACAAGCAAAGTGGGCAGACTCGTGATTTCTGCAAACATTGTCGTTGACTGCACTCACGCGCGAGTTTGCTACCAAATGAGCAAACATCATGGAAATGTGGTGAGTGTTTACACTTGGCTGAAATTTTTACCAGGCAGAGCCAGAAGAAGACCTGGCAGCGCGTTTTCCTTCGTCAACGGACGGACAAATGTGCTAAACCAACATTTAACATTGCCATTGACAGCTCGTTAAGTTTTACACCGATATGCTTCTAGGTTTGGTTGGTTTTCTCTCTGTCAACAGATGCATCGAATAAAAATGAATCAACTGGATGTTACCATATTTTATCAAAAGAAAACAAATACCTTGTTGTCGTGAAAAACGCTAATCTAGCATCAGTACTCTAATTGTAATCTAATTTAATTGGATTAATCATAAACGTTGAAGTGTTACGCATTGCATTTGAAGCTGGCCAGGGACTACCCGATCGAGTTCCCTGCGTTTCTGACGAAGGTCAAGGTGGCGGAAAAGTGCGAGGAAAGGCGTAAGGAAAGGGTGCTACGGAATAAGTTGGAGCTACTGAAGGCGAGGCAGCCGCCCCGGAACTACGAGAAACCCAGCGTGGCGGTACTGGATGGTTTTGTGGTGAATCGATCGAAGGAAGAGTTCACCGACAAACAGATCGATCTACTCAACAAAGGTCTAAACTACGCGGTGTCGAGGAAACCAAGGATGGACCAGATAATCATCGACGTAGAGACGGCTATTAGGTCCAGTAAGCTGTCCACGGCCCAGAAGGATTGCGCCAGAGCCGAAGTGGCAGATGTCTTGAGAAAGGGCATCAATGGGAAATCCAACGTCGAGGAAATCCAGATAGCGAAAGAACTTAGGAGAAAGGAGGTGTTCTACGTCAAGGCGGACAAGGGAAATTCGGTGGTCATCATGGACAACACGGATTACAACGGATTGATGCAGGCCAAAATCGATGAAGGACCGTATCGAGTTCGAAGAGAGGACCCACTACCGGAGATGGTTAAGGAGGTGGAAAAAACGCTGAAGGACTGTGGACCGATCTTAGGGTTTGCGCCGGGCGCCCTGAAAGTGTCTGCCCCAATCGTCCCTAGAATCAAAGGTCTACCGAAGATTCACAAACCAGGGAATGAGATGAGGGAGATAATTTCGGGAGTGAACGCGCCCACTGAAAAAGTGGCGAAGTGGTTACTGAACGAGTTTAAAAGGATGCCAAAACCTTTTAAAACGAGATCGGTAACCAACACCTTAGAGTTCGTCAACAGACTGCAGGCGTCGGGAGGCATTGAAGAGGACGAGGTCATGGTTTCCTTTGATGTTTCAGCTTTGTTTCCAAGTGTTCCTGTTAAAGAAGCTTCTAATCTGTTAGAAGATTGGTTGCTTCAACAACACAATGGGAGCACTTGGAAACTCAAAGTTAGAAACTACAAGAAATTGGTGGACTTGTGTATGGGACAAACCTTCTTTAAATTTAGAGATTTGTTCTATAGACAAACAAAGGGGGCACCAATGGGAAATCCTCTGTCTCCATTCTTGTGTGAACTGTTTATGGCTCATTTGGAGGAGACTCTTGAAAATCAAGATTTATTACCCGAAAAATGGTGGAGATACGTCGATGACATTTTTTGTGTAGTAAACAAACGTAACATCCATAAACGGTTTACATAAGAATATTAAATTCACTTGCGAAATAGAAGAAGATAGGAAATTACCTTTCCTGGATGTTCTGGTAAGGAGAGATGATGGCCTATTCCAATTCGAAATCTACAGAAAGCCGACAAACACCATGAGGGTAATACCGAGCACCTCGAACCACTCGTTCCAGCATAAGATGGCGGCGTTCCACCACATGATCCATCGGATGAACTCCATTCCCCTATCCTGAAGGAAGAGAAAAGGAACTTCAATATATTTTCCAAACGGCTAATAAAAATTGATACCAAAGCAGATCCATTCAAGCCATTATAAGGAAGAAAGAAAGATTGCTTCAACGGAAATCTTTCACTACTTTAACCCTTCGTTTCATAAAGATACAAATTTGCAACAATTACTGTATGAACAAATGGAAAAATCGTATTTTATTTTAATTTTTTTTCTTGATGTACTCATCATTTTCAACTGTTTATAATGATTTTTAAGGAAAAATAAAAAATCATGAAACGAAGGGTTAACTCCTATTCAGAAGGAATTTCAACGAAGATCCATGGAGTTCAACAGTGTCAACGCAGTCGAATTGCGACACAAGTTGACAAAGTTCGATATTGAACTAGTGTTCACTAGCTCTAATAATCAACTGAAATCCATCTTAGAATCGACAAAAGATCCAGTGGAGCTCCTTCATAGATCTGGTGTGTACAAAATCAGTTGTTCTGACAGTGATAAGGTGTACATTGGACAAACCAAAAGGAAGTTGATTGATAGATTCGAGGAACACATGGCTATAGCTAGATCTGACTCAAAGAAGAAAATTCTCCCTTCACAGAATCCTAGATCTGCAGTAGCTTTACACATGTGTGAATCTGGTCACTCTATTGATCGAAGAAATGTGTCGCTGATCCGGTCTTTGAATAGTAATTCGCTTAAATTGGATGTTGCTGAAAGCATTGAAATCTTCAATGAAAAATCAGTTCATCTCTTAAACGGAGACTCCGGACCAGGGCACACTTGGTTGTTCAAATTCTTAGGTAAAAAGAAATACAATAATTTACCTGACAATGCCCAAAAACGGGTAGAAAATAATTTAGCACTACCAGAAAACACCCAGAATAGGGTAGGTAGACCCAAAAAACAGACAACGGCACAACTGCCGAGCATTCGGAGGTTTCTGCTACCTAGTAGTAGCTTACCTAACCCGGACAATATAAGGGAGGGAAACGATACACATTCATCAATCGAAAACGTTCACTGAAGAAGGTAGTAAGTTGCTATCGAAATACTGGTATATGAACTTTTCATTTACCGTGGTTGAATTTAAAGGAATCTTTCGAATGCTTTGATTCAGTGGAATCATTCAACCAAGTAGGCTCATACCACAACAGAGATCATAAAGTTCTCCGAACTCGCCTTATTGAAACATTAAAACGATTTTTTTAATGCCCTGAATAACGCAGTTAATCTTGTTTTTAAACTCTCTCCCAAACTCTTTCGAAAAGATAAAAAAAACAAAAAAGATCTGCACAAGTGGCCTCGTCATGCTGGGGATTTACTATGGTATTTGTTTTCAAAGAGGCTTTTTTTCAATTTCAAACTATTTGAAAAAAAACTTCATTTTCTTGTTATTAAAGCTGAAGAAGGGTCGATCTTCACGTTTTATCTGCTACTGGTCAAATCTCAAAATTTAGCAGTGCTCATCTTAAATTTATTGATATTTTTATGGTTTATAGCGAAATTCATAAAGTTTATGAGATGCATTTGTAATTTTGGTATTTTTCATATTTTGTGTGCCTTTGGTTTTCTGTCTAAAATTTGTAATATCAGTTTTTTGTTGATTGTATTTTTTGTTTTAATTTGTTTGGTTTGTTCAATGTTTTTGTTGTTCTTTCTGTAATTTTTGATTTTATTTCAGGTGTTTTTTTTTGCATTTTTTTATGAATTTTTCTTCGCGTGTTTTGTGTAGAGGAGAGTGGGGTATAGTGGACCATGGGGAAACGTGGGCCACTATCTCAGATGTGTGTTGAGATAAAAATCTCAAACCAACTGTCATCGTCGTCGCTTTGCGTGAGCATATATTTCTATATGTTGTTGACTTAAATACGCATCATAGGGGAGATGGGGGCATAATGGCCACCTTAAGGAAAACGCTTATTTAACCATAGAGAACAGCTGTAATATGTGAATTACATCATTGTTTCGTGTTCAGACACTCAAAGAGTCTATTGCCTAATTGGATGAAACTTGAAAAAGTAGATAAAAACGTTTAAAAATGCATTTTAAAATTTTTTGCCGAGAGCTGAAAACCAGTCACTGTAGAGGCATAATGAGAAACCCCCCGAGGCAGTATGAGCACCATTAACCCTTCGTTTCATGATTTTTTATTTTTCCTTAAAAATCATTTTAAACAGTTGGAAATGATGAGTACATCAAGAAAAAAAATTAAAATAAAATTCGATTTTTCACTTTTTCCATACATTAATTGTTGCAAATTTGTTACTTTATGAAACGAAGGGTTAATGAAGGCATAATGAGCGTTTTTTGCCGGGGATTCTAGCAGCAAATTCGACTCGATGAAGTTATCTGAGTAATAGAGCTACAGCTTGACTTATATCGTCTGGCGATTTGGCCTATTGGTTAGATGTCGGAGAGGTAATCAGTAGGCTCGAGTTCGATTCCTGGTTGAGGTGATTTTTTTTTCAATTATCATTCATGATCATGATCGCGCTAAACGGTGAGGCGTAGATTCAACAAACAAAGCAAAAACAAAATAATCTAGGTTTGTTTGTGGAATTCAAAGAATTAACACAAGCTCATACATTATGTTTCTGGTGTTTTGTTTGACGGATGATGCTTTGATGCGTTTAGCCGTATAATGTAACAATAAAAAGGATCAATCATGAATCGTATGTGCAAAAAAAAATCCCCTCAAGCAGGAATCGAACTCGAGTCTACTGATTACCTCTCCGACACCTTACCAATAGGCCAAATCGACAGACGAAACAAGTCAATCTGTAGCTCTATTATTCAGTTGACTTCATCGAGTTGAATTCGCTGCTAGATTCCCCGGCAGAAAATGCTCATTATGCCTTCATTGATAGTGCTCTTTTCGCCTCTAGTGAACAAATTAAAGTAAAAAAGCGTTTTAAAATTGATTAAAGTGTAAAATCAGAAATTTTATGATGTTGAAAATTGAGAAACAATGTGTAGATCATGTTGCAGTGCGTATATTTCAGATCAAGATGATTTAAAGGTCATAAAAGCTTATTTGGTGGTGCTCAAAAATTATAATATTTTCGTCACTTGAGAACCTAGCTGGTTATTATTTAATATTTCTGTAAAGATAAAAAGGATATTTCTTTTTTGGTGAAAAATTAATACTATGGGTAGTACGAAACAAGTCCTTATGAAAATTTGTTTAAGAAAATACGTACCTATGTAGAAAAAAGGAGTGCTCATTATGCCCTGGGTGCTCGTTATGCCCTCATCTCCCCTATGCTTCTTTTATTTATCAAGCTTAAAAAAGTTAGCAAAACTTACTTTCATAATTAAAAATACGCCCGCTAATTGCATCGATGGGGAACCTAACCTTATGATCTTAGTTTTGTAATGATCTTTCACGTGGAAAAGGAATTTTTGATGAAACATCAATAAGTCACACAAACGCAACCAATTAGCAAATCATAGCTTGTGGGGAATCGTGGGCCACACATCTTGAACCTCCTATATTTTGGTGTTTTTATTCACATTCAGAACTTAAAATACGTTTTCCCTATCTGGAAAGTTTTCTTATGCCAAATGAAGAGTTATGAAAAATATTTTGTCCATCATATATGAGGAATTAAGCCAAAACGTTCGCGAGCCAGGTTTTGGAATCTATTCGATCATACACAGCTTTCTTTTTTATTTCCTCATCTTAAATTGCTTTGAAATAACGAAATGAATTATGAAATCACAGTTTTGAGTCAACTCATAAACTTTGCATGTTATTTGGTCAACTTGAATTCAGTGGCCCACGATTCCCCCCCATTTTTCAAAATCCAAAAAATATCGCTTTTTTAAAAACAGTCAGAATTTGGGGAAAATAACTTATTAAAATTGTTAAAAAAAAACCTTATAATTCCTTGAAAATGTGGGAAACCACACAAATTTTTATTTTCATTTTATCTATATATATAAAAAGCAATTTCTGTATGTTTGTTTGTTTGTTTGTTTGTTTGTTTGTTTGTCCTCTATAGACTCAGCCGTCTTAAGGGCTAGAGAGCTGAAATTTGGCATGGATGCTCATTAGGACCAGGAAGGATGAAAAATGTTTTTAGATTTTCGGATGACCCCTTTTGAAGGGGGTCGTCCATAGAACACAAATATTGTTTTCGCGATATTGACGTTATTTTTCGTCGGATCGTGTTGAAAATTTGCACATGAGTGTTTGGAAAGACGAGAAATCGATTTCAGGTGTCAAATTTTGTGTAAGGGGTCAGCCAAAGGGGTCGTCCATATTAACTGTTCGCTGTTTTTGCGATATTGACGTTATTATACATCGGATTCAGATGAAAATTGGTACACGATAGTTTTGAGTGAAGTGCAATTGATTTGAGGTATTAAATTTAGTGTAAGGGTCCGGCAAAAGGGGTCGTCCATATTAAATTTTCAGAATCTTAGTGATATTGTTGTTTTCATACATCGGATTGGGATGAAAATTTGCACATAGGAGTTATTAGGGACAAACAACTGATTCCAGTTATCCAAACTAAAATCAGGGGTCGGCCAAAGGGGTCGTCCATGTTAACTATTCACTGTTGATGCGATATTGTCGTTATTATACATCGGATTTAGACGAAACTTGATACACGAGAGTTTTGAGGGATGAGCAATGGATTTCAGGTATTCAATTCAGTTTAAGGGGCCGACAAAGGGGGTCGTCCATACAAATCTTTCAATATTTTTGCAATATCGTCGTTATTATACATCAGATTGGGATGAAAATTTGCACACGGTATTTTTCAGCGACGGGCAATCGATTCCAGATGTCAAATGCTTTGCCAGGGGTCAACGAAAGGGGTCATCCATATGAATTAATTTTTCACTATTTTCAGCCATATTGACGTTATTATACAATGGATTGCTTTGAAAATTTGCACACGGTTGTTTTGAGGGAAAGGCAATCGATTTCAGATATCAAAGATTATATAAGAGCCCCCTAAAGTGGTTTAGCAATAATTGCGTTGTTATGCAATGATTTAGTCGAACTTTATACACGTGGTTTTTGATTCCTGATTTCAAATTTAGTAGCAGACGACAGACGAAGTGATCGTCCAATATTTTTGCAAATATTACTCAACAATGAATCTGGAAAATGCTTGGAAATTGACTTTCATACAAACTGTTCATGACATATACCAAGTTTAAAGCGAAACGGAGTTCGTTTGGGATCAGCTAGTCTTTTATAAAAAAGAAGTTATGGAACAACGAAAAAAGTGGCCCATGATTCCCCACTCTCCCATATATTTTTAATGATTTTTTGTGTATTGCGTGTTTTGTGTATATTATTATTGATTTTTTGTGTATTGTGATGTAAAGTTTCTTGTATTTTTATCGTTTTTTTTAAGCATTTTTGTGACTTTTTTGTTTCATATGCTTTTTTTGGGTTAAACTTACTTTTTTGTGTTTTTTGTATGACTTTTTGTGTTTTTAGTATGGCTTTTTGTATTTTGTAGGTGTGTGTTTTTTTTTAATTTTTGTGATTTTTGTGTTTGTTAGTGTATTTTAACTGTTTTGTTTTTTGTATTTATTGTACGATTTTTTGTTTTTTTTTCGTGATTTTGTTTCAACTGTGTTTTTTGTTTTGTTTTTCTATGTGATTTGATTTGATTTTTTTTTGTTTTTTTTTGTGTTTTTGGTGTATATGTGGTCTTCTTTATATTTTTTTTTGTGTTCATGTTTTTGTGTGATTTTCTGATTTTTGTTTATTAAGTTTTCTATTATGTTTTTTTTTTGGATTTGCTTGTTTTTTTGTGTTTTTGCGTTTTACTTGTTATTTGTGTTTTTTTTTTGTATGATTTTAATTTTGATTTTATACATATATCTTAGTGGCTTTAGATGTTTTCATGTTTTTTTTTGTGTTTTTGGGGTTTTTGTTTTGTATTTTAGTGTTTTTGTATATTTGGGTGTTTTCGTGTGTTTTTGGGTGTTTTTGTATGACTTTTGTTTTGTTTTTGTATTAAAGGTGTCTTTTGCTTTTTCTGTTTTTTTTTCTGTGTTTTTGTTTTGTGTTTTTTGTATTGTTTGTGTTTTTTTTTGTGTTTTTGTATTTTATATGTTATTTGGATTTTTTTTTGTTTTTCTGTGTGTTTTTGTTGAATTTTTTTTTGTTATTTCTTGTGTTTTATGTGTATTTTTGTTTTTTTGTATTATGTGTTTTTTGCGGATTTGTTCTTTTTTGTAGTTTTGGGATTCATTCATAAGCCTTTGTCGCGTGCGGTCGTGTTTCCCCCGCTGAGCCGGGTTCGTGAAATTTGCGCGGCGAAAGTGTTTGAAATTTTTTGAACCGGAATTCTACGGGAAAGTTTTGAAATTGTGTGATTGTGAAAGCGATTTCAGAGTAAAAGTGACCAATGTGGTGTTTTTGTCCACAATTAATTCTGTGAAAAGAGATTTCGTTGCAGTAAAGGAGCCTCCAAAAGGCTGGTGTTGATACGTCTGGAGTGGTTTTGAAATCACAAAAAGTGATTGTATTGATGGTGTTTTTTAAGTGTGACGCGATATTTGCCTGCCAGGCAATCGCTTCAATTTTCATACTTCCCTTAGTGGCTTGGAATAAAATATGGCAAATGAGAAAAGCGCCTAGTGAAAATTAAAAGTGCAAAAAAGTATGGGCCGGCATCATTTAGTTTTCCATCCCTCGACGTGTTCAGGCATGAGCACAAGAGTTTACCGGCTTGCTGCGATTGATCGCGATGGGTTCCAACTCACAAGTAGATGTGAACGTCATGGCAAAGAATAAAGAGCAGACCATAGATTGATAATGCGTGGGCGAGCGTGGGCCATTTCAAACTGAAAAATGAAATGAAGGATGATGTGTTACCATGGTTTATCGTTTGAGTAGATAGTGATTGTGTGCTACAAGGGAGTTTGTTACTGAAAATAAATTAATAATGGGTGGGTTATTTTGAAACCCGGTTGACGATAGAAGAAATTACCAGTTCATTTCCCCAGAAGCAGAGTCGGCGCTTGCGGAAAGGAAACCGGTGAGGAAATTCCATGTTGCTATTTAACTATCTCTCTTTTACCCCGCTTTAGTAACATTAATCCCGCACGCGTATTCCCGCACTTTCCCACAGGTGCAAGTGAGATGCAGATACCATAGATAAGATCCTATATGAAACTCATTTCTCCTCTCTCTTTCCTTTAATCACTTGATGGTGGCTCGTAGTTTTCGCTCTAAGAAAATTCATTCGACGATTGTGCTCCATTCGGGTCCGCATGTTATTTGATTGACCGAAGACATGTCTCAAATTAAAATTGACAAACCAGTGGCAATACTACGGTACGGTATTCGCTCTATTTTCCCTCATATGTGGGATAAATGAAAGGAAATAGTTCAAGACTGGAAAATAGTGCGGCTAAGAATCTATGCGAAATTTTTATTATCTCATCTAATAATTATAAATTTTTTGTTAACATTAAAGAAACAAGAATCCATTAACTGATTTTTGAAAAGGATTAGTTTGTTTTAAATAAATATTTAAGAAACATCGATAAAGTGCTTCATTTTTTCAAACAAACTGGGGCGCCGATTTGAGTTCCCCCGATGAGTTCGAGCCGCTCATGGTTTTGTATGGCTTGTTGTTATTTTTTTTTTTTAATTTTTCATGATGAAATATGATGATTTCATTTTCCAGCTATCGACTTGGACATCGCCTGAAATATTCAACTCAGCAACGGATTCTTTTATTTTTAGATATTCATGGAATTTACAGTTTCAGTTATTAGTATACTTAAAACTTGTGCAAAGTCTCGTTCCTCGAATCGCACTGTTTACTATTTATTTATATCAAGATTAACGTCTGAATTCCATGTAATTTAATTGTTTATTTCCTACAGCATGTACATCGCCAAAATAATGTAAACATTTATCAGTCTTCCATCGCAGAGATTCGTTCTCTCTATAATTTGTTTTAATTTAGGATAGTTTTAGTTTTTAGTAGTAAGTTTAAAATATTTTTTGACATTACAGGATATTCTCCTACATAAAAATACTTGATTGCACTCAGCAAAATTAATTCAAATAAATAAATTATAGTGATTCATAAAGTATAGGGCTCTGGACAGTTCATCATTGAACTGAACACCTAATTTAATGTAATAATGTAATATAAATGTAATGATGAATTGGTACAAATAAAGACATATTTAAAAAAAAAATGTAAACATTTATTATTACCATTTTTTATCCATTTATTTTAACAATACAATTTCCTTGAATTATTAATAATAGGACGTGGTCATGTTTACTGTTCTTAGTTTTTTGAACTTAATATAATTCTATCATTTTCGATATTTTGTTCCAAATATTTTGCATCGCAATTTTTTAATACTTTAAAAATTGTTTATTTTAGATCAGACGGAAATAAATATGGTTATCATACTGATTAAGGTTGGTTACAGCAAAAGGTAAGCTTAGTGTGTCTTGAGGTAAGTTGGGTATAAAGGTGAGGTTATTCTGTTGTATAACTATTTCATTTATTGATTATATTATATAAGAACGTTCAATCAGTTGCCAGCTGGGCAGGTATCTACACGCATGCGGAATACCTGTCGAAGATTCATAACACTGACAATGTTATGGATTTTATACGGTTGCGAAACTGTTTGCTCGTTCTACAAATAAGACATACACATACACGAAATTCATTCATTACATGACAGTTCACACGAAGCCATGGTGTCGGGTATGTGCTAATTTGCATTGAAGATTGGCCGAACTTATAATCTAAAGAATGCAATTTAGCGCATACGTTGGCGAAACTGCGGTGAATCCGTGCACCCATGGTGGATTATCTACATACATACATACATTTGTTCTTTTTTGTAGTTTTGGTTTTTGTACTCCTGTGTTTATTTGTGTTTTGTTTGTTTTTTTGCAATGTCTTGTGTTTGAGATATCTGTATGATTTTTTGTTTTTTTTTTAAGGTTTTTGTTTTAACTTCAGGTGTTTTTATTTTGTGTTTTTTGTGTTATTTTGTTGAAATTGTGATTTTTTTTTTAATATTTTGTTCATTTGTTTTTTTTTGTGTTTTTTTCTGTTTTTGTGTTGTTTTAGTATTTTGTTTTTTTTGTTTGTGTATTATGTGTTTTGTATGAATGGAATTTTCCAAACTTTTTTCTAAGACGTTGAATAACAGAAAACTGAAGTGAAGTAAGGTGTGTCAAATTGAATTGATAAAGATACAAGTCGCCAAAGTTCCAATATTGTCAAATTGACATCCAAAAGCCGACATAGGGTAAAATTAACCTTTTAACTTTGTCATTTAAAAAAAAAGGCTTTTATCATCTTTTCAAATTTTATCTGCTTTTCAAATAAAATATTTAGAAATAAAAAAGTTAAATTAAAGGGTTGTTATCAAATTTTTAAAATCCATTGCTTTTTAGTTTTAAAAACAGTTGGATGAGGACCTAAATAAATAACTGAAAAACAGTTAATGCACCCTGGATATATCGAGTTTACTTAATTTTTAATAATATGGCCCCTAAATACAGGACCAAGTGTCCTTTATTTAAAAAAATACCGTAATTCATAAAAAAAAATTTTGCTCCAAAATTATTCTTCTAATTCATTACCGTACGAATCAAGAACGTTCTAAATACCTTATTATATAACAAGTAGCGAAAAGTAAATTTTTTCAGCACGAGTCGTAAATTCATCCAACGGTGCTTGCCGAGTTCGATAAAAACGTCGAGTGCAGAAAAAATAGAGTTTTGCAACGAATTGCTGCACAATTTTATGCAAATTCGAAAAATTCCCCTGAAGTTCATTTCTTGATAAACTAGAAATTCTTTTAAACAAACAAAAACATGTGAGTGACTATGCCAACGTCTGAAAAATTATGATCAAATAGGCCGTGGAATATACTCTTCTCCACACTAAATTCAGAGTTTTTCAGCACTTTTTTAAGTTCTGGAAAATATAAATTCATAATTTTGGGAAAATGTGAAGGCGCTGGGGCAAACCCATCAGAATTATAATTTTTGTTGAAAATCAAAACAAAAACTTTCTTTGACAATTTCTGAATTTACGATAACTAGATACAGTTTAAATTGAAAGAACATTTCCTATTCTTTTTATCGTATTCATCACATTTTGACGTGTTATGTGTTATGTTTAAATATGTAGGGGAGAACCGGGTAAGACGGACACAGCGAAAAAAAACGGACCCATTCAATATTTCATAAACTACAATGGTTGGCACAAATCTTATGAAGGGAATATGTTTGCCTACACAGCAAAAAAAGTATTGCTATATTACATCAAATACCTGCACATAACTTGAGTCGCAAATGGTACCTAATTTTACATTGTCTTGATGTACCCGGCTGTTTGGAGACAAATAATTTGTTTCGTACCGCTGATCCATATGGGCCAAATTTCCTAAAAAAGGAAAAATAATGAAATTTGTTTGGAAGCAGTGGGTTTGCTTATATTTTTAATTAATTTTAGAAGTGCTTACAAGCCAAACAAATATAGCTGAGGTCCATAATCCGTTTCTTTATTTTTGAAATGAAATCAAATTCCAACGTCAACAAAGGAAAACATTGACTACTTGATGCGATATCACATAGAAGGTTTTGATATTACACTTCACGACGTATTCACGTTGTGTACCTCATTTAAATGTATTATTGCAACAGAAATACGTAATCCCCAGAAATTACATCGTCCATCGTTACATTATTTTTTGCTGTGTATGTGTATCAACCCTTTCGAGATCCTTTGCTCCGCTTGCCAGATTGATTATGAATTTTTATTGTTTAATTTAAGAAATATTGTTTCTGATACTAGACCGAAAACAAAACTTAAATTTACATGTCACATATATCACAACCAGACTTAAATTATGATGCTGTAAATCCTCAAATGCAACAATATGTTAATTCTATATCAATTATGATGTAAATTGAAGTGAAAGCAACTATTTTAATATAAAAAAATGGGTAGAAAGCGATGGTCCAGTGGATTGCAGTGAAAAGATGTAGGATTCACATAAGTGTTTTTTTTGCTGTGTTTAATAGAAGTATGAATTCAATAAAAGTTGAACAAATTGATAAATTATAATTTTTAATTTTTGCACCCAAAATCGGAATTTTTTTAACCCTCATCCGCCCCCATTTTTTTACCCGTTGCAGTCCCCCAATTTTTTACCCGTTGCAGTCCCTGGAGTATCAATTTGACACTCCTGAAAAAAAAAAAATATTTCTTTTGTTTCCCAACCGATTTTTACAAAATTAATAGTTTTGGAAACCTCGTGATGTAGCTCAAATATGTTTTCCAAACAATATTCACCTATTTGACGAAAAGAATCGAGAATTATCGTTGTTTTACCATCCATGACGAACATTAATTGAAACACTTATCCGGTACAACTGTGTTCGATGTTTACTCTTGGACTTGAACTACATTTTTCGTTTAGTTTAAAATATATTTCACATTATAACAACAGATTTTTTTTCAAGTTGGACCTTTTTGAAGTCAAAATTACTAGCTTTTATTAATATTATCGTTCAGTGTGCGGATAATCTTTCAGCCGGTTACGCTGAACTGACTCTCGCATCCTCCAAAAACAAACAAAGAGTTGTTCTCTTCCCGATAAACACTTGCATTCAATATATGAACATAGAATACCGACTTTCATGCACACAAATTGGCTTACTCTCTCGGCTCCAGCCCATCCTGAAAAGCGGAAAATTAATCAAAGCGGCAATTGGAACATCCGCCGCCGCCTCGCGATTTTGAGGTTCGGCAATTCATGGTTGGAAATGAAACGGAGCCGGGATATTAATTAAAATCTGCAATCTTGTTTGTTCATCATTATAATTGATATGCGAAACGTCGGGCGGACGGATGTCTCGACTCTCAACTCAACATCTGCGAGCTCGTTTCCTGAAAGCGACCATTCATTGTTCATTTGTTAATGTCGAACTTCTTCTCCGCTTTCCACAGATTTCGGTTCCGGAGCGATTCGAACGGTAGATCTGGTGGTGGATCCGCCGGCCGTCCGGAGGTCCCAGCACGCTACCCTGCGCTGCCTCTACGATCTGGACGATTCGCCGCTCTACTCGGTCAAATTCTACCGGGGCCTGCGGGAGTTCTACCGGTACTCACCCAGTGAATATCCGGAACGGAAGACCTTCCCGTTTCCGGGCATCAACGTTGATGTAAGTATATGACGACGCACATAGGAGTACGCAATGGAAAAAATGGCCAAAAACTGTCTTTGTAGGGCAGAGGGGAAGGAATACCAGTCACTTAAGTGACTCACGTTTATCTAAAAGGTAGATGCAGAGAGTTCAACGATCCACCCACAAACGTGGGAAGTTTTTGTAATAGGTGATTCGGGGGAGGTAAGCCTTAGGAGATACTTGGCTGAAGATACCATTGCACAGTGGTCCAGAAATGAAATTTAGCGGGAAACAATTATTTGCGCTCTTGCCTTAGGTTTAAGACATTTGGTGTGCAAGACAAAGTTGTACAACGTTACAAGGCGCTACTTTTGAATGAAACTTTTTTAGGGTGGTTCATAAAACTCCTTAGATACGAAAATTATTTTTTTACTGTAATGAGATAGTGCTATATTATGTTCAGCAATTATGTAGAACAACATAATTGATGAAACTTTGTAGAAGACTTTGAATGTCTATCTATTAACGTTTAGGTTTTATGATGATTTTTCGTGTACAAGTTAGGGTGGTCCTACAAAAACAAGTTTTATTGTTATAACTTTGTTGGGTATCAACTTATCAAAATCATGTGTTCGGCAAATATTTAGCAAATCATTATGCGCATCTTTTGTAGAAAACAGATTTCTAATATCTGCTTTTGATTCGCAGTTATCATGAATTTTGTGTTCAAAAATGGCCGTTTTGTATGAGCCATAACTTCAAATGGAGCAAACCGAAAAATTCAAACTTTAATTCGTTTGAAAGAACACGTTAAAATCTACATTATATCGAAAAACTGGAGAGATGTTTTTTGTTTAAAGCTTTTTATTTACATTTGAACTTGACCAAAATTGCCATTTTTCATATAACAAAATATATCACTTTTGCTCTGCGACATGGAAAATCAAATCAACACCTTCATTAAGGCTTGTCATACGAGTATCCACGTATTGAGCTTTACTCAAATTGTTTCTACAGATGTAACCAATACCTTTTTCTTCAGACATTGGTGTAACATTTGATCTCCTGCGCTCGGTAGGTTAAAAAACCATTAACTGGATTGCCGGAAATAGTTTCTTCAGCTTTTCCTGCTAGGCAATGTCCTTCAGCCCTCATACATGATGCCGTAAGAAACCCCAGCTCTTCCGTCGTAAGGTTTGATTGCAACTCTTCAACTTTTTCAGTTAAGTTTTTCGGCAGCTTTCGGAAAAGTTTTGCGATGTTCTTCCTTGTTTTGTAGCTAACGGAAAGTGTATCTGAGCAAGAAGCCAGTCCGCATTCAGCTTTTCAAATCGACTTCGGTTACGATTACTTTTCTCCCAGAGTTTCAAATATTTCAACTTCTCAAAACTTAATTTCTTTTTCAATGTTAATTTCGAAAGCTTCGGATCCATTTTTAACAGAACTTAAACCACATCTTTTTCACTAGACCCCTTTAGCCAGTGAACAACAATAACTTTCCTTTGAACGTTCATCACGAATAATCGAAACTCTTGAACTGAAAACTGTATGGTTTCCTTGGTTTTGATCAAAATGATCACCGGAGAAACCAAAACTGGCTTTCATAGTCAAAAGGACATAAGTGAATATTAATTCCTCCTAAGGAAAATACAATTCAAGACTTTCTTGTTGGGTAGTTAGTAATTCATTTTTTTCATTTTATGGTTTTATGCATTAATAATCAAGAATCCTGATTTTTTTTTCTCATTTGTGCCCCTCTGGCTATGTTAGTCTTTCAAAATTTTTACAAAAGGTTATAAATAGGAAACTCTGCTTTTGTAGTGGTAAAAAATTTAGAATTGTTGACTAGGGGTGCGAACGCAAAGAAGAATTCCATGTCGCAGAGCAAAAGTGATATATTTTGTTATATGAAAAATGGCAATTTTGGTCAAGTTCAAATGTAAATAAAAAGCTTTAAACAAAAAACACCTCTCCAGTTTTTCGATATAATGTAGATTTTAACGTGTTCTTTCAAACGAATTAAAGTTTGAATTTTTCGGTTTGCTCCATTTGAAGTTATGGCTCATACAAAACGGCCATTTTTGAACACAAAATTCATGATAACTGCGAATCAAAAGCAGATATTAGAAATCTGTTTTCTACAAAAGATGCGCATAATGATTTGCTAAATATTTGCCGAACACATGATTTTGATAAGTTGATACCCAACAAAGTTATAACAATAAAACTTGTTTTTGTAGGACCACCCTAACTTGTACACGAAAAATCATCATAAAACCTAAACGTTAATAGATAGACATTCAAAGTCTTCTACAAAGTTTCATCAATTATGTTGTTCTACATAATTGCTGAACATAATATAGCACTATCTCATTACAGTAAAAAAATAATTTTCGTATCTAAGGAGTTTTATGAACCACCCTAAAAAAGTTTCATTCAAAAGTAGCGCCTTGTAACGTTGTACAACTTTGTCTTGCACACCAAATGTCTTAAACCTAAGGCAAGAGCGCAAATAATTGTTTCCCGCTAAATTTCATTTCTGGACCACTGTGCATTGTAGTCTTTTCGGCTGAGCTTCACTATACGTACTCTTTTAAGAGTATTAACATGTACTCTTTCTCGATCGAGAAACGGGTGTTTTCTTCTTTTGTCTTTCTTCTCTGGTCAAAGTTGGTATTTGAGGGTTTCTGGGGCCGGAGATGGTTTCAATGATAGTTACAAACCCCCCCCCCCCCCCCCCCCCCCCGTCATAAGGGATGGAAGGCTCCCATACAAAATTTACATAAAATATGACACAATTCATACAATTTATCAGTAATTTTCATCAAATTTTCCACACAAACGTATTCTGACATATTGAAATTTGGTGGTGGACAGGTTTTGATGTATTTGGCCCAATAATTGGATTTACAAATGTTTTTGTAGGAAAGGGGGGGGGGGAGGGGTTCTTACATGTTCGTTATAAAATATATCAGAACTTGAAGAATTTTCAGAAGATTTTGACCAAATTTGGCACATAATAAAATTCTTGAAATCATGAGATTATTTGAAGATTTCTATACGTTTACCGTTTTTGTAAAAAGGCCTCCTATACAAAATTTTCAAAATTATGATTTAATTCAAAAAATGTTCGAACAAATTTTGATAAAAAATGATAAATATAAGCGTTTTTACATGATGAGATTGTTTGTTGATTTGGCAAACAAGTTTTGATCTAATTATTTGAAATGTTGTACTGATAGAATCTTTCCATTTGAAGGCCCCTAGAAGGGGGAGGGGGTGGGGTTGATATTTGTCTGCCTGTCTGTCAGTCTGCCTTTCCCCTAAAGACTCCAAAACTACAAAACCGATCAATGCAAAATTTGGTTTGTAGGAGTTTTTGGTGTCGGAGAAGGTTTCTAAAATGCTTTCAAAGCGCTCCAACTTAACCCTCATCCGCATTAGGGTGTCATTTTGACACCATTGCAAGTTTGAAGGCTTGTAACTTTTCTCAGAAGCTTCAAAATACAAAAATTTCTTCGAGGACCCTAAATGAATTCAAAAGTTCTTCAATATTGCATATTTACTTTTTTTATGGACGAACCCTGGAATCCAGGACAAAAAAACTCTCTTTTCCGACTTTGGGTGTCATTTTGACACCACAAAAGTAAAATCTATTTTAGTCGTTTGAATTATTATGAACTTCTTCTAAAACTTATATCAATAGAAACCTTGTAATGTCAGTAAAATATGTGTAGAACATTATATACAGCTAAAGTTACAAGTTTTCTCGTTATTCAGCATGAAAGAAAAAAAAAATCCGAAAAAACATGCCTCTCGAAAACTGCTGTAGTTCATATATTACACGTCCAAAAAAATATTTACCTTATGCATATGAAAGCTTAAGTTAATGCCTAAATCATGAAGACAAGAAATATTTTTTTAATTTTTTTTTTTAATGAAATGGTCACAACAAGTTAAAAAAAAGTGGTCTAAAAAACCTACTTTTTATTCGATTGCTAGCAAATACTCTTTGAGCGATGGTAGAGTGTTTTAAAAAATATGACAACAAACTTTATTAAAATTATAACATTTTACTGTCTTTAGATTTTCGATGCAACAAAAATTGAATTTACTGGAGTTTTTCAAAGTTCGCTACTTTGCGCGATTTTTTCACTAATTGAAATTTCATCTGTTTTTGTGGTCCACCGTCAGGTTGTACCCGGATTTTCAGTGCTTTCTCGCCGTTTGAAGCAATCAAAACTATATCCATTGAAAAGGGAATTTAATCTACATTCTAGTGAGGTGCAACAATTCACACTGTGAGATTTCACAAAAATATAAAAATTATAAACGTAAAATCATTCCTGAATTTCTAGAACCACAAGCAGCACTGCTGGAGCAGCACTTGCTGGACGCGCTGCTTGTAGTTCTAGAAATTCAGGAATGATTTTACGTTTATAATCGTCATATTTTTGTGAAATCTCACAGCGTGATTTGTTGCACCTCACTAGAATGTAGATTAAATTTGTTTTCCAATTAATATACTTTTGTTTGGTCCAAACAAAGTAAAAGTCCTGAAAATCCGGGTACAACCTGACGGTGGACCACAAAAAGAGATGAAATTTCAATTTGTAAAAAAATTGCGCAAAGTAGTGAACTTTGAAAAATTCCAGTAATTTCAATTTTTGTTGCATCAAAAATCTAAAGACAGCAAAATGTTAATATTTTAATAAAATTTGTGTCATGTTTTTTCTAAAACTCTACCATCGCTCAAATAGTATTTACTAGCAATCGAATGAAAATTAGGTTTTTTAGACTACTTTTTTTTAACTTGTTGTGACCATTTCATTAAAAAAAAATTTTAAAAAAAATTTCTTGTCTTCATGATGTAGGCATTCACTTCAGCTTTTATATGCATAAGGCAAAAATTTTTGGACGTGTAATATATGAACTACAGCAGTTTTCGTGAGGCATGTTTTTTCGGATTTTTTTTTCTTTCATGCTGAATAACGAGAAAACTTGTAACTTTAGCTGTATATAATATTCTACACATATTTTACTGACATTACAAGGTTTCTTTTGATGTAAGTTGTAAGTTTAAATTGGTTTAACACGCCAAAGGTTATAACGATTTGAGCTTGTGGTTTCAAATTGACACTCCTAGTGCTGATTAGGGTAATGAAATCTAATGCGGATGAGGGTTAAATGAGGAGGGAGGACTCCCATATAAAATTAATAAAAATATTACACAATTCGAACAGTTTTCGGAAACTACTGAGCCAATTAACGTGATTTTTTTGTAGTCCTATTAAAGACCGGGAATGGTCTCTATAAAAATTCAAAACCCCTCTGAATCCAAAACCAATTATCAAAGATTTGACACAATTCAAACAATTTTTGGAAACTATTGAACTGATCAAACTATAATTTGGTATGAAGCCGTTTTCAAGACCGGGAATGGTTTTTATAACATTTTCAAACCACTCTCAATCCGGAAAAGGGGAAGGCGGCTCCCATAAAAAATTATCAAGAAACTTTCAAAATTTTAAAAATCCTCGAGGTATTGTAGTTGAAAATTCCTGAACGTGAGCGATTTGTCATAATGAGATGATTTGCTGAATTCACAAATAAGTGTTCACAAAATAAGATGATATATTGTATTGATTGAAGCTTCCCATTTGAATGAATGAGACTCTCATATTCAATAAATGTAACATACATATTATTAATGAAACCTATGTCTTAGTGTTTTCATTAAGTCTAGCAAATTATAATTTTGTTCAAATTTGCTGGATCTAAATACTCCTCTCGCTTCAAAAGGTTTTTTTTCTTAAATTGAATATCCTTCCTACATTTTTTTCTGAAAAGTGGCTCCTTCGACCAACTTCAATATTGAACTCCTCTCTATTTATTTTCACGCTCCGAAAATTGCTTCGGGCCCGACAATTAGAACAGCCAAAATGAGCGTGGCGACGAACATGCTTGAAACTTTTGATTTTATCTGAAAATTTGAAAATTGCGCCTTTAAGTATGCAATGGAAGTATAGTTGTAGACAGACTTTTAAAATTCTTTTTTTTCTGACACTTATAAACAGTGAAATGAGAACTTATATGTACAAAAAAGTCAATGGAACTTTTATGTTTAGATTTTGCACATCTTTTGCTAAAGATTAGGGCAGCCTGATTAAAGGATCAAGTCTCCTTGTACTTTGAAAATATCACAATTTGTTTAGTCTCACGAAAATGGTTCTAGTTCTACTAAAACATAAAAAAAAATTAATATCAATAACTTGATCATATATGCACGTCACTTGTTTACAGTTGCATTTGTCTGTTTATCCAGATTTTTTTTGGTTTTTGAAGGATTTTAGCTTTTTATTGAGTTCTGTAATAGGCATGGATGGAAAAACGTAATGTAAGAGTGAGGAAAGTCGCATTATTTTCCGTTTCAAGCATTTACTTGGCTCAGTTGTATGATGAAGTGAAATTTATTTCTATTCATGATTAATGACGGAAATACGAAAAGTTTTATAATGAAGACTAGGTGAACGATTTTAGATTTCTTATCGACATTATTCAGTAAAATTTAGATTTCTCGACAAAAACAATATCTGTAATTCTGTGATTCAACCCTTAAAATTTGTAACGATTACACAGGGAACGTAATTTTTGGTGCCTTTGTTTCAATTCCTGATTTTGTAAGAATTTGGCGTCATGAGTTCAAAACATTCCACAGATTTTGTCTAACACTTCTAGTTTCGGTGATATGCCGTGTGGAAATATTTAAATTGATCAGTATTTATTGGGTAAATCGATTTTTCATAACTGATAAATAAATAAAGCAACATAAAAACCAAATTACGATTTTCAATGAACTTTCTCCCCTTCATTCAATCAAGGACTCCGATATTGCCAAGATATTCTTGTATCAGAGATTCAACGCTTAAAAAAATTAATTCTTTAATTTATAGAATTTCCAAAAAAAATATTACAACTTCTTCTGACATAATTAAAGAAAATTTTTTGAATATTGAATAACGAAGTTTGAAAATTTCATCAAAATTCCCGTTCCCTACAAAGGTTTGGGAAAAAAAACAAAAAGAAAACTTCCACAACTTTTTTCTCAGAATTCAAAATTACTCGCGGTTTTTGGAGAAGCTGATCATTGAGGCAATAAGTATTTCTATATTACAGTTTTGTCAAAATGTACAATAGAGTACCCCAAATGACCCTACATTAGAAAAAGTTATGCGCTGCAGACTTTTATTGATTCTAGACCTAGTACAAGGTCTCATGCCAAATTTAGGCCAGATCGGGTCACGGGAAGGGGTCGTTCAACGAGCCTAAAGTTTGTATGGGATTTTGGGACATTTTGTTCGGAAGAAGCACGAAAATGCAGTTTTTCATGAATAATTTTGTTCCCCTTGCCTTCGGACGATTTCTTTCTAAATCGGTTTTTCTTAAAGCCTAAATTATGACAAATATTTCATCCGAAAACTGCATTTCAATTCAAGTTAAGACGCAAAAGTTATTAAGCTTCAAAAAATAGATATCTTTTTTAGGGTGATATTCATCACTTTTAATGAGAGACACTGCTTCGAACATTTTTACGCAGCATTAACAGTAGTGAATATCACCCTGAAAAAAAAACCCAATTTTTGAAGTTTAATAACATTTTTATCATAAATCAAATCGAAATGCAGCCTTCGGATGAAATATTTGTCATAGTTTAGGCTCTAAGAAAAACCGTTTTCGAAAGAAATCGGCGGAATGCCGCCAAAGTTATTCATGAACAACTGGATTTTCATGTTCCTCCCTAACAAAATGTCTCAAAATCCCATACAAATTTTAAGCTCGTTGAGCGACCCCTTCCCGTGATCCGATCTGGACCAAATTTGGCATGAGACCTTGTACTAGGTCTAGGATCAATTGAAGCCTGCAGCGCGTAACATTTAACAAGCTTGAAATTTCTTATACGAATTGCAGTCTTATGGACACAAATTGAATTACTAATTTTTTTTGACATATTTTCAAAAGTAATAGCAAAAACTAGAGCTGAAAAAAAAAAACTAATTGAATATTTGGATGCAGCGCCCCCGAATAAATCATAACCAGTTCTGAGATTCCTTGCCCCTCGGATTAATGTGAATTTTTTTTTGTTATGTTTGATGCTATTGTCAAAAATTTCATAGGGAAATCATGCTAAACACTGATTAAATTGAGTCATTTTACTGCAAAATAAGCGATCAACATAAGCAAAGTCATAAGACGATTAAGGCTTGGAAAGCCTTTCCCAGACCATTGACAAATCTTGTGAAAAATCTGTGAAATTATGAATTTTTCATGATTTCGAAAACTTGCTCAACATCTCAATGCAATGATTCTATACCGAACCTAAAAAAACCAACGTTTACAAAAATAAATAAGGCTTCACGACAAAATTTAAGTGAACTGTGAAAAAAAAAAACCTTCGAAATTAGGCACAAAAAAAGCACATTTTTACGAACCATAAAAAGACTTTAATTTTATTTAGTTTTTATTAAAAAAAAAGGGTTTAGGCGGCATCCATAAATTACGTAACGCAAGAAATGCACTTTTTTGACCCCCTCCCCCTCCGTATGTCACAAATCGTCACGCTTCAGAGTACCCCCCTATGAAAATTACGTAACGCTGATAATAACCCCCCCCCCCCCATCTTTTCATATTTTTGAATAGTGATTTTCGATGGTAAGAAAAGATTTTAATATACATTTTTTAAAAGTTCTTCGAAACGGAATAAATATCTATCCAAATCGCTCCTTACTACTCATTGATGATAACTCTCTGGTAAAATAAAATGATTGTCTTATTACTAGTTGTTCTGTGGTTGTTAACTGATGATCTAATTTTCTTCAAGGAGCATAACTTGTTATGCAAAATATACTCCACTTAGTAATATTCGTCGGAATAACCAAAATTTCATTTTTTAAATCATTTGAGAAAAAATAGTAAAATTTCCGTCTTAAGATTGAGTTCTTGGTTATTCGGTTTTCTAGCAATTATTTCTTAGATTTCCAATACACATTTTAAGGAGTCTATCTCAGAATAATTTAAGATGAAAGGTTACAAACCAGTTTAATCATGTTGAAGATTACACATTTTAAGCTGATTTTCGTTTGCTTTTCGTTCTGCAAAAATTGCATGACATCAAAGACATCAAATTGAAATTTTTAAGGAAAAATCTTTACGTAACGATGAACATACATCCCCCCCCCTCCCCTATGTCACAATTCGTAACGCTCGAGCTTACTCCCTCCCCCTAGAAGCGTTACGTAATTAATGGATGCCCCCTTAGGTTTTTTTGTAACAAAATATTTTCGCTTAACACTTCAAATAAATTAATAATTGAAAAATTTCTAAGATTCAGTGATGAATCTTTTCAATTTTGGCTGGTTCAGTCAACTTACATCTAAAAAAATTTATGCAAACACATGAATTCGTTTAATTCGTCCATTTTCAGATTTGATTTTTTCAAAAAATTGTCGTTATAAAAATTACGTAAAGCTCTGAAAACTGTTATTTCCTAAAACTTATTTTAAATGCGGCCCGTCGAAAGAATTTCAAATTAAAAGTGGTCCGTTGCTTCAAATGGTTGCTCATCTCTGCTTTAAAATATTAAAAGAATGTTCTTGAATAAACTTTCAAGAAAAATGAATTGAAACATTCAAAAAGAAATCAATCAACTCTGTAGTCCGAAAGATTCTTTGCTCAGAAGTCAAATATGAGGACAAAAATGCTTCCAATGTTCGAAACCATTTTTCAAAAATGGCAAGAAAAAGCAGCCCAATTTTCCATGTTTTAGCCCTGAAATGTGAGAATCTATCTCACATAAAATTAGAGAGGAGTTATGTAGAGTTTTTTAAATCTCTAGTTGAATTTTAAAAATTTAAAAATTCTATCAGTTTTTCTGAATATCTTCCATCAGGAAAATTTCAGCTACATCTTACTAATTTTTTTTTTGTTTGGTTTTGATCACTGCGGTTTCTTGTAGTTTTCTTTATTTGATATTTTTCGGTAATTTACGAGAAAAATAAGACTGCTGTTTTTTATGTTTCGGCTTACTGGATTTCAGCCATCCCAAAAAAAAACTTGTTTTGCCACGTGTTTCCTTTGCGATATCGTACGACGACCGTAAAGGAAACACGCGGCAAAACAATTTTTTTTCTGAGGATGGCTGAAGTTCAGTAAGCCGAAACGTAAAAAACAGCTATCTTATTTTTCGTCGTAAAATTATTGTAAAGCAAAATACATTCGTGATTTTATTTTTTTTCGTCATTCATTGTAAGCAAATCATTGTGTAATTTCTAAACAATATTCAAACTCTTTCTAGTATTTCCTTGAGAACTCCTGAGTTAGTAATCTTAAGACTATCTTCATGGTTTCGTGTAGTCTGAAAATGCCAGAACACTGTGAAATATATGGATAGATAATCTTGAGTCTTGACCATTAAAAAAATCGACTTTCTGCCTACTTTTCAGGGTTTTGAACTACTGTGCGGCAGC
Source organism: Uranotaenia lowii (assembly GCF_029784155.1). NCBI lineage: Eukaryota > Metazoa > Arthropoda > Insecta > Diptera > Culicidae > Uranotaenia > Uranotaenia lowii. The sequence continues at coordinate 150,161,361 of NC_073691.1, read as the reverse complement.
ACCACATGGGCTGGTGGTGACCGAAATAAGAGAGAAGAGGAATGCTTATTTTTTTGCTCATTAAACGATTACTTGTATGCTGATCAGAAGGCCGTTCAAATCTGTAATGGAACTTCAAAGGTTCAATAAGAACTTAAATTTTGTGCTGAATCAAACGAACTTCAGCACAATGATTATGCTGATAAAGCTGTGTTTGACCTTTTCAACGAGACTTTTGGTTGCTCGGTTATTGAACAACTTTGTTTAAGACCGCAAAAAGCAGATTTTCATATAATTTTATATTGCTTTTAAATCCCTATACTCTACCGAGCGGAAGAATTAAAAAAAAAGATTTTTTTTTAACTTTTTCACAAAAGTCAAAATTGTAGGGGTCAAGAAAATTGATTCCTGATTAAAAATGTATAATTTGAAATACTTTGTTCTGTAGTAATATTCTACAGTGCTGCTTTTTTTTCACCCGTCAAATTGACGGGCTCCAGTATAGTATCTATGTATAGTAATAAAATCCATAAACGTAGTATTAACATCGTCAAACAAATTCACTGTAACACATTTACATCATCACAACAATTTTGTATCGATTTTAGTAAAGGGCGCAGGAGCCAACATCGCTGTTTCGAGAAAATCGCGTTTAAAGTTTGACAGCTCCATAAGCGCCCAGCAAAAATATTATTTATTTTTCTCAATATCTCGAACACAATCCATCAAGTGAGTAGGTGCAAAACTTAGGTCTTCGAACGTTCTTTTTAAGCCAGCTGATAACCCGATTTGTTTACATTTGGCGCATACGCCCTTTTGAAAAATCGATACCGAATTGTAATGTTCAGCCGCTCGAAAGTTGAACTTGGTTTAGAAAAATTCGTTCATCCTTAAACTTTTTTTAACTTTTGAAAATTATTTTAAAATTTCCAAGCTTTGCCCTAAAAACGTTTAATAATTCTATATTTTCTAATTGGACTTCAACAAAGAAAGGTAAAATTATTAAAAATAAATGAAAAATACCTGGAAAAGTGTTCTGTATTTATTCACATCAATAATGAAAATCTACTAAACAGTTGGTTTACACTTAGGAACCTTTCAAGATTTCAAATATAACCATATTGGTAGACTCTACTGTAAGGCTTCTCCAGCCAAGGGAAAAAATAAATTAAAGTCAATTCTACGAAGTTTTTTCTTGTATATTTATTTATCATGTTTTTATATTTTTTAAATAAAAACCATAAAAATATCACGAAACTACCACCAAACTGATGACGAACTGGCAAAGTCAGTTAGTGAATGAGCTTCAACTTATTTTTTTTAAGATACCAGTCGCTTTCCACATTATTTATTTATGAATTCAGAACGAAAAGTGCTGGAATTTGTGACCATTAAGTGTCTTTTTGAAATCTGTTATGTTTTTTGAGAAATAACCGATTGAGCTTAAGCCAGAAACCTTTTAGAATAAAGTTGTGATTTACTCGCAAACCTTTTATCAACATTTCTTAGAACTTCCATTTGTATTCTCCATTTCCATTATTCCAAATCGCATTGTTCCACGACCATCAATCTGCAGGATCTTAAAGTTTATTAATTACAGCTCCTCTGCCATCATTCTGCCCTAATCCGTACCCATAAAATAAACCCCAACCCACACTCTCTGGAGCCACCCAGCTCTGAATCCACAAAGCCATACCAAGCACCAATCATAAACCGCAGCAGTACTCATACTTTGGCTCAAGCGAAATAATTCATGCAGACAATAAGGCTGCCAAAACAATAAAATACTCTTGAAAATGTGACAAAGTTCGTGAACCATATTTTTCCCGACTGCCTCGGCCTTCCTTCCTTCCTTCCCAATTCACCCTCTTTCTCAGCCTCGGCCTAGCGAAACTGGATCCGGATCTGGCCCGGGACACGACTTCAGCGCTACCGAAAGCATTCCAAATCAACCACTCACTCTCTTCGAACTCAGTGTGCAATGGCTCTGTACGGGGGAAACGGAAAAGGAGGCGAAAAAAACACCACGCTCAATTGAAACGTTGTCATTTATCAACGAAATCCTGGCCATATCTCAAACACAACCGCGCGGGAAGCATGTCTATGAGAAAACCCGAACAGAAGTTTTGTGGACTTGTTTCCAAGAACATGGCAACGTATTGTTTTTTTTTTATTTATATTGATACTTGCTGACCCGGTGTACATTGCTACATCTTTAAAAATAAATGAAATATGTAAAAATTACGAAAATTTTAAGTTTTTTTTTGTAGGCATTTTCTATATGTATAAAGGGTGTTCGGAACAAAATGTGGTCAGACTAAATTGCGTGTAAATCGAGTATTTGAATATGTAAAAAAAATCAAATTATCGTTCATTTTAAAGTTCAATATGTATAAAAGACGGAAAAAATGCTCTGTTAAGATTCTGGTTGACCTAGTCCAAAATAGCGAGCATTTCGTTTTGTTTTTTCAGGATAGGCAGTAAACGCTTTTGAGGGCACTCTTTCACGTAAATCTTCTGGTTGAAGGTCCCGGTTGCAACAAAAATTTAGCTTTTCAAGAAACGGGTACAGATAGCTTCCCAAACGAGATATTTCTGAGTAAACTTTTATAGTTTTATATGCTTGAAAATGTCTGCCACCTTTCCCCTTCCGGTTGCTGTAAAATACTCTTGTCCCAGAAGCTTACTGAAGTCTGCCTTGGCGTAAGTTTCGTCGTCCATTACCACGCATTCAAATTTGGTCAACATTGTAGTATACAGCTTCCGAAAGCTTGTTTTTGACGTAAGGTTTTGCTTTTCATTGCGATTAGCAGTCACTACCTTTTTATACGTTGAAATTCCGGATCGTTTTTAAGCTTCATGCAGGGTTGTAGACGATATTCTCAACTTATTGGCGACATCTCGAATGGAGAGATTGGAGTTTCGCTTAAAAGTGTTAGCCACTCTTCTGTTCGTCACTGCGGCTCCTGGATTTCGATTTCACCCAAATCCCGACTTTCTAGTTGGTTTAATCGTTCCCCGAGCACTTTCATTACTTTTGTGACGGTTGTTTTCGCTACATTGAACGATATTGCTATTTCTGCTTACGTGTAGTTGGGATTTCGACGACGCATGTACAAAATTAGAAACATAAGACCGAATATCAATACCAAAACAAACATAATTCTACTCACACACACCTACAAAATGAGGGGTGTTCAGGTTTTTAATATGAATGAATAAAAAAAAACACCGAATTTAAGTTGACCACTTTTTGATCCGAACACCTTTTGCACCAAAATAAATGTTTGTCTGTCTGTCTGTCTGTTTCCTACAGACTCGAAAACCACCAATGTGGAATTTGATATGCAAAGGTTTTTGGGGTCAGAGAAGGTTTTCCAAAATCATTTCAAACCACTCGGACTTAAGGAAGGGGGGTTCAACGTGAAATTTGTTGTGTAGCCGTTTTGGAAATTTAGGATGGTTTTTATAATACTTTCAATTCCTTCCAAATCCAAAAAAGGGGTGGCGGCTCCCAGACAAAATTAACAAATAGTTGACAAAATTTATACAATCCTCGTAGCATTTTATTTAAAATTCAAAAATCAAAAAATCATATTACAATTTCTCGTATCATATGCTCTCCAATGCCAAACTTGATTTTCCAATTATGCAAAAAATTGTAAGGGGGTTCCCTTCCTCCTTCCTTTCTCACTACAGGAAGGAGGATGTTACTCTTACTCTTAATGATCCCGCGCCGATCCTCCGGTGCATAGGGCCGTGGTAAAAGACCTCCACTGTTGACGATCCGGAGCCAGCGTCTTCACCTGGTCCCAGTCAAGATTCTCGTCGACAGTTCGGATTTCAGCGGCTAGGCTTCGCCGCCACGAATTTCTGGGTCTGCCTCTTCTTCGATGACCTTCTGGATTCCAATCTAGCGCCTCTCTGCAAATCTCGTTTTCATCTCTTCGCAGCGTGTGCCCAATCCATCTCCACTTACGTTCCCGAATCTCGATTTCTAGCGCCTTTTGATGACACCGGCGATGTAGTTCCTCATTCGAGATCCAGTTGCCAGGCCACCAAGCGCGGATGATATTCCGCAGGCAGCGATTTACAAATACTTGCAGTTTTCGCGTCGTTACCGCATATGTGCACCAAGTTTCGCACCCGTACAGCAATACGGATTTGACGTTTGAGTTGAAGATTCGGATTTTTGTTCGTAGAGAGATCTGGCGTGACCGCCAGATGTTTCGGAGACTCGCAAACGCAAATCGGGCCTTTCTGATCCGTGTTTCGATGTCTTTTCTGGTACCACCATCAGGCGTAATCTGGCTACCAAGATACTGGAAGCACTCCACTTTCTCAACTTGTTGCCCAGCTACCATGAAACTGGAGGGATTTCCTGTGTTGATCTCCATCGACTTGATCTTTCCGACATTGACTTTGAGACCTGCTGCCTTGGAACTTTCGGTGAGGTCGTCGAGTTTGCTCTGCATATCTGGTTGTGTTTGGGCGAGCAAAACAATATCGTCAGCCAGGTCAAGGTCGTTCAGTTGCTCCATTGTTGAAGGATTCCACGGCAATCCTCGGTTCGGTGCACAGTCAATCGATCCAATCAGAATCTCATCCATTACGATTAGAAAAAGTAGCGGTGATAGAATACATCCTTGTCTCACTCCAGCAGTTACCGGGATTGGTTCGGACAAGACACCGTCGTGCAAGACCTTGCACGAAAATGCCTCATACTGTGCTTCGATGAGATGGACTAGTTTCTCTGGGACCCCTCGTCGCCTTAGAGCCGCCCAGATGTTTTCATGGTTAAGTCGGTCGAATGCTTTTTCGAAATCAACGAACACCAGCAGAAGAGATTCCTGGAATTCGTTGATTTGTTCCAGTATGATTCGTAGCGTTGTGATGTGGTCCACACATGATCGTCGAGATCGGAATCCAGCTTGTTGCCGTCGGAGTGTAGCGTCTATTTTCTCCTGGATCCTGTTCAGAATCACTTTGCAGAGTACTTTGAGGGTTGTACAGATCAACGTTATGCCTCGCCAGTTACCGCACTCTGTCAGGTCTCCTTTCTTCGGGACCTTTACGAGGATACCCTGCATCCAGTCGGCCGGGAATGTTGCAGTATCCCAGATGTCAGCGAAAAGACGGTGCAACATTTGTCAACAGCAGGGTCGGCTTTCAGCATTTCAGCAGGGATGCAATCGATCCCAGGTGCTTTGTTGGATTTCATGTTTTTGATTGCCGCTTTTATTTCAGCCAGCGAAGGCGCTTCCGAGTTGACGCCATTTATGCGACTTACTGTTGGCGCTTCGAGCTGCAGATTCTGTTGGCCATCGCTATTCGTGACTCGGAAGAGTTGTTCAAAGTGCTCAGTCCATCGTTTGAGCTGATCTGTTCGATCGGTCAATAACTGACCTGCTCGGTCTTTTAGCGGCATTCTTGCATTAGTCCTAGCACCACTGAGGCGGCGAGAAATGTCATAAAGTAATCGGATATCTCCATTGGAGGCGGCTCTTTCTCCCTCTTCGGCTAGGGAGTTTGTCCAGGCTCTCTTGTCTCGTCTACAAGCTCGTTTAACTGCCTTTTCCAGCTCCGCATATCGTAAGCGGGCGGCTGCTTTGGCTGACCCGGTACATGCCTGCTCAATTCCGACTTTCGCCTTTCTCCGATCATCGACCATCCTCCAAGTTTCATCCGACATCCATTCACTCCTTCTTCCACAAACTTTACCGAGAGTACCATGGCTCGTCGTGATAAAGGCATTCTTGATTCCACACCACTGTTCTTCGACTGTTCCGTCTGTCGGCAGCTCCGAGGCTCGGGATTCTAGCTGTTCAACGTATGCCCTTTTCACCTCTGGATTCTCCAACCGGCGGACGTCGTATCGACACCCGACTTTCTCCTCGCGCCGTTGGACACGTGCAACTCTCAGTCGTATCTCGCCAAGGACGAGGTGATGGTCAGATGCAATGTCTGCGCTTCGCTTGTTGCGGACATCAAGAAGGCTCCTTCTCCATTTTCGGCTGATGCAGATGTGGTCAATTTGATTTTCTGTTCGGCCATCTCGGGATACCCAAGTGACCTTATGTGCTGGTCGATGGGGGAAGAGCGATCCACCGATCACCATGTTGTTGTTGCCACAAAATTCTACGAACAGCTCTCCGTTTTCGCTCATCTGTCCTAGGCCATGGCGCCCCATGATGCGCTCAAGGTCCTGATTGTCGGAGCCAATCTTTGCGTTGAAGTCGCCCAAATGGATTTGAATGTCACCCTTCGGAATTCTCTCAACCACGCTGTTCAGTTGACTGTAAAACTGCTCTTTCTCCTGCAAGTCGGCAACGTCAGTTGGCGCATAACACTGGACCATTGTAAGGTTTCTAACCCGTGTTCTAAATCTGGCTACGATTATTCTTTCGTTTATCGGTTCCCATCTAATGAGGGCCGCGTAGGCCTGCGGGCTTAACAGGAAACCAACTCCTCGTTCCCGAGTAGCATGTTCTCCTCGTATGCCAGAGTAAAGCAGGACTTGCCCGGATTGTGTCTTGTGTTCTCCAGTATTAGGCCAACGGACTTCGCTCAGTCCCAGAATTTCAAGCTTGAGGCGGCTAGCCTCTCTAGCAAGTTGTTCCAGTTTGCCTTGTTGGGCAAGGGTTAAAACATTCCAAGTTCCAATTCGTGTCCGTGTTTTCATGCTAAAAGTCGTCGCCAAAGTTCCAGGTCGGTCATTTCTTTGGGGAAGGAGGATGGGGTCTCAAATAATCGGGGAAATATTTTTCTTATCCAAATACTCTCCCATGTCATATTTGGAACCATTTGCTTGATTGATTCTCAAGCTATGCAAATATTGGCCATTTTCTGCGGGAGGCCCCGCCCCCCTTAATGTTAGAGGACCCCTTTATAATAGTAACATTCTCCGGCCTTCAAAATCCGTACCTGTCAAGTTTTACGTAAATCGGTTTAGTATTTTCCGAAGTCCATAGGAACAGACAGAAATCCATTTTTAAAATTGTACCACTGTGTGTTTTGCTTGTAGAATATTAATGATTGAAAATCGTCAACATTTTTCTAAAATTTATTTTGAATTGTTCAACGGGTATACCAAGCATAAGTTTACTTATTTTGTATGAATCAATTGGCGTTTAGGACCATAAATATGACAAAAAAAAGTACAAAGTAAGAATAGTATCGCTTATGTTTTCCTACAAAAATAGAGATTTTTTATTAAAACTTTGTAAAATTGAACTATAATGGCTTATCATCCTATTCGAACAGAAAACAACATTTTAGGCGTTTTCTAGTATTCCAAAGCGTTTTAAGGTGTTTTAAGATATTTTCCTCTAGCGTGAAGGAACCTATCATTTGAGCCATAATTCTTTATCGAACTGCCTATTTTCTTTATGAACATTGCGTGAAATGATGAATCAAACGTTCCGGGTTAATTTTGAATAAAAAAGGCTGGTCGGGATTCAAAATTAAGCTCTTGCTTATCTGTTTTCGATTCGATTGAAAACCATACCAGTAATACTGCTAGCCATTAGGTGCTTCTAGCTCCATCGAAAGTACAACATTATTCTGATTATCAGTACAAGAAAACACTTTCAGTGACCTTGATGCAATTATGATTATTTGATTTAGGGATCATCGACTTTTCAAAGCGTTCACGCGGCACCAAGTTCTTATTTCCTGACAAAATTTTTCCAGCACACCTTAATTAATCACAAAAAGTGGAACACAAGTCTTCATTCTGTTTAACAGCAATAAAGTGCTTTCAACTACGATTTAAAAACTGACAAAATTGTAGATGCCTTACTGATTAAGAATTTAATATTTTTGAATAAGAATACGTTTTTGGTTTATATAAACTCAGCCCAGAGTCTATGTTTCATCATTTCACGTCATGTTCTTGAAGAAATTTAGAAGTTTGATGAAGTATTATTGGTCAAATGCAAGGTCGGATTAAGCCATCGGGGTGCCCGGGAAAATTTTGCTTTGGGGGCCTCTGGGAACCGATTATATTTATTCAGATGCCATCCCGGAGAAATCATAATATTCTAATCGTGCTAAGAGTCTGAAAATGAGTTCGGTATATTGCCTTCAAATAACGATTATGTCTGCGTAGTTATGTTGTTTCTGTATATATATATATTTTTTTTTTTGATAAATCACGTGCACAAATTGTGGGATAGTTAATCAAGTTATCGAAAACAACAATTCTGATTAAAGCTGATAAATGCAAATTTTTCGTATTCGCGATTTATTTGAAAACACTATTATTTACCTAGCAGATTTAAAATATAAATATTAAAATGTTTTTCATATCACCATTGAACGCCTTGAATCTGCTTTATCTTAAATAGAATGAATATTTCTCTCATAAAAATTGGGAATTATAATTCAAATTTAAGATCATTTATTTATTTTTATTTAATTAACGTACTTATACTGAAACAGGGAATTTATTTTAATCACCTTGTCTAGCTCTCTTATTCAGAAACTAATCATGAAAAAATATGGTGCAATATTTAAAGAGCCCGTGCTTCAACTGTGATTGTTTAAAATTTTCATGATTAGTTGCTTCATAAAAAAGCTAGACATGGTGGTCCAAAATAAGTCCTTACCCTACATAAGGATAAAATTCAAATTCCTTGGAGATACAGATATAAGAGCTCAGGAGTAAAATTAACGAAATTATGAATCAAATAAACAATTGGATCAATAACAAGGATTGATAATTTATAATTTAAAATTCTAATGTTTATTTCAATTGAAAATCTTTAAACACAAAATAACATTTTCGCGTAATTTGTCAAAAGTTCTAATATGTAATGCGGATTACAATTCAAAAATACCAAAATATGATTCTCATCAGATCAAATTTTAACAACAGATTGTTTTGTACAAATGTGTTTCTAGTTACATTTCAAAACATTAACTCAGAGTGGGTATTAAATGTTTTAAACACAGAATCTTTAATTAAGAAAAAAAAATCAAATTATTAAAGTCCAGTGCCTTAAATAAAGATCTTGAGTACTCAAAATCAGAAAAACTGTGAAACTGAACAAACAACATAGAACTTGAAAATCTCCATTACCTAATTTGAATCAAATTTAAATCCGGAAAACGGCAAGACAAAAACCCAAAAATATTCACGTTAGCAGAACCACTCAATGAATTTCGCAATTCAACTATGAGTTTGTTTTTATGATGGAATAATTTGGGAATGGTCGATTGGAAATGATTAGCTTAATTTTGGATATTTACATCAGCAAAAGATAATTTTAAAACAGCAGCCCAAAATCATTTATATTTTGCTGTTGGGTTCCAGTTTTATCTCGAACATTCTCGGGCTTCAAAACAAGTGGACAAGTAAAGTGAACCACAGTCTGGCTCGATTGCTAGAAAATTCTATAAAATGCATATTTTGCTGTATTTTGCATTATTTAAAAAAAATCCAATTGGGCTTAAATAAATGAAACATTCTAAAATTTTCAGAGACGCGTTGAAATAACCGAAATAAGATGACCATGTGTTCTTATCTACAAAATACAAAAATAAGCATTAATTAAAAAATCACAATTCAGATTCTTACCACAATGCAAATGTTTCATTCAAAGATCAGCTTAGTTTGCTAGCTTTCTCTATAAAGGTTTTTTAGTTTGAAAAACGATTTGAATGCCGCTGACGTGTTACGATTAAAAATTTGGGTGGTTTTCCTCGCTTTCTTTTTTTGTTTATTTTGTTTTTTTCAAAACCAACGCCCAAATTTTGTCAGGTTTGAAAATAAATGTACTGATTTGCTCAACTTATAATATGCGGAAAAAAATCTGCAATGCTTACTCTAGGGGCCCCCCTTAACTTACAAACGAAGAGAAATTTTTTGAGAAATTATTTCACTGGGCCCCTAAATACATATTTTACGGTTTATTGCCAATTAAGTTTCGATTTTTTTCCTTGTTTTCTAGAAATAACAGCAGTATGATTATAGTACTGTTCACGTTTTCCCCCATTGCCCTCCCTTTAATCCGGCCTTGGTCAAGTGTCAAAACCTTAAAGATACTAAAAAACACCCAAAAATGCAGTTATCTATTCAAATACGTCTTAGAAGCGTATAATTCACTTTGATACAGTAAATTTTAATAGATTGATTTTTGTAGAAAACCATAAGTGGTACTTTTTTGCAATTTTTGTGTTTATTTGTGGTCCATGACGCCATTTCTTTCAACGGAAAAATAGGAACTTATATGTTTTGAATTGTAGAACGGATACATTCGGTTCTACAATTCAAAACATAGAATTAAAGAAATCAATTATAGAACAAAAATTTGATAATTTTTAACCAACACAAAGTGGTATTATTCATGTTTCGCTCATTGAATACCTAGTGTTATGTTGATTGTTATCGTTTTTTCTTTTACTAAATTTGTAATTTCAGGTTGGTAGATAGCTTAGCTTGAATGATTACTCACATCCACCTTTAAACATTGAACCCGAAATGCTTTTTTATAACTCTCTAGTAATAAATTAATGATTAACAATTCCGTTGAATTAACTATGAATTTGTAATCAAATGCATTTCGAATCCCATGATCGCAGGCGTGGCTCAGTAGAACGAATTCCACATCGCCAATGGTTGCTACTCCGTGATTGTCCGAGGCCATCAACTTTGTTCAGAGGTCAAAAGAATGGTGTCTGGGATTGACAGCACATTCACAATGAACAAAACTGATGCTCTCTCTTTTAACATCAATAACGGCGCCGGCCACGTCCTAGTGGATAGTTTGGAAAAGAGAGAAAGGGATGAAAGAACAATGTTGCGCTTTAGGACCGAGGTCACCTCTGCATCCTAGCAAAACAATTTTAAGTTGGAGCGTTGGGTGGAAGGATATGATCGGGAGACACTTTTGACTAGTGTAACGATTTGAGTTTTCTATAAAAAATTTCATACGCTTCTACTGTTTCCTGGTAAAATTTTTAAATTTTACTGTAAAACTATTGTAGAGATCTTGATCCCAATATGAAATCCTCATTTATTTCTCATACAAAACTATCAATAAAGGAAATTACTTGTATATATTTATAAAAAGTTCTCAATAGAACCAGGAATATTTTTTTTTAAAAGGAAACAATCGCTAACATAAAAATAAAAACAGAATCAATTGATTAACATTTACCTTCTTTTTATAAAAATGTTTTAAAATCAATTGAGTATTCAACATTTAGTTCATTTGTTGGATTGATTAGTTTTGAAAATAATTATCGAAAAAATATCAAGCTAACATTCTTTGGAGCCTTGTTTTTTTTTTATCAAGTATAAAGTAATACATAAAAACATTCCATATAAACTGAAACATTAAAGACACAATCCTTTAAATGATTACAATGGATTGTGGAACTATGTAAGAAATTTTCATTTTTGGCAATCGCTTCAGATAAATTTCTATTATGGTTGATTAAAACTCAAATAATTTCTTTTTATCTGTATGTAAACGATGACTTTATCGAATATAAAATAGATACCGGATCGATCGACCTTTTAAAGGGCCCCTCCACTGTTATGGTTGGTTTAATTTAGGTAAATGTGCAGGAATTTTTTCCTACCTAAACTGCAAAATAAAAACATTTAGATATACATACAGGTCACGACCTGTCCAATTTAAACACAAATATAATCTTTTTGCCATGAATCTTTAAAAACTTCGGATTGAGTGCTACATACTCGGGTAAACATTTCACATCAATACGCAATCTTATTTGAGCAATCAATGCTTTAGTTTGTTTTAAATTTGTAATTTCAGGTTGGTAGATAAATCAAAAACTGCCACTCAAAAAAATTATATTCCTCAGAATCCAATATTTAAAAAAATCATTTAACTGTAGGTTAGAAGAGAAACAATAAAATCAAGGGTTCACATGTCAATGCTTCAATCGTTTTTAAGGTGAAAACTTTTTTTTTTATTTCTGTTTTGTTATTTTCTGTTTTTTTTTTGGAAATGGTCAGGAAAGAGTGAACCAAAAAGTAATTGAACGTTGTTTGTGTGTCTAATTTTACTCTTTCTTCGAAGTATTTTTAGAAACGTATTCAAATATCAAGACAACTAAAAAAAAACAAGTTATTACCATATTCGTTTGTAATTCACTGAATTAATTTATTGTAAAAAAAATGGTTAAAAGTGCTTCATATGCCTCGAGTTTTCGTTTTTTTGCATACTTATTGTTTTTGAAAATTCAATAGTTCAAAAATTACAATGTCAAAGCAAAGTTGTTTTGAAGTAGAAAAATTTTACAAATTCATAATAAGTACTTTTTTAACTCCAACCTTACTTTGATACTTATCTTGATTCTGATCTTGATGTTGATTATGATCTAGATTTTGAGTCAGATTCGTATCCAAATCCTGATCGATATATTGATTCTGTTCTCAATCATTGTCTGGATACACATTCTAATTCTGAGTTTTGATTCTGTTCCCGATTCTGGTCTTGATTCAGATTCTGATTTCTATCCTGAATCGAATCTGATTCTGTTTACGATTTAGATTTTCATACTGATCATGTACTGATTCTGATCCTTATGCTTATTCTGTTTCAAAAAAAAATATTTTGATAGTGATTCCAATCCATATTTCAATTGTGCTTCTTATTCAGATTTTGATCCTAATTTTGATTATCATTGTAGTCTTGATTTTGTTCCTGATTCCTGATTCTGAACTTGATCTTAATCCTGGTACTGATTCTGTTACGATATCAGTTCACGATCGTAATTCTGAACCTCTTTTTGATTTTGTTCGGAATCTAGATCCTGATTTTTAATTTAAGAAATATTCAGATTTTGATGCTGATTCAAGTCCATATAACCTTCTACTTTTTTTTTTAATGTGATCCATATTTTGAATACGATCCTGGTTTGTATTAGTTCGTGTCCGGTTTTTTAAAAATTTTCTTAATCCTGATGTTGATTGAGATCCTTATCCTAATGATTTTCCAAACGATGATACTACGCCCAATAATGATCCTAATCATCATTCTGATTTTCATTCTGTTTATGATTCTGTTCCTAGTTCTGATTCGTTTCAGATTTAAATCTTGGTACTGATTCCTATGATTAATCTAATTTTGATGCTTTTTTTTATTCTGATCTTGATTCTGATTCTAATTGTGATACTGATGCTGAATCGATTTTGCTTAAATCGTGCTCAAGGTTGCTGAAAAAAAATTCTTTGTTTTTGTGAAAAAGAATTCTGACTTTTTGTGATTTTACCCAAAAATTCTGGGATGGTTTTCTGTGATACTATTTCCATTACTTGTATTAAAAGTGGGTGACTTATTGGGTTTTTTTTAAGATTTTAGTTGAGAAAATCCAATAAGCTAAACCAATCTTAGCATACTTTTTAAATACAAAGTAAGAAATCTTAATGTTATATTGGCATAAAAAATAATAATTTTGGAAATCCTTTCAAAATTTGAAAAAAATCCGTGAAATTTGTGAATATTAAAAATTCTGTGTTCTGTGACACAGATTCTGTGAAGAAAATTTGCTCAAAATTCTGTGCAATTAAAGATTTTTGTGTGATTTCAGCAACCTTGGTGATGCTTATCCTGTTCATGACTCAAATCCTGATTTTCGTCCTGTTTTTCCTGGCGTTCCTGCATTTTGATTGCGATCCTACTACTGATTCTTCTTCTAATAGTGAATCAGTTTCTGATAAGGATTCTGCCCTTCTTCTTGATCCTGACTCTGATCCTGTTTCAGTTATTGTCCCTAAACTTGTTCCTGTTTCAGATATTTATTAATATTGTAATCCTGATTCTAATTTGAATCCTTATTCTGACGCAGATCCTGATTCCGATCCAGATTCCGACCTGACGATCTACATATCTCTTATCGCTGACACTTCTGGGATTGAAAAGTTTTGAAATTTGGTTTTGCCTTCCGGTTTTTTTTTTGCATCATACTTCTGGTTTTCGATTCTTGTTCTTGATTTAAAAAGTCATAAACATGAATCAAAAACGTAGACCATTTGTTATTCATAGAAGATTCAAATGAAAGTTTAGATCCGTTTAAATAAAATTAACTTTTTTTTAAATTAGTTAATTTAAGTTTTTCCTTGATAGAATAGTTTTTTTTTATTCGGGACTCCACGTTAGAAAGTGAAATAGGAACCCAAGCATCAAAAATCGTTCTATCCGACAACCTCAATTCTTATTCCTAACTTACTATCTCCCCTTCCATGTGCCAAATTCCGCAACTCTTCCTCAGACTTTATTTCCTTTACTGGAGAGGGCGAAGGCGCACTCTTTCGAGAACGTTCGCTCTTCCGGTTGGTCTAGGCGGCAGCAGAATGATCCGGTGTTGAATAATATAGGAAAATTTATTTGGAAAAGGCGCTTATTTGGACGGTTCTCGTTCAGCAATTTTTTTTTCTTCCCTTCATCTTCGTTCGGTTTGGGTTGTATGTTTCTCTTTTTTTTCCCTCGGTGACGACATTTGTCGTCTGCCAAATCAGTCCGTTTGGTGGTAAACGTACTGGAACATGGACTATGTGGCCGTCGGCTTGCCTGAATAGGCTGTTTCTAGAAGAAACTTCAGGTTTTATTTTAAAACATTTGAAACTAATAAGAAAAAAACTTGAATATTAAAATTTTGAACGACCTTTTTAATCCTGTTAAAACTGTTTTTAATAATTATTTTCAATACTTTTTATTCGTCTTATTGTAAAAAAAAAACCTTCAATTCGGTGGAACTGCCTAATGCCCAACATTTTCAACCATAAAAATCGCAAAAAGCCTGTCCACGGCCATGTCAAATCAGCAAGTTTTTTTTTTCCCGGATGTCGAAAAACCTTGTGGTCAAGTTTTGGGGCGTCGGGGGAAAAAAGAAAACAAACCAAACGATATCCTCATAAATATGTTATGCCCACCGCACCGTTATGCCCACCGTTTCTTATGAAGGAAGAAAATGAAACACATTGGAAAAACTTCCTTCCCCCCTAAGAAATTTTCCCAAAATACGACAAACATCGTCCTGGGAAAGCTTCAGGATCCTACTTCATGCTAAAATATGTCACCTCCCTTCCTCCCTAAATTTGGTTGGCTATTGGCTGAGGTTAGCTCCTTTCCTTAGGGCGTGTAAACACTTTGCGGACCTAATAAGAGGGCTCTCGTTTTTGCGTTCTCACAAGTGTGTTGTATTTAGAAGTATTAATCAAATGTTATAAATTTCATAATGATACTAATTCGACGAAACTGAACATTACACTTTCGGTAACTCAAAGGTATTAATTTCGTTGAATTTGACTCAGTAGTTTCTGAGATAATGAATGCCGAATTTTGGTGTTTCCCGGCTTTGATTTTTTATTTGCGGTCCTTACTTTGTGAAGAGGAGGACTAAACACGAATATTCAAGAAAAAAATGTTAAAAAAACAAATTATATTTTTTAGATTTTAAGACATACTATAGTCTATGGAAAATAAAAACGATTCAAAATTATTCTTTTAAATGGAACGGAAACCCACAAAAATATTGTTTGAACCATTCACCGACTTCTCATCTTTATGTCTGCTTGACATTCGTCAAAAGTCAAAACAACAAAAAACAAACCAACATGCAAACATCAACTCAAGCAAAGTTCCTGGAGGGGACGGGCAGGGCAAAACTTTTCGACTCTACCAGTTACAACACATCCTCCCCATTTTTGCTCCCCATTTCCGCTCCCTTTTTTGCCAGCCATTTAAAAACTTTGTAGTAGCGCGGCAGAATCTCATTGAGTAGGTGAGGGGGTTCTGTGATTGTTTGTTTCTCTGTGCTTTTCGTTAGATTTTGAGACGTTTGGCTACGAAAAGTTTCTTAAACTTCATTTTCCGTTAAGGGCACAGTTATAGAAAATTCCGGTAAATTTAAATTTTCTTGAAGGTAACATTTTTCCAGCTTTCAGGAAATTCAGTCGATGAATTTATCATTGATTTTGTTCCCCTGTGAGAGGTTTAATTGTTTTTGAAATTGCTAATTTTCATTTCAAATTTGAAGATTGCGATATTGCGAAAATCTTGCATTAATATACTCAAAATCCAGGGCAAAGTTGAATTTAAGAGCAAGAAAATCTGAGAAATTGCAAATTGACAAAATGTTCGAAAAACAGCTTCCTTTGAAAATTCATCAAAATTTATGTGTTTCGCAAATTGACAATTTAAAAATGCATAAATGTTCCAAATTGCGTCAATTTTATATTCATCTGTTCAAAATTTATCTGGTGTTACTTAAACCAATTTGATGGTTCATTGTTTGAAAAGTACGAGTTTAACAATACTATTTTACATTTTTTGTGGTCATGGTCTTAAAAAAATTTCAGAAAAATTTATGTGCAACGTATTAATTAAAAGTTTAGCTTCCTTAACGTTTCCAAAACTATAAATTCAAAAAAAAAAAATTCGATGCCCTCAATGCCAAAGGGAATAAGTGAAAAAATGATCGATTTAAAATAAATTCAGAATAAAGATTGAATGTTTAAAACACCAAATCAGTTATCATTGAAAAAAGTAGAGAAGGTAGTAATTTAGCTTCGACCGTTAAGCGTGGAATTACGCAATTTTTTGTTGTCAATGTATAGAATAATAGAACTTATGGTAAATTTCCGTAATGATCAACATATGAGTGCCAAAATGGCAATATATGACTGTCAAATTTCAACCATATAACAGAATTTAACCATGTGACATAAACTTATCACGAGAAATAATCTGAGCAAGCATTATGATCAGTCCATGTGACATAATCGGACCATGCAACATAATCAGACCATGTAACATAATTTAACCAAGCAATATAATCGACCATCTGACATAATCCTACCATGCAACAGAATCGACCTTGTGACAAAATCCGATCCTGAAATTTATTCGAAGATGTGACATAATCCGATCATGCAACATTATCGGATCATGTGAGAGAATCCAATCATGCAACATTATCGGATCATGTGACAGAATCCAATCATGCCACATAATATGACCATTTGACATAATCCGACCATGCAACATAATCGGACCATGTGACATAATCGGATCATGCGACATAATCCGACCATGCAACAATATCGACCATGTGACATAATCCAATCATGTAACGTAATCGACCATGTCACATAATCAGACCATGCAACATAAATCTACCATGTGATATAATCCGACCATGCAAAATAATCGTACCATGTGACATAATCGGATCATGCAACATAATCCGACCATGCAACATAATCGGACCATGTGACATAATCTGACCGTGTGACATAATCCGACCATGCAACATAATCGGAATGTGCAACATAATCGACCATGTGACATAATCCGATCATGCAACATAATCCGATCATGCAACATAATCGACCATGTGACATAATCCGATCATGCAACATAATCGACCATGTGAAATAATCGGATCATGCAACAAAATTGAACCATGTGACATAATCAAATCATGCAACATAAACGGATCATGCAACAAAATCGTACCATGTGACAAAATCAGATCATGCAACATAATCGACCATGTGGGATAATCAGATCATGCTACATAATCGACCATGTGACATTATCTGACCATGTGACATAATCGGACCATGCAACATATTCGGACCATGTGACATAATCCGATCATGCAACATAATCGAACAATGCAACATAATCGACCATGTGACATAATCCGATCATGCAACATAATGAACCATGTGACATAATCAGATCATGCAACATAATCGGACCATGTGACATAATCAAATCATGCAGCATAATCGGATCATGCAAAAAAATTGGACCATGTGACAACATCAGATCATGCAACATAATCGACCATGTAGGATAATCAGATCATGCTACATAATCGACCATGTGACGTAATCTGACCATGTGACATAATCCGCCATTCTGTCACATGATCCGATAATGTTGCATGATTGGATTGTGTCACATGATCCGATAATGTTGCATGATCGGACTATCTGACCATGCAACATAATCGGACCATGCAACATAATCGACCTTGTTACATAATATGAACGTGCAACATTATCAACCATGTGACATAATCAGATCAGGCAACATAATCGGACCATGTGACATTATCGATCATGTGACATAATCTGATCATGCAACATAATCGGACCATGTGACATAAACGACCATGTGACATAAACGACCATGTGACATAAACGACCATGTGACATAATCCAATCATGCAACATAATCGACCATGTCACATAATCAGACCATGCAACATAAATCTACCATGTGATAAAATCCGTTCATACAAAATAATCGGACCATGTGACATAATCGGATCATGCAACATAATCCGACCATGCAACATAATCGGACCATTTGACATAATCTGACCATGTGACATAATCCAACCATGCAACATAATCGGACTATGTGACATAATCCGACAATGCAACATAATCCGAGCATGCAACATAATCGGACCATGCAACATAATTGACCATGTGACATAATCCGATCATGCAACACAATCGACCATGTGAAATAATCGGATCATGCAACAAAATCGGACCATGTGACATAATCAAATCATGCAATATAATCGGATCATGCAACAAAATCGGACCATGTGACAAAATCCGATCATGCAACATAATCGACCATGTGGGATAATCAGATCATGCTACATAATCGACCATGTGACATAATCTGACCATGTGACATAATCCGACCATGCAACATATTCGGACCATGTGATATAATCCGATCATGCAACATTATCGGACAATGCAACATAATCGACCATGTGACATAATCCGATCATGCAACATAATCGGACCATGCAACATAATCGACCATGTTACATAATCCGATCATGCAACATTATTAACCATGTGACATAATCAGATCAGGCAACATAATCGGACCATGTGACATAATCGATCATGTGACATAATCTGATCATGCAACATAATCGGACCATGTGACCAAATCGGTCATGTGACATAATCGGATCATGCAACATAATCCGACCATGCAACATAATCTAATCATGCAACATAGTCGACCATGTCAGATATTCAGACCATGCAACTTAAATCGACCATGTGACATAATTTGACAAAGCAACATAATCGGAGCATGTGACATAATCATTATTTTTATGAATTCAGCTAGTAGAGCTTTATATTTTACCCATAAATTTATGCAGCATGCTTCTGCTTTTTCTTTTTAAAATTTTTTTACAGAAAATTTGTAGAATTTTATTCGAAGGAAACCAAAAATTACTGCAATTTGTGCTGTTTGCGTTATGCCGTCATAAATATTTAAAAAAAAACTATAAATTTTAAAACGTTTTCATTTAATTTTAAATGAAAAAGTTTACTGCAACTTACTTCTTTTTCTTAAAAGGGGAGGAATCGCATGTTTTTGTAAATTCAAAAATAACTGGTGAAATCAATAATTTTTATGACCACGTCAATTTGATGTCCTATCAACCTTAAAACTTTTGATGTATGATTATCTGTGGATATTAAGTTTAAAGAAGCCATTGGAGTTGAAAAGTTCATTTGCTCACATATTCTGTTGAAGTTCAAGTCAATGCTGAGTAAAATGGTTGAGAAAATTAAAAACTAAATTTTGAAAACTTTTTTTTTGTAACGTGAGCCACTGTTCAGGTGCCTTTGTGATTTTCCATTGCCCGATCCGTGAGGGACCATAAGTTTTTCCCCCGGGGAGCAAAAAGAGCAGAGAAAAATGGGATCACTATGAAGCTCCCTAACCAAAACTTGCAAGTTGCTCAATTTTAAATTTCCGTTTGTTAACATCGCATTTCTTTTTCTTTTTTTTTTGGTGGAAATGTGCGTATGTTTGTTTGTGTTTTTCAAAGTTTCGCCCTGTTTGGCGGAACTCGACTGTTGTTCCACTGATCCGCTTCATCCGGCGGGGCCAAAGTTGTTTGTTTTGGAGGGGGCAGCAAACGAAACAAATCATAAACGAAAACTTGACAGTTTTTCAATTGATTGGAAAAGGATTTGTTGTTGAAGATTGTTTTAACGTCGATTCGATAGCAGCAAAAACATGCTTACGTTTGACTTATTTATTTTGTTTTCCTCTCACTTTTTTTTGTTTCAGCTATCACTTTCCAATGCCAGCCAGGTCGTGATCCGGAACGTCGGATTTGGACTGTCCGGGAACTTTTCCTGCGAGGTGACCGCCGATGCGCCCTCCTACTCGACCGCCACCGGACACATTCAGATGCAAGTGGTCGGTAAGTGACAGATGAATTTTTTTTATTTATAGAAAATTAAGAACAATTTTTTTTAAAGAGGTTACTGTTTTGTACAACTGGTTCCATAAAAATAACGATTGACTGAATAAAATACCTTTTCGTTTTCCAGGAAGTTGTGCCCAGACCTAAAATCTTTACTTGACTATGACTTGACTATGACTTGACTATGACTTGACTATGACTTGACTATGACTTGACTATGACTTGACTATGACTTGACTATGACTTGACTATGACTTGACTATGACTTGACTATGACTTGACTATGACTTGACTATGACTTGACTATGACTTGACTATGACTTGACTATGACTTGACTATGACTTGACTATGACTTGACTATGACTTGACTATGACTTGACTATGACTTGACTATGACTTGACTATGACTTGACTATGACTTGACTATGACTTGACTATGACTTGACTATGACTTGACTATGACTTGACTATGACTTGACTATGACTTGACTATGACTTGACTATGACTTGACTATGACTTGACTATGACTTGACTATGACTTGACTATGACTTGACTATGACTTGACTATGACTTGACTATGACTTGACTATGACTTGACTATGACTTGACTATGACTTGACTATGACTTGACTATGACTTGACTATGACTTGACTATGACTTGACTATGACTTGACTATGACTTTGACTATGACTTGACTATGACTTTGACTATGACTTGACTATGACTTGACTATGACTTGACTATGACTTGTCAATGACTTGACTATAATTTGAATAGGAATTGACTTTGGCTTGACTATGACTTAATATCTACTAATAGCCACAGGTAAAAATGTATAGCTTCAAATCACCATATCTTCATCATTTTCGATAGAATTTCAAAACAAGCTGATCAATTGAACAGGATACCTTTTGGTATCCCCTATAAAAGAAATTCTTTCTCAACAGAATTCATTAGAAACTCTTTTTTTACATTTTTTTTCCCTTAGAATTAAGTTGTTGATCAATTTTTCAGTTTTAACGTTTCCTTACCAATTCAATGTAAATTATCATTAAGAATTATCGATGGGTTGTTTGACCCATTTAAAAAAAAAAGTTCTCTCTGCCACAATTCATCAGCCAATTATGTTGCTTCGTAATCAACCCACGACAATGCGACAGCCATGTCGAGACGTGACTGAGAAAAGCACTCTTGTCAATCATCCGGACAAATTCGTTCGTTGATGAAAACTCTCTGTCAAGATGGTTTTTCTGTTTCGCTATTTTGCACTTGGACTCAGCCATGCACAGACTGGATTCAAGGCGCCAAGGCTCCACGAGACAGAAGTATATTTTTGCCAGTTAGAAAAAAATTAACAAAACTAAAAGTGACCAGCGACGTAAATTTCGGTAGAAAATCTTATCTTAATTTCTAAAACGGCGATCTTTTCTTTATAAACTATTGAGATGAAGAAACCTTCAATATGCGTTAAGATGATTTTCATTCAAAATATGAATGAAACAATACAGAATGAGCCATCAACCAAAAAAAATTCTTATCGATGGAAGTTGATTCGGTTTACCTCTTTCCTGGTCTGTACATTAGACTTTGTATGGACTTTTTGAAGTTCTCAAATTTTTACACCTCCCTTAACTGTTTTTGGTTATTTTTGCTGCCATAAATAGCAATAAATAAAATTTTTGGAAGCGATTCATTTGGTCCTGAATAAGCGCAACGAGTTTTAATTTTGCTTGAAAATTTGTATGGGAAAACAAAATTTTTCATTCAAAAATCGCCAAAGATGTGCTAAAAGTTTGAAAAAATATAACATTGCACAATGGGGAAAAAAGTGTACAAACCGCGAAGAAATTCAATATCTTTCGTCCTACATGACCCAAAACTATGAAAATATACTTTCCTTTTGTAAAAAATTCTGGAGAATCGATTGGACATAGTTTCAAATGCCGTACAAACTTACGAACGGAGATATAGTGCCTTTTTAACCCCTAATTCCCCTATATTTTGTAAACATTCCAGAAAAACACTGATTCGAACCAGCGAATTTTGAACGAAAACAGACCTATCGTGTGTATTTTTTTCTGAGGAATCGAATGAAGGCTGTTTTGGCTACCGCACGCTTCAGAAAATGGAGTTATGGCTGTTTTTACCCTCAATTCCCCTATATTTTCCAATTATTTCAGAAAAAGCTTATTCGGACTTGAAAATTTTGAATCAAATGGGTTGTATCTTGTGTAGATTTTTCCGAAAAATCGAATGAATGCTATTTGAGCCCCCGCACGCTTCGGAAAATGGAGTTATGGCTGTTTTACCTTCAATTCCCCTCCAGTTTTCAAATTGTTAAGAAAACGCATGTTCGGACTTGAAAATTTTTAATCTCTTGGGACGTGTGTTGCGTGTTTTTTTCCGAGAAATCTAATGAAGGCTGTTTGAGCCACCGCACGATTTGGAAAATGGAGTTATGGCTGTTTTTACCCTCAATTCCCCTACATTTTTCAATGATTTAAGAAAAAAGTATGTTCGGACTTGAAAATTTTGAACCAAATGGGTTGTATCTTATGTGATTTTTTTCCAAGGAATCCAACGAAGCCTACTTGAGCCACCGCACGGATTGGAAACAGAAGTTATGGCTGTTTTACCCTCATTTTCCCTACATTTCAAATAGCTCAGAAAAAGCATGTTCGGACTTGAAAATTTTGAACCAAATGGAACGTACATGTTTGATTTTTTTCGAGGAATGCAACGAAGCCTATTTGACACACCGCACACATTGGAAACAGGAGTTATGGCTGGTTTACCCTCAATTCCCTTTCATTTTTCAAAAAGTACAGAAAAACCATGATCGGACTTGAAAATTTTGAACCAAACAAGAATTATCTTACGCAAATTTTTCCGAGGAATCCAATTGAGCCACCGCACGCTTTGCAATAGTGAGTTATGGCTGTTTTTACCCTCAATTTCCCTAAAATTTCCTGAAATCATTGAAAAATGTTGGGGAATTTAGGGGAAAAATAGCCATAACTCACTATTTTAAAGCGTGCGGAGGCTCAAACTGCCTCCACTGGATTCCTCGGAAAAATTTGCATAAGATAAGTCTCGTTTGGTTCCAAATTTTCAAGTCTGTTCATGGGTTTTCAGAACTTTTTTGAAAAAATGAAAGGGAATTGAGGGTAAAACAGCCATAACTCCTGTTTCCGATGTGTGCGGTGTGTCAAATAGGCTTCGTTGCATTCCTAAAAAAAATCTCACATTAAACGTTTCATTTGGTTCAAAATTTTCAAGTCCGAACATGCTTTTTCTGAGCTATTTGAAAAATGTAGGGAAATTGAGGGTAAAACAGTCATAACTCCTGTTTCTAATCCATGCGGTTGCTCAAATAGGCTTCGTTAGATTCCTTGGAAAAAAATCACAAATGTTCAAGTCCGAACATGCTTTTTTCTTAAATCATTGAAAAATGTAGGGGAATTGAGAGTAAAAACAGCCATAACTCCATTTTCCGAAGCGTGCGGTGGCTCAAACAGCCTTCATTAGATTCCTCAGAAAAAATTACACACGATAGATCTGTTTTCGTTCAAAATTCTCTGGTTCGAATTAGTGTTTTTCTGGAATGTTTACAAAATATAGGGGAATTAGGGGTTAAAAAGGCACCATATCTCCGTTCGTAAGCTTGTACGGCGCCGTTTGAAACTATGTCCAATCGATTCTCCGGAATTTTTTACAAAAGGAAAGTATATTTTCATAGATTTGGGTCATGAAGGACGAAAGATATTGAATTTCTTCGCGGTTTGTACACTTTTTTCCCCATTGTGCAGTGTTTGTGTAGGGTATTGGAATACGAGAAATGTTTCTATGATTATGTCAGACCACTCCTTTTTTCCAGTGGGGAATTAGGAAGAGAGGAGGGGGCTTCCATACCTTTTTTATTGCATTATTCGAGAACTGTTCGATCAAATGGAAACAAATTTGGCTTGAAAGGGTATTTAGGTACGAGATATGGTTCTATGAGTATTTGGTACTCCTCTCTTCTTCCAGTAGAGTGACAGAAAGGTGGAGGGGGCTCCTTTACAATTTTCAGCAAAACTGGAAAACTTACGAAGCAAATGGCACCAAAATTGACATGAAAAGGTATTAGAATGCGGGAAATATTTTTATGATATTTTCTATAATATTTTAAGGAACCCTCTTTTCTTCCAGTGGGAAAACTTCAAGGGGGGGAGAGTGCTCCCATATAATTTTTTACATTACTCAGGAACTTATCCAGCCACTGCTGAAACCAAATTTGGAATGGGAGGGTATTTGAGTACGAGGAATGTTTCTATGAATATTTGGTTCTACCGCTCCTTTCAAAGGTAGGGACAGGGGGGGGGGGGGGCTGCTTTACAATTTTTCGCATAACTCGAGAAGTGAAGCTTAGTTCTTTTAGAAATGGGACACTTTCTTTTGCCTATAGCTCATTTACTAGTTATCGGACATTCAAAATTTTGACAGCATTTTGCTGCCTGTAAAAAGTACTCTTAGACCTAATTTTTCCAAAATTTAGAAATCACGCGTTTTTGAGATATTCACGATGCAAGAGAAAAAGAAAAAAATAATTTTGCACAGTTTCCTTCAAAATTCGTCATTATCAAATCGACTTATCAACTTATCGACTTATCACCTACGAATAAGGGTCATCAGGGTAGTCAAGTCTCATACCAGCATTTTTAATATTCAATAAGCGAAAAAACTACACTTAGATCGCAAAAATGTCCAAAACAAATTTCTCCTATAAGCTGAAACTCACACGAAAATTTTTTGCTTGTTCCAGAGCTCATAAGCTGTTTAGCCGGTACGGAGGCTATGTGACAGATGATTCCTGATTAGCAACGAAACTCATGAAAAACCTTATATAAAACCAATTCCAGCGTTTGAATCCTATAACATGTCTGCTCGTGGCAAGGTTCCTAGCATATTTAAGTATATGTTCGTTGGTTGTTTTGTATAAAATTTAATGATTTGCAAAGATTACGCTTCTGTGAAAAAAAATAAAAAAAAAAATAAAAAAGAAAACTTAGGTTTTTGCTGTTTTTAAGGCCTAAAAAGAGTAATCTTTCATGTAGCCTTCGCAACCTACGATCTATACTAACCGATTATACTTTAACTTCAATCTCATGATAGTTTTACTTCGTTATTGTCAGATTTTCACAGCAGAAATTCCCTTAAAAACGCTTTAAAGTGATTCAAAAATAATCAAATTTTGTTAATTTCGAAGCAGCTGTACCCACTAAATTGCCCTCAGTTTCTTTTAAAAGAGAAGTATTGGACCCAAAAGTAACATAAACTGAGGGAGGAGGATGCAGCCACCTAAAATACAGATTAGACTAGGTGTAAGATTGAAAAACTGATCAAAATCATGACTAAAAAAAGTGTGCGCGGGCCGATAGGAGGTACCAAGAATAAAGTAAAAAAAATCGTACAAAAAACAATAATTTTTGTTTCAAATTTTTTTTTATGAATTATCATAAGATGACCTTCATTTCCTTCATAGAAAGTATTTCGATCAAACGAGTGATTTTTGAGATACACGCATTCGTAACTGTCCCATTTCTAAAAGAACTAAGCTTTAATCGAGTAAATTTGGCATGGAAGGACTTTTGGATACGAGAAAAGGCTAAATGCTTATTTGAGATTCCTTTCTCTTTCAATTGGGAATAAAGATATGGAAGAGAAGAGCATCGATATAATTGTTTTGCATAGACCAAGAACTTATCTACAATTACATAGGAAATTATTCTGGTACGAGTAATGGTTCTATGACTATTTAAAACACCATCCGTCTGCCATGGTGTATAAAGGAAGTGTGGAGATCCTCTTCCCTAAAACAATTTTGTTGGTATAACTGAAGAAGTAATTAAGCAAATATAATCAAATTTGACATGAGAAGGAATATGAGTACGAGTTATGTTTTTAAGAATGTTACAGACCCTCCTGCCTTGCAGTATGCAGAGGGGGAGGGACGAAGGGGGTTCCATATAAATGTTGTTGATTTGCTTGAGAAATTATCAACCGTTAATTTATTTTTTATTTTATTTACATAGTATTCCGTCTCACGACATAACTTGACGAACATAATTCCGAAAAATTCACTCGGTCCATGGCAACCGTTCTCCAATTCCTCGGGCACCCTACGTTCGCCAGATCACGCTCCACTTGGTCTAACCAGCTCGCTAGTTGCGCCCCCGCTCGTCTTGTTCCTACCGGATTCGTAGCGAACACCTGTTTTGCAGGACAGTCGTCCGGCATTCACGCAACATGTCCCGCCCAGCGTATCCAGCCAGCCTTCACCACCTTCTGGATACTGGGTTCGCCGTAGAGTCGCGCGAGCTCGTGGTTCATCCTTCGCCTCCACACTCCGTTCTCCTGTACGCCGCCAAAGATGGTTCTTAACACTCGTCGCTCGAATACTCCGAGTGTACGCAGGTCCTCCTCGAGCAAAATCCATGTCTCGTGCCCGTAGAGAACAACCGGTCTAATGAGCGTCGTATACAGGTTACACTTCGTGCGAGGGCTAAGTCTTCTCGACCGCAGTTGCTTGTGGAGTCCATAGTAGGCACGACTTCCGCTGATAATTCGTCTCCGGATCTCACGGCTGGTGTCATTGTCTGCGGTCACCAGTGAGCCGAGATAGACAAAGTCTTCGACTATCTCCAGCTCGTCGCCGTCGATCGTGACCTTGTTTTTACTGGACAAGCGGGTTCGGTCGGTCTCGGATCCGCAGGCCAGCATGTACTTCGTCTTGGACGTATTAATCATCAACCCAATCCTTCCTGCTTCGCGCTTCAGTTTGCGGTAGATCCCCTCCACCGCCGCAGATGATCTGCCGATAAGTTGACTGGATCTGTTGAAAATCGAGCCCCGTATTTCGCCCACCGCTCGTCGAATAACACCTTCTAGCGCCACGTTGAACATCATGCAGGATAGACCATCACCTTGTCGAAGCCCCCTGCGCGATTCGAATGAACTCGACAATTCACCCGAGATCCGCACACAGCACTGCGTTCCATCCATCGTCGCCTTGATCAGTCTGATCAGCTTCCCGCAAAAGCCGTTCTCGTCCATGATTTTCCATAGCTCGTTACGGTCAATTGTGTCGTATGCGGCTTTGAAGTCGATGAATAGATGGTGCGTAGGGACTTGGTGTTGACCTTCCCTCCATGAAGCCTGCCTGATGACTTCCCACGAATCTGTTTGCTTGTGGCGTTGGGCGGCGGAGTAGGATTCTGGACAACACTTTGTAGGCGGCATTGAGAACAGTGATCGCTCGGTAGTTCTCACAGTCCAATTTGTCGCCTTTCTTGTAGATGAGGCATATTACCTCCTCCTACGCCGGCTACGCCGGCGATGTACCTTCCCTCACCGTCTTGATCTCCTACATGTGCGCCGTTCAGGTGTTCATCGAAGTGCTGCTTCCACCATTTGATCACCTCACGATTGTCCGTCAGGATGCCTTCGTCCTTATCCCGGCACATTTCGGCTTGCGGCATGAAGCCTTTGCGGGATACGTTGAGTTTCTGATAGAGCTTTCGTGTTTCTCGGGAACGATGCAGCTTCTCCAGCTCCTCGAGCTCCTCCTCCTCTAGGCGGCGCTTTTTCTCCTGAAAAATTCGGACTAGCTGCCTCTTCCGCTGTCGGTGATTTTCCACATTTCGACGGGTGCCTCTTTGCACTTTGCACTGCATCAGGTTGCTTCAGTTGTGCGATATTTAACCGAGGCGGGCGCCGGTTTCGTGTGTTGTTCACGGAGAGTTTTGGGCGCATCTTCACCATCACCAGATAGTGGTGTGACTCGACGTTGGCGCCTCGACAGGATCTGACGTCGATGATGTCCGAGAAGTGCCGGCTGTCAATCAAAACGTGGTCGATCTGTGATTGCGTTTGGTACGGTGATCTCCAGGTGTACTTGTGTGGGAGGCGGTGCTGAAAAAAGGTACTACGTACGGCCATTCGTTTGGAGGCGGCGAAATCAATAAGTCAGAGGCCGTTTTAGTTGGTCAGCTGGTGCGCACTGAACCTTCCAATAGTCGGTTTGAATTCCTCCTCCTGACCGACCTGAGCATTAAAATCTCCGATGACGATCTTTATATCATGTTTTGGGCAACGGTCGTATTCACGCTCCAGCTGCGCGTAGAATTCGTCTTTGTCGTCACCGGTACTTCCGAAGTGAGGGCTGTGCACGCTGATGATGCTGATGTTGAAGAACCGGCCCTTGGTTCTCAACCGGCACATTCGTGAGTTGATCGGCCACCACCCGATCCACAAAATTTAGAGATCGGCAGTTCCATGTTCCAAGTTTCCAATCGCTAGTCCCTTTTCGTCGCGTGGGTCTTTGCCGATTTCCATCCGAAATATGTTGTTCGTTGTTCGTTGCTTATGTTTTTTGTAGTCACGGGCTTGCAAGGCCCGCAGCTAACCCCACTATCTCGCAGGAGGACCGTCGTGATGTTGCTGTTCTGGGTCCCGAACACCACCAGGACGTTGTTGCACTCCACACGCCGCCCCTGACATGGAGAACAGACGCGTACGAAGCCCCCTAACTCAGTCTGCATGCGACCAAAGCATCCACCGGGGTTGGGTACCTGATCCACTGATAAACTGATGTAATTCCCTAAGCAAACGAAAGAATATTTTATCGCCCAGAAATTTTGGGCGACATCTAGCTCATCATTCCCGAACCATAGGCTCCTGTGTAAGCATTTCCTATTCTACTAGCGCCATCACTATCAACGGTATAATCACTAACTATTGAAATGATGGTTGATGAAAAGGGAGCCCAGAGTTACATCAGCTTATCAGTGCCCGATCTCCGCTAAGGTTGCTCGCACCCCAGCTAGCACCACGGGGAGGTAGAGAATCGAAGTTGCAGACAAGAGGTGATATGACCACTACCCGAAGGTTGGGTGTATGGGGTCTCGAGTTGCACATTGTCTACCGTTCACTATTATCAACCGATGGAACCTAATTTGATATGGGAGGATTTTTGATTACAAAAAAAAAAGGAATCCCTACTTCCTTCCAGCAGTTGCGGATGGAAAGGGGAAAAGGGGACTTCCATACTAGCTTTTTGGCATAAAGGGTGATATGGTAAAAATTTGGTTAATATCAACTTGACGTATTTCTTTCAATTTTTCATTTAATAAACCTGAACACCCCTCATTTTGAAGGTGTGTGTGTGTGTAGAATGTTGCTCCTATTTTGATTTTGGAATTCACTCTTCAGTTGTCAAAATGCCGTCTAAGGAAGAAGAGCAGCGTATCAAAATTTTGCTCGCGCATCGCGAAAATCCGAGCTTCTCGCACGCAAAACTGGCAAAATCGCTAAAAGTTGCCAAATCAACCGTTACAAATGTAATTAAAGTGTTTGAGGAACGTTTGTCGACAGCCAGGAAGTCTGGATCGGGGGGAAATCGAAAACCGGAAGCTGCTGAGATGACAAAGAGAGTTGACGGTAGTTTCAAGCGAAACCCTAATCTCCGAGATGCCGCAAATAAGCTGGGTGTATCGTCTACAATTGTGCATCGAGTCAAAAAACGAGCCGGACTATCAACTCATAAGAAGGTAGTGACTCCAAATCGCGATGATAAACAAAATACGACGGCTAAAGCGCGATCCCGGAGGCTGTACACGACGATGCTGACGAAGTTTGGCTGCGTGGTAATGGACGACGAAACCTACGTCAAAGCCAACTACAAGCAGCTTCCGGGACAGGAGTTTTTAACGGCAAAAGGAAGGGGAAAGGTAGCAGATATTTTCAAGCACATGAAACTGTCAAAGTTCGCGCAGAAATATCTGTACCTGTAGCTTGAAAAGCAGCATTTTCAAAGCTTCCGGAACTGTCAACCAAGAAATTTACGTGAAAGAGTGTTTGAATAAACGTCTGCTGCCTTTCCTGAAGAAACACGGTTGTTCCGTACTATTTTTGCCGGATTTGGCATCTTGCCATTACGGTAAAAAGGCCATGGAGTGGTACGCCACCAACAACATGCAGGTGGTTCCCAAGGACAAGAACCATCCCAACACGCCAGAGCTCCAATTGAGAAATACTGGGCTATTGTCAAGCGGAACCTAAAGAAGACCAAAAAAAACTGTTAATGCCGAGCAGCAGTTCAAGGCAAACTGACTTTCTGCGGATAAGAAGGTAGACAAGGTGGCTGTTCAAAATCTGATGGCCAAGGTTGAGCGTAAGGCCCGGCAATTCGGATTTGGAAAAGCGGAAGCCTAATTGAATATTTTTCCTGAATTTTATACTAATTAAACTTAAAAAAGAAATTAAATTTGATTTTTTAAATTAAACGATTTCACCAATTTACACGCGTTTTCCCTTGACCAAATTTTGACCATAACACCATCCCCCCCCCCCCCCCCTCCCAAAAAGCGTGCGAGGTATTCTACTCTACACTTAAAATTGTGAATTTTAATTAAATAATGATAACATAGTAAAGTTATTCAAGAATAACAATCCAGACTAAAACCTAATGCCAAACCCTCAAAAACCCACCCCAAGTTCAAAATTCTGCTACAGTTTTTCAAAATTTTCACACTTGTTCATAGAAACTCAGGTCTGAATATTACATTTTTAATTAAACCCATTTGGAGGTTCTGGTTCTAATTTCTCATAACCAAAATTGTATCTCTATTTTCGCATTTTTGATTCTGTATCCAGTTTAGGATTCTTGATTTTCAGTTCGAATCGAGAAATTGGAAATGAAAAGCTGCTTTGAAATCCTGGTTCAAATTTGGTTTTGCATTTCATATCAGATGCCAATCAAGTTTTTCTCTTATCATATGAGCCTCTCAGTGCCAAAAGGGTATAAATGACAAAATGGTCGATTTTGAGTTAATGATGCCAAACGATTCTTCACAACTATATTTGATGATTTTTTCAGGTTTTTAGATTTTCATTTACATCCTTTTACATTTGATATAATAATACAAATTCTTGAAAAGGGGCCGTTCACATACCACGTGGACAACTTAAGGGGAGGAGGGGGGTATGGAAACGTCCACGCTTGTCCACGGAGAGGGGGGTAGGGGTTTGGGTAATGTCCACGCGGACATACTTACTTTCAAAATGTTTTCTAAAGGTGAATAAATATTAAGATGTTTCAATCAAAATCTTAAAAAAGTTACAAAGCTTTTCAGTTTAAGTTTAAATAACCAGTAGCCACTTGAAAGCAAGTGATTAATGTGATAAATTAGAAATTAATTTTTTTTTAATTATTTTATTTCAGGAAATGCTTATTCGTTTTTTTTTTTAAATCAGTCATTTCTATGACAAAAAGGCAATTATTTGTGTTTTCTAACTGTCAAATTAGATTAAAAAAAAAACAATTTTCAAATCTGTCCACGGACATCCGGGTTTACCAAATGTCCACACTTGTCCATGGAGGGGGAGGAGGGGGTCAAAAATCTCAATTTTTCTGTCCACGTGGTATCTGAACGGCCCCAAAATATATGGAAAATGGCGAAACACATCAATTTAAAAGCGTGTTTTCTCGAAATAAGCTTTTATACACCTATACCTCTTTGGCTCCAAGGGCCTCATATTCATTTTCAATATTTTAATAATAGCTTTCCGAATATGAAAAAAGAAGAATTTTGTTTTATATTCAAATTCTAAATTCTTAAACTTCGTTACTATACGAAATTTATACATTTAAAGCTTCTAAATGGCGATCCAAAATTGAAAACTCATGTTCAGATTCATCATTTGAAATTCACATTTTTATTCAGATTCACAATACAGATAAAAAATAAATAATTGAAATAATTAATTCATTTTACTAAAACTTCAGACTTTAAAAAATAAATTCATGAATAAAGGCTCTTGAATTTGGCTCATAAAATTCTGATCTGGAATTAAGATTAGAAAATCGTATGTTTTGTACATTTCAGAAATCGTATTGAAATTCGGAAATAAATTCAAAGTTCAATTTTAGAGTTCAGGTTTAGAATTTAGATTCAGAATGCAGATTCAAAATTCAGAAAAAGATTTAGCTTGTAAATGAATTTTCAAGCAATATAAAACTTTTGAGGAATTCAAGAGAACATGAACTTCAAAATTTGCTTGTCAATTAAATTTCCAGATTTCTAATTCTTTAAAAAAATTAGTTTATATACATAATTCAGCTAAAAACCACTTATATAAAAAGTAGAATTTGAATTAATTTCCTAAATTTTGTTTTATGAAAAAAAATCATTAATTTTATTTAAAAAAACATCCACAAGATTTTCATAATGGAATTGATTCTTCATGAAAAATATTAGTTGTTTAAGAAACATCTCCAGCTAAAAAATCTGCAAATTTTGTATTTTCACGGTGTATTTTTTTACATTATTAGTATTGCAGTCTTTTTTTAACCAAATCTATATATATAAAAATGAATTTCTGTCTGTCTGTCTGTCTGTCTGTCTGTCTGTCTGTCTGTCTGTCTGTCTGTCTGTTCCCTATAGACTCAGAAACTACTGAACCGATTGACGTGAAACTTGGCAGGTGGGGGTATTGGAGGCCGGGGAAGGTTCCTATTATGGTTTGGGACCCCTCCCCCTAACAGGAAGGGGGGGAGGGGCCTCCCAAACAAAAGACAGTTTTTTGCATAACTCGAGCACCAATCAAGCAAATGGTATCAAACTTGGCATGGGGTGGTATTTGGGAACGGGAAATATTTCAATAAATATTAGGTACCTCTCCCTCCTCTCAGTGGGGTGATAGGAAGGGGGGAGAGGGGCTACCTTACAATTTTTCATATAACTCGAAAACTATTCAAGATATTGGAACCAAATTTGGCATGGGAAGGTATTTTGATACGAAAAATATTTCAAAGATTATTTGAGACCCCTCCCTTTTTGCAGTTGAAAGGGGGAGGGGCCTCTTTCATATTTTTTACATAACCCAAAAACTTATAAAGCAAATGGAACCAAATTTGGCATGGGAAGGTATTTGGATACGAAAAATATTCCTATGATTATTTGAGACCCCTCCCTCTTTAAAGTAGGGAGATATAAAGGAGGGAGGGGCCCTCTTTATGATTTTTACATAACTCAAATACTAATCAAGCAAATGGAACCAAATTTGGCATGGGTGGATATTTGGGAACGTGATATGTTCTAATGATTGTTTGAGACCCCTTCCTTCTTCCAGCGGGGAGAAAGGAGGGAGGGAGGGAGGGAAGTTCCATACAATTTTTAATGTATAACTCAAGAACTACAACAGCAAATGAAATCAAATTTGGCATGGAACGATATTTGGGTACGAGAAATGCTTCTTTGAATATTTGGTGTTCCTCAATCCTTCAAAAAGGTGGATGAAAAGGGGGAGAAGAGATTTCCCTTACAATTTTCAGATTTTCAGTATAACTGAAGATCTGATCGAGCAAATTTTAACCATATTTGGCATGTGAAGGTATTTGGATACGAGAAATGTTTCTATTATAAATTGAAGCCCCACCCTTTTTTCAGCGAAAAAATATAAAGGGGAAAGGGGGCTACCATACATTTTTTTTTGCATAGCTTGAGAATCAATAGAGCAAATGAAATAAAATTTGGTATCAAAAATTTTTTTAGTACAAAAAATACTTTGATGAATATTAAGTTCTCACCCCTCCATTCAATGCGGCGAATGGAAGGGGGTTGGTACTTTCTTTCAAGTTTATGCATAACTCAAGAATTTACATCGCAAATAAAACCAAATTTGGCTGAGATGGTATTTCAATACGAGAAATTTTTTTATGTCAAACAATTCCTTTCTTGCAGTGGGGTGATAGATTTGGAAGTATAGGAAGGGAAGAGGAAAGCTTACATTTAACTTTTTTTTTACAAAATTCGAGAAATGGACAAAACTTTATATGGAAAATAATTTTGGTATGATTCTATGATTATCTGACACACCATCCTCCTTTCGGTGAGTAGGTACATAGGAGGAGGGAGGTGAACCCAATACAATTTTTTAGCATTAATTCTCAATTTATGCTAAAGAAGCCAACAAATGGAAACAAATATGGCATAGAAAGGTACTTGGTTACGAGATATGTTTCTACAATTGTTATAGACCCTTACGCTTCACAGTGTAGAGAGGAGAAGAAAGTAGGGGGTTCCATATAAATGTTGTTGTGAAGCTTAAAAAATTATCAATCATTGGGACAATATTTGATACAAGAAGATTTTTGAGAACAAAAAAATTGGTATGATTATTAAAAATCACGATCTCCATTCTCCATGTGCTCTGTTATCAGTTTTTTAGCATAAATCCAGAACATATTAAGCATAACCAACCAGATTTTATCAGTTGGATAGTTTGGGTACGATTTATTTGGAACCCTCCTTTTTTAGGGCGGAACTTAAAGAAACAGATTTAAATTATCAGATCTTTAACACAAATCAAGATAAAGCGGTTGCTTATGAATTATGTTATATTTTGATTTAAAATAATGCCAACAAAACCATAAAAATTTGAATAAATTCTGAAAATACCATTCGATTTTGAAAGGTGTAGCAAAGCACACCGGGTCAGCTAGTTTCAAATAAAAATCGTAAATTTGGTTAAAGTTTGCATCAAGCAAATTTGATCAGAAAATTTTTTATCGCTTACTTTTTTTTGGAATTTTTTTTTTCAATCAAAGGTTTAAATCTTATAATTTACAAAAGAGTTTGGAAGATTGGGCTTGTTTCATTAGAGAGTCGCATAAGTTTTTTTTTAAAGAAATAAGAAAGAAATTATTTTATGCTCAAAACAACAAAATTTTATCAACCAGACTCTTAAACAAATTCAAAAAAATCATGGGTCGGTTCTTCCGGTTTTGAATTATGTTAAAAATTGATTTAAAATTATGCCTACAATATGTAAACGAAATTAAAATAATTTCCGAAAATTTCATTTATTTATAGAAGTTATAGCAAAACTTACCGGGTCAGCTGGTCCAAAATCAAAATCAAATCTTGAATGAATTTGTATTTTTTTTGTGGCAAGCCAGAGTAGAAGCTTTTTAGTCAGAGAATGGGAAATCGGTAGAATGCACCTTTTTGGCCAGTGAATCCCTAAAAAATCAAATTTACACTATTACTAGGCGATCGAAAAAATTAAATTAACTTTTTTGCTAGGTGAATGTTAAAAAGGTAAAATTTACCGAGAAAAATGGGTGAAAAAAATCACCTTTGCTTCTCGGTAAATTTTTTTTTTTCAATTTCCCTGTATTATTCGGTAAATATATTTATAGTTGGAAGAATGTATGGAAAAAAAATCATTATCGAGTTTTTAAAACCGATAAGGGTGCCTTAAATCACCCAAGGGCCATAGGAAATCGAAAATCCAAAATTTTAATTTTAATGTCAAATGACTTAAGGGGAGACCAAAGAAAATCGGGAAATTCAATTGTTTAATTTTGATGCCAAATGACTTCAATATTAATGAAAACTCGAGACCTGATGTTGGGAACTATGAAAATAAAAAGAATTACAGACGAAGATCAGTAGCTTTTAGGAAAAGTTTCTTTCGAACAAGAAGTTAAAGTCCATCACAGCTAGTCAAAAATCGACTTTCTAGGAAAAATAAACGTGATTTTCCAAAAAAAAAAAAACGGCGAAAGAAGTCCCAGAGAGTTGATTTTGGCTAAATTATTTTTTCGAGATAACCGGATAAAACATTTTAAAACATTCGGCACTCTAATTATTTTTTTTCGATTTGCTTTGGCCCATCCCGTTGGGCTGATCTTTGCATAGGGCACAAATTGCATATGGTCAGTTTACGAAATTCGGCATGACCGTTTTTGCTTTCATGATTTTTTACAAAAATGATGCAGCATATTGAAGCATGTTCTCCTAAATATAATCGAATGCTAAGGATTAACTCCAAAATGCTTATGCTGCTGGTAACCGTTAGGAAGTTTTAGTGAATATCTTGCCTTGATTAAAGACAACTGTCTGCCTGGAAAACGTCGTTAGCCCCTTGAACCTCTCAAAAAAGAGAGAAAAAACGGCTACGAGACGTCAAGTGGCATCTTGAACTTCAGAATCCGTTTGTATACTGTGTACAGTGTACATGTATGTGTAAGACTGTGTCTGGTTTGTGAGTGTGTGTGTGTCTGTGTGTTTGTCATTCATCCTCCAACCTGACACGAATAAGTTCTTAGTGTCACCCCAAAAGGATATAACGAGGCTCCTTTCACAGAGATTCGTTCGTTCGTCGCCGCCTGAATGGTCGGAAGTCGAGCGAGGAGGCAAAGCTGAGAAACGCAAAAGCCCGCTTCTAGATTCGGATCATGAACGGTCGCAGAAGATACATACACTTTTCATTTCGTGTTTGTGCGGGGGAAAGAAAATCGTATAATTCACCCAGAATAGTTTTCCCAAGTTGAATCAACCGCACAGGCTCTGCCAATTGAATGGGGGATGGATGTCAAGTGCGAGAAGGTGGAAACACGTAGAGACTTTCTGATCTCCGGAGCCATGCTTTATTAGACAAAGAATGTTGCCAAGAAGCTTGTGACATTCTCGAGGCACGGATTTTTGACGTGGGGGAGTAACAGACTTAGTGAACATATCTTAAAGCATACAGTTCAGCAGGGACCGAACATATGTATATCGCGGGAAAGAAGAAACGTGTACAATTTTTTGATAAACATAGCATTTCAATCCCCACATATCTCTCTCCTTAAGGAACCTCATCATGACCTGTTCTCGTTTTCATTATGATAAATTTGGAAGAATTTTTGCTGAAGAAAAGCACGTTCCAACACATCATACAACTACATGCCATTCCTCGAAGTGACAGAAGAGAATCCTTGTCCTGCGGTCTGCTTGAGAGTACCGACCGCCTTTCATCTTATCTAACAGCGCGAACACAGGCACAAACGCACAAAGGTAGGCAACCGGATGATTTTTCTCACACACCTGTTGTAGATGCTGCTACTGCTATTGCAGAGCCGGAAGCTGCCGGGCGACGACAAAAGACTACCGGTCGGAAATGAGACGCGCATTTGTTTGGCCCAATCAACACCTCAAGTGTTTGGGATGAATGGAGCAATATTTATGACTGGGACAAATAGCACACCATTTTGTGTGTGCTGCTTTTGGCAAGGTTTCCTTCAATTGGTTGTTGAAGTTCCTTTGAAGTTTGATGAACTTTTGACACATTTGTCATTGTTTCATGGGGAAAAAAACTGCGTAATGATGAGTTTTTAGAAAATTAATTGAACTGCGGAAAAAAATAATCAAACAAATTTGTTGTTTTTTTCATACAGAACCAAACCTCGAAAATACCCAATGTTGAAAAGTTTCCCCACCAACCCGAATGAAGTCAAAGTTAAACCCTTGAAAGAGAATCTATCCCCCGAAGTCTGATTGCGCAATAAATTGGAAACAAAATTTAAAACAAATCCCTACAGGTACTGAGAATCAAACCCATAACTGCAGTGGCACTGCGCTTACCATCTAGGATACTAACCACTCGACCACCGAGAAGTTGTTGAGATTGGCAGCTACATCAACATTTATGCGAGATTTGAACTTACCCCATATTTGCCATCATAAAAAAAACCCCAAAAACAGTTCACCGCTTGAAGGGCAAGTTTGGCCTATTTACAAGCTGTTTTTTATACAAACTTGAGTCGTAAATATTAAACTCGGAGTTGGGAGGTGGCAGTTCTCAAGTTTGAGAATTTTTGATTTTCTTTTGTTTTCTGTATTTTTCTACTATTTTTCATTTACATCTTTCAATCCTCTTTCGATTTTCTATTACCATCTCTGCTTTCTTAATTTTTTTCAGTTTTTTTATTCTGTATTTCCCTTCTTACTATTCCTTCATAATGTTTTTTTTAATTTTTTCATACTATCTATTCTAAACTCCATTTTTTTTATCTACATGTTACAGAAACCTTTTGTTTCTACTCTATCTACTTATATTTTACGCTTTGCAATCTTCACATTTATTAAACTCCCGTTTTTAATTTGTAATTCTATTTAGTTCTTCGTTTTTCTCTATTTATATCCTTTATTGACTGTTCTAAATTTTTCACAACAAATGTTTCTATAATCCGTTATATTTAGATCTTATTTTGCATATCTTTTTCCAATATCCATTTAATTTTTTTTTGAATATCTCCATTTTTATTCGTCTATTCTTCCTTTGTACGTGATCCATTTTTTCTGTCTCCTTTTACAGATAAATTTTTCCATGTTCCCTTCATAATCTTGTGAACCTAATAATTCTGTTTTTCATACTCCAACTTTAATACCGTACAATAATGATTATCGACTTTTACTTCTCGTATCGTTTTTGGATTTTTTTCAATTATTTATACTCAATTTAGCCATCTCAAACTTTCTATGCTCATTCCATTTTGTTTTTCGCATCCTTTCTTACTTATTTTTTCAATGTTTTATCCTCCATTTTCCTTTATACGTTTCATTCATCATTTATTTTCTCTATTAACATACGCACTTTTAAAACTCCATTCTCGTTCTCTATTTATTTTACAGCATTTATTGTATGTTATTCTAAATCTTTCTACTTAAAATCTTCCTAATCTTCGAATCACCACTTTTTTTAACTCAGTCAATTCAAAATTTTCTTCTCCTCCCTGATCAATAGAGATCATTTCCTTTTTCTGTACCTTTTGAAAAAAAAACCATCTCCTTTTTTCATTTCTTAATTTTTCAGAGATCCTTCTTTTGTTTCTCCATTTACTGTTATACTCAATCAATCATCTTTTATCAGTTCTTTTGTTTTTCGAGCTCTGTTTTCTTTTTATTATTTTATTTTCCAACACTGTTTATTTCTTTTTGATCCTTCAATTCCCATTTTTTGCAATTCTTCATCATTCTTTTCATCCTATTTCTTAGTTTTTTTGCCCTCCATTTTCCCTTTTCAGTTTTCATTTGTCATTTATTTTCAAATTTTCCAAACAATGTCAATTTGCTCTATTTTTTCTAGAACTTTTTTTTTCGTACTGTATTTTACAGTATCTGTTTTTTTAATCATTCTATTTTCATTCATCATCTGGTCTTACACCTTTCAGGGGTTTGTACCTTTCACTGCATGGTACTGCTCCTCTCAGGGGTTTGTAACTTTCACTTCATGGTACTGCCCCTCTTAGGGGTTTGTACCTACCATTTCATAATATTGCCCCTCTCAGCGGTTTGTACCTTCAACTTCATGGTACTGCCCTTCTCAGGGTTTGTACCTATCTTTTCATAGTACTGCCCCTCTCAGGGGTTGTACCTTCCACTTCATGGTACTGCCCCTCCCAGGGGGTTGTACCTTTCACTTCATGGTACTGCCCCTCTCAAGGGTTTGTACCTAATTTTTCATAGTCCTGCCTCTCTCAGGGACTTTTACCTTCCACTTCATGGTACTGCCCCTCTCAGCGGTTTTTACCTTTCACATCATGGTACTGCCCTTCTCTGGGGGTTGTACCTTTCACATCATGGCATTGCCCCTCTCAGTACTTTGTACCTACCTTTACATAGTACTGCCCCTCTCAGGGATTTGTACTTTCAACTTCATGGTACTGCCCTTCTAAGGGGTTTGTACCAAATTTTTCAAAGTCCTACCTCTCTCAGGGGTTTGTACCTTCCACTTCATGGTACTGCCCCTCTCTGGGGTTTGTACTTTTCACATCATGGCACTGCCCCTCTCAGTGGTTTGTACCTACCTTTACATTGTCCTGTTCCTCTCAGGGGTTTGTACCTTCAACTTCATAGTACTGCCCCTCTCAGGGGTTTGTACCTTATCTATAAGACAATACCTTATCTTTCATAGTCCTGCCTCTCTCAGGGGTTTGTACCTTCCAATTCATGGTACTGCCCCTCTCAGGGGTTTGTACCTTTCACATCATGGCACTGCCCCTCTCAGGGATTTGTACCTACCTTTACATAGTACTGCCCCTCTCAGAGGTTTGTACCTTCAACTTCATGATACTGCTCCTCTCAGGGGTTTGTATCTACCTTTACATAGTACTGTCCCTCTCAGGAGTTTGTACCTTCCACTCCATGGTACCGCCTCTCTCAGTGGTTTGAACCTATATACCTTTTCATGGTACTGCCCCTCTCAGGGGTTTGTACCTTCCAACTTAAAATACTTCCCCAGTCAAAAGTTATATAATGATCCTCAAATTTATCACAAGTGAGTACTATCCCTTACGGGTTTTTGTACTATCATCTTCCCTTTTTTCTAGAAGTACTTCTAGTACTACTACTTCAGGCACCATCAATTTGATTTCCAATTTGTTCAAACAATGAAGTTGTTGATAAGAGAATAAAGAGATTAAGTGTATTTATTATACTTTGATTGAATATCTTCAATGTGATTTTTAAAAGTAAGATTCCGATCAAGTGTGAGTCCCTAGTACTTCACGCGATCAGACCATTCTAATGAAACCCCATTTAAAGTTATGGAAGATTTTCATTAGGTTTTAAAAAATTTGCTCTTGGCTTATGGAGAAATAAAATAAATTGAGTCT
This sequence comes from Uranotaenia lowii, assembly GCF_029784155.1. Classification (NCBI taxonomy): domain Eukaryota; kingdom Metazoa; phylum Arthropoda; class Insecta; order Diptera; family Culicidae; genus Uranotaenia; species Uranotaenia lowii. The sequence continues at coordinate 150,120,639 of NC_073691.1, read as the reverse complement.
AAGAAGCGTTAGGAGAAATTTTCAACATTTTCAAGTAATTCAACAAGGAATTCAAATTTTTTTTGCAATCTACTTTTCCTGAAAATCACGAAAAAAGGGAATGAATCCAGACACGAAGGGTGGGCTGACATGGATTGACCCATATCTAACCTGTTGAAAATTAATTTTCTTTTTCATCCATCCAACTGATCCGAACATAGATCCACCCAGTATCTAATCTGAAGGAATCATCCCAGGAGCAAACACGTTCATCCGGGTTCAAATCCATATTCTCTTGCTCGGTCCAAGAGCAAGAGAATGAAAATAAAACTTATATCGATACCGGCGCTCTCCGGTATCGGTATCGAAGCACACATAATCAAATCAATGAACCATGATGGTCTTGTTGCCTTTCATCGAACCTCAACCGAGCTATGAATGGGATTGGGCAGACCAAATGAGGAAAAATGGCAGTTGCGGGAAGAAGTTGCATGCCCATCTGATAAATTGAACCCTCTTCGTTTTCCCTGGACCTTGTTGATCAAAAAACGATTATCCTGTGTCTGGCGAGCCAGAACCTAAGAAGTTCTGATGGTTTGGAGGCAATACAGTAAAGGGTGATACGGTCAAAATTTGTTCAAGGGAAAACACGTGTAAATCGGTGAAATCGTTTATTTAAAAAATCAAATTAAATTTCTTTTTCAAGTTTAATTAGTATAAAATTCAGGAAAAATATTCAGTTAGGCTTCCGCTTTTCCAAATCCGAATTGCCGGGCCTTACGCTTAACCCCTGCCATCAGATTTTGTACAGCCACCTTGTCCACCTTCTTCGCCGTAGAAAGCCAGTTTGCCTTGAACTGCTGCTCGTCCTTAGCAGTTTTATTGGTCTTCTTTAGGTACCGCTTGACAATAGCCCAGTATTTCTCAATTGGGCGGAGCTCTGGCGTGTTGCCGGCCAAAATCCAGCCAAAACAGTACGGAACAACCGTGTTTCTTCTGGAAAGGCAGGAGACGTTTATTCAAAAACTCTTTCACGTAAATTTCTTGGTTGACAGTCCCGGAAGCTTCAAAAATGCTGCTTTTCAAGCCACAGGTACAGATGGCTTGCCAAACCAGATATTTCTTCGCGAACTTTGACAGTTTCATGTGCTTGAAAATATCTGCTACCTTTCCCCTTCCTTTTGCCGTATAAAACTCCTGTCCCGGAAGCTGCTTGTAGTCGGCTTTGACGTAGGTTTCGTCGTCCATTACCACGCAGTCAAACTTCGTCAGCATCGTCGTGTACAGCCTCCGGGATCGCGCTTTGGTCGTCGTATTTTGTTTATCCTCGCGATCTGGAGTCACTACCTTCTTGTAAGTCAATAGTCCTGCTCGGTTTTTGGCTCGATGCACGGTTGTAGACGATGCACCCAGCTTATTTGCGGCATCTCGGAGAGAGAGGTTAGGGTTTCGCTTGAAACTACACAGCAAAAAAAGTGTTGTGATATTACATCGAAAACGTGCACATAACTTGAATCGCCAATGCTATCTAATATTACATTCCTTTTATGTACAAGTTGGCTACGAATATTTGATGTAACATTTTGCACTAAATATGTATCGCAGTAAACGATTACGAGAATGAAGGCGACGCAGAGCTGTTAATGTTGTTTGAGAGCCATATTTTTAATCATTTTTGCTTAAAAACTTTCTCATGTTAAAAACATGATCGTTATTACCAATCAAAATTTAAGGGTACAATAATCTCACATTTAGATTCAATATTTGGGAACGACAAGGTATGGAATATATTTTAAATTAAATTCAAAATAGGGGACTCTAATTTGAAGTGATTATATTTTCTTTATTCGGTCTACATTTGATAAAAAGCTCTCAACAATTCAATATCCAGCATATTATGTCACATTTTTTTATTGAATAAAATTCAGCGACCTCATGGGTTGATATAATTTTAATGAAAAAAAAAACTTGTTCGTAACATTTGAGTCTATTATAATAGCGATCCTTTCTTTTCCTTTTCCAAAACCATCTGATCTGGAAGTAAGGAACTTTTTCGCAAACAACTTTTCTCCAAAAGTAGGTCAGCGACAATCTTCTTATTAGTTCTTCAGTGCATCTAACTTGGGGACTCATTTTTGGGATGTTCTAATTCGAGAACGCGGACTTCCTCTATAATTTTTTTCTCAAGCTTTCCGAAATTCAGCTACCTTTCCGAAACAATATTGAACTTCCATCGCGATGCTTCATCATCGGACGGTAGCCGGATCACTTACATTTACGTTCCTCCGTTAATTCCTGAAAGGAATATAAAAAAATCGTAAATGGGAGAGAGATTCCATCTCAAAAACTGACCTTCACATTAGTTTGTTTTGATAACTTCGAATATTTTCTTCACTCAAGACTCCTGGCAAAATTTCCTAAAAATGGAAATGTGAAAAAACATCACCAATGGTTTTGCTTACGTTTAAATTGAACATCAATCGCGCTTACCTGCAAAACAAATCCTCCAGAGCTTCGCAATCCTTTTTCAACTTTTCCACATGATTCAACTATTGAACGTCAAAAAAATCAACAAGGGCTGCTTTGCTGGAATATCACATCAGCAGGTTGTGATATTACACTACACGACATATTCACATTGCGTACATCGTTCAGATGTAATAATAAGCATAGACCAATAATATTAGTATCAGTATGTGATATAATGGCGATCATCTGCAATAATACATCCGATGCCTTACATCTGCTTAAATTACATCGTCCAGCCTTACATTATTTTTTGCTCTCTTTGTCGTCTCAGCGGCTTCCGGGTTTCGATTTACCCCGATCCAGACTTCCTGGCTGTCGACAAACGTTCCCCAAACACTTTAATTACATTTGTAACGGTTGATTTGGCAACTTTTAGCGATTTTGCCAGCTTTGCGTGCGAGTAGCTAGGATTTTCGCGATGCGCGAGCAAAATTTTTATACGCTGCTCTTCTTCTTTGGACGGCATTTTGACAACTGAAGAATGAATTCCAAAATCAAAATAGGAGCAACATTCTACACACACACACACACACCTTCAAAATGAGGGGTGTTCAGGTTTTTTAAATGCAAAATTGAAAGAAATACGTCAAGTTGATATCGACCAAATTTTGACCGTATCACCCTTTAGATGATTTCAGCGGCCGAACGGCCGTTCTGGAGTTAACTTTTCTTTCACATTTTCTTGTGGGGAAAACAGGATCTCCGTCCCTTGAGTATTTTTATACTTATTTCAAGCCAGGGGCGGCCTAGAGTTGGCTCTTAGGAGGGGGGTGTGTGATTTTCCAAATTTTCAAAAATCAGTCAATATGAAGGAAAGTGGTGAGAAAATTATCATTTTGTGAGAGCGAAATGAGGAGGACGGGTGGCGGGGGTAGGAGAGTCAGCTGCAAATGAGCTTTATACTGCCCTTCCTCTTTTGCTTGAATTTCAATGAACAAAATCAGATGTATAGTTTCAAATTTTCACTTAAAAAGCTCTTACAGAATTTCTCGTTATAAATTTCATTTTAGAAATGAAAATAATACACAATGATACCAAATGTAGAATAAAACTCATCAAGTTCTTTCTTCCTTTTTTCCAGATTTCCGAATATAAGCACTAGGCTCAAAACAAATTTTAATGATTCTCATTTTGTAACTATACGTTTGAAAAAGCAAACAAAGAGTAGTATTGTATGAGAAGTATTTCACTTTTTACAGATATGGTTATTACATTTTTCACTGGAGTATTTTACTGAATCATGATTTTGAAATTTTGTATTATTCTTTGCAATTTTGAAAAAAAAACTCTCGTTGAAAATTTTGGTTTTGATTTTTCAACAAGTAAAGAAAAATAACACTCTAAATATATGTTAATTTAGTTGAAAGTTAGCTAATCAAAATCAGTTTCTGAAGTATGAAGTTTCTGGAAATTAATATATATTCATTTGCTCTTGAATTTCTTGTTATCGTACACGATTTTCAATTTTCATTGTACTGGAACGAATGAAATCGTTACGAATTTAAAACAAATAAATTAAGAAGAAAGTAAAAAATAGTTTGTCATGTAGGTACATACACATTATTCCAAATTTATTAAATGACTTTAAATTATAATAAAAAATCAAGAAATGAAGGATTAATTCTTATTGTTAATACATTTCTCTAGTGAGGAATCTTAATCAATTGCAATGGAAATAGCCAAACTCTCAAATGCAGAGTAGAAAACCTTAAACTGGATTGTATCTTACAAATTCAATGTTATTGTATGGATAAGCTGAAATCCACCAGTGTTATTCAAAAATCACTATAAGACCTTCAAAATAGCTGGATAGATTGCCTTGTTACCGAAAAAATAGTCGACTGATAACGAAATAGTTTCAATTCACTAGAGAAAAATTAAAATATTTTGGAAAATTTTTGCGTCTAAAACTCGATTTTTTTTTTGTCAGATACTGTCTATCACTTCTATTTTTGTGGCAACTTATTTGAAAACTAATCAGTTAAGCGTTGAATCGATCAAAGATAACTGATGAAGTATCTAACCTTTATGAACAACAAAACATTATTTTGAATCTATTTATTATCTTTTATTCATTCAAAGATTCTGATTATTAGGAAGAATGCCACGAAGTGTCAAGTTCCAGGAAAAAAACGATACAGATTTTGTCTAGATAATCTGGTTTCGAAAATACAAAGCTTTGAATGTTCAATTTAAAATTATCTTTTATAGTTACTCTTAACTTTTTCTAACATCACAAACGGAAGGTTTGTTTAGTTATGTATTTGGTACTGATTTTTTTTTTATCTATTTCACAAGATTAGTTAAGCCCTCAAAGCATCTTCGCTTGTGCATTAAAAAATATTCAAGATTGATTTTGGTTTAAAATGTTTTCAAAATTCAAACTTATTTTCATTGTTGTTGCCCCGAACTCACGGTAAATTGCCCACAGTCTTCAGGAAAGTTGAACATTAAGTTGTAACCTATTTTTTCTAAATCTTTTTAAAATTTTACGCTTTTGCTAAAAAGGTCATCAATTTTATCAATGATTTTCTTCAGTGTATTTTCAAAAGTTATATCGGAAACAAAAGCTGATGCAAAAAAAAATTATTCAGTGTTCCTAAATAAGTAAAAATCAGTTTTTAAATTCTTCACACCTCGGAAAATGTGAATTTAGTTTTTTAGTGTAACATTTAATTGTGAATATAGATTTTGAGATCTGGATATGACTTTAAATCTCTATTGCAAATCACAAATTCCTTCATATTGAAACAGTTTTTTATAAATACTTTTTAATCTTTTTTGGCTTCAAAACTCATAGGGAATGCAAAAGTTACAAACACACATTTCTTTTGAATTTATGATTGCGGGAATGTCTTGTGTTTTAACGCCTAAACTTGAAATTAGAAATTGTTTTATATTTGGTTTCTGTTTGACAGTACATTTTTTTTTCACAGTCATCCATAGTATGACCGTTGATGTGATGGATTTCAAACAGAATTAAATTAAAATAAATCTTAAATTTCAATTTTTATTTTTGAAAAAGTTTCTCGGCGATTTCAGTCTGAGACTGAAAATTTAGAATTAGAACATTTATTTTTTTAATTATTATTTCGAATATTATAATGTAGGTTTACTTGAAGTTTCAAAATTCATATTTAAATTATGGCAAATGGAGAGTGAAATGAATTCGTGAGAGAGAATCCTTACTGTGTCTCACAACTTATATTCTTATTTTGCAATCTTGTCATGAATTCCTGCTTTTGATTTTGGAATGAGTTTAACTTTACTCTTTAGATGTCTGATATAACTTTTTATAGTTAAAAGTACATACTATATGAACCAAACAAAAAAAAGCAAAATACAAAATACAATATTGAAAATTCTTATCTATACTTCAATATCGGATACGTTTAAACTTACTAATCTTGAAGTAAAGTTTAGTAAAAATATTTTTTTCTGATTCTAAAATGATGATTTTCCTTGAATTTTGAAAATATTTTTAAATACAAAAAAAAATACTAATGAGGAACCTCCCGTTGCCTGAAACTTCATTAGAAATGAATTTCATGCAACATCAACAATTTTTCTATATTTCGATTGAATTTGTTTTGTGGAGTATTGGTGACTTTGTTGAAAAGAATGATTAGAAAGTTCGACTGTCATTTAAAGTCATGCGTTTCTTACGTGCCTACTGGAAAAAATCTCTCACATTGGTCACTTTTTAGAACGATCGATATCAGTTAATCCATTAAACATGGTAAATATTTCTGAAAATAAAGTAAATTGCATATCACAAGATTCCATACGAACCGTGCCTATTTCATTGTTGGTAAACCGACTTGAGAAGGAGAATGTTGGTTAAGATAGAAATGAACTAGGTTATTTGATTCTATCTCAAATTCTTCCCAGTTATAGTATATTTCAACCTACAGTGTCAAAATGGTAAATTTGAACCATAAATCAGACCCATGTGACATAATCTTATCACGAGACATAATCCGAGCAAGCATTATGATCAGTCCATGTGACATAATCGGATCTTGCAACCTAATCAGACCATGTGACATAATCCGGCTATGCAACAAAATCGATCATGTGACATAATCTGATTGCAACATGATCGACAATGTGACATAATCCGATCGTGAAACATAATCTTACAATGACAAATGATCGACCATGTGACTAATCGAACCATGCAACATAATCTGACCATGTGACATAATCGGACCATGTGACATAATCGCAACATAATCGACCATGTGACATTATCCGACCATGCAACATTAAAGGACTATCCGATCATGCAACATAATTGGACCATGTGACATAATCCAAATATGCAACATAATCGGACCATGTGACATAATCCAACCATGCATAATTGGACCATGTGACACAATACGATCATGCAACATAATTGACCATACAACATAATCGACCATGTGACATAATCGACCATGTGACATTATCCGGCCATGCAACATTATTGACCTTGTGACAAAATCCAACTATGCAACATAATCGGACCATGTGACATAATCTTACTATGCAACATAATCGACCATGTGACATAAGCTGACCACGCAACATTATCCGATCATGCAACATAATCGACCATGTGACATAAGCTGACCACGCAATATAATCTGATCATGCAACATAATCGACCATGTGACATAATCAGATCATGCAACAAAATCGACCTTGCAACATAATCGACCATGTGACATAATCTGAGCATGCAACGTAATCCGACCACGCAACTTTTTTTTTTTTTCAGGGATTTTCATCCTGTTGGATGATTCATCCCATCGACCACGCAACATTATCGATCATGTAACTTAATCCGATCATACAACATAATCGAACCGTGTGACGTAATCTGACCATGCCACATAATCGGATCACGTGACATAATCGGATCATGCGACATAATTGACCATGTTCGTTCGCAAATTTCAATTTGTCCCCCTATAGAGTTGCCGTAAGACGTAATTCTACGTCAAAAAATTGTGTGGGAGACTCGCTCTTCGTTTTTAGTGCCTCAAAAAGGGGTCTCAAATTATCATAGAAACTTTTTCCAATAACCCTTTTATTCTAAATTTGGTTTCATTTGCTCGACTAGTTGCATTTGTGCTGTCTGTTGCAAAATATCGTAAAACAATCGGCAGGTGCTAAATATTCAATTAAAATAACCACATTTTATGATGATTGGTTCAATTTTCTTGGTGCAGCCTTCATTTCAAGTCTTGAAATATAATGCATTCGGCCTTAATTGCACAGCATTTGGCTTTTTTCACCTACCATTTTAAGAAATTTAAAGCTTTGTTTATTAAAACTGTATGCCTTAAACAAATTTATTAGTCTATTACTCATCTGAATAATAGCCCCCATCAATACATTACTTTCAACATTCTTTTAGAATTTTTTTAGCTGATATAGAAAGTAAATTGTTCAGTTGCTTCGGGTCATGCTCTTCAAGTTGACTCAAAAGTTATGAGTTGTTTTTATGAATTTCACTTACGGCTCATCCACTGACACCAAAACTTCAAAAAAAAAATCCACCAAAAAAACAGCCCCTTTAATCTGATCTTAATACTGCCGGCAAAGGTAAGCGGGTGCGCTAGCGAAAGGAAGAAGCAGACTCGCGCGCCCAAAACGGAGTCTGGAATTAAAAAATTAATTAACCTAATTCGTGGAAAAAGTTGGCTCAGATGTGCCGGACTTTTATGCCGGTTTCCTTCCTTCTGCAACTGTGCAGCCGAAAGTTTGCTGGGCCCGGGAGGCTGCCAATGTTGTTTTTTTTCTTGAAAACACTCTGGGGCCAGGACTGACAAAAAAAAAATTAAACGAAAATCTCGGCCAGAGCTGATGAGATGGCCTGAAATTGAGTACAATCGAAAAGTGCTACAGGCGCCAAGGTTTTTTTTCCCTCCTGGTGCTCTGAAACTTCGCTCTCTCGGTGCTAATTACCAGTAAAATATAAAGTGGTTCAGTGGCTGCTGTCCAGCAGAGACGAGTGTAAAGTTTAAAGTGAACGGAAAGGGACCACTATTTTTTTGGGGTTGTATGAAACACAATGCAGCCGGAAAATTATTGGCAGGAAGTAGCGAGGAAAGTACGGAGGCCAGACGAAATTTTATTTCGAATTGGTTGCAGAAAGCTTTATCGGAATTGACGATAATTGCTGTTGAAATGGAAACAAATATAAATCCACTCTATGAAATTTAAAATCAATACAATTAGCCAGGATTATTAACAGAAGTGGAGAGTTCAACAAGCTTTTCTAGATATTCCACTCTCTGGAGCCACCCGCGTAGCTGACAGTCAGTGCGGTGCCATTTCAAAACATGCACATACTTGAGGTGAGCAAAGTTCCTGCAGGAAACCGCCGATTTCTCCCCGTTTGTCGTCGAAACCCGTAGAAGAAAAAAACCTTTCCCCGGCCAACTTTTAATACACCTCGCCAGCATCAGACAGCCGGTGCCGTCGCGTTCGCGGTTTGGCGGTCCCAAAACTTTAGCCGGGCCGGATAAGATCCTTCTGACGAAACTTGGTCTTCTGGCGCGGAGTTTTTGAGAATGGCGGTATTAGGGGAAAGGTTTCCTAAATGGGCCTATCGGGTTAAATGACCCTACGGCTGTTTAATGAAATGGCTGACTAGACAGCTTATCTGACCAATGCATTTTGAGGGAGATACGCTTAGAACATAAGGCAAGAAAGAATTTTATGAATTTACAAACTCAAAAAAATTTAAAAAATCATACAAGGTTTTGATGCATTTTGATGTAATATTTCGACTTTTAAAAATTATACATTAAGAAGCTTAAAACAAAAACTAGGATGGTTTTTGTTTCTTACTCAAATGAACTTAAGAAATTAAACATATTTCAGCTTTTGTGGAGGTTTAATAATGATTATATAGTGCAATAATAGAGTGTTTCTGTATGCCCCCATCATGTTTGTAAAATGCCTCCATCCTAAAATAACAGGTTAAATAGAATAAATAAATGATTATTATCATTGAACCTTCCAATCTAAGCTCTGAATAACATCTTAAGAGAGAATTGAAGATCTAAAAACAGATTTGATAAAGTTTTTCTCATGGATGAACTGCCCCCATAGTATGGCAACCCTAACTTTTGTTTTATTCCATAAAATTATAATATACATAAGTTTTTAAAAAACTTCAGTTTTGTCGTACGGAAATAATTACTTTCTTGCAGTTTCAATGAAATTATACGGAAATATTGCTCAACAAACAGAAGTTTTGTTCAAAACGTAAATATGCGCATTTAGCCCGCACGGTTTGAGGTTCGGCATTTCAGACAACACTTACAATAAAATCGTTTTCTTGGAATCAGAAGAAAATTTTAACATAAAAATTACTCCATTGTATAGAAAACAGATGCCTGCACACGTGTGTATAGTTTTTGTACACAAATTCGATGTGATATTTGATAAAATCAGTGTTCTGCTTAATGGGCGCATATAGCCCGCTCCTCCCCTATCTATTCGCTTGTTTTTTTTCGCTCGTTTTGCTTCGGTGAAAGTCCAAGGAAATCGAGTATTTTATACACTTCCTCTCATTTTGGCCAACGGAAATTGGTTAAAGATTGCTGAGAAAGATTTAAAACTAAGAGCTCTCAAATCAAATTCATATCTGAGTTATGGCTATAAAAAAGACCATCCCGATTGAGTTGTGCATTTCGAGGGTTTCTGATTCGTGATTTCAATCTAGCTCAAGTTTTGTCCAGATTTGTAAGAAAGTTATCATTTTCGAAAACGATTACGTTTAGATTTTTTTGTGACTTTCGCTCAACTGCACTTTCAATTGCTTTCGATAAATTGTAATAGTTTAAAAAAAAAATTTAAAAAAATTGGGCTGACTGTAAATTTTTCCTTACAAAAGTATCTAATGCATAAAAAATCAAATTATTTTAGTTTCCATCGAATCAATCTTTTCATAGTTGCTCTTAATCATTATTTACTCGGCCAAAATAATGTCTCATATGTTAATTAACATATGCAGATGACCCATTTCATTTGCACAAAAAATAAGGAAGTTGGTTTCCAATGCCATCCTTCTACTTATTATTATAAAACAAATTCGATAAACAATTGATTGTACAGATAAAATTCAAATTTCATAAACAAATTTAGAAAAAAAAGGAAATTAAAAATAAAATAGACACGGTCAAATTTAATAAATACAGAATACAAATTTCAAATCAATCAACATGTGATTGATTTATTATTCAATTATATATCTGATCCTGAGTTAGAAATTTGTCAAAAAGTGCATCTTAAATAGTGGGGTTTGTTTCAACATTTCAGGCATCCAAGATATAAATGCAGATTACAATAAAAATTAAACTTCGAATGAATCTAGAAAATTAAGTACAGAAAAATCCGGGCAAAAAAATATATTCGCATTTTTGCATTCGTTTGAACAATCACCTGAAACTTTGGTTGGCTCTACATTCTTTTGGAATTGCACCAAGCTCTCTGCGAGATTATGTTACTCTTCATCAGGGCAAGGAATTATAAACATTGAAAAAACATCTTCATAACAAAAAAAAATTTAACTAAAATCGTTATCTAATAAAATAGATTAATATAAGTTTTGAATCAAAATAGAAAGATACACGATTAAAAATTCAAAAAAGGCATTTAGATTGTAAATTACAACATCATAAACCAAAACTTCTTAAAGAATTCGTCGGAAATTAACTATGAAAAAGGATAATTAGAATTCGGACTCACAGCTCACACCATAGTTAAGAAACTGTTAATAAATCATATTTCGTTTCAGTTTCTTTTCCTCATTAACAAATGAAGGGTTCCCAAAGTGAACTCTAGAATTAAGAATAAGGTTCCGTATCCGAGCCGGGCAAATCCCGGCAAATTTGAATAAAAATCTGTATAAATCCGGGCATTGAGCTTTAGAATGAGGTTAAAACCACCTAATTATTGAAAAAAAAACAAGAAGAAAATAGTTGAAACATTTGGTTTTCCTTCAAAACACATAAGACATTTTTTAAATCGTATTTTCAGCTCTCAAAAAACCGTTCATGATTACTAAAACTTGCTAGAAAAAGTTCGTTTTAAATGCAAAAATCTTAATTCAACTTAAGATTTTTGTTAGATTTTGCTAACAAAGTGAATAAATCCGGTAAGAATCTGAGCATTTTTCAATGAAATTTGGGCAAACGGGCAAGGTTGGACTTTTCATTAATTTCGTGTCAAAAAGCCGGGAAAGTCCAAGTAAAACTGGGCAATCTGGCAAGCATAATTTAGAAAAGATTTATTACTACATTTTTTCCTTAAAAGAAAACAGATTTAAACCCGAATTTTCGACAACTTAGTCAAAGCACATAACAGAATTTAATTTCCTCTTCTTATGGAAAGAACGTTAATTCATATTAGTGATATTTGGTGATCAAATCCAGAAATTGAAACATTTTTCATGTTCAAACTTTTTCAGCTTTTCCTTAAAGCCTGGAAAATTAGAAATGGGAAAAAGGCATTTTTATATTTTTAAGCGTATAAAACATACGCTTCAAAACATAAAAATGCGTTTTTCTTATTTCTCAAAACTAAAAGAAAATAATACAAACACTACATTTCTTATCTCATTTCAAGATTTATAGTTTTCAATGAAAATTGTTCTTTCTGAACACAAAAAAATTTAATCGAAGAATTACATCAAGAAAAATTGAAATAATAGAACTTAGGATTTCAGAAAATTAATTTGAAAAATAATTCTGAGTGGAAAGATGAAAAAAAAGGGTTTTTGACATTTTGCACGCACTATTTTCTGAGTAGCGAAAATTCCATCAAATTGTGCATCCTTACAGTTTTTGTTTTTTTGCTTACTATTATGAGACCTTGCTTGCTGCTCATCAACAAAGCTTTCCTAAAGTGTTGATAAACTTAGGCAAACATATTCCCATCATTAGATTTCTGCCAAAAATTGTACGTTTCGAAATATTGAAAGTGTCCGTCTTACCCGACTTTCCCCTACATATCTGTCTCATGGCTATCACCTTGTCTATTTGTTAAAAATGATTTAATGAACTTTCGAACTTCGATACGTGATGTGAGCCTACTTCGTTGAATAATTCTACTGAATCAAAGCCATCGAAAGATTCCCTTGAATTAAAGGAAATTTTTCGATTGCTTTGATTTAGTAAGATTTGAGAAGCCAAAATGGTTGGTTTCGGATCATAAATTCGGTTAATCTTCTTAGGAGAAACTTCTTAAAAGTCATAGCAGGGTTTTTAAGTGAATTTTTCTTTATAACATATCTTGATGAGGTTCGACAAAAAAAATCAACCCAGCCACATTATTTTTCGGTCCCGGCACGTCCCTATATTAGTTATTCAAAACATCAACAAATGTTCGTTTCAAAAATAAAACTTTTCTCAGGACAACGATTTTGACACGCGCGGAAAGAAAATCTTCGTCTTTTTCCGTCAAAGCCTACTTTCCTTCCTCACTATAAGTGAACGCTCTTGAATCGGCGATAAAGGTATCTTTTTTTAAGCTTTAAAACGTCACGAAAATTCTGCTGTTTTTCAATTTACAAATTGTCAGAGGTCGGCATTAAAACGCTATTCGCTAGTTAGTCCGCTACATTTTTGTTTTGGTATTTATTATTTAACTTTATTTCTGGAGAACTTACGGCTCAAAAAACTACATCTTTTTATAGAAAATAACATTTATCAGCATTCCTGCTTGAATAATTGCACCTAGTAGTGTTTGTTTATCCTTTTTTTCAAGTGAAACCCCGTGAAAAAATAAATTTGTCGACAAAAAAGTAGCGGACTTATTTAGCGATTAGCGATTTAACGCCAGACACTAGAAAAAAGCATGTATCAGCATACTTCCTTGACTTATTACTTGTGGTGACGTTTGTCTATCTGCTGGTACAAAAATTTTGGTGAAAAAATAAATGAAAACGATAATTATCTAACAAAAACGGAGCAGACAAATTAGCGATTAGCGCTTTAATGCCGAACACTGAATTGTCAAAAATTAAGGATCGCTTTTCAAAATAAAATTTCGTGACGTCACAACGGTTTGAAAAACCATGATTTAAAAAAAAATGACGCGTTGTGACGTCACGTAACTTAATCGCTGTAGAATAAATTGAAATCGAAATATCAAAAAATCAAAAATAGCAATTTGTAGGTTGTTACAAACTGATTCTTTTCTGTGAATTTCAAAATGTTTGGTCAAAGAAGTGATGCTTGTGTAAAAAAGTGTAAAAAGTGGCGCCTGGTGACGTCACGATTTCTTAAATTTTGATATCGAAAAGTACAATAAAAGTTAACATAAATAAAAGGAAACATGAAAAAAAAAGATTTCTTTCTTAACAAGACCACTACTTTATTTTTGAACACACCAATACTAGCAATGGAAATGACAAATATAGAAGAAAATAAAACAACACAGAAATTTACTTTTTCGAATTGAGAAAAATATTAATAAGAAATGTTTTCATGAATTGTATTTTGAACCCTAAAAATTCTTAAAGATTTCGAAAAAAATGCGTTAGGCTTTCCATGTTTCTTCATCACTTTAAGGCAGAACTTTTTTTATTTTTTTACAATGCATTTGATCTATTGATTTTCAAAAAACATGAAAAATATTTTGAGAATTTCAATCCTATAGCCTGATTCAACTATTTGATTTCTAAAATTAATCATCTTATTGAAATTGGAAAAAATTGATGAATTTTTAAGCTAATTCAAAATTCATTATCATTTACTCGTGATGAGTGTTGGCATACAAGCGCAAAGTAGTGAGAAATATTCACAAACAGATGCCTCTATAATTCATTCGAAAATGCCTCCAAATGGATAACAAGTTCAATGTAAAATTATTAAGAACCTCAAAAAAAATATGTTGGTGAAACTCAGCCCAGAGAATTGAATATTACAGCTGTTTGTGTTTGGAGGACTTTTTATATTACCTTGGTGAGCATAGATTTATATAACGCATGAATACGACTAGAAGCCTGAGCTCTCCTTAAAACGACTCAAGAAGAGACATGTCATCGTAATGAGTAATGACTCCAGGTTCCCGCGTAAAGCTTCCCTCTTGTTGACTCAAAGTCTGAAATCTCCTCTCTCTACTCGAGGTTAACGTACACATTCCTCTCCTCGGCTCGACTCGAGGTCTCTCCATCGTTGCCAGATTGCAAACCGCGCAAGTCCGAAGGTTTGACGAAAATAAAAAAAATGTGCTGATTTTGGCTAAATGAAACTTGATGACGCTTTTTTTGGTCATCAGGTTGAATTTTCGATTATCCGCAGAATCCCAGATAATTCGTGGAAATTCGAAGGAAATGCTGGAAATCCGTAGATTTCGAGCATCGGTCCATAGCTCCGTATGAATTCTTAAAATCCGTAGATATACGGAGAAATCCGTAGATCTGGCAACTCAGGGTCTCTCCTCTTACAAATCGAGATCTGATTTCTCGTAGCGACTCGAGGTTAACACGCATGCCCCTTTTCTTGATGACTCAAGGCCTGATCTCTCCTCTTGCGACTCTTGATCCGACCTTATCATAAAGGCTCGGGGTTAAGCACACAAACCTTTTCTCTTGGAGACTAAAGACCTGACTTCTCATTCAACGACTCGAGGCCCGAATTTTATCACCAGAATTCGAACACCTTTTGCCCGTCGAGTGTCGGTCCAGAGCAGCTTATCCTAGACTTGTGCTTGTTGCAACACACCTGCGGTACTAAACGTAGGGACTCGCCCAACGCTAGAGAGCATCTTTCCCGGGAGTTGAATAACCCTTTCTAAACAATCTACACTTTGAAGAAGTCCAGTCTCATACCCTCAGCTTCTATCGTTGGGAACTCAGATACGTCCCGGAAATAAAGTTATCCTACGCATAATTACCATGGCATCCACTACGCAAATGGTCCAGTCTAATGGTTTCGACTTGCCACCGATGGCATCAGGCTCCTCCGACCGTTGTCGCGCCTTCTTCTCTTTTTGGCGCTGCAATCCAAGAATTTCTTTCCTCACGGCTTCTTCTACTCATCGTGGTTCTTATCTAAAAAAGACTAACGCTTATCCCAGCTTACACAATTAGATTGCAAATATCACAATATCACACACATCAGCTCACACATTTAGATTGCAAATATTCCGGGATAATGATTCTTCGAACCACAGGGAACTGTTCAATTTACACGAAATTCGAACGAAGCGCCACCCGAATCACGTGAAACATCATTTCTCCTGAAATTTAGGATGACATTTCTACGATGGCACAGGAACATGAATTTTTCTCGTGAATTCAAGACAATGTACCTTTATTGTAAAATACCTAGATTTCGACAGTTTTTGCTCGTTTGTCAGCAATACCATGTCAGTATATTAATTGACTCAAGTTTTTCATCTCAAATATGATTGGTTCTATGAATCAGACTTTATTCTTCATTCTCTACCTTTTTTATTGATCGAAACCTACCTACCTACCTACCTAAGGGTCCAGCGCCGATTGACCGGCGCATAGGGTTGAGATAAAAGATCTCCACTGCTGGCGATCCGGAGCCAGCGTCTTCACTTGCTGCCAGCCAAGGTTATCGTCAACTGTGCGGATTTCAGCGGCTAGACTTCGCCGCCACGAGCTTTTGGGCCTGCCTCTTCTTCGATGCCCATCTGGATTCCAGTCAAGCGCTTCTCTGCAAATCTCGTTTTCATCTCTTCGCAGCGTGTGCCCAATCAATCTCCACTTACGTTCCCGAATCTCGATTTCTAGCGCCTTTTGATGACACCGGCGATGAAGTTTAACGTTTGAGATCCAGTTGCCAGGCCACCAAGCGCGGATGATGTTCCGCTGGCAGCGATTCACAAAAACTTGCAGTTTTCGCGTCGTCACCGCATATGTGCGCCAAGTTTCACACCCGTACAGCAATACGGAATTGACGTTTGAGTTGAAGATTCGGATCTTAGTTCGTAGAGAGATCTGGCGTGACCGCCAGATGTTTCGGCTTTTCTGATCCGGGTTTCGATGTCCTTCTTGGTACCACCATCAGGCGTAATCTGGCTACCAAGATACTGGAAGCACTCCACTGTCTCAACCTGTTGTCCAGCTACCACGAAATTGGAACGATTTTCTGTATTGATTTCCATCGACTTGGTCTTTCCGACATTGACTTTGAGACCTGCTGCCTTGGAACTTTCGGTGAGGTCGTCGAGTTTGCTCTGCATATCCGGTTGTGTTTGGGCGAGCAAAACAATATCGTCAACCAGGTCAAGGTCGTTCAGTTGCTCCATTGTTTAAGGATTCCACGGCAATTCTCGGTTTGGTGCCCAGTAGAACAATCCTGTCAGAATATCATCCATTAGGATGAGAAGAAGTAGCGGTGATAAGATACATCCTTGTCTCACTCCAGCAGTTACCGGGATTGGTTCGGACGAGACACCATCGTGCAAGACCTTGCACGAAAATGCCTCGTATTGTGCTTCGATGAGATGGACTAGTTTCTCTGGGACCCCTCGTCGCCTTAGTGCCGCCTAGATGTTTTCATGGTTAAGTCGATCAAATGCTTTTTCTAAATCAACGAAAACCAGCAGAAGAGAGTCCTGGAATTCGTTGATTTGTTCCAGTATGATTCGTAGCGTTGTGATGTGGTCCACACATGATCGTCCGGATCGGAATCCAGCTTGTTGCCGTCGAAGTGTAGCGTCAATTATCTCCTGGATCCTGTTCAGGATCACTTTGCAGAGTACTTTGAGGGTTGTATAGATCAACGTTAAGCCCGCCAGTTACCGCTCTTTGTCAGGTCTCCTTTCTTCGGGACCTTTACGAGGATACCCTGCATCCAGTCGGCCGGGAATGTTGCAGTATCCCAGATGTCGGTGAAAAGACGGTGCAACATTTCTGCTGACAGGGCAGGGTCGGCTTTCAGCATTTCAGCAGGGATGCAATCGATCCCAGGTGCTTTGTTGGATTTCATGTTTTTGATTGCCGCTTCTATTTCAGCCAGCGAAGGCGCTTCCGAGTTGACGCCATTTATGCGACTTACTGTTGGCGTTTCAAGCTGCGGGTTTTGTTGGCCATCGCTATTCGTGACTCGGAAGAGTTGTTCGAAGTGCTCAGTCCATCGTTTGAGCTGATCTGTTCGATCGGTCAATAACTGACCTGCTCGGTCTTTTAGCTGCATTCTTCCATTAGGCCTTGCACCACTGAGGCGGCGAGAAATGTCATAAAGTAATCGGATATCTCCATTGGCGGCGGATATCTCCATTCAACACCACTGTTCTTCGACTGTTCCGTCTGTCGGCAGCTCCGAGGCTCGGGATTCTAGCTGTTCAACGTATGCCCTTTTCACCTCTGGATTCTCCAACCGGCGGACGTCGTATCGAGACCCGACTTTCTCCTCGCGTCGTTGGACACGCGCAACTCTCAGTCGTATCTCGCCAAGGACGAGGTGATGGTCAGATGCAATGTCTGCGCTTCGTTTGTTGCGGACATCAAGAAGGCTCCTTCTCCATTTTCGACTGATGCATATGTGGGCAATTTGATTTTCTGTTCGGCCATCTCGGGATACCCAAGTGACCTTATGTGCTGGTCGATGGGAGAAGAGCGATCCACCGATCACCATGTTGTTGTTGCCACAAAATTCTACAAACAGCTCTCCGTTTTCGCTCATCTGTCCTAGGCCGTGGCGCCCCATGATGCGCTCGAGGTCTTGATTGTCGGAGCCAATCTTTGCGTTGAAGTCGCCCAAATGGATTTGAATGTCACCCTTCGGAATTCTCTCTACCACGCTGTTCAGTTGACTGTAAAACTGCTCTTTCTCCTGCAAATCCTGCAAATTTGTGTTAGACATGATATAAAAAAAAGTTATTTAAAGGTGTTATCATATTTTAGCTTTTGGTTGGACAGGACAGATTTTTTGGCTTGCAGCAGGGAAGATTTAGAAGTCGCACTAGCCGCAGTAACCTATCTGCCTTGGGATTACGATGGAATTTTCCTATCAATAAATTTATGGCGAAGGAGTAATGCAAGTACTTGAAATCGAAGTGGAGTTCTATAAATGTTCTTTCATTTAAAACACGAGAGATAATTAACTTGAAACTTACTTAGAAATTCAGATAAATTTCACTCGAACGTCATAGTGTAATTCACTTGACCAGTCACTTAAGTGAATTCACTTGACCCATCAATTCAAATGAAATTACGTATGGCGAAAATTCACTACAGATGTCACTTAGTTTTTAAGTGAAAATTATGTTGCGTGTAACACTGTATTCTGTACATATATGGCTATTCAACAATTCACCGATATAATTTGAAGATTTTAAGGAAAATCAAAGCATGCGGCTTCGTTTTCAATTCCGAGCAAATAAAAAACTATCTGTAACCTTAAAAACTCTTTATGTAAATATAACACGATTCATAAAAAAAATCAGTTAAACAAAAAACTGTCACTTTCGGTATTTTCTTTAAATACAAACTGTTAATAAAAACGTGTCTAATATTTAACATTAATAAATTAGCCAAGCTTGGCCAAAAGTCTCGCAATGGTCAATAATGAAAAAAAAAATTCTTAAATTTTGAGAATGACTCCTTTTTTAAGACTATCAAAAAATCGTCATTGTTAAAATGCAATATGTTTAGTAAAATGACGAAAAAAAAGTTACAAAGATTTCATAAGATTTGTTTAATGATGTTTGAAAAAAAAAATGTTTGAATCGTCAATACAGATACAGTTGATCACCGAGAGGGTTACTCTCGTGGGGTGGCTATACGCTGCTGTCAGCCTGCGTGAACTCACATCCAACTGCTGGAAGGGCATTCTGGCACTTTGGGAAGGTTTTTTGAGCAACGGTCAGTTGCCTGCCTCACATCATCTCACAACGACTTCTGCCGGAGATCAAGATTGGAAGGAGAAGTTCGCTAAAAGAAATCATCTTGCGATACTCAGCTACGCTGCGGTTAGCATGTGTCTTCTGATTTTGATGGCTGGAAGAAGTTGTTGGTGTTGCGGGAAGCTCGCCATCGGCGATGCTCTTCAACATTCTTAATTTGCGAATTGAGGGGAGGTGTTCAAACCCACGATTGGCAATTCGCGTATCGCTGGTGGAGTTAACAAGCCAAATCATTCTAAAATTTACGGACATGTCGGACTGTTTATCATATCCGATTCAAACTGAATTTTGACGACATTTTAAACGATTTTTTTCTATTACCTGGAACAGCAACACCATTGTAAACGACTTAAGTTATCATTTCTGATACGATTTCAAGTTTGCTGGGTTATCACAGTTTTAGGACTTTGACACTACTACTCGGATGTTCTCTGGCGATAACGTCATTCTATACCGATTCGAGATGCTTGCACTCTCTCGTGAGCCTTCCAACCCGAAGGGTATCCTCGAACAGTGGTTTAAAGCCCCTCCCCCCCCCCCCCCATCCCCTACATGGTCCGCTGCGAAGTAAGTCTTGTCTCATCCCCGCAGCCTCCGATGCTCCTTGACGATGGAGTATCGGTAAAGAATGCTTGAAAATGTTGAGGGAGACATTTCCGATACCAGACGTGGGCTTTCTATCGTTCACTATTTCATCAAAATCTTGACTACTTATTGATTCGAAAGGGTGGAAGCTGTCACTGTTGTACATACTCTAATAAATATACAAAAAGATTCTTACTTCAAATGTTATCTCATTGGAGATAGTTCATGGGATCTTGGACGCCAACATGAAGACTATCTATAATAACGAAATGTAGAAAATTCGAGCAACAAAATTCGTTCTTTTCCTAATCCATCAGCAAAACATATTAAACAACCCGTTTTTTTTTTCGAGGACCAGAGTCCATGCATTTGATAGCAAAAGTTGATTGGCAGCCTTAGAACGAGGTAAATCGTTTTGGCCTTTATCCAGGCACCCGACGACAGCAAAATAAGGTAACAAAATTCCAGCAATATCGATGCCATTCTCGTACGCGCCATAGATTACCTGTCACTGGCCGCAGCACTTTGGCACCGCACCATACATTCTAGCACACCGCCAAAGACCCCACCCCCGCCCCTTTTAAAGGCCGAACTCAACCATCGAACGGGAAATTGTGGCTTCTGAGGGACCCATAATGAACCACCAATAAACCAACCCCAAACCTTGTTCAATCTATTTCCGAAAAAGCAATATGTGCGATTTTGGCCGGGCCAGGTGCTGCTAGCCTCGGCTGGGAATTCGGGATCGAAAATTCCGGTCAGGATTAGCAGAACCGCCCGGTTTTCTGTAAATGAACTAACTTTCCCGGCAGCAAACTCGAGAAAGGGAAAAGGGGGTGCATGAATGTGTATACATATGTGTAGGTGGTATCAGATTTGAACAAGTACACTAAAATTTAAAGAGCAAAACGCTGGCTGCTGCATACAGAACGAGCGAGATACCGAAAACCGAGGTTAAGCTTCCTGTACGGATTCGTAATTTATTACACCTCCCAAAACCAGGAATGTGCAATGGCAAACTTTTGCCCACCGAACTTTCAAATAAACGGTAGAGGTCGAGAAGGGGGCGTTTTTCCAGGGCGGAGTCAAAGGTGCCAGGGTGCAATTTTTCACTGCATGTGTAGTTGGTTGGCAGACTCGGTAGTATCTTTTCGAGGCAACTAGGGGGTAAACGTTGATTATGAACTCGCCTGGAACGATACATCTCGAGTTAGAATCGTTAACTGTGTTAAACCAAATCACAAAATATGTGGTTTTGTATTTTAGTGGGAACGCCTAATATCTTAACACATTGCGGACCAAATACGAGATATTTAGTTTTTTCGCTGACCGCGAATTCTATGCTCTTAGAAGAATAACTTCAATGTTATAAATTTAATATTGAAACTCAATTCTTCAAAATTGATCACAACACTTTCGCTTACTCAAAGATAGGCGGAAACGTGGAGAACTCTACATATCTCAGCTGTGTTTTGAGATGAAAATCTCAATCCAACTGTCATCGTCACAGCTTTGCGTACGCATAGTTTCTCTATGATGTTCACTTATGTACGCATCATATGCTTCTTTTCTTCAACTAGCTCATAAAACTAAACTTACATAATTGAACAAGCACCCGCGTTCATAACAAAAATAGGCACATATGCCTTATGGTCTTAGTTTTATCATGCTCTTTCACATGAAAAAGGAATTTTTCATAGATTATACTAGTTTACAAAATTTGAAAAAAATCGTGAACTTTATTGACTGACCAATATTTTCAATGTGAAATCGGGCACTGAATCCGAAAATGAAATTCAAAAAAATCTTAGTAGAACCGTTTTTGAGTTATGCTCCAATTATGAAATTTCGGAAAAATAAAAAATGGTCTTGTATTTAGATTAAAATATCTCGGACGGCATAAGAGTAATTTGAAATCCCTCTTTTGCATATTGAAGGTGAATAAATTGTCTATCGATCATCTGAAAACTGTTTTTGCGTATGATCAACAGTATTGTCGATATTAGTGACTATGTGATAGAAAAAATTATAAAAAACGCATTTATTTAGAGAATATTTTGTTTCAACGGAAGTTTTAGACTCGATGGTAACATTTAAAAAAATCTGATTTCCTTCTGCGCTTGAATGTCAATTTAAAACAAAGATTTCAAGTAGTTATTTATTATAATCGGTTGAAAATAGAAGAAGTTATGGCTACTTTACCATAAAAGTATTTTTTGTAGTTTTTAATAATTTAACGAACCGCAGTACACTTATCATAGTATTGGAAGAATGAAACATGATAAATCTAACTCGCTCCAAGTCAAAATAATTAATTAGCTTACAAGAAGGTCACATGCCAAATTTCAGGAAGATCTGGGAGGGGTTGCTTGAGTCTCAAACGTGAATAAAATTTTAAGGTATTTTGCCCGGGAGGAACGAAAAATACTGGTTTTTCATCAATAACTTTTTTTATCACCAGCCGATTGTTTTTTATGGTTAATTTTATGAAAGCCTTAGTTGAGACAAATATTTAACTAGAAGACTGCAACACTATTGGACTTGAAGTAAAAAAGTTATTGCAGTTCAAAGGCCGCAAATTTTGTCCAACACGCAATGAGTACTTTTTACGCATTGCGTTTTATATAAAAATTTTCGACCAAAATACAATCTTTGAACCGCAATAACTTTTCTGTTTAAAATTCAATCGAGTTACAGTCTTCTAGTGTAATATTTGTCTCAACTTAGGCTTTAATAAAATCAACCATAAAAAACAATCGGCTGGTGATGAAAAAAGTTATTGATGAAAAACCAGTATTTTTCGTTCCTCCCGGGCAAAATACCTTAAAAATTTGTTCACTTTTGAGACTCAAGCAACCCTTCCCTATGGTCAGATCTTCCTGAAGTTTGGCATGTGACGTTCTGGTAAGCTAATAAATTATTCTGACTTGGAGCGAGGGAGGTTTATCATGTTTCATTCTTCCAATACTATGATGAGTGTACTGCGGTTCGTTAAATTATTAAAAACTACAAAAAATTAATGTTTTGGTATAGAAGCCACAACTTCTTCAATTTTCAACCGATTATGATAAATACTTTCTTGAAATCTTTGTTTTAAATTGACATTCAAGCGCAGAAGAAAATCAGATTTTTTTTTAAATCGAGTCTAAAACTTCCGCTTGAAACAAAATTTTCTCTAAAAAAATGATTTTTTTTATAATTTTTCTATCATAAAGTCACTAATATCGACAATACTGTTGACCATACGTAAAAACAGTTTTCAGATGATCGATAGACAATTTATTCACCTTCAATATGCAAAAGAGGGAATTCAAATTACTGTTATGCCGTCCGAGATATTTTAATCTAAGTAATAGAATTTTTTTTTATTTTTCCGAAATTTTATAATTGGAGCTTAACTTAAAAACCTTTCTACTGAGATTTTATTGAATTTCATTTTCGGATTTAGCGCCCGTAAGTTCAAAAATGCTGTAAACTAGTGTTATAAGTCACTCACACGCAACCAATTTTCAAATCATAGTCTGTGAGGAAACATGGCCACATACTGTGGGGTTTCTTACGCTACCTTTATTTTGGTGTTTTAAAACGTTCATTACTTAAAATACATTTTTCCTATCAGTAAAGTTTTCTCATGCCAAATGATGAGTTATGAGTATATTCTGTCAATTTTTATCAATGCGATAGGGACGAACATACTGAATCCTGCATAAAGGAATACCGCCAAAACGTTAGCGAGCCAGGTTTTTGAAATTATTCGATCACACACTGCTCGCGTTTTATTTCTTCACCTGAAATTACTTTCAAATAACAACATGATTATGAAATTACAGTTTTTGGTAAACTCATAAACTTTGCATGTTATTTGATCAATTTGGATATGGTGGACCCCGATTCCCCACCAGTTTTCAAAATCCAAAAAAAAATTAAACAGTCAGAACTCGGGAAAACTATTGAAAAAAAGCCTAATGATACGTTTGAAAAGTGGAAAACAATACCATTTATCTTTTTCATTTTATCTTTTGTGATAAAGAAGGTATGGATCAAACAAAAAAGTGGCCCATGATTCCCCACTTTCCCCTACAATAATTGCAAAATTTAGTATTTTGGCGTTCCTCTGCGCTCTTTCATTCCTTCATGACTAAAAATGTCTGCCATTCAAATGAATGTGAGTATGAACAGCGCACACAGTCATCGA
Source organism: Uranotaenia lowii (assembly GCF_029784155.1). Classification (NCBI taxonomy): domain Eukaryota; kingdom Metazoa; phylum Arthropoda; class Insecta; order Diptera; family Culicidae; genus Uranotaenia; species Uranotaenia lowii. The sequence goes on along the minus strand of NC_073691.1, from coordinate 150,096,461 downwards.
TAATTGAAAGGCGCTTTCCAGCATTCATTCCTATTGGACTGAAAGCCGGGCTAGTATTCGTTCGGCTTGAAAAGCCTCAGCAAATATGGCTTCATGTAAGCTTGAAAGTCGAAAAGTTTTGGAAGAGGATCTCTCATTTTAGTGAAAACATCGTGTTTTATTTTTTCTTTCGGTTTGGTGTCACTGTATTACGTTTGTGAGTGTATTGACTTTCTGATTCGAAATCCAAATATCGGCCACAATTTTGTTTTGGAAGCCAAGTTTTTTTTTGTACTTTTCCATTATTTCCTGTTGGTTGCATATCAAGAAATTGTATTCTTCTATCACTTTCCAGTTCGATCGTGAATTGGAGTTTATTATGGAAATCGTTAAAAGTTTCTCGAATCACTGGAATTTGATCACCCACACCAACGCAAAAACAGTCATGTACATGAACCTGCGGTAGAATATCATGCACGCTCATATTTTTTTTAACCAGAAATGACGGTTTTTCATACATTTTATGGTATTTATGGTAGAACCCCTAAAGTTGTTATTTTTCAATCGTAATGAATCGTTTAATTTTAACCATTTTATGAGTTCATGACGAAAATTTCAATTATGGTTGAAATTCAACAATAAAATGATTGGAAAATCAGTCGCCATTTTTGTAATCGCAGAAGTCTTTGTTCTTTTTTGGTTCCGCGTTGGACTTGCAATTCCGCTGAATTTTTTTATAATAAAAAGTGTAAGTATTCGCTTGATAATACTTATTATTGAAATTATTAGAAATTGAACCACCACCTTGGCTATCTTTCAATTCCATTTGCAGACGAGAGTTGTTGTGAAAAAAATATGGATTATCTGAAGTTGTAAGCAGCAGCAGTTCAGCCGCAGACAGCATTTCGTCGGTCGACTCAGCGGAATCTTAACATTCTTTGTTACCAGTTGCCGTTGAATTTTTGGGTAAGTTCTTGTCATCATTGAAAATCCCTATCAACTGTTGCTAGAATAATAACCTTGAAAAAATAATTCTAGGATGCTCCGGAACTCCCCCGTGTTGCTGCACCAAGAGGTACATTTCGGTTCCAAAAATCTGCGAGGAAAAAACCAGCACTAAAGTAAATGCAGAACGGGGAGCGAACCATATAGTTCCAATATTGGAGGAAAGGCAGCAGCGCTTCATCCGTAATTGTGACCGCAGTATAATCGACGCAATCAGCTCTTTTACAGTTTCCAACCCGTGAACGGGTTGAAATAAACAGTCAGCTGAAAAATGGGCTTGAATTCTTTCATTCTGTTTTCCTGTGCTATCCAGATTTTTAGATAGTTGGCCATTTCTCAATATAATAACTGCCACATTGAATTAGATTTGAAATGATTCATAATAAAAAAACATTTTTTTCCTTTATTTTCGGCCCATTTTTACTTTTTTGACCATGCTTGAAAAATAACCATTATTCAAGTTCTCTGTGGAATCTCATTTTATGAGTTTTTGCTGAAAACTCATAAAACGACTTGATCCACAAAACTGCCATTATGGTTATTTTTCAAACATTAATGGTTCAATATGGCCGAGAGTGTGTCGATATATTTTTCCTGAAGTTTTCGTAGACATTCATTCTTCAGTTTTTCTAGTGTTAGTTCGGAGAGGATTCCAGAGAGGTGAGCCCATAGCATGATGCCTCTAGATATGGTGGTCTCACTTTGGCAAAAAGTAGGCGAGAGTAGGATGCGGCGGAAGGGGCGCAATTTTGACAGCTGGCTGTTGGCTGGCCAAAAAATCTTGAAAGCAGGCAGTGTAATTAAAGAATTGTTTTAGTAGTGGTATGATCTGTGACGTCACTCTCATAAAAGATTTCCTTCGAAGGATTATTTTCCCGTTCTCCCGTTCAAATCATTTGCACCAAAAACCACAAAGCAAGCTTGAGGGCAGTATAAGGAACAGGAGAAGGTACAATCTTGACAATAAACAAATAACGCGGAAGGAACATGTTTACATCCTTCTGGAATCTTCCCTGTTTGATAAATTGCATATTTATTTTTTAAAATTTCGTAAGTGCTGTTCCTGTCAAGGAATACGCGTGGGCACCGTAAAGGATAGCACCCTTTTCACCGTCGATTACGACAACTAGATTAACGCGGGAGTCTCCGACATTATATCCGCTTTCATCGTTGCTCACCGGAACATTTTCGGCCTCACGAAGGGTCGTGTTCCTCCTGCTTTCATAAAAATTATTCTCATTCTTCACTGCACCATCGTCAATCAATCCACGAACTTTTTTGATCTGATTGACGGTGCGGTTTCCGATATCCTCACTATTAAATGCTAGCAAATCGTCGGCCACCTCTACTACACAATTTCAAAAACCAAATCCCCTTATGTTATTTAGTGGTATGAATAAGGTTTAGCAATTGCTTCGGTAGCTTTTACTTAGCTTGAAATCAATCAAAGCAAAAGTCCAAAGCATTTACTTAGTTTGGTATGAATAAACATTTGCTTAGCGGATGTGTACTAAAGTCTTAGAACATAGCTTTTGTTTCGAAAAATAGAGCTATCCAATCAGCAGAATCTGAAGTTTTCTAAAGTAAAATGAAAGAAGACGATCAGAAAATTGAAAAGTACGGCTAAAGTAGCCTTGAAGTCGACGAATCGGGTGGTGGGTGTAAGAACGACCGGATTTTTTTGGTAAATTTGTGCTCGTATGTTGATGTTTAAAGAAAAATGAATACATATTCAAATATTGTCAAACAAAAAATAGCCTAACTTTAATATTTATCAAAAGTTCTCCCCCACCCCCACCCCATTGTATAAAAATAGGCAATAGGCGCTTTTTCATTTAGATATTTTTTCTTAAATCTTAGGACTATATAAAAATGATAGATCTGTATAATGTTTTAAATTATTACAACTTATTTCTTACTTTGAGCTAATTGGGACTTCATCCACTATAGCCGGATTTTTTTTTAATTTGACATATTTATTTACTGATTGATTTGTTTAATTTCATCTTAGACGAATGATTTTATACAACGACAAGAATATGAAAAAAGTTGGGTTATCACTTCGACTTTTCTTTATCCATGTTGAAAATGCCTTTTTGAATTGTTTTGAAGTGAAATATTGCTAACTTGATAAATTCATAACGTTATTAAAGATTTTTTTATTGGAAAAGTCTGCTACCGAGCGTGCTTAGAAAATAGAGCAATTGCTTGGAGATTTGCCGAGCAATTGCTTTAGATTCGAGCTTTATTCATACCAAACTAGCTTGTTCTAAAAGTAAAAGCTCCTGACTGAGAAAACAGCTGTCAAAAAAACTTTATTCATGATAACCGAAGCAATTGCTTTAAGCGACTGCTCGACTGCTCGATTTAGTTTAGCAAAAGCAATTACTAGGTTTTTTTCATACCACCCATTGTTTCCATGCGAAACCATGAAACTAACTACCTTAGCTGATAGTACATTGATCCTTCTCCCTTTTTCGTAAACATTATAGCCAGCTGTCAAAACTTTTTTCAATATGGCTGAACTGCGATTTGACATGTGAGACCACCATATCTAGAGGCATCATGGCCCAGGCAAGGTGGGTATATACTCAGGAGGTGTTACCGAATATCGAATTCCCGATTCAGCCATTTTGGCTATGTAGGCTATGCAACTATACGGAACTCATGAAGTTTGTTTACCAACAAACCACAGAAAAGCTGAGCAAAAAATAAACAAACTCATTGAGAGCCCCGCTCACTCCTCGCCTACTTACTGTGAAAGACGGAGAACCTAGTGTATCAAAAGACCTTGGGCCCAGGGACTCCATAGCACTGTTTGTAAACAACCTTGTTGTACAATCAGGGATGCCAGGTGTTGAGGATAATAAATCTGGGCAATTTTGAAAAAAGGCTGTGTGTGTCCGTGCATAAGGAAGATCCCAAATTTGGAACTAAACCAGAAATCCAACGATGCGTGTGAGCGGGAGAATGGGGGGTGGTGTTGCGTTGTTGCTATCGTATTTGTTGATAACTATATAACAAACACTGTTTCCTACAACCTACCATGTCGATATTATTTAAAAAAAAATTTATGTTTGATTGGTCAAATACCAATCAAAACTAGCCAGATTTCAGTCTAATCTGGCACTTACGGATCAAATCCGATGCATGAATATTGATTTCATCACTCAATTTTGAAAGTTTTAAAAATCTGGGCACTTTCAGCAAAAATCTGGGCAAAATCTGTGTCTGACCAATATCTGGACGAAGGGTCAAAAGTCTTGGTTTTACAGACAAATCTGGGCACCTGACAACCCAGTGTACAATCCATACCATGCAAAGACTGCCAAGATCTAGTGTACATTAGCCAAACAGGTAGAATGCTTGGAAAATAAATTACAGGAACATGAAAAATTAATCGCAAAATAACGAACTTTCCATCAGTTTCAATTAAATTATACGGAAATATTGCCCAAAAACCAGGAATTTTGTTCAAAACATAAATAGGCGCATTTAGTCCGCACGGTTTGAAGTTTGAGGTTCGGCATGTTAGACCACACTTATCATAAAATTGTTTTCTCGGAAACGGAAGAAAATTTTAACATAAAAATTACTCCAGTGTATAGAAAACACCCAAGCAACCAAAAGTTCGAATATCACTTAAGGAACGAACTAATAAGTTCATATATAGCTGTACAAAAGTTCTGTGGAACTTTTTTGCTGTTCAAAACGCTTTTTCGAGGTCCATGGAACTTCATTCTTTATCAAGTTCAGCCAATACTCAAAAAAAGCTTTAAAGTACTGTTTTGGTTTCTGTTTTTACTTTTTGGGAACTTTAAAGTTTGTATGAAGAAAAACAATCTACTTGTTACGTACTTCTCATTTTTTTCAAAATCAAAGGGTTGCAAGTCTCTTTGTACAGCTCAATAGTTCGTAAAAAGTCTCTGTTGTACTATTTTGTAAACTTGAAAGTTTTTAATTAGTCCCAACGGGCGTTCCAAAGCAACTTCGTATTATAGAAACTTTGAAGTAGATTTAAAGGCTTAAATCTACTTTTTTCGAACTTCAACACGTGTTTGCATAAATAAACACATCGGTTACTTGGGAAACAACTATATGAAGTACACATTAAGTTCCGGAAGAACTTTTTAACAGCTTGAAAGTGGGAATTAAGTAGAAATAAAGAACCTGAAAGTCGTTTTAAAGAAAATCATCACATCGAGTAAAATCGTTGCCTACTCATGATGTTCATATAGGGCAACAAGTATGGATCTCAACTTTCAAGCGGTGAGCTCGGGTTCGAGGCCTGGTAAGAACATGTTTTTTAAATGTAATGTGAGTTAGTAACAAATATAGTTGATTAATATGAATCAAAATAGTATACTTGAGAAGGCAATTGAAGGAGCGGAAGAGTAATTTTTTCGATTTTTTATGCTGCTTATAAAGTGGATTTTGAAGCTGGTTAGAAGTTGTTTGACGATTTATGCGAACTTTTTTTCAACTTTAAAGTTCGTTTAACTACTTAAAAATTGAGCTGAAAAGAAGTTATATTAGCATACTCGATTAAGCTGATCAAACCTGATAGAGGAATGTTATCCGAACTTTTGGTTGCTTGGGCAAATGCCTACACTCGTGTATATACATATGTAGTTTTTGTACACATATTCGATGTGATAATTGATTAAATCAGTGTTCTGCTTAAAAGGCGCATATAGCCCGCTTCTCCCCTACTATGTGTGCCGTGACCGAGATTCGATCTCATGACCACTGGCTTAGAAGACTTGAACGCTAAAGGCAATTTTTTTGATGGGATTATTATTTGTTTATAATTAAGTTTAGAAGTTAAAATTATTCGCAAATACTGCGAAAAACTGACAGCTTATTTTGTTTTTACTTTGCACGATCACACACCAAACGAATCCTTACAAAACTCCTGTATACTGGCGTTAACTACATATTTCGAGCTTTCCTCCGGAGGGTTTCGTGAGTCTGATATTTGAGAGAAAACAGCGAGAGGCAAGTAGTTTCCAACAACAATTGTACGTCAGTTGAGCGGACTCACAGCCACACTGCAAGATTGCCGAAAAAAGAAAAAAATGTGTTTTTTAGAAAAGAAAAAAAACAATCACTTTCTGGGATTTTACCCAAAACTTCTGTGACCATTTTCTGTGATGTTATTTTATCGAATTTCATTAAAAATTCATGATAAACTGGGTCTTTTTTCATTTAAGTAGGGGTAAATAAAATAATACAATATAAAATAATAATAGTATTAAGTATGATAAGATTACTTTACTAATTAAAGTAAGAAACCTGAATTCGGTTTGGTACAAAAAAATTAATAATTTTGGAAATCCATTTAAAATTCACAAATTCTGTCAAATTCTGTGTCCTGTGACACAGGTTCTGTGATGAAAATTTTCTCAAAAATCTGTGCAATTACAGATTTTTCTGTAATCTCGGCAACCTTGCAACACTGCAATGGCTCCCCTCGAATTATTGATTTATTCAACTGTCAGCCGGTTGGGTGGTGCGATTTCTGCTTACTAATTTTGATACTTTTCCTTGTTATTAGGAATACAAGTTATAAAACCTCAGAAAATACAGCAAATTATGTACCATAAAATTCCTCGGATTCTGAAGAATACAGCGGTATCATTCTCATATCCCAATATTCAAAAGATATATTGCATAGGAAATTTGATGTAGGTACATTAGGTGGGTAGAAATGAAAATTGATAAGATAATTTGGCTTCAAAACTACTTCGTTTGAATGATTTCTCTGTATGAATGTATTTTATAAATTCAAAAGTTATGACACAATCGAAAAGTTGAAAACTCAAGGCATATCCAGCATTTTTAATCAATTTTATTAGTTAAACCATTGAAAAATGAGCAAAGTTGAGATAAGTTTTCAAAAAAAGTTACCCTTCATTTCGATATAAATCTCAAAAACCTTAGATTTTTGAGGAAAATGCGACTCTAGATAAAAAAAACCAAGACACTTCAAGTGATTCAACAAGGTAAGTTTGTGAAATTGTGATCAGTTTACGGCAAGTAACAGCTGATTGAATTTTAAGAACCGACTATTTCTGGACCTTGATAATTTAAGTGTTAACTAGCAAAAAAATATCTTTTCTTGCTCTTGCACATGGAAATAGATGTTTGACTGAAATAGCAATAAGTCTTTAAAACGCAACCAATTTGCAAATCATAGCTGGTGGGGACTCAGCAAACTAGCTGACGAATAAACATTTATTTTTTCTACAAAAACAGAAAAATGTGCAGCTCTCCTATAAGAGCAGACATTTCAGACGTGCATTTTTCATAAATGGAATGAGGCACTTGAATAAATCTATTCAAAAGTAAAGTGAATTCGAGCCCAAGAGTAAACATTGATCACAGTTGTACCGGATAAGTTTTTCATTGACTGTCCGCCAACTGCATCGTTGGTATAAGACGCGAATGACATAAAGATGCTAAAACGACTATAATCGAAACAAAAACATCTAAAATAAACACCTTTTTGTTCAAATTTTATCCTATTGCTGAAACGTCAAAGATTCATCTGGCATCCCGAATCAACGAAGCATCGACAGGGTACCAGGAAAAAAAATAATAAAAATTTACCGAGAAGCAGAGGATTTTTTTCCACCCTTCCTTCGAGGTAAACTGTACCTTTTTCCATTCATCTACGAAAAAGGTAAATTATACCTTTTTTTCGTATCATCTATAGAAAAAGGTAAATTTTACAGTTTCAAGATTCACTGATCAAAAAGGTTTATTGTACCTTTTCCCAATTCACTGACTAAGTTTTAAGAGTTGACCCAAAACTGAAAATTTGTAAAACAGTTAGTTATTTTAAAGCGATTTCAGATGATGAAATGAAAAAAAGAGTTGTGTATGATCGAATAATTCCTAAAACCTGGCTCGCGAACGTCTCGGCAAATTTTCTATCATAGTATGAAAAAAATATTCATCATAACTTATCATTTGGCAAAAGAAAACAGTACAGATAGGAAAAACGTATTTTAAGTTGAATGTGTATACAAACATATAAATATAGGTGGTCCAAGATACCCTATAAAATGTGGGCCACAATTCCCCACAAGCTATGATTTGCAAATCGGTTGCGTTTGTGTGACTTATTGATGTTCATCAAAAATTCCCTTCCCACGTGAAAGATCATGAAAAAACTAACATCATAAGCATATCAGCACATTTTTGTTATGAACTTTAGGTTCTCCATCGATGCAATTTGCGGGTGCTTGTTTAATTATGTACCTGAGTAACTTTTTTATTCTTTTTTAAGATTGATAAATAAAAGAAGCATATGATGCGTATTTATGTCAACAACATGTAGAAAAATATGCTTACGCCAAGCGACGGCGATGACAGTTGGATTGAGATTTTTATCTCAGAGTGGCCCACGTTACTCCACTCTCCCTTTCCTTTTAACCAGCTCAGTTAAGGTAGAATTCGATAAGGTAAAAGGTACCTTTTTTTGGATTTTCCTTTTTTCAAGGTGGACTGGGGAATTCAGCTCAATTCAGGTAAACTTCAAACTAAGTCGATTTAGGGTCATTTCTGAATTTCTTAAACCCTGGGGCAGGCCCGTGCGACGGACCTTTCCATGGGGCGGTGGGGGTGGTGTGGTTTCAAAATTCAAATTAAGCTAGAAATAATGATAATACCGAAAATGCACAATAAATAAGAAAATTGGTTTCTAAATCCATTTTCCTACTTATGACCATGACACAGACTTGAGTAAATGATAAATTTTACTGTAGCGATTCAAAATGATCATTTTATATATTTCATTCTTCCAGTTATAAAAATGAATGGTTATTTCTTTGCAGTTCGCAATATTGACTTTATATTTAAATATATTGTAAAATGTTCATTTCATCATTGAAAACTTAAATGTACTGACAAAGTCTAGGTTGGGAATTGATTTCTTGAATAATCACTGAGAAACTGATTAAAACAAAAATATGGATTTCTAAGTACTTGTGTTGAATACTGAAAAAAAAACGAATACTAATTTAGTTTATATTGTCATTACGAAACTTAGCTTCGAAAAACTTTTCGAACTTTTCATGGATAAGTTTGAAATCATATATAAAAAAATTAAGATAATAAAAATAAAAAAAAATCTGAATGGAACAAAAAATGTTTTTAATTTTTTTTTATTTAGATTGATAGGCTTGAAGCCAAACAATGTTTTCAAAACAAAAAAAATCTAAATTGAGAAACAAAGACAAACTTATCTAAAAAGTTCAAACATTATAATAGTGGAACTTTTCAATTGGGAAAATTTGTTTGAAAATTAACAACCACGATGAAGATGAAAAAGATTAGTTTTTAGAAGGAATTTTTTTTCAATAAAAACGTCTAACAATTTTGAAATCCAAAAACCAATCGTTCACAAAAAAAAATTAATAAAAATAAAAAAAAATTCTTGGTAATAAAATTTTGTTGTAATATCGAGATAATGAACGCAAGTTTGTATCGAAAAACTGATATCGTAATCATATTTATTTACGTCAAGTGATGTTTAAAGGTCTCGTTACAATAGTGATTGATATTGATAATTGAATTATCCGCCATATTGGCAACACTTCTCTATTGGTTTCCGTAGTGTTCAACTGGCAACAATTCCAATGAACACTACGAATTCACTCTTCATCGATTGTTGAAACAATAGCGAATTGACGTTCTCACTTGAGACTCTCTGTTGTTGTTTATATTCGCCACGCGGTCAGTACCGTATAGTCGTCGTGGAAAACAGTCGGTCGTTCGACGCGAGTGAGTTTCAACAAATTTCACAGCATTTTATGTGCATATGTTTTAATGATTGTTATTTGAAAGATTTAAGCTTCTGAACTCAGAGCTTTTGTCAGATACGGTTTTTCAAATCATGTTTTGGTGATATGTATTTATTAGTTTAAATATTAATCAGACCTTAATAAAATCAATCAATGATAACTGATAAACCAACAAAACAACCTGAAAGACGAAAACAGACTTGAATTTGTTTAATTCCCTCCATTATTCAATCAATAATATTTTGCCAAATTTCAGAGGAAAAATGGATATAAAAAGTTAAATTCTAGAATTTTTAGAAAATCGAAAACACATCAGTTTAAGTATTTCTGACATTACTGAATTTCTTAAGTTTTATTTTATTCAAGAAATTTGTTGAAGACAAAAAATCTATTTGATTTCTGTTTTAATAATATCCAAAATTCAATTTGGTTTAAAATAAAAATTACTTACAACATTTGTTAATATTCTCATATTTTACTGAGAAGGTAATATAAAACAAAAAGAATGCTTCTTTTCATTTTTTGCAGAAGTCAAACTTTCAAGCGGTCTTCTAGAAAGATGAAAGATTGTTTAAAATCTGTAATTTAAGAGGTTCTTGTAACGTTATACAGTTTTTCCAGAGTAGTGCAAGGGCACCCAAATAAATAAAAAATAAGCTCTCAAATTCTGTGCACCCCGGACAATTGTTGATATCGTTACCTTGTGTAATCAAAACCCTTCCGAATGTGGAATTTACAATGACAAGAAACACAAAACTTATTTTTTTTAAGAATATTTCATATCAACATAGAATTTGTAATGATAAAAAAGATTTTTAATTATCAAAGTAATAAGTGAATAATGAATACTAGGTAATTTTTTTTTGCCAATTCTGTTGATTAAAGTGAATGGAAAGCATCTGTTACTTGGCTACAAGATTGTTGATTTGTTTAATTAATATTTGATGAATGTATTTTGATGTTAAAACGGTTGGTTTCAAATTCTGAAATTGTTAAGTTAAAGTTCTTAATGAAACCCTATTCCAAAGAGTTAAAACAAATACGGTATAACTTTGTACCTTACAAAGCAAAGCAGTTATTGGCAGGAGAATGTCTTTTGTAGTTGATAAACAATAAATTCAATTGACATCACTGCTAGTGCCTCCCAAAGCTTTGCATGAAAAGTAGTCATGCAATACTTCGCTAGGCACCCAGCAGTGATGTCAATTGAATTTATTGTTAATCAATTCCAAAAAAAAAGACATACCTCTGTTAAACAGGTAATAACTTTATAGTCGTATCAGATACAAAGTTAATGTTTTCGACAAAATTGTTCAGCGGAAAATTTCCTTTAAATAATTCATAAATTGACACAAAAACCATATGCAGGCTCGGTTCCACAGAAGAAACAAAATATGATGTTGTTTATTCAGCACAATATATGAAATGTACAAACCTAAAAGATCAAATTTACTCATTTAAACGTTACTTGAAAATTCTGCAAAAAATCATGGATGAGTTTTGATCCAAAACGAAGCTTTCTAAACCCAAGGGTTTGAGAATTTCAAAAATGACCCCAAATCAACTCAGTCTTATGAGCAATCAATCGCACTATGCAAATTTTTCAACTCACCTATTCCACGCCAAACTTAATTGCCACCAAGAACGCTGTTGGCGGAACCGTTCAACTTCTGTGATGAGAATAACTTAAGCGCTTTGGTACCATTTCTGGAAAAGACAGCCAGCACCATCATATCCGTGATGAGCTGCGACAAGAAAAAACATATTAAACATTTTGATTGCACTTATTTTCAAACTCGCCTACCATGCCTACGATTACGATTGCCTGTCACAAGATGGTCGATTCCAAGGTTACAGATCACAAGGTTCTCTGACTTTGTCAGTAAGTAGGCGAGGAGAGAGCGGTGAGGTTCAGTGAGTTTGTTTGTAAACATCGGAAAATTTGTTCGAGCTGAGGGCTTTGTAAGTAAACAAATTCCACGAACTCCATAGTAGCCAAATCAATATGGCTGAATCGGGAGTTTCTCATATCGTTACGACTCCTATATATTAGACTAGTTCACTTTTCGGCTATTTTCGCTGATCACAACGCCACTTACAGGGTTTGATCCTCATTCAATTTCATGAACTCTGGCCGAATTTGAGCTCATTTGAGTAAGTTTCCAGCGTGCGCTAGAAGTTTTATTGAAAAAAGTCCATTTTTCTGGAAAATTTTCGTAGATGTGTTCTAGCAAGCTGTTGTTAATATAAAATGATAATTTTATAGTGCTCAGTGATTGGTATGACAAGCATTCGTATGGACCTGTTTTAGATAATTGACTAAATCAAACCGAAAAAATTTAAAAATTCATAAACTACCAACTTTTACAGAAAATTTACTTACAAGTTAAGAGCTTAAAATCAGTAGTAAATAGAAAAAAAAATATGTTCAATATAAAATTTTTATAAAAAGATAGCCTTATTTATAACCTTTAATTTGATGTATAACACTTAATTATCGCAACAGTACAAGCAAAGATATTCGAACATTCACATTACATTCTTTGAATCATAATGTTGTCTCCATTCAAGTTTTAGCATCATGCAACCTGCAAAACGTGGCATCAAGAGGACTTGCTTACAACTTGATCAAAGCGCGCGCTTTTTTTGACTCCTGGCCCCGTCATGGGGTACTTGATTGAATAAAATATCCTTTCTTGTGCACAAGTTGGTGTGGAGCAAACTTCAATGAAAAATATTTTATCAAATCAAATTTGTTGCATAGATATTTGAATAACTTTGCTAGCACTCTTGCGATCATTAAGTGTTATACATCAAATTAAAGGTTATAAATAAGGCTATCTTTTTATGAAAAGCTTAAATCGAAAATATTTTTTTTCTTTTTACTACTGATTTTAAGCTCTCAACTTGTAAGTAAATTTTCTGTAAAAGTTGGTAGTTTATGAATTTTTAAATTTTTTCGGTTTGATTTAGTCAATTATCTAAAACAGGTCCATACGAATGCTTGTTATACCAATAACCGAACACTATAAAATTATCATTTTATATTAACAACAGCTTGCTAGGAACACATCTACGAAAATTTTCCAGAAAAATTGACTTTTTTCAATAAAACTCCTAGCGCACGCCGGAAACTTAATCAAATGAGCTCAAATTTGGCCAAAGTACTTGAAAATGAATGAGAATCAAACCCTGTAAGTGGCGTTGTGATCAGCTAAAAAAGCCGAAAAGTGAACTAGTCTACTATATATACTCACCTTGGTCGATTCCGTGTTTTGGTATAGGTATTAACCCACCCGCAGCTGTACTCGCCCAGGTGAAAACGATCAACCAGTGTTGTGCAGGGGTGCCAGGTGGTTTCGTCAAAAATCAGGACAACGTGAAGTTAAAAATCAGGATTTTTCAGGACACCTCTTGATTCATGAAAAAAATAAAGATTTCCGCTTAGATTGCATAAATAAAGGCGCAATACAGGTGCTGTAAACGCCTTGATTTATGCAATAACAGTACCCAGCTTGTTTGCTGGCATGTAGTTCATATCGAAACACATTATTTAAATATCATCTGATCCGAAGATTACCATCTGTTAAACGGGTTTAGCGATTTTATAACCTATTTATTCGATTTTCTCATTGTATAACTACAGATTAGACCATATTTAAGAAGTTTTTATGAAAATCAGGACAAATCAGGACATTTAAGGGACAAATTTTCAAAAATCAGGACAACTCGACAGTTTTTGAAAAATCAGGACGGTCTCTCGAAAATCAGGACAAATCCTGATAAATCAGGACACCTGGCACCTCTGGTTGTACGTTCGAAGGATTTCAAGCAGGCCATACATTAAGCGGACCATAGACTACACATCATTTGTACAAATGTGATGAAATTCGAAGACATTCTGTTGCAGCGAACACGATTTGCACCGTGTATAACACTGCTTGAATGAGCGCTCAAACGGTTGGGGTAAAATCGGTCTGGATAGGAATATTTCGTACAAACAACCCCCTGTGGTGCTGTTTGTACAAATTTCTGGCCATTTACTTAGCCCCAGCTGAGGTGGAGGTGGTTTTTGGTTGTTGTTGCTGTTGCAGTTTTCCGCCAGCAATCGTGTGTGTTCGCGCTAGATATTTTTGTATCGTGTGTGGGCGAGCATAGAATCTTACAATCGTCGTGAAATCATCGCATTTGTACAAATGTGGTGTATTCTATGGCCCGCTTAACGCAACCCTATGCGCGACATTTTCTAAATTTGTCATTTCTTCAATGTTTTTCCAAATATGTTACAGTTTCACATAGCATTACAAAAAAAAACAGACCTCAAAAGCTCAAAACGCCTTTCCGATTGATTAACCATTTGCGCTTGATCTAAATTGCATTTCGGGTGCAAATTGCAACCGATCGAAGGATATTTCTCCGTCCGTTCATCCGATGCGTCCCAGCAAAGCTTGCGGTTTACTCGTGGTAATTTTTCTCCGTATGTGCATCGTTACTCCCGAAAAAGCTTCCCCAAGGTTACAGGTAAGTCCAAACCGAAAGAGATTTAGGAGCTACCGCAACATGACCCCGCCTCTGTTCCTTTCCACTTATTTGTTCATCTCTGAACCAAAAAAAAAGTAAAGATGAAACGGATCAGGATCCGTTCACCTGCATGCCGAAGGGCTAGAAATGGATAACAAAAAAACATATAAAATGAAAGCCCTCCACTTGGCAGTAGATTTTGTGCAGCTGCAGCTGCAACCTCTGGTGGTATTTTATCGTTTTGAGGTTTTACTTTCGACTGGAAACCGAAAAGCACTTGGAAAACGACCTCCCACCTTTTCATCACCCTCCCTCACCCGGGAGCGGGTTCTGTTCAGAAATAGAATTCTTGACCAAATGGCACTGCAGCTCCTTATTTTTACTTTGCTTTTTTTCCTAAGCAGAACGAAAGAAAACCCCAAATTCTGAGGGTCGAAAGGGCACTTGTTTGGGAAAATTGGTTGGAATCTTTAGGAAGAAAATTCGATTGAAAACAGTTCACTTTCCAAGCTCGAGATAAATCCTTCTTTCCACTTGTTTCATTTAACCGGTTTTGTTTTGTAACTGAATACTGGGCGTTATCAGATTAAGGTAGCAATCTCCGCCCTATGAATTTTATTAAAGAGGTAAATCATCCTAAAGGATGAAAATCCTGGAAAATACCGAATTTTATTCCAACATTTCTTCACTGACCGAAAAACCAATGTTTTTTTTATCTTAATTATGCAAAATAACATGTCTTTTTCATCATGTGGACAGGGTGAAATTGATCATTTCAATCGATATGATGCTTAACATTGGTTAAATGTATCATTTTCCAGATCGGAAAATCGGTTCAAATTTTGTCCGTTCATTTGCAAAATGCACCATAATCGGTCCGAAAAACAGACCGATACTGGACCAAATACGGACTTTAGTGAAACAATTTCCTGGAAGACTTCTGTCTTCGAAAATAAACGGTCTGCTTTCTGAACCGATAATAACTGATTTTTTTTTTCGTAAATGTACTGTCATTTTGACACTTATCGGTCCAATTGCATAAATCTCTCTGATTTGGCCGTTAATGTCGGCGGTCTCAAATCGAATCACTGCCGCTTGCATTCACATCTTATGCCAATGACGTTCATATATTGAAAACTCATGTTTGGAGTAAAGGTTGAAGTTTGGGTGTAATAATCCAACATTTCTTTATTCAATCTCTTTATTTGTAATCTACTTTCGAAACTTGAAAGTTCCAAAATCTAGTTGAAGGGAACGCTATTCAGCTTCTCGTTTTTCATAAGGATTTTTCAAAAACAAGTCTTTAGAGAGGTTTTTGATATTTCGAATCATAACCTCTGAAAGATTCAGAACAGACATGGGAAGCCGCCAGACAAATACGGTCGTTTTAGAGATTATTTTTCCCACAATTGAAAAGTATTTGTATTATACCCAGCCTTATATCACGAAAACTACCTGCGGCAAATAGGACTATATCTACGATCATTTGTTTATTATGAATTAGGCATGTTTCCAATCATCGTATGCCAAGCATCATCGTCAGCTTCGTTATTAAGTGTGATTCATTAGTAATAGTTCGACAAACTTGTAAAAAAAACCTGACATTTGACTGGACCCGAACTAAAGTCTGTTTCACATAGAATCTGGTCGCATCTTTTCATTTACTGCAGCGCCCCTAGTTGTCACATCGCGAATCTATTGACAGTATTTTGACCCGGATGATTTGTTTACTTAGTGGTGAAAACTGTTTGTTGTTTACTGTTTGTTTGTTTACTTAGTGGTGAAAAAAAATTGAAGCAGGTAGTCAAAAGTTATCGACGATGGAACGCGAAAGGCGAGAGAAAATTCTGCACACTCACGTAGAGAAACCGACGTGGTCAGGGGTGAAGATCGCAAAATTCCTGAAATATCCAAAATCGACTGTAAATTCGGTGCTGCAACTTTACCGGGAGACCTTTACGGTGGATCGAGCAATACAAACCAGGCGTAAAAGTGAAACATATGACTGGATGCTACGAGCAAAGGTTATTCGATCAGTTCACAATAATCCTGGAATCTCCTTGTGTGATTTGGCGAAAAAGTTCAAGACGAACCACAGTACAGCTCGACGAATTGTTTGCGAGAAGGCTTGCGGTCGTATCATGGAAGCAAACACCCCAACAGGACGCGGAAACAAAACCTGGTTGCCAAAACCACTGCAAGGAAGTTGTACGAGAAAGTGTTGACCAAGTACAACGGATGCATTTTGATGGACAACGAAACTTACGTCAAAATGGATTTTGGACAAATACCCGGTAACAAATTTTACCTTGCGAAGCGTAAAGGGAATGTTGCGGGTAGATTCAAGTTTTTTTGCGCAGATAAATTTGCTCGTTAGTTGATGATTTGGCAAGGGATCTGTAGTTGTGGGAAGAAGACTAAGATTTTCATCACTGGGGACACAATGCCAGCCAACAATTTGGTAGGTATATCAAAAGATATACGTACGTCTATGTCGACACAAATCATCGTACATGATGTTAGAAAAAAGCATATACCTTCCAAAAGTGGAGGCAATATACGTACATGTTTTCGTTATTTTCTGGTTTACGACATCGACAACATCATATGTGATGTCATTTACGATGTTAGAAATACTTTGGTACTTTATGTCGCATTGGCATCGTTTTGTACGTTACATTAAAGGATTCGATTCATGCGCATTTACGATGATGGGAGGATTGACAGTTCCATCCACACTTAATGCGATGTGTGTTTTACCCTTTTACGACTTGAAGCGATATGATGATAAATTGGCGATTTAAGTCACCCTTATACGAGGTGTGCCGAACTCTTGTACGACTTGATGCAATCTGTCGATGGATTGGCGATTTAGGTCACCCTTTATGCGAGATGTTTTGTACTCTTGTATGACTCGAAGCAATCTGACGATGGAATGTCGATTTATGTCACCCTTTATGCGAGATGTGTTGCAGTCTTATACGATGTTCAGAGATTTCAACATCGATTGACAACTAAGTCACATTTTATAAGATGTGTGTTGTAAGCTTGTACGATATGATGCAATTTGACATTTGATGGACTCTTTAAACGATATTTTATGTGAGTTGGGATGTACTCATGTACGATTTGTATCATAAAACGATTTTGTGGACCATTTTATGTAGCATGTTATGTGTAATATTGTGATTGAAATACGACGCTAGGAAGAAATAAAATTAATTGATGATTTTAACTGATTTTTATTATAACTAACATTGAAATGCACTACATATATTTTCATAGGTACCGCAACAGGGCATTGTCCCGCTCGCTACTTTCCTAGCTGCCACCGCCTCCATGCCTCTTTCAGGATCCGTGAATATTCCTTGATACGCGTAGTATGCACATGCAAATCGCCGGGTAATTATCCGGCGGGTTTTTTTAATCTGAGCCTAGTAGGGGAGAGTAATCCTGTTATTTTTGAATGGAAAATGTTAGTGAGGTTTCTGTCCAACGTTGTTTTTTTCAAAACCTACCTTTATTTTTTTTTCATCCGTTTGCTTGTTTGCATTAGTCGTCAACTTTCACAAAATTCAAATGCTGATACAAAATTGCAAGCACGATCGCAAAATTGCACATCCACTGAACACGATTTATCACGATGAAGTTTTAATATCATGATGAGATGTGAGCGAACGCTAAGTATCTGTTAATACGAATCTGATTTGATCGCATTAAATATATTTGTATCGTGGGTAAAGTGACCGATTATACGATTATAATTATACTCGTTATAATATTTGTAGCTATATCGGAAAGAAACGGTGTTAATTTGCCTACTAATGTGACTTCTAGTAAACATAACAAAGTGATACGAAAGACGATGCTTACGTAGTATTCTTTACGAATTTTTTCGAAGTCATTTACGATTTCGATTCGAAAGTAATTTGTGTACCAATACAATGCTTCTTAAGAAATCTTATGCGATCTTTATAAGATTTCATTTGACATCGGCGGAACTAAATACGACTTCATCCAACGCATCGTAACTAAGTCGTATTTCATTGGGAAGTTGCATCTTCTACGATGAATAAACGATATGTCGAATGGTAAGTGTACATATTTACGATTCCGATTTGAGTTGCATCTATATACGAGTTCGACGATGATTTTTTTTTACGCTTTCATGTTGGCTGGGGAATGGAAACGTTTACAAAGAAGAATGTCTTCAGAAGAGGGTTTTGCCATTCATTTGGTTCCACAAAGGTCCGGTGAAGCTCTGGCCGGACCTGGCAAGCTGCCACTACAGCCGGGATGTCGTTAAGTGGTATAAGGAGAACAAGATCGATGTTGTTGAAAAAAGTATCAATCCACCAAACTGTTCGGATTTTCGTCCCATCGAGAAATATTAGGCCAAAGTTAAGGGCAAACTGAAGAAATGTGGCAGAACCATAAAAAAACCTGCCTTAAATGGAAAAGTGGTGGAACAAGATGGCGAATGAGGTTACCAGCAGTACTGTGCAGTAAATGATGGGTGGTATCACATAAAAAGTTTGAAAATTAATCCGAAAAGCTGACGAATGATTTTTTTTTCTTAAAGTGCAAATAAACCCTACAAAATGACATTTTTACTTTTGTTGTACGTTATTTCTTTGCGGAGAAATGATCTCTTTCATCCGACCAGATTCTATGTCAAACAGACTTTAAATGTCAAATACTAGAGAATTAGGGTGGATTGCATACCCAGCAAACATTTTTGTAAGTATATTTCTCTGCAAATTTGTAATACATTTCATATACATATATTATAGAATGATCGTATGAAACTCGAAAAAACAGCATTTACCTACCAAAGTGGAGGCACTATACATACATTTTTTTCAAATTCTGGCTAAAGCGATAAGAGTATACGAATTGGACGATATTCGATATCTTATTCATACATACTGAAAGAATGCAAGAGAGTACGAGTTTTTTCTCTCAACACATGTGAACCGTTGCCAACCACAATTTTTTTCTGCTTCTGTCATGGGACAATTCGTGCAAATACTTTATCTGTATTTAAGTAATCTGTTGGCACTGCTGGTCGCGAAGAAATCAACAAAATCAACAAAATCAACAAATGAACGAAAACGTATTCAAAATCTGCAAACATGGCGACTTTTTATCATAGCCGATTGAAACCATCTAATCCGACTTTTAGGGATGAATGACTTTTAGAAGTTAAAATCCATCCAAATAAAAAAAAAAAAAAAAAAAAAAATCTAATCCGACTTCGAGTAACGATTTAGACGACCTTTTACTTGCGTAAGATGGAATTACGATTCCCAGTATCGTTTTCAATCACTTGAGTTATCATTTTGAATACGATTTTATGTTTGCTTGGTACTAACACAACAATAATTCTGGTTCCTCATTGCTTGGAATTTCTACTTTTCCAACTTTTTCCAACTCTCTCCAACTACATTGAGAGGGAACATCATAAATTTTACTTAGAAAAGAGGAAAAAAATTTTTAATTTGAAAAAAGTTACCCTGTCCTTTTCACGGCATTAGAAAGTGTATTAAATTTGACTGTTCTTTTAAGTAATGTTTAGCATTAAATGTATCATACAAGTTAAAGTTCATCCATCGATTCACAAACGATGACCAAACACACACTCCGGCTGACCTTTCCTAAGTTAATCCAATTAGATGGGAAGAGCTCAACAGAACCTCAGTTGAGCAAAAACAATAGACCATCCCGACTAATCCCGGTTTTCTTTCTGTATTCCATGAACAATGTTTTTTTTATCCTCTGTAATCTCCTTTGTCTGTTGAGAACAACGAAAAACAACAACTGTCTCGTCTAGGGTTCGACGAAGATCTCGAACCGGGGGCCAAAACGTTTTCTTTTTTATTCTATACCCGGAAAAAACCTCTAACATCATCATCGTCATCGGCATCATCTGCTTTTCGGCAGCGTGTATGATAAGGGTATTATTTTTATCATCTTCCGAGCCGAAATTGTTAGAGTTGCTCCTAAGGGATAATCCGCTTCCGTCCGAGTTTCTTCCCCATTCTACTACCACTTCCTGATAGGATGGTACTTATCCGTATACTCACACATGACCTGAACCTGCATTATTTATATAGAAAAAAGTTAAATTTAAAAGGTGAACTTAAAAAAAGTTTACACGGCTGATTTTTTCCCCAAACAGAGCGTTTGATAGAAGATCGTCGAATTTCTTGCCGAAACAGCTTCTAATTTTTTGAATTTCAACTCATTAAAGAGTAAAAAAATACCCGTTTGCATGACTTTTCCAACTCTTTTTTCCATAACTCTAAAAAACGGTGCTTTAAGGTGCCTGGAAAATCTTTCATTAAATTTTATTGTAATATAAAAAAGAAGTAATACTATTTTGTATCGGAAAACTGATAACATAATCATCTTTATTCTCGTCAAGTCATATAATCAAGTAAGGTGTAGTGATTGATATAACGGATTATCCATCCGTTATAGTGGCAACACTTCTCTTATGATAACTGTTCACCTGGCATCTATTCCAGTGAACACTACAAATTCACTCTTCGTCGATTCTTAAGCCTAGTCCACACTAGGCAACATGAACTGCGATTCTTGTTATGAGACGAACCTTGTTGTCTGTTGTTGTTGTTGGAAACCTGAGGCGGTCTCGGTGTCTCCCGAAGAAAATGGGAGACGCTGAGACAGTCTCGATACGAACCGTCTCCAAGTGTGGACTAGGCTTTAGAACAATAGCGAATTGACGTTCTCTCTCAATTGCGCCTCACTGTTATTGTTTACAATTGCCACGCGGTTCGTCAGTCTAAATTAATCGCCGCGGAGTAAACATCACCGGTCGTCGCGAGTTTCAACACCTCAATTCCCCTCAATTCGCACGTTCAGTAACTCGAACAGCTTGCGATGCTGTGCCTTGGGAAGCCCCTTGGTGAATGCATCGGCCGGTTGGTCCTCCGAACGGATGTGTTTGATTTGGACCTTCCGAAGCTTAACCAGCTCTCGAATGAACATATATTTCAGATCCAAATGCTTCATCCGTTGATGACTCCTAGGTTCTTCTGTGAATTGAATACAAGGGATGTTGTCTTCCATAATTAGAAAAGAGTCGGTGTTAGCTCACCAAGGAGGTTTGTTATCCACATTCCTTCCTTGGTTGCCATACAGAGTGAAACGAGTTCAGCTTCTGTAGATGATGACAGACTGACCGTCTGTTGACGTTTCGATGACCACGAAACCAGATTACCAAATACCTTGAAAGCATGACCAGAAATAGACTTTCTGTCATCGACATTGTTTGCGAAGTCGGCATCGGCATATCCCAGTAGAACAGAGTTCTCTACCCCCTTAGTGTAGACCAGCTTTGTCTCCGTCGTACCACGCAGATATTGTAGAATCCGCTTTAGTCCCGCCCAATGCGCATCGGAAGGCGTCGCTTGAAACTTGCTGAGTGCGCCGACCTCGGCACAAATGTCCGGCCTCGTTGAAAGAGCCAGGTTCTGTAAACATCCTAGCAGTTCCTTGAATGGGTGATTGGTTGTTTCACCATCCTTCGTCTTCGTCCACTGCACATTCGGATCCATTAGTATACCTATACGATTACTATCAAACATGCCAAAACGTTTAAGTATTCTCTCGGTGTAACCCACCTGAGAAATTTCAATGGTTTGTTTTTTGTAATCTGACGAGTTGTGAGTTGCCCATTTCGTCGTTCGGAAGTCTCATATATACATATCTCTTCCTCCAATTGAACATTGAGAAATGCTGTTTTGACGTTCATCTGGTGAATGGTTGAAGCAGACTGGTTAGCTAAGGACAAGATTGTACGAACGCTCTCCATTTTGACAATGGGCACAAACGTTTCATCGTAGTCATAATCAGGTCATAATCTTTGGGTAAGCGCTCGACCGTATTCCAGGTGTTATTTTCGTTTAGGGCTCTCATTTCTTCGCTGATGGCATTTTTCCACTTTGGTCAGTCATCCCTCGTCTTCAACTGGTCGACAGTTTGTGAAACATCGCTATTGTCTGTTGCTATCTTGGCAGTGTGAAATTCTGGCGCCCTTCTATAGCGTGTACTTCGTCTGATCGGCGAACTACAAACGGGAATCGGTTGTGACCCAACCTCCCCTTCGCCGTCAGTGTGACTGTCAAGATCTTGTGCGCTATCATAATCAGATTCATCAACGTTACCCATGTGATGTTCTTCAATTGAATCTTCATCGTCAACCATGATGATTTCGGGCTCGTCTTCAACATTCTAGTTACCCACGAGATGTTCATCTTCATTACCCACGAAGTTCTCAAACGCTTCAGAACTTTTTGCTGGAGGTTCGGATTCTATTGCTGGCCTATTTTGGCTTGCTGGTTGCAAAATTGTAGAATGGAGAAGATCATTTCGACGATCTAACCATTCTTGCTCATCAAAGACTACGCAACGGTGTATCTCTACTGTACGCGAGAACTTGTAACCTGTAGCCATTGTTTGCGTAACCCACAAGGATTAGTTTCTTTGTCTTTGGATCCAATTTCTGCCTCTTCTCTTTAGGTACAAGAGCATATGCATTGCAGCCAAAAATGCGTAGATTGCTCAAGTCAGGCCTCTTGCCATACCACATTTCGAATGGGGTCTTGTTATCCACAAGAGCTCGTGTGAGCGATCGATTTGTGAGATAAGCTGCGCAGAACACAGCTTTTCCCCACAACGATTTCGGAAGATCGCATTCGTGAAGCATTGCTCCATCAACGTTCTGTTGATTCTTTCGCTCACGCCATTCTGCTGAGGAGTATACGGTACTGTTAGAACCAATTGGACGCCTTTTGCCTTGCAAAATACTGGAAAATGTCGTCCAACGTACTCACGGCCATTATCGCATCCAAGTTTAGCCAACTTTGCCATCGCTTCAAACTCCTTGAACTTCTAAAAAACCTCGCTCTTGCGTTTCATTAGGTAGATTACTTTAAAATGTAAACATCCGTGAATGTCACGAAATATCGATGAACATCAAACGTGGTATCCGCAAACGTCAGAGTGCACTAATTCAAGCGGCCTACTTGACCTTGGTATTGAACCTTTTGTTTGACTGTTTTCCAGCTAAACAGCTTTCGCAAACATCGTTTTTGTTGGAAGTCTCGATGCAAAAATCTACTCCTTCTACCATCTTCTGTGTCATAAGTGTGGTTACGCCAGCATTACTTAGATAGCCAAGTCTTCCGTGCCATGTATCAAAACCTAACCGGTTTTTTCCTAGCAAAGCCTTTAAGTTTTCAATGTTCGAAACCAATTCCAGGGAATACAAACCATCAATTACTGTTCCTTGAGCAATGACCTCTCTCAAGTCTGTAATTGTGACCTTACCATCGGAAAAAGTAACCCTTTTTCCCTTAGTGATAGCCTTTCTAACCGAAAGGAGATTAGTCTATAGTTTAGGAATAATAAGTACATTATACAATTCAATCTTGTTTATTTTACCATTAAACATGGTCTTAAGTGATACATTGCCTTTTCCTCATTGCCCTTAGCCCCCATTGACTCACCAGTTTTGGCTGTGGACAGTTCTATCGGTTTGGCCAGCTTCGAGATGTCCTCCACTAATCTGCCGACATATTGAATGCTGAATTTCGGTGTTTTTTTAGCTTAGATTTGTTCGTGGCTTGCGGTCCTCAATGTGTCAAGCACCATTTTCATCCGTTTTTAATCTGTATGTTCGAAAATAATTGCAACGAAAACCAAAGGCAATTACGAGCGACCAACTTACCCGCAACAGTCGACTCAATCTATTCAAGGAAAACTTCTCGAGTGACCTTCCATTTTCTTCGATGATGCTAGAGCAGTGGACGGCAATGGCTTATTTTCCCATGTTTGTTATTTTGCTCGTTTTCAGTGAAGAATTTTCCAACAACTTTACCGATACTAGTCCGTCAGATTGAAGCAATGGAAAACTCCCTCGGTGCTTTTCCCCCCTTACTCAAACAACCTACTACCTCCTATTGCCGGGTCAGTGAAAAGTCTGCATTCGAGTGGAAAAGAAGTTCAAGAGGAGCATCATAAAATATTTATTTTCCCGTTTGGCTGAAGTTGAGTGCAACACAATAATAAATTCGAGGGCGCCCCTTCGCCTAGTAACTACATCCCTTCTACCTGTTTAAGTCAGAACCTAGTGGCTACTGACTAGCAGAAGGATGAAGTTGCATCCCATCTCTCTCTCTATTTTGATCCAGCCAGGACTTCTGGTTTTTGCTAAACTGTGCGAGGGCGAACGGGTGGAAGATATTCGATTTGCCTTAATGGCTTGCCCGGTAGTTGCTTCACAGTTTGTTCCGGTACGGTTCATAAGTTATGAAATATTCCGGCGCAGTTTTGATGATCGAAACTCTAAACCCTCGGATAATGGTTGGTCCAGATACGGTCCATATATTGGGAAGATGAGTACATGGTGGATTAAACGGGGAATGTTTGTTGAGCTTGTGAATTTAATATAGTAGCATAGTGACGACGAACATGATTGCCTTCAAGAAAGAGTCAAGCTCTAAGGCGAAAACAAAATGTTGACAGATTGAATATTAAGAGATCTTATTAGAAATTGGAAATCAGATTTCAGATTTACGGATTCAGAATTCAGAATTCAGAACTGCAGAAATTGATCAAAGAAACGGATTCGTGCGCTTTTATTGACAAAAATAAAGTGACTCGAGAAGATATTTTGAACTGGGAAAGGCTTTTCAAAAAACTTGGAATGAATATTGTAGAATGACGTTAGAGTTTCTGAAAGTTGTTGCCACGAGGAAGGAATTGGACCTACGATGCCAACCATGCTCCAAGAAATGAACTCAAGCTGTTTGACCCTGTTTTCGAACAAGAATACCGAAGCAGATAGATCGATCATAGTATTTCTGAAAATATTAAATCCCATTTTGACGGATCAGGGATATAAGCTTTACATTTCATTGGTTTTCTCAAAAACCGTAGGGGCGCGAATTTCATCAAGGTAATACTAAGTAGGTAAAAAATTTCACATTTTCTATGTTGCAAACAATTTAGAGCTGATTTTGAATAATTTGGGGCGCTGATTCCGGGACTTAGCACGGTTTTTACGCGGTACATATAACAATTAACACGGTATGTGAGAGAAAATATTGAGACCTGAGATAATGGACCTGAGATATGAGGCATCATACATGAGGCTTGAGTCGTGAGCTCTGAGACATGAGATCTGAGACATGGAACCTGATACATAAGGCCTGAGACTTGGCCTGAGACCAAAGATCAGAGAGTCTTTGGCAGAGACCTAAGACGTAAGAAGTGAGATGTGAGACGTGAGACGTGAGATGTGGGACCGGAGACTTAAGACGTGAGACCGGAGACGTGGGACTGGAGACGTGAGACGTGAGACGTGAACGTGAGTCATAAGAAGTTAAAAATGAGAAATGAGCCATGACAAGTGAGACATGAGACGTGAGAAGTTATAATTAGGACCTGAGAACTGAGACCAGGAAAGTGAGTAGTGAGAATTAAGCCGTGAGAAGTTAGAAGTTAGACGTGGGGAGCGAGATGTGAGCCATGAGAAGAAATAAATGAGCCATGCCAAGTGAAACGTGAGAAATGAGAAAAGAGCCATGAGAAATGAGCCATGAGAAGTGAGACATGAGTAGTGAGACATGAGATGTGGTACGTGAAAAGTGAAAAGTGAGACGTCAGAAGTGAGAAGTGAGACGTCAGAAGTGAGAAGTGAGACGTCAGAAGTGAAAAGTGAGACGTAAAAAGTGAGAAGTGAGACGTGAGAACTGAGACCTGAGACGTGAGAAGTGAGAAGGGAGACGTGAGACATGAGAAGGGAGACATAAGACATGAGACGTAAGATGTGAGACGTTAGAAGTGAGACGTGGTTCGTGAGATATGAGAAAAGTTAAGTTAAATGTAGGAAGTGAGATGTGAGGCGTGAGAAGATAGAAATAAGCCATGAGATGTGAGAAGTGAGACATATAAAAAAACTGTGAGAAGTGAGAAAAGAGACGTGAGACATAAGGCGTAAGCAGTGAGAAGTGAGTCGTGAGAAGTAAGACGTGAGACGTGAGACGTGAGACGTGAGACGTAATACGTGAGACGTGAGACGTGAGACGTAACACAGGAGACGTGAGACGAAAGACGTGAGACTTAAAACCTGAGACATGAGACCTGAGCCCTAAGACCTGAGACATGAAACGTGGAACGTGAGACATGAGACGTGAGACGTGAGACGTGAGACGTGAGACGTGAGACGTGAGACGTGAGACGTGAGACGTGAGACGTGAGACGTGAGACGTGAGACGTGAGACGTAACACAGAAGACGTGAAACGTAAGACGTGAGACTTAAGACCTGAGACATGAGACCTGAGCCCTAAGACCTGAGACATGAAACGTGAGACATGAGACGTGAGACGTGAGACGTGAGACGTGAGACGTGAGACGTGAGACGTGAGACGTGAGACGTGAGACGTGAGACGTGAGACGTGAGACGTGAGACGTGAGACGTGAGACGTGAGACGTGAGACGTGAGACGTGAGACGTGAGACGTGAGACGTGAGACGTGAGACGTGAGACCTGAGACATGAGACCTGAGCCCTAAGACCTTAGACCTGCGACATGAGGCGTGGAAATGTGAGACGTGAGATGTGAGACGTGAGATGTGGGACGTCAGACGTGAAATGTCAGACGTGAAATGTCAGACGTGAAACGTCAGACGTGAAACGTCAGACGTGAAACGTCAGACGTGAAACGAGAAATAAAATATTTCTGCAATACCTCAAAACGATTTTTGTTTTTTTTTTCAGAGACATGAATCTTGTTAACGACTGTAATAAATAAGTTTATAAAGTAAAGCTGGCAAGTTATAACTATAATCTTTCAATATAATGATAAGCTATCACATTTCAATAGTTTTTGGACCCTGCCCTGACTATAAAGGCAGAAACACAATACAGCGCATCACAATTTTTGCATCACAATTTTTGCATCACAATTCAGCGTCAAGAGACATCTAAGATGTCTCTTGACGCTGAATTGTGATGCAAAAATTGTCGGGTGCGTCGCGTCCGCGTTTTAGTACTTATCGACAGCGTTGACCGCTGACGTGACGCGACGACCGACGCTGTATTGTGTTTCTGCCTTAACGGCGCTCAAGCACGTTAAAAGTTTAATATGACCTTGTCCATAAAAAAAACATTACCAATACTTCTCTTTTTTTTCTTTCTTCCCGACAGAACTACCGGACGGTGGTCCCACCCTGTGGACGGAACAGAACCGCTACGAGCCGGGCGATGTCCTGCGAGCCAACTGCAGCTCCCCACCATCGAGGCCCAAGGCCGAACTGAAGCTGACACTCAACAACATTGTGGTAAGTGGATTTTCCACAGTTAACTTTTCACCCTTTCTTGAACCCGTACATTACCATTCAACGACTTCAACGTCGTTCGAGAACAACACTCGAAAAAAAAACCGGGATGCAGAAAAGACCATTCACAAAAACCTCGGAAGCCCGGCATTCACCGGATCTCGGCAAACGGCGTCGCCCGGAAGGAAGCCGCCAGACCCAGCCGGAAAAAACGAGTGCTGCCTCTTAATGAAAGAGAGAGGGCCCGCTTTTTGCCATCAGCTTTCGGTGGCCCGGTTTTTGTCGTAATCCAATTTGAGCTAAAGATCTTAGCCATCCGGTTAGTCGGTGGTGGCCCTTTCTTTACAAAAAAAAAAACAAATTTTAACAACAAAAGAGGAAGAAGAGGAAGCAGAAAATGTTGTTGCAAATCAAGATTTTCATCCATTTGTGCTGTCTTTCGCGATGTCGCTTCAAGAGGTGGAAGCGGAGAACCTGCTGAACGGGTTGATGCAGTTGGCTGCAATAGAATGAGCTTCAGCTCATCAGGGTAGAAGGAGTAAGGGTGGAAATTTCACATTGCATAAGGTGCATGGTGAATGGTTTAGCAAATAATGACAGTTTCTGGTAGGGAAAACGGAAAAGGAGAAAGAAAATTCAACGTCAGATTCCGGCACACAAACGAGATCCGCAATCAGGTGGATTTCGTCACAAACGATGCAAACTAAGTGAATTAAGAGCGCTCGAGCCAAGCGATGCAGATGCAAGGGTTTTAATTTTGGGTGACATTTTTAACTGAACTCTAGTATTGATGATGGGTTTTCGTCTCCCTGCCATTTTTTAATGTGGCCAGTTTTATTTTTCAAAAGTATTGATTCGTTTTTCAAATGCTTGTTTTCAAACCAAGTAATTATTGAATAATAAAATTTCATGAAAAAAAAACTGAACAGAAACACTTTTGTCTCTCTTATAAGGAAAATGTTTTAGATCTTTTGCTGAATTTACCTATTTTATTGATGAGGCTGTCCTTGGATTTCTATCTTTTTATAAAAATGGGGAGATTTTCTCTGAGCCACGTAACTGTTTTTTTTTGCATTTGAATTCTAATATTTCATATTAAGACGTCAGACATGATACATGAGACATGAGACATGAGATATGAGATATGAGACATGAGACATGAAACCCACCTCAAGTATCTCACCATTCCTATCTGATGTCTATGATCTCTATGATCTCAGGTCAAATGTCTCAAGTCCATGTCGCATTTTCTCACGGTCATGTATGAGGTTCAATCCTTTCATGTTTCAGATTTCATGTCTTATGATTTAAGCATTTTATTTCATATATCATGTTTTGATTCTCATATCTTAGACTCATGTCTCAGGTCTACACGCTCCTTTTGTCAAACTCACAATGAAGTTGTTTTGGTTCAAAACAGCACTTTAGTGGCAACCCTCAACTTAGTGTTCGCAGTTTGAACTCCATTTTGGACCATCGCAAGGAGGAAAAATTTCTAAGTTCGGGGCGAAGTTTAAGTTCATGGAATCGAACGAACTTCAGTGAAACCTAATTTTGAGAACGACAAAAGGAGCGTGTAGGGCCCTCAGGTTTCAGGTCTCATTTGTCATGTCACATTTATCTTGTGTAGCAAACACTTTGAACTACTTCGTCTGAATTAATGAATTCTCATCCTAAGAATCAAAACCGACAACCCTAGCCGGGAATTCCTAGGTGGCTTACCTGGTGCCACAACACAAATCAGAACCCTGGTAAAGCCGGAGCGACACTTGGTTGGAGTTTGAGTGAAGCCCAACCACAGAAAGCTATATGAGAAGTAGTCCTGTACCGAATGAAAATGCGGTCTGATTTTCGTAAACGTGCCACCAGCTCCACATTTCCCGGGCTACACATTCATCCGGAAGTGGGAGACTTCCGAAAATTCGAGGGACCGAAATTAAATATTCTCCAGCTCGCCTGACACTGTTATGGGTTTTATTTTTCTGAAGCCAGCCAAACAAAATTGGTGCTGTTTTCGGCTTCCGGGTTCTTTCCGTCAAGCAAAACTCTCCAGAACAGGAAAGAATATCTCGCCGGATGCCGAAAAAAGGGCGACTGATTTCTTCCTCATTCAAATTCGAGTGACACAGGATGGTTTAATTAAATTTAGTACACAACAGCAACTCTGAACTGGAATGCTGAGGTTAGGATAGAACAAAAACTGGGAACTATGTGGAGAAATCCTCTTCAATGCGGTTAACCGTTGCAGAGCTTTATTATTGACTTAGATAGTTGATTTGAATGAAAAAATTAAAAAAAAAAGATTTTTTTTTCGAGAGAACAAGGTATATTTGTGGGTTGAAATCTTCGATATCATACTCCTCACGAATTTTTGGAATCATGTCAGAAATAGTTGTAATCTCACTTATTCGATTTTCCAAAAATAGTAAAAATTTATTTTTCAAATGCTGTATTTCTGAGACTAACATATCAAGACTATGAATTCTTCAATGGATGAAGGATACAAAAGGGTTCAAAAGCTGTTTTTGGTTTTTATGAGTTCATCAGTTATCAAAGTTCTACTTTACTCAAAACTTATTTATTTTAAAGTTTAAAACGTTCATGTTTTCATTTTTGACATTTTTTATTCTAAATAAAGTCCAATTGAGCTGAACTTTTACACAAGTCAATTTTTTGGATCAATTTACAAAACGTGTTTGGTCCGTTTCCGAAATTCAACATGACCTTTTTAGCAGCTGCCCTAATCTAATGTTCATACATATGTATGTATAGAACGAAAGAGTCAACAAGTACAATTGGGATTTGGTCAACAATTTGAATAATTGTGAGTCAATAACATATTTTATCAATTTACTGATAACTTTTTTAGGTTGCCAGGTCCCCTGTTTTTATCCGGGATTGCCCGCATATCTTATATATAAAAATGGAGGCGTTTTCTTTGTAACAACATCACGTATGAATGGTCGGTCGAAACGAAGTGAAATTTGGTATCCGAGGGTTTTTTGGGTCAGAGATGGTTTGTATAATAGTTTCAAGAATCTTACTTTCTATGGAAGGTGGGCTACTATACAATATCAACTAGAAACGGGACAAAACTTTAACAGCTTGAAGAAGATTTTCTCGAAAACTGATTCACGAGCACGAAGTATTTAAAGAGCTTGAATCATTTTCGAACGATTTATTAAGGAACGGATAAAACGAAGTTTACCGAGTCAGCTATTTTAATTTGAAATTTAGAACAATCCGACCCGCCCCGGTTTTGAGGTTTTGAACGAAAAAGTGATATTTTCAAAAAACCGTTCATTTAAAATTTTTTTGGAGATATTTGTAAGCAAAATTTACGAAAGTTCTGTTTTGGAAAGCATTCTAACAAGTAAAACACCTGGTTGAAAAAACTGGAATTTTATCCTGATTTCTGTTAACAAAAATCCAAAGTAACAAATTTGATGTTTTTTTTCTGGAACCAATGGAGTGTTTGAGTTATTTTTTGTACTGGAAGAAGATTCAAAATGATTTTGATTTTTTATTGACTTATTTAAGAGTGGTATTTCATTTATGAAAAAAGCACTTCTGGAATGTCTGCTCTAATGTGTGAGCTGTTTTATTATTTTTCGAAAAAATTTGTAAAAAAACCGAATGTATTTCTGTCGGCGTGTCTTGCTTTTTGTAAAATCTTCGATTTCTCATTGATTAATGAGAATGTATATGAAAGGCGAACTGATTAAAAAGTGACAAACTGGTAAATAAAATTTCATAAAGTTTTCGTGAAATTCAATGAAAAATAGTGAAGATGGCGAAATTCTACGTAAACGTTGTGGGTTTGTATTATACACAACCTCTTCACCTTTTTTTTTTTGATTGAAAAGAATTCAAAAATGACAAAAAGTTGAAAAATTCATTAAATAAAAAAATACATATACAAACCAAAGATTTTAAACTAGCGAAAATAAAAATATGGAATAACATAAATAGCAAAAACGGCAACAATAAACTCAAATTATAAGCAAAAAAAGAAAAGTACTAAATGCATCAGAAACATGAAAAAAAAAACTACCAAAAATTATCTAAAATTGACTATAAATTACGTTGATGATAATCAACGTGATCGGGGTGTTCACCCCCCCCCCCCCCCCCAAGCGGCAAAAAACCGTTACGAAATACACGCAAACGCTGGATTTCATATAAAAACTAAGAACTTTTCCTAGTAGATGTACTTTCGAATTCTCAAATTTTTTCACTCCGTGGGGGTGTTTGTTCAATAAAAGAATTTATTATCACTTAATAGCCTAAAATTGAAAAAAGTCAGTCCGCCAAACTAAAACAGCTGTAACTGGCAATTCCCTGGAACGAATTTCACCAAATAACTTTTTTTGGGGTACTTGCAGCGTTGAATTAGAATTTGCTGACCATATACGCTACCGGCCATAAGTTTGGGATAACCCCCTCAAAAACTTGAAAATTTGTTTGGCCATATCTCAGTCATCTTATGACATAAAGCTTAGTTCTTTTAGAAATGGGACACTTTCTTTTGCTTATAGCTCGTTAACTAGTAATCGGACATTCAAAATTTTGACTGCATTTTGCTGCCTGTGAAAAGTACTATCCGACCTATTTTTATCAAAATTCTAAATTTACCTGTTTTTGAGATATTTACAATGCAAGAAAAAATGAAAAACATAATTTTGCACAGTTTCCTTCAAAATCCATCATTATCAAATTGATAGATGACAAAACCGTTTATTATTCAAAGAGTTAATGTGTGTGAGTGGTAGAAAAGTATGCACACACTGTCAAAAATGTCCACCAAGTTCAAATCAATCATTAGAGTGAAGCACATGATCGACAACTACGGTTAAGGGTCATCTGGAAAGTTAATTCTCATACCAGAATTTTTAATTTGGAATAAGCGAAAAACTAAGGGTGGATCGCTGAAATGTCCAAAAAAATTTCTCCGATAAGCTGAAAGTGTTGCCATTCAGTCATTCAAACCCAACCTCAAAAAACAATTTTTTGCTGTTTCTAGAGCTTGTAAGCTGTACAGCCAGCACAGAGACAATGGGAAAGATGATGTTTGATTAACGATAAAACTTATGAAATATCCTATTTATAACAAAATCCAGCGTTTGAATCCTATATCATGTCTGCTCGTGGCAAGGTGCCAAGCATATCAAAGTAAGTATTTGCTAGTTGTTTTGTATAAAATAAAATAATTTGCCCAAACTCTGCTCCTGTGAAAAAAAACAACTATTTTCAAAACGAAAATTTTGGTTTTCGCGGTTTTTTAAAGCCCAAAAAGAGTAATCTTGTATGTACACTTCACAACCTCCGATGTATACTAACCAATTATACTTGAACTTCAATCTCATGATGGTTTCACTTCGTTATTGTCAGATTTTGCCAGCAGAATTTGCATTAAAACGCTTTAAAGTAGCTCAAAAATAATCAAGTTATGTTTATTTCAAAACAGCTTTACCACTAAATTGCCCTCAGTATCTTTTAAAAGAGAAGTGTTGAACCGAAAAGTAGCAGAAATTGAAGGAGAAAGTTGTAGCAATCTAAAATTCAGATAAGACGAAGTATAAGTTTGAAAAACTGATCAATATCATGAATAAAAAAGGGTACGCCAGCCAATAGGAGGTGCCAAGAATAAAGTAATTTTTTTTCTTACAAAAAAGATAAATATTTTTTTTTCAAATTTTTTCATGAATTATCAGAAAATTACCTTCATTTCCTTCATAGAAAGTATTTTGATCAAACAAATGGTTTTCGAGATACACGCACTCGTAACTGTCCCATTTCTAAAAGAACTAAGCCTTATTGCATTTCTTTTGATCTCATTCTAAAGTCGATGATCAAAACCCTTTCCGTATGTTTTTGGCAAAATGTATATGTTAACTAAATATGACTTAAACTTGGCTTAAAGTTGGAAAATTTCCAAAAAACCGCACTTTATATTCAAAGCCGATCAGTTCAGGGTTGGGTGGACCGAATTTAAAAATTCGCATTGCATTTGAATCTATTTTCATAAATATCAAAACAATTTTTGTTTTAATTTTGTGCTATCGATCAAAAGTTTGGGCTCACCCCTCAGTATGGTGATACGTTTCTCTGTCATGAAACAACGTATAGCTAATCTGATAAGTTATATTTAATACACATGAGTTGTTTTCGCTTTTTGGATATTTAGTAAAAATGTTTTTTCAGACTAACTTCGTTGAAACTTTAGCTAAAGTTTGATCATTTTTTGATAATGTTCACCAAATAGTCGGTATGTTCAATAAATAACTGCGAACTTGTTTCGATCATAACTTTATTTTTTTACGAGTTATTGCAGATCGGTTTGGCTTCATGTTTGATGGATCAACATATCTCGATCCCTTTCAGAAATAAAAAGACTTGAGCCTTTAAGTGTTAAATTGCCTTTGGGGCCGTTCAGATACCACGTGGACAGAAAAAGAAGATTTTTACCCCCTTCTCCCTCTCCGTGCATAAGTGTGGACATTTGACAACCCCTACCCCCCTCCCCCAGATGTCCACCTGGGCACAGATTCGATTTTTGTTGCCTACATCTAATACTACATTTCCGATTTTTACAGAATGCATCTCAATTTGATATTATCAAAAGCCCATATTTTTTCTGAATTGAAGATATCGAGACTGTCTAGACAATTTTAATTTATAAGATAGATACATTTAAATTTCAGAATATTTATATTATATTTGCCTCGACGTAGCAAAAATGATCGATTTTGATTTATTGATTTTTAAAATTTTAACTAACATACTTTTACGTTTTTAATACAAATTTTAGATAAATATATAGAAAATGGAAAAACACATCAAATTAAACATGTGTTTTCTCTTAATTAGTTTCTTTTCTTTTTTTTTAATTAATAATTTATTTTTCTTTCTCAGGTTAATTTATTGTGATATTTTACGTCTTTCATTAGCTTTTATGCACTATTACCCCTTTGGCTCGAAGGGCCGCATACATTTTGAGCCGTTATCACAATTAAACAATTTAAATAATGATCAATAGTTTTTATACAAAATTCCAATCATTTATTTAAAACTTTCAAAATTAGGTTAATCAAGTAAGAAATGGTTACGATACAGTTGTTCCGAGACCAAATTATTATTAAAATTCAAAAATAAATTCCAATTATGGGGATTTTATGGTAGTAAAAAACTACATTAAAAATGTGGAACTTTGATTATTGGTTGAAACTTGATATCAGTTATGCTTTTCACATGCTTTGATTAGTACTTTTGCTCCAAAGCTGTTAAAGGCTCGCGTTACCTGCGTGTGTATGTGAGTGCAGTTGTTCACGCATTGTTTGTTTTCTATGAAATTCTATGAAATTTATTTTTATCAATTCTATCATCACTTTTCATCATTTTTCATGTTCGTGCTATTCATTTCAAGAATATTCGTTACACCGAATACTTGAAAAGGGCCAATAGTCGGTATTCGGTCGTTCGCGCTATTCGGTACATCATTAATGATCTCTATTAAATTTTCTAAAAATACTGGATATACTATTTCTGAAACTAGAGGTGATGGATAAAATCTTAAATCGAGTTCAGAAATTTATTTTCAAAATCAGTTTTAACGCACAGGCTCCAAAAACCTGCCTATATTTTAATTTTTCCCAGGTGAGAGAAACTATTCCGTCATCCCCGACTATTTTCTCGGAAACAATGTAATCGCTCATGTTGAACGTTCGAAAAACATTTTTTTAAATTTTTGACCAACAAGGATTTTAGGATTCACACCAATTATATCGCCTATACTGTTTTCATCTACATAAAAATATTTAAAATTTTGATTAGAAATCCAGCTTAATAATTTAAGTTAAAAATCCACTCTGAATCTGAAAGTTTTGTTATTTCAATTGCCATTGAATATGACTTTTCACTGTTATACTGAAATACTAACTTTCAGAAATTAACTCTTTATTCAATATGTTTTTATTGAATTAAAACATTTTAAAAAAAAGTTAGAAAATATTGAAAGCATGAAGAAAAAATACGGCTTTTAACTTTTTTCATAAGTAATTCGTTTCAAATTAGCTACTTTTTTTTTGGATTCTGTTACAACAAAATTAAAAATTTAGTATGAGAGCTTAAAATTCAAGAAACAAATAAAAATGAAGCTGAAAATGAAATGAAGATTCAACAAAATACTTCAGAAAAATAATTAAATATTCAGTTTTAAATTCATAGCAATTACTAACAAACACTTTTCTTCTAATTGTTTTGAAATTGTTGCAAATTGAGAATCAGTAAAATTTTGATCAGGGTCTTACTCTGATATGAAGATTTCCAGTAAAAATATTGTGGATAACTTGAAGATTTTTTTTACATTTATATCGAAAAATTCTTTAAAAAATGCTTAAAGTTATAATTTTTAAACTACCAAATGTAAAAATAAAGAAAACAATCTTTTTATCAACACTTTTTCGCAGTGAATATTTTAGATTCCCCCCCCCCCCCCCTGCTCCACTCTGTTTCTCGAATTGAACGTTTTTTCGCAAGATATTAACGATCCTTCTTATTGACTGATTTTTGAAAATTTAAAAAATCACCCCCCCCCCCCAGGAGCCAACTCTAGGACCGCCCCTGTTTAAAGATCAGTGAAGACCGCCATCTTGGATTTCAAGATGGCGTTAGATAGAGGAGTTCAGATTTTACTGGTTTAGCCCTTTAATCCAATGATAATATTGTGGGAATTTATGCAATATTCAGTGATTCACAGTGATTCACAGTGATTCACACATCTTGGACTTTAAGATGGCTTCTCATAGCGAAATTCTGTTTTTCTTAGTTTAGCCCTTTACCCAACACCCATATTTTGAAGATTTTATGCGATTTAAAGTCATGAACAGCATTTTAAAGTTAAGAAGAAGAGAAACTTTAAATTTTAGCTTTTTATATGACTCCCATAAAACCATTAGAAAATTAGCCATTTATCTAACCATTAAGCATTGAATTGACTGAGATTTAAAGCATTGAATTTACTAACGCCATGATGGTTGCAAAATCGAAGGGCACAACATGACGCCATATTGATGGACTTACAATGTCAAGTGTTTGGAAATATTTTTTACAGGTCTATTTTCCATCAATTCCATCATGATTAAGGCTGGAAAATTTCATACAAAATTTGGTAACAGTTCGGCCCAGCCTGGTTGCCCGGATTCCAATAAAAAATGCCCGGATTTTGCCCGGCATTATTAACTTTATTAGGCAAATCAAACAAAAAAAACAACAAAAGCCTCCAAAACGATTTTTTTTTTGAGCAAGTTTAATAAACATAGAAATGAAATGTGTTTTGGAAGCCATGTTTTATAAAAGCTTTATAAAACTTTAAAAGCATAATGATATTATTGGTCATGATGAGGTTTTTAGGAAAGGGCAAAATAGCCAGATTTTAGCTTTATTAGAGATTTGGCGATGCATAGAATGCGCTTTAGCGTTTACAGGTATGCACTTCGATTTTTACTTTCGGTTAGAACAACATCTGGACGTGGTCTTGTGGTAGCGTGCTCGATTGTCTCCACGAAAATCGGGGTTTGATCCCCAAGCCGAGCAAGTTTTTTTTCAGTAAGTTATTTGATAGAATGAGTGACCATTCCGATGCGATATATGTAGGAAATGTATTAAAGAAGTAATCGCAATCAGCCAATTGAACAAATCTTGGAAAATCGCTGTTTGTCAAGTTTGGAATCCGTCGTGTGGCATCATGGCGGCACTAACTACTGAACATAGCAAATAATCAAGAGAAGGTTATATGAACTAATGCTAAGGGTGAATTTGAGGAAGCTTTTTTACGATTTTACGATTTTTTTTGGAAGCTGAAGGCCACTGGCCACTTAAAGCTGAAAAGAAGGTCATTGAGACTTGTTTTGGAACTTGAAAGTATCAATAAAAGCTTAAATTTTTAGCTGCATAGAACGTACTTCAGATTAATGGTGGGACAGAGTTAGCTTTTTTTGCACTTGTTTTATGTAACTTTTAGTTGCTTGGAGTAGGTGTCAATTTCTTTAGTTTCACGTCTCTTCTTTTCAAGTTTTACTGCTCAAACCTCACATATTACGTTCATTCTCACGTTTTACTTCTCACTTCACTTTCTCACCTTCACTTTGCTTCTCCCCATTTTACAACGAGTGTCTCATGTCAGAAAAAATCCTTCCATGTCACATCTAGCATCTCACATTATCCGGGTGGTTCTTACGGCTCATATAACGCGTCTCACATCTCAAAGTTTATCTTCTTTCAACTCATCCTCTTTTTACGACCTTACAACATACGACTCACATCCCATCCGTGTTAGAATTTCAAGTCCGACATCTCACATCTCACGACTTATGTTCCATCTTCTTGTGTTAGACAAAGACAATTCTTCTCACGTTTCATCATTCACATCTCGCATCTTACATGTTATGTCTCATCTTCACTCGGCGCATGTCGCAAGTTTCATGTCTCACCTTTTGACGTCTCATCTACTCATGTTTAAATCATTTTTTTTTTTTGCTATGTCAATTAACTGACTGCGGATCACAATATTCGGGTTTTCTCGTTAAGCGCTAGAATGTAGAGAAGAGTGAAGAGTAGCAGAGGGATAAGAAAAAAACATAAAAAATGGAAAATTTAAACTTTTAAAATACATTGTCTATAGTTGGATTCATCCATTATTATTCCATCAAACGATTGGGTTCGGGGCATCAGAGTATCCTTCTTTTGCAAAAGGAACAGGTAGCGGTATGTGCTCGTTACCTGTTTCGAATACTGGACGTTTCTCAACTTATGTCAAGGGAATTTGGCATGACTGAGAAAAAGATAGTATTTGATTACTTTTTGCAAAATAAGGACGCACTCTTTTTTCGGAAGCTTTGGGGGCGGGATTATAATTTGCATGCTATCTTGGTTAGTCAACAACATGGTTATAGCTTCTCGAGACTTTTCCCCTTCTCACCCTGGATACCGTAAGTGCCTCTGTTTACGATTCTATTCCCTTGGCATTCTCATTGAGTGGCTATGATTGTTTTGCGTGGTAACCAAGATGGACGCGCAGGTTATTTTTTTGGCCATAACTGCGGCGCTGCCGCAAACCCAAAGTGGATACATACATACATACATACATACATTGTCTATAGTTGGATTCATAACTTTCAAAATTTTTGCCCTTTTCCATCCGCATGTTACGCAATTTTTTTCGTTTTTATTCTTGAATAATAGAACATCCATTTCAAATTAAATTCACCGGTTTAACACTCAAATCCTATTTGCCTAATGCTGCTCGATTTCCCATAAAGTGAAACTTCATTTGCACTCCACTGCGTTCGTTAAAATGTGACAAACTAATCGAATCAAGCGTCAAATGGAACTTTTTCCGCCGTGTTTTATCTTCACGGCTACTGTCATCACTAGAAACTCTAGCTATGTATGAGTTGCAATTTTCGTCAATTTCCGTTTCCCTCAGAAATTTTGAGTCCGGAAATCACAAACCCAAACACACATACAGTAAGCGACTATCTCGGTTTCTTCATTAGAAAACTTTTCTTTGATTTAGGAACTGCTGACGATGAAATGATCAGACAGAAATCATTTGACGTCTATCAAAAACACGTCAGGGGAAGAAAAAAAGACCAACGCGAACCGAAAAGCTTTCAGATCCAATTAAAAATTGACGAGATCCATTTATTAAAGTTGAAATGAGAAGCTGTCATTTTGTCGGTTTCCATTTTGAGATTGGACGCAGCCTCCTGATTATTCTTTGGAAAATCAAAGCTATCTGCTTAGCGTTCCCTGGATTGGATGATCTGGATTGAAGTCAGTTTTGGTATTTAGGTGACAATTTAAGTGTGAATTAAAGAAGAAGCACTAGTAACATTTTCAATCACTTGTTTCCAGTGAAATATCGATTGATAAAAGCCAAAAGCAACTTTAATTCCAAACACCAATTGACCTCTTCTAGATTCCAGATCAACGTTTGGAAAACAAAACCAACAAATATCACTGA
Organism: Uranotaenia lowii; assembly: GCF_029784155.1. Taxonomy (NCBI): domain Eukaryota; kingdom Metazoa; phylum Arthropoda; class Insecta; order Diptera; family Culicidae; genus Uranotaenia; species Uranotaenia lowii. The sequence goes on along the minus strand of NC_073691.1, from coordinate 150,056,751 downwards.
TTAGCCATCACGATTCAGTCCGGAAAACCTTCCGGGAGACGGTTCCGGTTTCCGGTTCGCACAATTTTGATCTTGTCTTGCGGCGGCCTGGATGAATGGAATGTAATCTAGCCGACTTTGCCGGCTTTCTTTCATTCTTATCGACGCTTTTGAAACCGGGGAAAATAACACGTGCCCCGCATGAATTCTGCTAAACCGATACACTTTCGCTTGCTCCCGCGTAATAATTATTGTGCAAACGCGTTGGGAATTCGAGCCAGCGATTTATTACCTTCGCCGGCAATTGAGAAGGCAAGTCGATAGCTGATTGTATTGGAAGATTGCCGATAGAATAGATAAAAAAAAAACAAATTAAAAGATTCTATAAAGAATGCTTGACCATGGAATTTTTTCAGATTGTAATAACAAACTACTTAATGCAATATCTTTTCAGCACTAAAATTTCATTACTAATTCTTGGACAAATATGGCGAAACTATTGGAAAATTGTTTTAACACGTCGATTGAAAAACTAAATTTATTTTTGTGCAAAGAAACTGAAAAAGGTCATATACACAGCTATGGGCATTTCAGTATAAATAAGAATTTTCACGAGATTAGGGTAGATTTCTGACACAAATTAAAGCAAGACAATGCTCTCAAAAAAGACATAAATGTCCAAAATGCAGGAAAGGATAAAAAAAAATACATAGATTCAAAAAATGACAAAAATGACAAAACTGACACAAATGACAAAAATGACAAAAATGACAAAAATGACAAAAATGACAAAAATGACAAAAATGACAAAAATGACAAAAATGACAAAAATGACAAAAATGACAAAAATGACAAAAATGACAAAAATGACAAAAATGACAAAAATGACAAAAATGACAAAAATGACAAAAATGACAAAAATGACAAAAATGACAAAAATGACAAAAATGACAAAAATGACAAAAATGACAAAAATGACAAAAATGACAAAAATGACAAAAATGACAAAAATGACAAAAATGACAAAAATGACAAAAATGACAAAAATGACAAAAATGACAAAAATGACAAAAATGACAAAAATGACAAAAATGACAAAAATGACAAAAATGACAAAAATGACAAAAATGACAAAAATGACAAAAATGACAAAAATGACAAAAATGACAAAAATGACAAAAATGACAAAAATGACAGAAAGGACAGAAATGACAAAAATGACAAAAATTATAAAAATGACAAAAATGACAAAAATGAAAAAAAATTACAAAAATGACAAAAATGACAAAAATGACAAAAATGACAAAAATGACAAAAATGACAAAAATGACAAAAATGACAAAAATGACAAAAATGACAAAAATGACAAAAATGACAAAAACGACAACAATGATAAAAATGACAAATTGTGTTTGATATTGCTGGTAATTGTTAAATTATGAACATTTTTGTATTTTTATTATTTTTTCTTGTATTCTCAACTCAATGGTATTTGTTCAGTTTTGGCTTCGCTTAAAGGAAAGTTGCTCAGAATTTGCCGATGTATTCCACTTTTATGCAAAATTAGACAAAAGTTTCAAAAATTTGAATTCTTATTTTAAAAATTTCCAGATCATAAATATCCCTTGACTCTTGAGGAACGCCGCGACCGAAGGCCGAAACGTTCGGGCAAAGTGGGGGAGAATATTGAAGAAAATAGCCTGGATTCGCTTGGCTCAGTTATTTGTGGGAAAAAATCTGAAATGTTTCGTCAGAATCATTCCGAGTTTTGTGATTAAAATATTATTTAAACATTAAAATTAAATTAATGTGATTATATTTTGGATTCAATATCTATTTGTTCTTGAATATTAGGTTGGATCGTCTTTCGCACAAATTTCTGATTCTTATCTTGGTTTTACTTTACATATTTAAACTTATTGCATATTTCATTTTCGAATCTCATAATTCCGAAACATGAAAAGTAAATGTCATAAATTGCAAGCCGTTTTGAAGATTTGATTTAAAATTTTTAATTTTAATTTTTATTCATAAACGGAAATTATAAAAAAAAATCATAGCTCGAAATTTTCATTTAGATTCACAAGTAATTTTTTCCAGATAATCATCAATAATTAAGTCTAAAGTTAAAATATCTCAAAACTTTTTACAACGTTCAAAAACCTATATGTTGAGTTTAAAATTGGGAAAAACTTGGTTTGTTTTTCATTAATTTCAAATGTAAGTAAAAATGTAGTTTCAACATCTTGAAATATCTATTTTTTCGAAGGCTTGCAAACAAACACCCTTCCTGATTAAATCAAAGCGTTTAGAAGCAAACAGGTTGATTTGTGTGAGTAATGTAAAAAACTAGCCCCTTAATTTATGCAGCATCCTTCTCCATCGTTCGATTTTAATTTTTTTTTCGGCCGTAACACCTTAAGGAAAGCGATGAAATCTTAAACAAGAAACACAGAAATTCAGAAGTTGTTTCCTTAATGGTCAAGAAAACTCGTTAAAATCGTCTGATCAATGCTACCTCAAAGCATTCAATTCTAAACAAAGACGAAATCGATTTTTAAATCATATTTAAAGAAGTCTAATGAATTTCTGCAACTTTGTTTGACGTTCATAGGAGTCCAGTACTGGTTTTAAAAATATGAAACATGCAACTTTTCCCTTAACCGAAAGAAAAATAATCGAAAAATATTGGAAACATTAATCGATCTTACCCCGGATTACGGTACAGAGATTCAAAAATCGTTAACAAATTCGGGATTCAAATTTTTAAACTCAGGTTCAAAGAAAGGATTTTGTCAGATTTTCTCATATTCAGAATTAAAATTAAAAATTAAGGCCGAAGTTAAGTTTTTGGATTTTAATAAAAGTATACATTGATATTCAGATAAAAGATTTAAATTGCTGGTGAGCGTAGTTTTAAAATTTTGATTCGGGTTTGAAAATTATAATTTCATATTCAATCAGAGTCGATTTGGAAACATAAACCAAGAAAAATCAGAAATATGTATAAGAAGTTTGGAAGAATTTTAAAGATTTCGTTTTAAGAAAAAAAAAAAAGATTTTGATTTTTGAAAAGCGCACAGGATTCTGATTATGAACTAAATTATGAGGGATGAATTCTGGTTGGTCAAAAAACTTGTGCTTGATCTTGAAGTGAAATATGCAACTGAAAGATATGTTATTCGTTTGTTGTTTAACATTATTTACATTGGGGGATGGACATTCGGCCGAAGGTCGCTAGGCCGAAGGTCGCTAGGCCGAATGGATTAAAAGGCCTACGGATGTTCGGCCAAATAGAACAATAGGCCAAATGGAACATTAGGCCGAAGGTTATTTGTCTGAATGGATGTCAGGCCGAATGGACGATAGGCCGTATGGTCGTGAGGTCGAATGGTCGTAAGCAAGGTTGCCGAAATCACAGAAAAATCTGTATTATCACAGAATTTTGAACAAAATTTCGTCACAGAATCTGTGTCACAGATCACAGAATTTTTAAAATTTTCAAAGAATTCACAGAATTTCTAAATTTTGTACCGATTTCCAAAATTATAATTTTTTTTTGTCATTTTCGACTTTTTATTTCTGACTATAATTTATGAAAAAATGAAAATAATTAATGTAAATTGATATTTTTCAGTTAAAACTGTAGGAAATTTCCATTTTGTTGATGTTTGACATGATTTCCCTATGAACTTCATAAAAAAGCGTCACAGAAAACCGTCACAGAATTTTAGGTTCAAATCACAGAATTCGAGAAATTTTTTTTGTCAAAAACACAGAATTTTTTTCGGCAACCTTGGTCGTAAGGCCGAATGGTCATAAGGCCGAATGGAAGATAGGCTGAACAATCGTGAGGCCGAATGGTCGTAAAATCAAATGGTCGTAGGGCCGAAAGGTCGTTAGGCCGAATGGTCATTAGGCCGAATGGTCGTTAAGCCGAATGGATGCTAGGCCGAATGGTCACTAGGCCGAATGGATGCTAAGCCCAACGCTCGTTAGGCCGGATGGATGCTAGGCAAAAAGGTCGTTAAGGCGAATGGTCATTAGGCCGAATGGTAATTAAGCCGAATGGTCGTTGAGCAGAATTTATGTTAGGCCTTTAAGACATATGTTGAATGCAGACAATTTTTTCGGATGGGAAATAAAAATCACTACTTATCTTGTCGACAAATAGAACTGAAGAGGAATTTTATTGTGACATCTTTAAACATTACAACTTTTCGCGCCCTAAATTACATTAAACAATAAACAGCACGAAAACTGGCAACATTATGGTTTAATATAAAACGGTAAACCTCATTGTATATGTCATACCTAGTTATTATATACACATTGCCTTCATGATAACCCATCCCTGAGTAACCTTTGTTAAGAGTGTGAGTAATAAAAGTAGATCGATAGAGAAAACACGCGTCTCTTCTACACGTCCGAAATCGTCCCGTTATTGCGAGTTAAGTAGTGTGTTTCCGCGAACCTTGCTCCCTTCCGGCCCCCGTTATAACAGTATACCTCTAGGCGTTTCTTATTTTAGAGTGACCAATATGGATGAGATTCATCAACATATTATCGATTTTTTGCATGTTAGGTCGATCGGTAGTTAGGCCGAATAGTCAACAGGCTGAATGGTCATCAGGCCGAATGGATATAAGGCTTGTTTCGACCATTCGGCTTTGTGACCATTCAGCCTCTCGTCAATTCGGCCTAACGACCATTCGGCCTAGTGACCATTCGGCCTTACGAACATTCGACCTATCGTCCATTCGGCCCAACGACCATTCAGAACAAAGTTAGTCAGACGTGTCTTGTAACACACGATCAGAACTAAGGTTTGGAATTGGAATGATTTGGCGAGCGAACAAAACTTAGCATTCTTCAGTTAGCAGAATCAAAACTAAGCGAGTTTTTTTTCACCCAGTAGCTCACGAATATTCAAAGAGGTGGTTTGAAGAACATCCATGCTGAATGAAACTATGATTTAAAAAGGTGGTCTGTGAGTTCCTTTGAATTCAACTACCGGATTTTAAAAAAAAACCAAATACTAGTCACTAGCTACTTGCTTGCATTCTCAGTGGGTCATTGACTTCGATAAGCCACTGACAATTTTAGCGAGTAGCTAGTGAAATGCTAGAATTTGGGTTTTTGAATACCTACTGTGAGTGAATTCAAGGGAGCTCACGAACATTTCAGCGAGAAAATTATTCCGCTTATCAAAAGTTAGTGGACTTATATGCGTTTTGTGGGTTAACGTTTTTGTGCCAGACGCTGAATTTGCTATTTCAGCTGAATTTGTGTTCCATTTTTTAGGTTTAATTAATATTTGATATTCAAGACCAGGTTTATTTTCCGAAATCAAAACCTTGAGGATTGAAAGTGTTTTTTGACCAGCCAAAAGACTGTGAATTTCAGATTATTTCATCAACTCTTAGGGGTCGCTTCAAAAGGTTCGAGTTTGTATGAAAATTTGACTAGCATTACAATGATCCGATTCCTATCAGTTGTTGGTGTCAGCCAATCATGGAAGTCACAGTTCGCTCTTTGACATCAGATTGATCGGTCGATCGTCTAAGTGCTCGGAGTTTGGAGTTGTTTTTTTTTTTTTGGTATTTTTGTTGGAAGTGGAGCGAACATTTTTCGATAGCTAGAAGCAATCATTTCTTTCCTGGATTGCCGTTGCGGCATTTTGTTGTTAAAAGGACATTTTACGTGAGGGTTATTTATCGTTGAAGTTGGAAGTGAAGAACACGTTTGTGCGTTGGAATCCATTTTGTGGATCAATTGATCGAGTTTGAGTTACTCTCATTAAGTCGACACTCACTGTTTTGTGCCAGTGTTACCAGTTTCTTTTTTGGATTGGCAGCTGCTCTTCAACGGCACCTTAAGCCTTCGTTGTTGAGTTACCTTGAGGGAAAAGGCTAGTGGTTGACATCGTCAACCGCGACCGTGAGATGGCCTCTGGCCAATCTCACGGGTCGGAGGGCCCTTCTGCTCCTCCTGACCCAGGATCAAGCACAAGCACTCCAATGTGGAATATTAATCCTGTTTCCATCTCTAAAACCGTTGATGGGAGTTTCGCGGACCGCAAGCTGCCTGAGTGGATGGATCCAGTTAATGGAGAACTCACTGTTCTTGTAATGACAAGCGCCAACAAAGAAGGAAATCTACCTGATAACCCATTCCTCATCCGAAAATCTATCGAGCAAGCTGTAGGACCTATCGAGGATGCCCGTCCAGAAGCCAAAGGGTCACGCTATGTTTTGAAAGTGAGACAAACCCGACAAATAACAAAACTGCTCAACCTGAAACGACTGATCGACGATACGGAAATTAAAATAAGCTACCATGAATCTCTGAACGTAAGAAAATGTATAATCAATTCTCAATATGGTTTGGGTATGAGCGATAAGGAGTTGAAGGAAGCCCTAAATTCCTCCCGTGTTATTGAAGCGAAAAGATTTTTAAAAAAAGATCCGAAAAATAATGCAAACCTATTACCAACTCCCACCATCCTGCTGACCATGCAAAGTACTGTAGTCCCTGATTTCGTTATGTTTGGATACCTGAGAATTAAGACCCGCCCGTACTATCCTAGCCCTCTACAATGTACTGTGTGCTTTCAATTTGGACACAGTAAAAAAATCTGCAAAAACAAAATGATATGCTCAGAATGCTCTCAGGAGCATGAATCCTCCGACCAACCTTGTCGAGCTGAACTCCACTGTGTAAATTGTAGTGGCCCGCATAGCTCAAGGTCAAGGATCTGCCCAAAGAAACAAGAAGAAATGAATATCGTGAAAATCAAGATAGATGAAGACGTTTCTTATTCAGAAGCTAGAAAACGGTTCGAAAACTCCAAAAAGAATGGTAGCGCAATCCAAAGAAGAATTGAAATCATCAGAGACCCTCAAATTGACGACTTGAAGAAAAATCTAGAGCAGAAAGATGAGGAAATATTTAGATTACGTGGACTCCTTGGAAAACTCCTGAATGAAGTTGCTGATCTTAAGAAGCTGAAAAACAACCTAGATCCAGAAGATAGCCAAACTACCACTGAACACCTCCAACAACAATCTGATCCCCCTTCGGTACAACCAATCAAGGAAATCATGTCAGCAAAGGAAAATAAAGGGAACAAACGCCAGCAGAACCGGAACAACAACGTATGCAGTCAAGAAAATGGAAGTGTATCCCCTCCTATGAAGAAAACCGCTTCCGATTTGGAAAAAGATCGTCATCATCATCTTACCAGTGTGGATAAATCCTCAAGCCTTCTATCGAGTGTACCAAATCCCTCCTTGGGGAAGTAGCATGTGTAATCAACTACAAGTATGTATCCTCTTTATGCTAACTCAGGTTATTTCTGTGATCGTTTCTTCCTCTTATCTTTTCCCGTGACCCAATCCTTTCCTAAAGCTGTTGCTCTTCAATGGAATTTAAGAGGATATCGAATGCGTCGCAATGAGCTCCAATTACTAGTTAAAAACTATCAACCCTACATAATTTGTCTACAAGAAACACTTTGTCAGCCTAATTGCAAAACTTTTGACTCCAACTATGAAATTATCTGTAACCCTCCAACTAGTGTGACTGGTTGGGGTGGAGTTGCGATTGCGATGATGAAAGACCTCCCATATGTTAGAATTCCTCTGAGAACGACTTTACAAGCAATCGCTGTGAAATTAAGTGTCCCTATGGAGACAACGTATGTTTCGTTGTACATTCCTCCTTCCAGAGATAACTGCTCCCTTAAAAATGACCTAGACGAACTAATTGATCAATTACCGAAACCTTTTATTGTTATGGGCGACTTAAACGCCCATTCTCAAATCTGGGGTGGAAATTCCACTGATCTTCGCGGTAAAATTTTAATTGGATTAATGGATAAATACAACTTAAATATTATGAACGATGATTCCATGACATTTTTCAGCCTAGCAAACGGCAGACAATCTGCAGTTGATCTAACACTGTTCTGTGGGTTCCAAAACAATTATAAGTGGCATGTGGAAAATGATCTCCATGGTAGTGATCACTTCCCCATTTTAATTTTTCCCAGACACTCTTCGCCTTTAAACGAAATACCGAGAAAATGGAAGTTTTATAGAGCTGATTGGTATGAATATCAAAAAACACTTGACCTAAGCCTGAATATGGATAAAATTTACACATCAGATGAATTAGTTCAACTAATTTATGATGCAGCCCTTGTTAGTATTCCTAGATCTTCTGGTTTGTCCAATCGTAGAAGCGTTCCTTGGTGGAACCACGAAGTAGCAACTGCAATTAAAGTTCGGCGTAAAAAGCTCAGATTTCTGAAAAAACTAGACCCTGCCCATCCTAAATATAATGATGCACTTATAGCATTTCGGAAAGAAAGAAATAAATCTAGAAAAATCGTAAACGAAGCTAAAACTAATTCTTGGAAAAGTTTTGTAGAGGGATTAAACCCAAATATCTCATCTTCCGAAATTTGGAAACGCCTTGCAGCTCTTCAAGGTAAATTTAAAAAATCTCAACATTTCATCAAAATAAACAACTCTTATTCCACTGATCCACAAGTTGTAGCTGAAGCCTTGGCTGACCATTTTGAAGAAATCGGTCGTAGCCAAACTGAAATAACATTTCATTCAGAGTCTTCTATTTTTGAAACAGATAACAATTATCAAAATGAACGTGATTACAACAGCGATTTAACTCTTAGAGAACTTAATTGGGCTTTAGCTAAATGTTCCAGTAAAAGTACAGGGAATGATGGCATAGGATATCCATTACTCAAAAATCTTACTTTAAAGGGTAAACATAGTCTTTTAAAAACTTTTAATAATATCTGGAAATCAGGATCCATACCATCTAGTTGGAAAGAGTCTATTATTATCCCTATACCCAAGAAAAATAAAAAGGAAGGCTCTCCAGAAGACTATCGTCCTATATCCCTCATTAATTGTATTGGAAAAGTTTTAGAAAGGATAATTAACAAACGATTGATCAATGAACTTGAAGAGAGAAACCTACTTGACCCACGTCAATATGCTTTCCGGGCATGTCTGGGGACAGATGTCTACTTCTCAGAATTGGAAGAGTTCATTAATAAGCCTATTATTGAAAAAGAACATTGTGAAATGCTTTCTATCGACATCTCTAAAGCTTATGACACTGTAAATAGAAATTTCGTTATCGAAACATTAACAGAAATGAATTTCTCTGGTCGAATGTTAAAATTTATCCAAAACTTTTTAATCGACCGTTCATTCAAAGTTCGCATAGGAACGCATCTTTCGTCTACTCGTTCAACGACCCGTGGAGTTCCACAAGGATCTGTTTTATCAGTTACTCTTTTCTTGGTTGCTATCAATCCATTGTTTAAAGTTATACCTGTGAATGTTCAAACTATCATCTATGCCGACGATATACTAATTATAGCGTGCGGGAAACAAAGAATGAGATTAAGGACGAAAATTCAAAATGCTGCCGAAAAAACGCAAAATTGGCTCTTATCAGTTGGCTTCGACATAGCTATTCCGAAATGTCAGCTCTTGCACACCTGTTTGAACAATCGTCATCGAGGGCAGTTACCAAATGTTGTACTTAGTAGCCTTCCCGTTCCAATAGTTAAAAGTATGAAAGTCTTGGGAGTTATTTTTGATAATAAAATGACATTCATTAAGCACGCTCAGGAAAGGAGAAAAACTGCTTCTTCAATGATAAATGTCCTTAAAATGATCAGTGGTAAAGTCCGTGGTTCAAGAGATATTCTTTTAAGAGTCGTTAACAGTGTTGTTGTTCCTCGATTATTATATGGGATTTGTATTAGCAGCAGAAGAAAAGATCTTATAATACCGATATTAGAGCCAATCTATAATAAAGCAATGCGTATCGCTTCGGGGGCCTTTTTTTCTAGTCCGACGAAGGCAATGTTATGTGAATTTGGCCAGTTACCATTTGGATATAGAGTTGCACTCGCCGAAGCGAGTATTGCCAACGTATGTTAGAAATGGGTCGTACTTCTGAAAATCTAGTGATGATTAAAAGAGCCGAAAATTCGTTCGAAGCTATTACGTCTTCCAATTTCCCAAAAATCACTCCTTTATGGAGATGGGGTATTCCCAAATGGGATTACCATCCTCCTAAAATAAACTGGTCTATAGCAAATCAAGTCAAGGCTGGAGATAGCCCAGCAATAGTTCAACCTGTTTATAATAAATTGATTGCGGAAAAATACCCAAACCACACTCTTATATTCACTGATGGCTCTAAAACAGATACCAATACCGGCTTTGGAATATATTCAGCGGAATTTTCGTACAGTAAGAAATTGAATAAAAGTTGTTCCGTTTTCGGTGCGGAGATCATGGGAATTAGGTTCGCGGTAAAATATGCTCCTAACAATAAGAAATGTGTGATCCTCACTGATAGCGCAAGCTGCCTCAGGGCTTTAGAATCTGCTAAGTCCAAAAATTCGTGGATTCAATTATGTGAGGCTGCTTTGGAAAATAAAAATATTGAACTGGTTTGGATACCCGGACATGCTGGAATCTCGGGAAATGAGAATGCCGATTCCTTAGCTAAAGCTAGTGAATCAGAATGGAGAATTTTCGATGAGCTTTCTGGGGACGATGCTAAAGCAGAAATCAAGAGAAAAATTTGGCAGGCATGGCAGCTTGAATGGACCTCCTTAAATCCTTGTCCTGATCTCCTCAAAGTGAAGAATAATGTCTCTAAACCTAATGATCGTAAATGCCCATATGAACAGAAAGTGTTAACTAGGCTGAGAATCGGACATAGTCGTTTAACCCATGAATTCCTTTTCACCCCCTATTCTGATCCCCCTCTTTGTGGTACTTGTAAAACTCGTTTGACTATCCACCATATTTTCCTTGAATGTTCCATGCTACTCAGTAAAATAAAAAAGCTTAATTTGGGAAACTCGATAGAAGACATATTAACGAATGAGGATCGTAAAGAAAAATTAGTGATTAGTTTTTTGAAAGACTCAAATTTATTCAAACTTTTGTGAAATAGGCTTAAGAAATTAGTTTTGTAATAATTGTAGATTTTACATATTATTTTAAAAAAGAGACGCGAAAGACCTCTGAGGTTAAAGCGTCAATAAACTATTTAAAAAAAAAAAAAAAAAATCATGGAAGTGGTTTGTTCGAGGAGATGGCGGAAGTGGAAGCCAACCTTCCGAATGCCACATCAAACTGGCACCGGATCTGAATCTGCGGCTGGAAATGGAATCCGGCCGATTTGTGTGCCAAGTTTGTTGAGTTTTCGTCGTTGTCATCAACATTGTGGGATGTTGCCATGGTATATGAGACCTACATATGATTGTATATATGTACGTGCTGACTGGAATGTGATTACTGTAAAATTTGAAATTGAACTTCAAACAGCTAAGTTAAATGTTTTGTTCAAATTGTTGTATCTTGTTATAAACATTTGAGTTTTTTTCTGCTCGAGGTTGGTAAATTTAAAGGTTTTTCACACTGTTTGTGAGCCTCAAGTGAAAATATGCCTATATGCATTACGTATCTTTCGAGATACATAGATGGAACACGTTTTGCAGCCAAACGTGCCATCCATTCGTCATTTCAATCATAAATATCTCCGTGAATATACATGGCGAAAATACATATGTTTATTGATATCTATGTACATTTAGGGGAAAATCATCAGTCCGTCCCAGACGGTTGAATATTTTGCGCCGTCTGGGTTTGGCTTGTGTAGAAACTTTTCAGTACCAGGCCAAGGACGCTACCGTCTGCTCCCTATCACGCGGTGTCAAATCCGGTATCGGTCCCTCGAGTTTGGCAAACAATCAACCTCCATCATCACCGGAAGGAGAGCAGACAGACGCACCGGCTAGAACTGAATGAAAGACACGTGTACGAGTTAGAACATTCACAAATCCAGACACACACACACACACACCCCAGTATACTCACACTTTTAAATCCGGATGATTCTTCCAAGCATTCATGAGACTCTGCTTCGAAATGGGGATCATCTTTTCCGGCAAGGTAGGTTAGATATGATTTCAGCTTATACACCATCAAACGGTTTCACATTCGGTTGAGCTTCACTTAATCTGTTACAATATATGTGGGTGTTTGTGTTCGTCCGTGTGCTCCCGTTTTCAACCCTGGATCACGTTTCCGGTAAGCTTCGGTTGAAACAGATTTCCAACCGGATGTTGGTAAACCGGATCGGTAACAATGGAATGCCTGTTCGGCATTCGGTTCCAAGGATTGGAAACCAACGGTAACGAAACTTCAGGCTTTCGTTTTGTGACTGATGGGCGAATGAGGGGAATCCTTCAGGTTTCAACTGTTTGGGTCCGATGCAGTGACTTTGTTACCCACATTTTGTAAATATGCAGGTAGGTAAATGAATATTGACTGGAGCCGAGTGTCATAGGATGTCCACATACAGTTTTTTTTCAATTTCAACTTAATACTATCAATCACATAGCAATAGCCTAACATAAGATATATCCTTTGTTTGTCAAAACGGTTCAAAATAAAATATTGCATCAAAATTAGATAAATCAAAACTACAATTTCAAAAATTTATTTATTTACATAGTACAATTTCAAAAATACAAAATTTAAGTTAATTAATCCTTCTGAATCGACTTTCTGAGACCTTTTAGATTTACTTTATTAGTTGAAGCACAAATCGCTCCAAATTAAATAATAATCAATTTAATGTTTATAATGAGGATGTTGAAGAAGCCCAATAAAATTATTCGTGATTTAAGTAATCCAGTTATTTTTCAATAGGGTTCTCCTGAATATTGTTTTAAAACCAACAATTACTTGCGGCCTAATTACGTAGAAAATAATTCCAATTTTGCCAACAGATCATATCTTCGTCAATGAACCCAAACAGTATTTTTTTCGACTAAATTCATTCAAAGGTTGAAATTTTTGTTGTTGTGATTTCTCAAATGAAAGTTTATGGAGTCTGAAAAGTAATCATACAAGGGTACCTAGCTTTTCTTTTGCTGTTAAAAGTTCACATAGGCGTTATCAATCAACATTCCTTGAAAACACAGCCCGAACAGTATTGTTGTTTATCAGAATAAAATCAACGGATCATATGTAGATCCTAATGATAACTTAATAGTAGATAATTACAATACAAGATAAAAAATTAACACAGGTCTATACAGTTCTTGAAACAGTTAAAATTTTTGTCCGGAACACGTTTCTCGAAACGTCGAAGTCGAAATGCTCAGAAAAGCGATTGAACGTTTTCAATATGCCGATAAATGCGCTGTTCGCTCCATAGTTGTTGAGACGAATAGGAACATAGAGCTGCAAAATCTGGTTTCTCAATCCTCGGGGAGGCACGCTGAGAGGAATGGCCTCCAGCAAAACGGGACAGTCGACTCTGGACGTTAAGAGATCAGCAACAACTAGAGCGCGCGTAGCGTTTCTGCGAGCTTGAAGCGTATCTAGGTTTATGAGGCGGCAGCGATTCTCATAACTTGGTAAACGGAACGGGTCTTGCCAGTTCAGATGACGTAGGGCATACCGCATGAAGCGACGCTGGATGGCCTTGATTCGTTCAGCCCCATTCTGGTAGAAAGGGCACCAAACAGCTGAAGCATACTCGAGGATGGAACGAACTATACAGCAGTAAAGACTTTTCAGGCAGGACACGTCTTTGAAGTCTTTGACCATGCGAAATAAGAATCCGAGTTTTCTGGATGCTTTGTCGACGATGTAGTTTGTGTGAGTCTTAAACTCCAGCCGTTGATCGAGAATAACACCCAGATCGTTGATGTGGTCCACCCGAGAAATGATTCCGTCTCCGAGAGCGTACTCCGCATAAAGAGGGTGTCGCTTACGAGAAAATGATACGACCGAGCATTTACTGCAATTCAGGAGCAGGCACTTCAGGTCACACCATTGAGCAAACACATTGAACTGCTGCTGCAGGAAATTGATGTCCTCTTGGCCGTTTATGGTGTGAAAGAGTTTCAGGTCGTCGGCATATGCAAGTTTTTTGCAGTCAAGGAGCGAGAGTACGTCATTAAAATATATCACGAAAATTAGTGGTCCTAAATGACTTCCTTGAGGTACGCCGGAGCAGGCAAGAAAATGATTTGAAAAGGAGTCACCAATACGAACGGATAACTTTCGACCTGTTAAGTAACTACGGAACCAGTGCAAAAGGGATCCACAGAAACCCAGACGTTCGAGCTTTGCGATAGCGATATCGTGGTTCACCTTGTCGAATACAGCAGAAAGGTCAGTATATATGGCATCAGTTTGGGTTTTCATAGCAAAGCTGTCTTGCACAAAAGATGTGAAGGTGAGTAAGTTGGTAGTCGTGAATTGTTTAGGCATGAACCCGTGTTGATCATTGGAAAGTTGGTGCTTGAACGAATTAATGGGATCCAAGATAACCAATTCAAACAATTTGGCCATTGCGCATAGAGCTGAAATTCCGCGGTAGTTGTTAACGTCTCTCTTGTCACCCTTCTTGTGAACAGGAAACATGTAGGCTTCCTTCCATAGTGAGGGAAAGATTCCAACATCCAGCGATGAAAAATATGCCGAATTGGAAACAGCAAAAGTGGCATAAAACGCTTCAAAAAAGTAGCAGGTATACCATCCGGGCCCAAAGATGTAGAGCTTTTCAGCTTAACTGTCGCTTTCGATATGGATGCATCGTCGATTGTGATACCATTAAACGAAGAAGGTGTAGGCAATATATTTCTCACAGCTCTAGCCAGTTGCTCAAGAGAAATGAATCCAGTTGTAAAAATGCTAGAGAACTTCTCGGCGAAAAGATCACAGTTCACTGTGTCGCTGTTCAGGAACAGGTGAGACGGAAGCCCTGATTCTCTCCGCTGATTTTTCACGTGCTTCCAAAAAGATTTCGGACTGCTCTTGAAATTTTATCGATGATATAGTTCGGCAGCTGCATTGGGATTAGAAAAATCGAGCTCAGCCTCCCAATCAATGGATTGCAGGACGAGGGATATGGCTTCGAAGTCAACGTTCTTAAAATCGTGATAGAAAGACGCAGTTTTCTCTTCTGAGCCAAGTATTTTAGTGATATCGAGTGAAATCACTAAGGCTGGATGATGCGGGACAGTTTTAACCAGAGGAGCAGGAGCAGATTCGATCGTCGGATTCTTTATCCCTTCGTTCACGAAGCAGAGATCAAGCATACGGCCATTTTCAATTTTGTTGATCTGTCGAAGAGTCGCGGTGCTCAAGCTTGACTCCTTGAAGATGTTAGAGGATGCTGAGAATGAAGAACGAGCAGGATCCGGAAATAAAAAGCCGCTTGGGGAGGAGCACCATTTCAAACCAGGTAGATTGAAGTCGCCGATGATGAGTATGTCGTCTGCCGGAGAGCAAATCGAGCTTATTTTAGAGAGGCAGAGCGAAAAAGATTAAGCTAAAGCCAAGTCTCCAGAACGGTCAGGGGGCACGTACACTACGCACAAGCAGGGAATAAAAAAATCGTTATCTTTTGTTAGAACTTGCCGATGAAAACACCCGTGAAGGAGATTTTCATCCACCAGTGTACTGTACTCATACTCATCATTAACAAATTTGCTCTCGATTAGTTTTGCATTCCGATTCAACTTTATCGGTAATTGTAACGTTAAGGATAAGTTCTCCCTTCCTCGCAAGTAGTAACAAGAAAAGATTGGTCATTTTTTGCATTCAGATTTATTTGTTTAATTCAATAGATGGTTTCGTTTATTAAACCTCCGATTGTAATTTGCGACCCGTCTAGTAAAAGAGTTTGACTTGGAGGTGACAAAATTAGTGTAAGCAGATTGCTAGTACAAGTTTCTAGTGTTAGTTACGCGAGAAATTAGTTTAGCTTTGATTTCAACTTGCGACCGGTCAAATGAAAGGGTTTGACTTGTGGATGACGAAAAGAAGTGTCGCGAGATCGCTAGTACAAGCTACTAGTGTTAGTAACGCGAGAAATTAGTTTAGCTTTGATTTCAACTTGCGACCGGTCAAATGAAAGAGTTTGACTTGTAGATGACGAAAAAAAGAGTCGCGAGACTACTAGCGGATTCACGACACTAGATGTCGTCCCTACAAGTCAAACCCTTTCACTTGACCGGTCGAAAGTTGAAATCGGAGCTGAACTGATTTCTCGCGGTACTAACACTACTAGCTTGTACTAGCGATCTCGCGACACTTCTTTTCGTCATCTACAAGTCAAACCCTTTCAATAGAGGGGTCGCAAGTTGAAATCGGAGCTAAACTAATTTCTCGCGGTACTAACACTAGAAGCTTGTACTAGCGATCTCGCGACACCTTTTTTCGTCATCTACAAGTCAAACCCTTCCACTTGACCGGTCGAAAGTTGAAATCGGAGCTAAACTGATTTCTCGCGGTACTAACACTAGTAGCTTGTACTAGCGATCTCGCGACACTTTTTTCGTCATGTACAAGTCAAACCCTTTTACTAGAGGGGTCGCAAGTTGAAATCGGAGCCAAACTAATTTTTCGCGGTACTCGTGCCGTTAATCATCACTAGTTTGTTTTAACTATTACTAGTTACCAGAACCTTCAAACATTGATTAATCATCGCGACGAGCGCCTTCTTTAGACGTTACGCCCGAGAATTTCAAAATTTACCACATATCTATTTAACTATTTCAGTTAGCCTTTTCTGCTGATGTTATAATCGATTCAGCCGGTTTGCTTCAGTGTGAGCATTTCGAAATTTTTTCATCTGTTGGTGGACCGTCGGAGACAAAATAACGTGTAGCCAATTTTCTTTATCGTCAATGGAAACAGATGAGAAGCAATCGCTTTCTCATATTTATCGCTAAGTGTAACACTAGGGATAAATCAGTTATCAGTATCAGATCAGTTGGATTTGCTTCCCTGCGCACAAGTAAAGTTTCCGATCTCCGAAATCAATGCGAATCCAAACAAGTTCTAAATTGGCTCAGGAGTCGTCTACATTTGGCTTAGCTGGAAACGTAGATTTCACGGCGAGTAACACTCCCCCACCAGTAGACTTTTTGCTGTTACGAGGACTACGGTCGCAACGGAACACTGCGTAATCTGGGCCAATAATCTGACTAGAGAGGGTCCGGTCGTTGAGCCAGGTTTCGGTGAAGGCAATGACGTCGTAGCAAGAACATGAGGTCGTCAACAAGTAGTCAATTAAACAACTATTAACACCCCCGACGTTCTGATAGAAAATGTTGAAGGGTTCGGACGATTCGAACGTAGCGCGGGATCGATGATCACTGGAAAGGTAAATTCCATCACGCGGGGAAAAACTCTTAGTGATTTCATACTTGCCAGAAAGCGCTGGCTGGAGAACCCCTTCGCCAGAGACGAACTCAGGGCCGGGACGACTGATGACGCTGGCAGGAAACAGCGCAACTGAGTCGAAGGGCTCAGGGGTCTCCGTAGTTCCTAGTTCGTTGCGTCCCGGTGCTGGAGGCCCGGAAGAAGTCGTAGGATTAACAAGGTTCGGAAGATCTAGCGGGATACATCTGTGGTGGAACGGAAACAGGATACGCGAATGGCAAGTTCTAGACATAAACTGGTACTTGCCTGTAAAAGAGGCCTGGAGAACCCCGTCACCTCCAACGAACTCAGGGCCAGGACGACTGATGACGCAGGCAGGAAACAGCGCGACTGAGTCGAAGGGCTCCGGGGTCTCCAAAAGGCTCCATTCGATGCGTCCTGGTGTTGAACCCCAAGTAAAGGCAGGTGAAGTAACGGGCGTGGCATGTTGACATCGCATACAGGATCTGTGGCTAGGTGAAACTTCATCACACAAGGAAAAAGTTATCAAACCAGATGAATACTTGCCTGAAGATGCAGGCTGGAGAACCTCGTCGCCACAATCGAACTCAGGGCTGGGACGACTGATGACGCTGGCTGAAAGCTGCGTGACTGAGTCGAGGGGCTCTGAGGTCTCCCAAGTGCCAAGTTCGTTGCGTCCCAGTGTAGAAACCCAACAAGTAGTGCCTGATCCACTCAGAACCGGTGAAGCGTCCCAATACAATCTCAAGAGAGCTGAGGTCTCATCGTCGTTATCAGCTGAAGTGGGAGCCAGATGATTCCCACGATCCTCGAAGGCACTAGATGAGACTACCTCAAGGAAACTGGTCCGATCGTGGGCGTAATTGGCACTACATTCGGGGTAGCCGGTTCCCCAACCGACCGAATACGTTGAACTGATGGTAGTATTCTTACAGATTGGGTATGACTTTCTTTGCAAAGGTTTTGTCAGTTTTAGATTCTTTCGTCAGACAAAACAGATAAATTTCAGTCATAAAGTAGAGAATTTGAATTTTTTTTTATTGGATGAATTGTCTTTTTTGCAAAGATTGAATGTTTTTTTTTACATAAATTTCATGTCCTTCTAAAGCGATGAAATCTACAAAAATTGGGTGTTGCCCGACACCTTATTCGTACCTATCGGAAGAATTCAAGAGAATGCAAGATTTTGCTCTCGTAGTTCTCAAAACGTTGCCACCGACAATATTTTGCAGTTCTCTCATTGGTCTATATTACTCAATTCCTATCTGATTTTTTGCCATCTGGATGCACTGCTGGTTGCAGAGAGAACATGACGCGCGGAAGCAAAATCATTGCAAAATAAACATGGCGGACTTTCTATCACATCCGATTTAAACTGAGTTCAGGCGACAATTTATACGATCTTTTAACTATGTAGTTGGAGTTACGATTCGCAACACCATTTAAAACGACTCAAGTTATCATTTCTTATATGATTTAATGTTTGCTGGGAATCATTAAAGGGTACTTAGCTTTTCTTGTGCTATTCAAGGTTCAAATAGGGGCTATCTAACTAAAACATTGACCATCATTCATCATTCTTTGAAAACTTTGCGGATTAAAACTCAGCCCGAACGATATTCTTATAGAATGGGTATGGCTTTCTTTGCAAAGGTTTTACCTTTTTTCGATCTTTTAGCCAGAGATAAAATAAACTGGTAAAACTCGCTCATAAAGTCGAGAATACTTGAATATTTATCCTCCTCCGCTCCGTCCAAGGATTAACAGCTTAAATAATAAGAATTTTGACGTGCTCCACCTGCAAAAAACGTCACATACGTCCGCTAAATAACCGCTACAATTAGCCAAGTAGAGATCTACATAATAATAGACCGGTCGAATGCAGCAAACAGATAAGAATAAATGCCATCAGTACGGAATTTCTTTGCAAAAATCTCGAGCACAAAGAAAGAGAAGTTGTTGTTTTTAAGCGTTTTGTCATAAATCCATGCTGATCGTTGGCATGTTATGCTTGCAGAACAGGAAGATTGAATCCAAATGACTACCGGGATGATTATTGAAGTTTCTCCTATCACCCTTTTTATGAATCAGAAATGTAAAAATTTTCGTCCTAAGTTCAGGTATGTGGCTTTGTCATGCGAAGCTAGGAAGATAACAGGAATCAAGAAAAAAAGGCATTAAAAACTTTTCAGGAAAGTATCGCAAACTAGTGTGGACCACAAAATTATGAAAGCTCTGGCTGGAAAGGTAAAACACTAACGCCACTATTTACCTGGCACCGAAAACTATCCGATAGTGTGAAGATTTTTTACCTGGATTTGCTTCAATACTTTAAATAGACCACATTGTCTGAGGTTACTCTAGACTTAGCTGGAAGCATCCTTTAAAATCTGCGCTTCCTAAGCCACTTTTTCTTTTTCTACAGGAAAGCCAAAACATAACGAACAATCAGCAGCAGCAGTTTCAAAAATCTGCGCTTCCTAAACCTATCCCGTCTTTATCCATTGGAAGGCAAAATCAAACCAATCAATTAGCAGTCTTCTTCCACTGGAATCCCAACCAAAACAAACAAAGATCCATCCATCCTTTCCACCGGCAAAAATCATCAGCAGCAGCCTTAAAAATCTGCGCTTCCTAAGCCAACCCGTCTTTTTTCACCGAAAGGCCAAGTCAAATCCATCAATTAACTGTAGCATCCTTAAATATCTGCGCTTCCTAAGCCTCTTCTTCTTTTTTCAACTGGACAGCAAAATCAAAACAAATTATCAGCAGCAGTAACCTCGAAAAATTTGCGCTTTCTAAGCCAATCCATCTTTTCTTATCGGAAGGCCAAATCGAAACAAACAATCAGCAGCAACAGCCTTAAAAATCTGCGCTTCTAATGCCAATCTGTCTTTTTCATCGGAATACCAAATCAAATCATTTGATCAGCAGCAGACCAAATCAAATCAATCAATCAGCAGCAGCCTTTAAAATCTGCGCTTCCTAAGCCAATTTGTCCTTTTCCTCCGGAAAGGCCAAATCAGCAGCAAGCTTTAAAAGCTGCGCTCTTTGGCCTTGTGCCCAAGCTCGGCGTTATCCGAGCCATTATTTTCACAGAAAATCCATGCATATTTTTTGTGATGGTCCCTTAGGCCCATTTGGGTCCTTCCTCCACCCCATACGCTTCTTTAGAAGTGGGAGGGACATTTTATCCTTTGGATATTTAAATTTAACATTTATTTTCTTATTCTGTACGACTTTTTCGTCTTAATCCCGCGTATGTCCATCACCGTACAATTTCATATCTGATTTTTTTTCAGATCTTCATCACTTTCTTATGATCCTTTTTAGGATTGGTTCTTTTATCAAATAGTCTGTTTTATGTGTTGTATTGTTAGTTTCTTAAAGGTGCTTATATTGACACTGTCTTTGATGCTCGGCGGTAAATTGTTGAACATTTTCAGTCCGTTGTAGAAAAGAGAGCGTTTGCTAATCTCCTTTTTAGTGTTGGGCAGTCTGAAGGCCTTCCATCAAATAAGATGGTAACATTCCATTTTTCATTTTGTATTTAAAAATTAAACTGTTGTATGCAATCCTTTGTTTAACTGACAACCAGGAGTGTATCGATTACAACGTATTACTACTCGCATTATTTTATTTTGTATTCTTTGCAGTCGATTTGTTTGTGTATCAGATGCATTGAGCAATATTGCAACGGGAGGCAGTCGGGCGTGGGTGTAATCGAGGTGCTTAGCGGATGATTTAAATGCGCCACTCCGAAGAGATCATTTCCCTGTTTAGTGCGTGCCCGGCTAAGAGACCCATCAATAGGGTGGGTGTATTCTGTCTGGTCCTTGATTACCGATCACCCTACCGTTCCTCAATCCGTTGACCCTCAATCAAATATCCCCAAATAATTACCGGAGAAAACCAAGATAAAAAGACAAATCCTAGGTTAGTCCCGAAAATACTAACTGAATATGAAAACAAGTTCCTTAGAATTTCTTCAACCGACCCACTTTCCCCGTACAAGTTTGCTAAGATAGCGTAGAAGGCAGGAAAGGGGCAAAAAAAAAACAACGGAAGTCAACCTAGACTTCCAGTAAAAGAACTACGGAACCGGAAAAAACGATGTCTTCAACTCTCCAACAAAAGTCACCAAAGAAAAACTACATAAAAATGTCTTTCAAAAAACGAGCTCTATTAGCCATAAAAAAATGATGGTGGTTTTGGTTGTTAGTGGGGGATTACATTTTTGTATTCAGGATTTTCCTACTCTGCTACCTTACATTTTCATTTGGGTGATTTCCCCTCTAACGCTCAGCGCTCGCAAGCGCTGCCTGGCTATTTGTTTTCCCTCAGAGTTTGTTCAGGAGTGCAGTTTTACTTGGCCAAAGTCATAGAATTTTTCCTAGGAAATTCTGATCATCGTGTGTGCAAATTGGGGGTTTGGTTTGTTTGGGTTGATTGGTTGTGTGGTTGGTTGGTTGGTTGTTGGTGATAATTAATCAAATTTCAATCATAATCATGTGCGCGCGCGCCTCAACCATGCTGCTCTTAATCGTTGAGCATTTAAAAATAAAAGATTCCAAAAATCGGGATTCGAACTCGTGACCTCGAGATTATTGGGGTAACGAGTGCTTAAGCACTGACCGAACCAACTGAGCTGTGGTGGCAGGCTTGGAAGTGAGAGGCTGCAGACCAATCTATATCAGAGAGAAATATATGTCGAATGGTTCAGTTTTGATGAGTACTCACTCGGTTAGCTGCACAAACCTGTTATTTTCCGGAAGAGGGATGGTTTTCCGGAAAAGTTGTCATGGGTTCTCCAATGGGATGGAACAATCACTCCTGGGTGGCCGTCACGCGTATGCCGTTTCGCCGATCTACGGTGTGCTCGCCGGTCGAAACGTACCACGAGTTGTTGGGTGGTTTGATGATGACGTACGCTCAGCGTGATCCTTTCCTTGAACCGTCGTGTTTGGGGTGTAGGTAGATCGGTACCTCCAGCAATCTATTTTTGGAATTCGATTTAGAAAAAATACCCACTATGCACAATATCGAAAAACCAATTACCCGTTTTCAAAATCTGAACTGCACTAAATCATCTAACTGCACTTTTATTTGCACTCGGAGGGATCTGAGGGAAAATAGCAACTTATGTTAGATTGTTGAAAACGTGGTTTCTTCAATTTTTAGTACCTTTTTGTACTATGCCACGCGCGAAATACAAAATTATTACCGATCCTGCCTACTTCACAGTCGAAGGAAAAGTGGTCTAGGGATCGCATTAGCCGTCAGATCAAATGAGCTATTGATCTTCGGGACCGGAATTGCGTAATTATCAGCGAACTAATAATTACGAAATGTCCCGAAGAAGAAAATGTCTTCTTACCCAAACCTTTCCCTTTCATACATCCGAGGGTTCGTTCTCGGGTGTAAGAGTTCGGGTGGAGCGATATCGAAAACCTCGGTACACCAATACAATCATACTATCCCCGTGATGGGGTTAATGACCGGGCGCAAACCAATCAGATGGTGATTACAGGCTTCATCCAAACCATGCGCTAAGCGATCACACCCCAGTTGCAGAAAAAAAAAATCTCATTTAAATGCCCATTCCTTGGTGACGTCATACCGGGAATTCCCTCGGGCGGTGGGGTTTACGTCATTGAGTGACTCGCCAGAAGAGCGGATTTAAGTTTCCCTAAAAGATTTATATGACGTCACTGAGCGACTGGTGTTGCGAAGTGCAAACTCTCTGAGTAGTCGCAATCTAAAAATAGCTGAGAGCGTGCTTGGGGTGTTCAAGCAAAATGAACAGAAAAATCGATACTTTATCGATACAATTTTAATGAGTGCTAGGGGTGTTTAGGGTAAATAAGTTTCCGCAAAATCGATACTGCTACAATATTGTGGCGCAATAGTCGAAGTGTGGCATTATAACTGATTTCACATAAATTATTTTTGACCAGAAAGTCATGTATCGGCTTATTCGGCAGAGTATACCATATTTCACGGTGATTTTCTTAATTGTATAATCGATATGGGCTATGAAATTAAGCTTTTCATCGACTTGTATTCCCAAATATTTGACTTGGCGCACTCTTTCGATAGCACAACCATCAATGAGCAAATCTGGATGAACTCCAATCTTCCGGTTACCAATAACCATCCAGTTGGTTTTGTTTATATTTAGACATAATTTTCTACGTTTCAGAAATTCTGCGATATTTTCCAAATCGGCATTTGCCTCTTGAATGACAAGCTCTAAGTCATTACCATTCCAGTATGAGACGGAATCATCAGCAAACAGTTTAAGACGACCATATCTTAGGCAGTTTTTCATATCATTAATATACAATTTGAATAACAAGGGACCCAGGACACTTCCTTGTGGGACACCTAGATTATTTTCTCGAAATCTCGAATAAGATGAACCATATTTTGTTCTTTGCATTCGGCTATTTAAGTAGTCCTTAAACCAGTTTAGAGCCGTTCCGTTGATACCTATTCTTTCCAATAGTTCTACCAGCTTTAGCCGATCAATTGTTTCAAAAGCTCTTTTGAAGTCCAGAAATACTGCAACTGTGTAACTACCGTTTTCCATATTGATCTTCCAATTTCGAAGTATCAAATTTACTGCGGACTCCGTTGAGTGCTGCTTTCTAAATCCAGATTGCTCGTCGATCAATATTCCTTCTGACTCAATAAAATGTAGAAATTGCTTTTTAACTGCCAGTTCAAGTACCTTCTCTTGTATTTCCAACATGTTTATCGGTCGATATAATTTAGCATCTCTCGCATTTTTCTCTTTCTGAATAGGAATAACAGTCGAACGCTTCCACGTATAAGGTATTTTCCCTAATTGTAGACTGGTATTTATAATATGTCTCAACTGATTTGCTATTACCGGTAGAGAATCTTTAAATACATTCAAAGAAACATTGTCGATACCAGCAGTGGACTTCATATTTTTTACGATTTCATAGAACTCTTCATTACTTACTGTTTCAAATGAACTTAAACTTCCACTATTGTAAATCACATGATCTGAGTAGAAATTAGAACCAGTCGGAATGCTGTCCTGGATTTCCATGACACTGTCAATGAAGAAGTCATTAAACTTCTCTGCAATTTCTGATTCATCCGTGATTTCAACCCCGTCGAACAAGACGGAGTCTTCTCTGGCAGCATTTGAATTTGTTAATCGTTTGATCGTTTTCCAAAGTACTTTACCATTTGTTTGGTTTCTTTCCAGTTCATCTTGAATCGATTGGTTTTTCGCTTGTTTTATTTTACGCGAGTATTCATTTCTTACAGTTTTGTATTTTCGCCAACTTCTTTCGCTTTTAGTTCTTAAAAATTGTTTATACAGATTGTCTCTTTGTTTTTTCATATCCCTGAGGTTTCTGGAGTACCATTTAGCACCCGAACCTGTACCATTAAGTACGAGTTTTTTCTTAACCTTTTTTTGAACTACAAGTGCATTAACACTATCCTTTATTAATAAATCGAAACATTTTACTGACTCATTAAAGTCTGTGTTTCTCAAGGTTGGCATACCTGCCTCAAGAAGCTGGCGAAAAACATTGGCATTATACCGACTCCAATCATTTACAGTCTCTTGAATTTCTGATATGAAATTGTCCAGTTCAAATCCAGCATAAATATTTATTGTCTCATGATCCGATATGCGAAAATCTGGAATTGCAGACGCTTCAGCTCCGTTCACATTCGTGAAAACCAAATCAATTCTAGTGCTGCTGGAAGGAGTTATTCGAGTGTTTTCATTAACAATTTGTCTTAATCCGTTTGCCTCCATAACACGTTTAAGGTCTCTGCACTCTGCTTCGCTATTGTAGTTGATATTGAAGTCTCCACAAACAAAGTTATCGAATTCATCTATAACAATTTCACTTAACCAAGTATTTTCCAAGATATCCAGAAAACGAGCTTTGCTTGCACTCGGAGAATGGTATATTCCGCCAATAACGAATTGTTTTTTTCCTTTTTTTAATTTTACTGCCAGAACCCAGTTCATTTCATCAAATGAATTAAGAAAAATTTCAATTTTAAGAATACTCTGTACATACATTGTAACTCCTCCAGTATGTCTTGTGTGCGAAAAACAGTTGATCATAGTGTAATCTTTTATATCCAACATTTTTGAGTTCGAGTCTACCGTAAGGTGAGTTTCGACCAAAACTATAACGTACGGTTTAAGCTCTTGAGCTACTAAGCATACCTCGTCAAAATTGTTACTCAATCCACAAATATTAAAATACAAAATATCATTATGTGATTGCTATTTCCCGTAGTCGATGAATTTTCTTGCCTTTGAAACTTTTCGCTTATAAAGCTCGCAATCATAACTCCATGCGGAATGGCAAGTATCTAACTGTTCTGTTATGCCTACATTCGTTGTGCGATTGAAGTTAACACAATTTACGCACTTTTCGAACTGAGCAGAGCAATCCTTTACTTCATGGCCTTCGCCACACTTAGCACAACATATTGGATCTTTACAGTATTCTGCTTTGTGACCACAATTCCAGCATCTATAACACCTCAAAACACTAATATCTTCATAAATTTTGCAACGTTCCCATCCAATATTAGCTTTACCGCGTTTTATTAAAGTAATAAACGTATCAGAATCAACTTCGATTGTTGCCATCATCGGATTATGAGACCATTTCTTATTTTTTTCAATCTTGACTACTGTTATGACAGAGTTTGGTAGACCATTTTGTTTTTTAAATAACTGGACAAAATCTTGTTCCTCAAAGTTTTCTTGTTCTTCAAATCCTACAACTCTAAGTTTAGGTTTTGCTGGTGGTTTAATTTCAACGGAATATTTGTTTCCAAAGGCGTTCAAAGAACTAGCCATAAAATTTTGAGCATTTTCTTTAGTGGAACATCTTACCAACACTTCACCCGTTGATTCAATGTATCTTACTGAAGTAACTCCCAAAGACACTGGATCCAATTTTGACTTCAAATCCTTACGAGTGACATTTATATCTTGTACAACACTTGGCTTTAAACGAACTGTTTCTTCCAGTTTCGACAAAGAATTATTTTTACCATTGCTATTTTTCTGCACGTCCGCATTTTTTACCGACAAATTATCTTTATTAACTTGCTTATTTACTTTTGACACTATTGGACTTTGTGAAGCAGCCGCCTTGACTACTTTAGAGTAAGACAATGTTGGCGTTTTTTCACTATCATTCAATTTCCTTTTTTTCGAGTTCGAACGCAAGTGATATCTGGTTACTTCATCTTTATCATTTGAAACGGAACTAGAAACTGATCTTAATTCTTCACGTACAATACTTTAGATTTGTGTTTTTAAGTCAGTGGTAACTTCTATTTGCTTGTTTATTTTCTCGATTTTGTCGTTTAAACATTTCACCATATCAATTAAATCATTAATATTATTTTGCATATCTATCTTTTACCGCCGCGATATATTGTTACGCTGGTTATCGACGCTTGCGGCGAGTTTAAAGATAAACTCCTGAAAAACGATTTAATAGCCTATATATAGGACGTTTCGGCTTCTCAGTCATGTATTTTGAACAAAACCTAGAAACAGCACATTTTCTCAGTGTCCTGCGTTTCGGCCATGATCTTGGCCATCATCAGGGATATAGAGAGTGTACTGTTTGTCAAATGGTGGGATCCTGGCTATTGTATTGTTGTTGTTTTTTTTTCCTTTTTTTTCCTTCCGTTCAGTGTAAATTGAATAATTAGTCACTTTTGAGAAGTGTTACGGTGGTTTTTAAATTGTCTGTCTTCTAGCTATCACTTCTTGTTGGACATCTCCAATGACTGAGAAGCCGAAACGTCCTTTATATAGACTACATTCACCAGTCAAAAAATCATATATTCGTTTTGATAGCATAAAAAAGGAAGTATTTGCCGAGCTATGCGCCTGAATGATATATGCAGAACCAGAGCAAAAGGATAAGGTTTTCAATGTTTATCGTGTAATCCGAGGTTTCACTTATCCGTGGTGGCCCTCCACCGACTTTCACGGATAAACGGGTTTCTACTGTTCAGACATATGTTTATGACTTATTAGACCGGCGCATGCTTTGGACATAGGATTTGAAATAAATAAATGCTTTCGCCTCCCATAAATTTGGATGATAAATGGTTATTTTTTGGGATTTAAACTATACTCGAGTATTAAAAAAATCATTTAAGCCTAGAATCATTTCCCGAAAATAAACAAGGCATAATTGCTGCACTCGATGAAATAAATATGTTGGAAAATTTCATTGAATTCTGTGAATATCAAACCAAGATCATCTTTGCAATAAAAGTTTTCAGGATACCTGTAATTAGTTTCGATTTTCAAGTTTCAATTAACATTACAATTCTTCTTTGATTTGCAGAAAAAAACTCGCCCCAAGCTTTCCGAGCTTTGGATCTTTGATATGCAATTGGACAATCCATTTAATGTCTCAATTTGCCTTTAGTGTTTGAACGAACTTTGGCAGATGCACCGAATCTAGAAATTTTTTTATCACTTGTTGCCTATCGAGACTGCACTGTACAGGACACTTTTTCCCCTGGAGGGGCCACGTTTCAAATTATACAACTGAACTTTTCACCAAAGTGCAAAAATCAACAGACAAGCACGAAACCGGCCGCCCCCGACAATATGCACATTTTGTAAATGAAATTTGTCATCCTATCAGCCGAGTCAATATTCCAGTTTCGTTTCCCTGGAATCCGGTTCAGCTGTCGGCAATCGAAAGGATATCTCAGCCGGTTCCAGAAGGAAAGTCTAGAAAAAAAAGACCCATCATCAACCATTCCGAAGACTGCCGGTTCGAATGTCATCGGCTTCTGGATGTGTATCTCTTGTACCGGATAAAAAAGCTCCAATGCTTCGGAAAATCTTCCGCCCGAGGAGAAAAACTGGTGTTTTCCTTTTTCATCAGTGCAACCCTTCTCACAAACGAACTTTTTTGCCACTTTCGAGGGCCGCAAAAAGCCGGAAAAGCGGCTGTTTGTAAACGATTTTCAGCCCTGCTGCACATTTTCTCACCCCCACCAGGCATCATTCGGAAGTGTGGGTGGATTTCCTGGCAGCAGATCGGAAGTGCAAAATTGCTGTCACAATCTTCGTTCCAGTCACATTCTCGGAAGCTGCCGGGGAGGGGCTTCCGATGCGGAACAATTTTCTGATTCTTCTGCAGCAGACATGGTACATATTTGCATCTGCTGCGGGTCTGCTGCTGCTGTTGCAGATTCGGTGCCGAATTATCAAGATGCTGTTTGATGTTCTACATTGACGTTTGCTTCCGTTGACAGATGCAGTCGCACTTTCGAAGAATTTTCTGTACCGGAATCTGACAAGCGTGATCCGAAATCAATTCCAGGGTCCAAGGAAGGCATGGAATGCTTCGAAATTCAATAGTAGGCATTCGCCTTGGTTAACTGAAAGGTTAATGTTGCTAATGAACAAAGTGCTTTTTCCATTATTTTTTTTTTTTTCAAAAAGTAAGATTAAAGTTCGCAGGCATTGCCATTGACAGCCTGCAGCGTCATTAGGCTCTGCACACGGCTTAGTCAATTCAAGGACAGTGCAGGCGATGCAGAGGAACTTACTTGTTGTAGGGTCCTACCTTTTATCAAGATGCATTGTTGAATCATATCGTCAACATCTGTCTTTTGACGTATCTTGAGACGACATACAAGAAAACAGTCTGGCTGGCAGCACTGGTCGGGAGAGGAGACTGGACAGCGGGACCTAACAGGAGTGAGGGAATTCACTAATTGGAGCGCAGGAAATAGGAAGAATTCCGGAGGACAGAGGACACTACAATTGGCGACGAGGGTACAGAACGAACCGGGGCCATCAGGGTAAGTTAATCCCAATTCGTCAAAAGAAATTGTGAAACGGATAGTCTTGAAATTTGATTTGTTTTTGAAGAAGGAAAAATCATTCAAGATGGCTGTCAAAATTACGTGCATGCTCTACTGATATACGTCGAACGTAAGAAATCATGAAAAATCGATGGCGTTTTTTTTATGAAAATGGGAGGATTGACGATGACACATATTTTTGCGTCTAATTTTTGCGATACTAATTTACCGAATTTGGCGAATGAGAAATTCGTTGATTGGACTGAAATTGACCTTGTGTGTTTGTTTTTACCATGTCAAATGTCAACCTTTTCAAATTATGATTTAGTTTCATTATTACGATATGGTGAAGTGCTGATTGTGAACTACTCAAAGAGGTGTAAAAAAAAAAGAGTGAATGATCTAAAAAACAGATTGTTGGGACGGAGTGTTGTTTTCGCGGAATGATGCGGATCTGAATTGATATTAAGCTGTGAAGAGGAGGAAAGACTCGTCACTATTAAGATTTCTTTTGATTATTAAATATGAAGCAGAATAAGCTCGGTGAGTTGAATAAGAATGAAATGATTCGCGATGTTTGTGATTAGAAAGTAATAACGGTAAGTTTTCTTTACTTTGAGTTGGTAGCCGGATACACATGTACTAAAGGTTTTTTGTTAGTAATTGTTCAATTCAAAATTTAAATATTCTGAAATCATGTGGTTTACTGACTGAAAACCAGAGAAAAATTCTGATGGTTCTGACGTACAAAAATAATTAATGCACCTATTGGACTCCTTTCGGGTTGCGTATGCAACAATAAGTGATCTGTCCTGGATTGGCTGCAACTCTGTCCGGAATGAACTGAGAACATAAACTGATAGCAAGGACGTTTACTAGAAAACGTTACGGAAATGGTAGAAAGAATTGATTTTCTACAATATCGGTAGATACCTTAGTTACATTTGCATTGGCTTTGGAAGTATAAAATGACCTAACCTTACATACAATATCCGTGAATAGAATTCTTAGATAAAGCAGATACATCCCAGAATCATTAATCTATGATAAGTGATTTTATTGGTACTATAGTACTTTGTTTTGATAACTGAGTTATTTTTCTGAAATTCATTTTTCAGGTAGTTTGTGCAGGAAGCATAGCACTAAATGTTAGCTTTAAGCTTAAACCTAAGTTGTATCATACTGGAATGTCAGCGGAAAAGCTGAAGGCTGCTGATTTTTGCGCAGGGAGCGTAGGGCGTTCTATTATGAAGGTTAATTGCACCTGATGCAGGAGGCATTTGTGAGAAACTTAGCAGGGAGCTGAGCTGGGTTGGTTTAGAGCAGGGAGCCTAGACAAGCGTGTGTTACAGCAAGAATTAATGTACCTCTAGTGCTGGGAGCCTAGAGTGGAGTGCTAGAACATTAGCAGGATGCTATGTTCAACTCTAGTGCAGGGAGCCTAGAGTGGAGTGTTAGAACATCAGCTGGGAGCTATGTTCGACTCTAGTGCTGGGAGCCTAGAGTGGAGTATTACAACATCAGCTGAGAGCTGTGTTCAACTCTAGTGCTGGGAGCCTAGAGTGGAGTGTTAGAACATCAGCTGGGAGCTATGTTCGACTCTAGTGCTGGGAGCCTAGAGTGGAGTATTAGAACATTAGCTGGGAGCTATGTTCAACTCTAGTGCAGGGAGCCTAGAGTGGAGTGTATGGACTTAGCAGAAAGCTATATTCATTCCCAGTGCGAGAAGCATAGAGTGGAGTCTTTTAACTAAGCAGGGAGCTAAGTACGATAAATCTACAGCAGTGAACTTAGTAACTTTGAAAGTAGTTTGGAGCTACAGATATCTCTAGTGCGGGTAGAACAAGAAGATGAGAATTATACTAAAAAAAAGAGCTTAATTAAAATGTTTCGAAGCAGATTTGATAAGTGAGTGACGATGGCATTGAGCTATGTTTATCTCTAGTGGTGGAAGCTTAAATATGAAAGTAAGACTTAGCTGGGTGGGAGCTCAGTAGAACTGGTTTGTAAATAAGTAAAACTAGGCAAATTCGTAAGATGTGGACAACCTGGATGCAAGAATATTTGTTCAGTCGAATTGTCCAGAAGTGGACCGAAAAATAACATGGAATAAGGTTTGTATAATTTTGGAATATAAAAGAGTGCAATTAAAATGTTTAAAAATTACAAGAAAATAAGTTAAGCGCTGTATCAAGCAGTACTATTGAGCGTTTTTGCGTAATAGGTTCAATGTAACGCCAAGATTTGATTCAAAAATATTTGAAAAGGGCTTTGCCGTTTCAGGAGAAACTTCGAAATGATTGTGGAAGGATACAACTTCTCCGGACTAAAATTAAAAGAAACGGAAGCAGTCAGGTTGTCCAGCTATATTTACGCACACAGGTTAGCACACAGCTTTAGCTGGGAGCTATGTAAGACTTTCCTGAAGCCGAGTGCAAGGAGGATGTTTTGGGCTTAGAACTATGCTAAGCTGAGTTGTGCTGCACGATATGCTGATAAACCAGGTTTTTACTAAATAAGTAAACAGTAGTACAGGGTATGAATATGAGAAATTGATTGATCGTATTAATACATCTTTTCAAGTCCATAAGGGCTTCACAAGTTTCGTTATAGGGGGTGCTACTTTGTTCTCTAGTGCAGGAAGCACAGAGAAGAAGCAAACTTAAAAAGGAGCCAAGTAGAATTGTATAGAGCGAATATCTAGACATAGCGTGATTTGAGAAAACGGGTTTCGATTAGAGAAGGGGAAGGAACGGAAGAAAATACATTTTGAGGTATAAAGGAGTAGGTATTAGAATCGTAAGTGTTGACGAGTATTTTGCATTTATTATGGGGAAATATTCGAAAAGGACAAACTACACTTGACAATGATTGGTAGTGGTTTTACTTCAAATTTAAGATTTAATGACCCTCCAGACTATCTACAGAATGTTGGTTTTTACGAGAAGTAGTACAAAACATTAATGTGAATGGGGACATGCAGCTATTGGTAAAAAAAAAAAACCAACCAGTTGTTTTTTGAAAAAAAAAAAAAAATAATTACATGTTCTATAGATACCTAAGCTTTTAAAAAAAATGTGGCGACAAACAAAATTGATTGATTGACATTTAAAGAAAACTCGAACAAACATTAATTGTATTATTTATTGATGAGTATTATATGTATACTGTCATGTTAACATCATTCTTACTTCTGGATTTCAATCTAAAATTTTGGACAATCCAGATGAGTCGAACTACTACTCGAGACCTGTCTCATATATAGTGTCATGCAGAAACTCGTATTCACATGTTTTGGTAATGATAATAACGTTTCTGTGCAGGCTATAACGTTACGGATGATGAAAAATAAAATCTAAAGAAAGGGGGGAAGCACGAGAGAGTGCCGTTGAAAGATGTAAAGAATTAGTTTTTAGTAAGAAGGTTGGAGAGCGAGCACATGGGAGTGCATTCTGAGCCAATCAATAATATTATTATTAGTTTATTAAAAACACTTAACCATTCAGATGGCATTCATGTCTGTAAGCCGATCAATATGATTAAAGAAATTTGAATAGAAGTCATGATAAGTTGAATTTGAAATGATAATCAAATCAGTTGATATTGTAACTAACTAATAACCTTGGTAAATTAATGTTGAATCAATTGACGACAGGTAGCATAACCAACATATTTAATTTGTTTTAATTTTTCATTTAATGAAAAGTAGGGGTGTAGGGTCCTACCTTTTATCAAGATGCATTGTTGAATCATATCGTCAACATCTGTCTTTTGACGTATCTTGAGACGACATACAAGAAAACAGTCTGGCTGGCAGCACTGGTCGGGAGAGGAGACTGGACAGCGGGACCTAACAGGAGTGAGGGAATTCACTAATTGGAGCGCAGGAAATAGGAAGAATTCCGGAGGACAGAGGACACTACACTTGTAAATGCGTGTTCCTTGATATTTTGCCAAAGTTTCTCTCGTAAGTTCGGCACAAGTTGTGGAGTCCGCCACAAACTGTGAAAGACACAACTTGTTGCTGAAGAGAGACATGTTCGACATACGAGATTCTCTTCACAGATTCTCTTCAGCCTAGTGTTCTCGTATCGGTCCAGCTGTGTTGTTTTCCAGAGGTGTTCTGTTCTCTAATCTCGTCCAACTTTTCGTGTACTTGAGCCCTCACGATGGCAAGGTGGTCGCACATTTCTGAATAACCCACTCATCCTTCAATTACTAGTCAAACAAGGTTACTATCAGGGGCGGTCCTAGAGCTGGCTCTTGGGGGGGGGTGATTTTCCAAATTTTCAGAAATCAGTCAATAACGTCAATATATGCCAAAAAACGTTCATTTGGAGAGTGCAAAGAGAGTTCAAAGATTGAATAAAAATCATGATCGATTGGAAAAAGGTTATAATAACAAAAATTAGCGAATCTCTTTTAAATTTTCAAGCGAAGTCATAGTTTCAAATTTCAAGCTCTGAATATTCTTTCGCCTTCCAATGTTGAGTCCTGGAAACGGTAAATGGAAGTAATTTAGTTTTTTCTCATTCAAAACTTCGATTTATATTCTTCCAAAAGGATGATGTTTCAGATAACAAAAAAATTAATTGGATGATTAATGAACTTTCGGTGAGATGAGCCTTCTAAAAGGAATCAAATGAAAATAATTAAAATTATAGACGGATAGATAAGATTAGCAAGCATGAAAGGTGTTGAAAATGAGTCAACCAACGGACATCGGTTCAGTATGCAACTGACTTACCAACAGAGCCATATCACAAGTCCATTTCAAGATATTTTTTTTCTTCATTCACGACACTTTTATTTCAATACAATTAAAATGAAAATTTGTTCCCTTTTATTTATTCATTTATTTTTTTATTTATTTATATTTATTTTTTTTTTTGTAGAGAAATGAATCCAACTTAGATGAAATTTCAGGGACTAGATAAGAGAACATTGATGTTGAAAAACATGCGAAAAAAATTCGCCTTGTCTGTGAATTTTTTTTCGCATGAAAATTTTTTTCGCATGTTTTTCAACATCAATGTTCTCTTATCTAGTCCCTGAAATTTCATCTAAGTTGGATTCATTTCTCTACAAAAAAAGTTTCGCTGACTGAATGTTTGAGTCAAGACCCATCTCTGGGTCGCAATTTAAAAATATATTTATTTATTTTTTTTTAATCTTTGGGGAAAGAATTGATGACATGTGATTAAAATGATTCTTATAAAATTCTACTCTCTCATTTTCAATATCCACATTTCTTCTGACTTTCTACTTGACAAGAATTTTCATAATGTTGGAATGTTCTTAGTTATGTTCTTTAAATATTCATTGATAAGGACGATAAATTAAATAAACAAACAAAATCACAGTGATTAAACTTTTCATAAATCAAAATATAATAATATAATATGAAGATGAAAAAAATTAGTTTTAAACATTTGAAAAAGATTTTTTCAAATTAAAACGTCTCACCAAAATAATTCAAGACATAGCATTTTGGTGTCTATGATTTAATGATTGATTTACTGTTTTGATGCGCTGAACTCGAATCTTTAAATAAATTTTGTTTGTCACCTCTCGTTTTGATGATATGGAGTTTTGAAACGATTTAGTTTTGAATGAAATCAATCATTGATAACTGATGAACTTACAATCTGAATTTGTTTATTATACTTTATTTAATTAAGGAATAATACTTTTATGATAATGAATTATCTAATAAAAATCTACAATTTTTGATCATTCGGAAAGACAAGTGTTTCTGACATTACTGAAGAAAGTTTTTAAAATCAAAGATTTTATTTCATTAAAAAATTTTGCTGAAGTCTGAAAAACGATCTGGTTTCTTCTTTGAGAGGCATCTTAAATTCAGTGTAGTCATTACTTCTCTAAACATTCGTCAAAAGTCTATTATTTTACCGAATTGAGAACAGTAATCAAACAGAAAACTTCAATAAATTTGTTTTCACAGAAGAATTACTTGCGTTCTTGGGGAAATAAATGTGATATTAACCCTTATTTTGAGTTTTAATTGTAATGTTGAAAAGTTTTGTCAGAAAAATGCAGAATTTTCTTAAATAATTTTTAACCTATTTGAAAATAATTTAGGGCACCAACAAAAATCAAAATTAGTTCTTCAATTCTTTTCATATAAAAAAAAATGTAAATTCTGTGGCCATGTGAATTTATAAATACCCTTTTGAATGTGGAGTTGAACATTTAGATAAAAAACAAAGGCTGAAATTTGGTTCTTGAAAAAATATTTCATATCAGCATAATATTTGTAATGATTCAAACGATTTTTTTTATCTAAGTGATAAATCATTAAAGTAATGGATAAACTTAGTAAGATACACTTCTTTAAAAAAAAATCAATATCACACGACTATGATGCACACTGCTTCTACTTTTCCCTTCAAATTTCATTTAACTAAATAAGAGGTTTGTATATAAAAAAAAATGATATTACAGAAGTTTAACAAACTTTCTCTACATACTTATTTTAATATTCTTTTAAACAACTTAAACATCCTTTAACTAAACAATCTGCGAATCTTTAATACTCTTTGCAAACAATCATTAACAGAAAGATAATTTTCGTCATTTGTAAATTGAGAAATTCAAAAATTATCAATGCAAGAACTCTTTAAAGAATCTTCCGATATAAATGTGATTTTACAAATGAAAAAATACACACGTTTTTATAGAAGGAATTGTGAAAAAAAGTCTCAAGATATCTGCAATATTTTTTCGAGTATCTATATATCACCGCAAAACTCTCACCAAAGTTAGTGATTCTCGTTTTGCAACAATACCTTTGGAAATCCTAAATGTTTGAGAAATGAGAAAGTGTTAACAATTGCTTTGAATTTAAAATTGAATATTTTATTATTTTTCTGAAGTACATTGCTGAATCGTGATTAGAAAAAAACGAATCAATATAAACTCTTGTTTCGATTCTTCAATTTCTTAATATAAATTTAATTCTAGAACAATATCATCAAAATCAAATTCTAAGATATGCAGCTTTTGGAACATTATTTGTTTTTTCTTGAATTTCAAGCTCTCATATATTTTAATATTCATTGTAACTGAATTGAAAGAAATAGTTACAAATTTGATAACAATTATTTAGTCAAAAAGTGGAAAATACTTTTTTGCTTCATGCACTCAAAATTTTCAAACTTATTGTATAATTTAGAAATTAAAAAATTAATAAAGGTTCATTTTCCATAGCTAATACTATTTTTCAATGAAAAGTCCTTATCATTTGCAATTGAAATAACGAAACTTTCAAATTCAGGGTG
Source organism: Uranotaenia lowii (assembly GCF_029784155.1). Lineage (NCBI taxonomy): Eukaryota > Metazoa > Arthropoda > Insecta > Diptera > Culicidae > Uranotaenia > Uranotaenia lowii. The sequence goes on along the minus strand of NC_073691.1, from coordinate 150,020,324 downwards.
GATTTTCAACTTAAGTTATTAAGCTGCATTTCTACTTAAAATTTGAATTACTATTGTGTGGATGAGCTGCAGAATCAGCGATTAAATTGTTGGGAATTTGAAACTTCAGCCGTGTTGATAAAAAATTAGAGAAATAAATTGAGCGATGACGGGATATTATTATCGCTGGTTTTATCTCACCTGGGAAAAATTAATACATAGGTAAGTTTTTGGAGCCTGTGTTTTAAAAACTGTTTTTGGAGGTATACTCCTGAACTAAATTTTTATCGGATTTGGTTCATCACCTCAAATTTAAGAAGTTTTATTTTTAGTATTTTTAGAAAATTTAATAGATATGAATGTATAAAAATGTATAAAAGATACATATATTGTCAGCAAATTGGAATTAAACACTGTGCCTTAACAAAAGTAACTTGGTGAAAATCGGTCTAGGGAATTGTAAGTTACAACTGTTTCAGTTGTACCAAATGTTTCCAATTTCATAAATTTAAGAAATTAATGAATTCTTTTATTAATAATCACCCCCAAAATTTTGAAAATTCGAAAGAACACCCTCTAGGAAAAGTTCGAAGTTTTTATAGAAATTCCAGCATTTGTGAGTATTTTGTAACGTTTTTTTGCCGCTTGGGGGGGGGGGGTGATCACCCCGATCACCCTCCCCCCAAGGGACCGCGCCTGTATACAGTATATTCAAGTTGAATGGCAGTCGCCATCTTGGAATTTAAGATGGCGCCGGACAACGAAATTAGACTTCTGCTATTTATCATTTTCACCTAATTACCATATTGTTAAGGTTTCATAATATTTTCAGTAATTTACAACTTTGAAAATAAAAGCGGAAGCCGACATCTTAGATTAACGATGGCGTCAAGCAACAAATTTTCTTCCTACTAAAGGATGATACAGTCAAAATTTGGTCAATATCAACTTGACGTATTTCTTTCAATTTTGCATTTAAAAAACCTGAACACCCCTCATTTTGAAGGTGTGTGTGTAGAATGTTGCTCCTATTTTGATTTTGAAATTCACTCTTCAGTTGTCGAAATGCCGTCCAAGGAAGAAGAGCAGCGTAACAAAATTTTGCTGAAAATCCGAGTTATTCGCACGCAAAATCGCTAAAAGTTGCCAAATCAACCGTTACAAATGAAATTAAAGTGTTTGGGGGAATGTTTGTCAACAGCCAGGAAGTCTGGATCGAAAGAAAATCGAAAACCGGAAGCCGCTGAGACGACAAAGAGAGTTGCCGGTAGTTTCAAGCGAAACCCTAACCTCTCAACCGTGCATCGAGCCAAAAAACGAGCCGGACTATCGACTTACAAGAAGGTAGTGACTCCAAATCCCGGAGGCTGTACAAGACGATGCTGACGAAGTTTAACTGCGTGGCAATGGACGACGAAACCTACGTCAAAGCCGACTACAAGCAGCTTCCGGGAAAGGAGTTTTAAACGGCAAAAGGAAGGGGAAAGATAGCAGATATTTTCATGTATATGAAACTGTCAAAAGTCGCGAAGAAATATCTGGTTTAGCAAGCCATACCTGTGGCTTGAAAAGCAGCATTTTCTTAGCTTCCGGAACTGTCAACCAAGAAATTTGCGTGAAAGAGTGTTTGAATAAACGTCTGCCGCCTGTACAGTACTGTTTTGGCCGGATTTGGCATCTTGCCATTACGGTTAAAAGGCCATGGAGTGGTACGCCGCCAACAACGTGCAGCTGGTTCCCAAGGACAAGAACCCTCCCAACACGCCAGAGCTCCGCCCAATTGGGAAATACTGGGCTATTGTTAAGCGGAACCTAAAGAAGACCAAAAAAACTGCTAAGGCCGAGCAGCAGTTCAAGGCAAACTGGCTTTCTGCGGCGAAGAAGGTGGACAAGGTGGCTGTACAATATCTGATGGCAGGGGTTAAGCGTAAGGCCCGGCAATTCGGATTTGAAAAATCGGAAGCCTAACTGAATATTTTTTCTGAATTTTATACTAATTAAACTTGAAAAAGAAATTTAATTTGATTTTTTAAATAAACGATTTCACCGATTTACACGCGTTTTCCCTTGACCAAATTTTGACCGTATTGGAAAGATATTGATACCACTTCCGGTGATTTCAAGTTTTCAGAGATTTTTATATATATATATATTTTTATATTTTAACTTAAAACCAACACACATAACTTATCAAAAATGTGTAAAAATGGGAGTTCCAATTCAAATAAAGCTTAGTTCTTTTAGAAATGGGACACTTTCATTTGCTAATAGCTCGTTTGCTAGTTATCGGACATTCAAAATTTTGACAGCATTTTGTTGCCTGTAAAAAGTACTATTCGACCTATTTTTTTTTCAAAATTTAAAATTTACGCGTTTTTGAATTATGTACGATGCAAGAGAAAAAGAAAAAAATAATTTTGCACAGTTTCCTTTTAAATTCGTCATTATCAAATTGATAGCTGACAAAACCGTTGATTATTCAAAGAATTACTGAGTTTTTGTGGTGGATAAGTATGCAAACACTGTCAATAATGTCCACAAAGTTCAAATCAAGCATTGGAGTGAAGCACATGATCGGCAACTACGGTTGAGGGTCATCAGGGAAGTCAAGTCTCATACTAGCATTTTTAATTTTCAATAAGCGAAAAACTAAGGGTAGATCGGTGAAATGTCCAAAACAATTTTCTTCGATAAGTTGAAAGTGTTGCCTAGTGATGACTCATTCGAACTTAACCTCAAACAACCATTTTTTGCTAGGTCCAGAGCTCGTAAGCTGTAAAGCCGGTACCGAGGCTATGGGACAGATGATTTCTGATGAACGACAAAACTTATGAAATACTCTATTTTAAACAAATTCCAGCGTTTGAATCCTATACCATGTCTGCTCGATGCCAGATCCCGAGCATATTAAAGTATGTATTTGCTGGTTATTTGGTTAAAATTATAATGATTTGCTAAAATTCTGCTCCTGCGAAAAAAAACAAAAATTTTCAAAATAAAACTTTGGTTTTCGCTGTTTTTAAAAGCCTAAAAAGAGTAATTTTGTATGTACCATCCACAACCTATGATTTATACTAACCAATTTTACTTCAAGTTCAATCTTATGATGGTTTTACTTCGTTATTGTCAGATTTTGCCAGAAGAAATTCCATTAAAATCGTTCAAAAATGTGGTCAAAAATAATCAAATTTGATCATTTCGAAACTATTGTATCCACTAAAATGCTTCCAGTTTCTTTTAAAAGAGAAGTATTGGACCGAAAAGTATCAGAAATTGAAGAAGGAGGGTGAAGCCACCTCAAATATAGATTTGACGATATATAAGTTGGAAAAACTGATCAATACAATGACTGAAAAAAGTGTGCGCCGGCCAACGGGAGATACCAAGAATAAAATGAAAATTTCTCTAACAAAAAACGATAATTAATTTTTCTGAAATTTTTTCATGAAATATCATAACATTATCTTCATTTTCTTCATAGAAAGTATTTCGATCAAACGAACGGTTTTTGAGATACACGCATTCGTAACTGTCCCATTTCTAAAAGAACTACGCTTTATGTGCTATATAACCTGAGCTTGTCCTGTTTTGACATCTTGATCGAGAACTGTCACTAAGTTTTACGGCGGTTTAATAATCATGCACTGAGTGCTATTATAGAACATGCAAAAGAAAGCTTGGAGCACACTTCTAAGTTTGTGTTTTTTTTTATAGTTTAACAGAGCATTCATAACTTGAAAAAAAAACTAAAACAGTATGTTTAATTAAAGATTTATTATCGTTTTCAAAACTCAAACCGTCATAAAACGAACTGCACAAAAAATGCCATAATTAAACCATAATAAAACTTCCTAATGCTAGTTGGCTTAATCTGTGTTACTTAGGCACCGAGTGACTAATAGAATGTGGCAAACATTTACCGGAAATCGATGCAGTTCCCGTTTCAGTTGCATGGGCATGCTTCAACAGCAGATTGAAAAACTATTTCTGCGAAAAAAAAAAAACCTAGAAAATGCAAAACGTTGGCCAATGTTTTTCTGCCCCCAATCGTTCCATCCAAACTGCTGCTAGCTGATCAATCTTTCTCGCTCCGTGTCCTGGGGCCAGGAAAAAGTTCATCACCTCGGAGCAGAAAAACATTTTCCCCGGCAAGGAGGATGGATGGTGCTGAAGTTTTTTATTCCGACTCCCCAAGCTGGAATGTTTTCGTGAAAGTACTGCTTTTTTGCGTCGATTGTTTTTTCGGTTCTTGCGTTGTTTCTTTACAGTTCTTTTTTTTTTTCGCAAATGAAATCTTAAGCAAGTTAGCGGCCCAAAGTTTTTTTTTCTGCTGTTTTGTGTGCGCTTCCTGTGAAACTGAGAAACGGCGAAAGTTTGCCAAGTGATTTATTTTCGCCGCAATCAATCCCACGTGGTGCAAACAGCTGCAAACTTTTTGCCCGTTCATAAATCCTTGGGGCAAATGAGCCGGGGCAGCAGCCCGAACTGACGACGACGTCCTGGAGCGGAGAAATTTAAGTTTAGCATTGCCTTCATGACTAATGCAAGGATTCAATCAGGCCCGGGCTAGAATTGGAGCTGGCGTTGAACGTTGAAATTGTTTGGAGCTGGAAATGTTAAACTGTTGAAATTCACCGTTCCGATCTTCCAACAAGGAACGATCCACTGCACCGAACAGAATCAAAACACTGTTTGTTTTGGTTCTCCACATGCTTTGGTCAATTCCCCAGACAACCATTTGGTGGGTATTTCGAATTTGCAACACAAATATACGTGCAAATATACGTGCAAACATATCGTATATAATGCAGCAAAACCAGAATATAAGTATTTTTTTGGAGGCCATATCGGTACATTAGCACACAATTTCTTGATTTGGTTTGTATTGTCGTAATAAAATCATGCAATGTATTCAAATACGATAAGGAATATGCATGGGCCGCACATTGTAGGTGAAGATTAACGGATTGTCGTAATAAAATCATGCAATGCATTTAAATACGATAAAGCATATGTATGGGCTGCACATTGTAGGTGCAGATATACGAAAATGAGTTTTAATAACATTCTATACGATATAATCTGTTGAATAAAATACGACTTCTGGTTGTCTGTGTCGCAATTGAACAATAGATCGATGATTCTTGTTCACACTAGGAGACGGTTCGTCTCGAGACGGTCTCAGCGTCTTCCATTTTTTCGGGAGACACTGAGACCGTCTCAGGTTTCCAACAACAACAATAGACAACAAAGTCCGTCTCATAACAAAAATCGCAGTTCATGTTGGCTAGTGTGGACTAGGATTTATGATAGGTGATGATGATAAACACGGTCCAAATGTTTACATCATCACACGGTAAACCTGAACAACTCAAACTGAGATCTAGGTAGCTCGGCAGGGTTGCCAAATATAAACAAACACAAACACATACAGGATCTCTATGAAACTTGATACTTCCTCGAAGAGATTCCTTTTTTTTCTTAACTCTAAGCGTACATCTTTCGAGGAATCATATCTAGCTAGCATCTTACAAATGCTAAAACCACCAATCCACAGAAAGAGTACTATGTATGCCGTGACCGGGATTCGATCTCATGCCCGCTGGCTTAGAAGACTTGAAGGCTATCCTCTACGCCACGGGCTGCGGCACCACTATTGCAGCACTGAAACCTACCTTTTCAACATAAACAGGCATTTGTAAAAATTTAAGGTTATTAGTGATGAAAGCAAAGATTTCTTATTTTGAAATTCATGTAGCATAAAATAACTCTCAATTATTATTCGCATTGTGGTGAAACAGCTATTTTTCTCATTCTTCAGATAAGTCAAATCGCCATCCTTAACATATTCTCTAAACATATGCATGAAATACCGGAAACTAGCCTAATGCTCATCTGATGGGTGAGTGTTGTGGCTACGATGTGATGTGCCTGTTAAATGGGAAAGATGAAATTTATGTTTTCCTGTTTTTCCGGGCTTATCCGGCAACGACAAATTTGTACAATACAACGAATGCTTCTCTCGGATCCCTCAAAGTATAGAGCCCATTTGACAGCCAGTACGGGCATCGGAAAACAGAACAAAACTGCATCGGAAAGTTGACATTTGCTGGAGCGGCAAACACCAAAGTCGTAAATTTTATGGCCTAGCCAGCAGCAACAGCAGCAGCAATCATTCTTCGGTTTTGTTACAGAACCAGCCACTGAAAGTTGTTTCAAAAGTTTTCCCCGAACGAATCTGTACCCACCGGAATAGATAGTGCTAAGAAGGATGGTTTCTTCCTTATGTCAGTGCTTTGGAAGAAGTGCTAGGAATAGTAAATCGGATAACGGTTTTCTCAAACTTTTGGTTTGGGGGGATTGAGTCCGAAAACTGTTCGATGCTTGGTTTTGTCACCAATCAATATGAGGGCACTAATAGTGCATATCTTAACTTGGCATATGGAAGGGAATGTTTTGTCATTTTGTTGACGTCTGCTCGTGGAAGTTTCAGTTTAAAAAGTGGACACATCACATTACCATTCACGAATTGTTGAAAATCCTGGAAAGCTGATGAATCAAAAAGTAGTTCTTCGGTTTCAATGACAAAAAAATTTATGCTTTTTTAATTCAAAATTCGATCAATTGACAAGTTTCTATTCTGAGAAATCCCAGATTAAAGGACGAACACGAAATTATTGCGAAACCGAAAATGTCATGGCAATTTTCTTATAATGTTAAGAATCAAACCAAAATTTCAGGGTACTTTTATACATACATTTACTTCAAAAATCATAAGAAAAATTAGTCGATGGAGCCTTGACTGCAAAATTGAACGCATTTTCGCTCGATGCCCTCCCTCAAAGTCTTTACAGTGTCAATCGGTACCAGTTTTTCAGTTTTTTTTCCATTTTCTTAACATGTTCATCTTGTCTTTGAGTGTTTTCTTGCTCTTCCGAAGTTTCCGCTTTATTATTGCTCAGTACTGCTCCTCCAGGCACACTTCTGGACGGTTAGACAGGTTCATGTCCTTTGGAACAAAATGGCCAGAATTGACCTAATATCACTCCAGGACACTTTTAGGATAGTGGCTTGATGTCAAATCTGGCCAAAATAGCGAAGCTTCGTCGTGCTGTTGCAAGGACGGCAAAAGGTGCATCTCGAGGCACTCAGATTTGTAGATCTCGCTATTTACTGAGCCCTTTGTCACGAATGGCTCACCCCTCAGTCCGCAAGAGCAGATGGTCTGCCAAACAAGATATTTGGAGGCGAACTTCGACATTTTTTTCCTCATGAATTTGTCTTTCGTCGTCCATCACACAGCAGCCATATTTTGTCAGCATCTTCTCATAGAGCTTCCGAGCCCGAGTTTAAGCCGTCGATTGTTGCTGCTCATTTCCGTTTGGAAAGTTCTGTACATTGTATGTATGTAGTCCAGCTCTCTTCTTTGCATTCTGGACGTAGCTCTGCAACATGCCGATATTTTTAGCCAAATCATGGCTGGAGACGTTGGGATTTGCTTGAACGCCCGCTTCACCTTTCCTTCCGTCTTTCCGTTATCCGGCCTTGGTCTTCTTCCTGCTCTTTTGCCAACGTCAACCGCTCCTAGAATGGTGAATGGTCAACATTTTTCCCAACTGCCGGTGCGACAGGCCAGGAAACTCCAGGTTGAATCGAAAAACACGACTACGAGTTTGACAGCATGTAAACAATACACATCAATGAGAAAGTGTACAAAATTGAGTGGATTTTTAACCAACGATAAAAAAAGCTATGCCGTGTTGAATGTGTCGCAATAATTTCGTGTTTGCCCTCTACACCACTGGAATTGGTATGAAATTGGATTTCTGGTGAATAAATTTTGAGTTTATATACTTAAAATCCAGTGCAAAGTTGAATATAAGTGCAAGAAAATCTGAAAAATTGCAAATTGACAAAAAGTAAAAAAAAAACAGCTATCTGTGAAAATTCGTCAAAAATTCTGTGTTTCGTATTTTGACAATCTAAAAATGCTCAAATGAGCGAAATTACGTCAACTTTATAATCATCTTTTCAAAAATTGATTATTTTATATATTTACATAGTATTCCCAGCCAACATTTTGGTAGGTATATCAAAAGATATACGCACATCTATATCGACAATAATCATCGTATATGACGTTAGAAAAAAGCTTATACCTACTAAAAGTGGAGGCGATATACATACATGTTTTGATTATTTTTCGATTTACGACTTCGTCAACATCATATAGGATGATATTACGATGATTGATTTACTTTGGTACATTATGTTGCATTGGTGGTATTTTGTACATTAAACGATTCGATTCATAAACATTTACGAGGAAGCGATGATTGATAGTTCCAACCACACTTTATGCGATGTGTGTTTTACCCTTGTACGACTTGAAGCAATCTGACGATGAATTGGCGATTTAAGTCACCATTTATGCGAAGTATGTTGCAGTTTTATACGATGTTCAGAGATTTGAACGTCGATTGACAACTTAAGTCACACTTTATAGGAAGTTAATTGTACTCTTGAACGATATGAAGCAATTTAACATTCGATTGATTCTTTAAGCGATACTTAATGCGAGGTGTTATGTAGTGTTGTACGATTTGCGCCATTGAACGATTTTGTGAATTGCTTTATGTAGCATGTTATGTATATTATTGTGATTTAAATGCGATTCTTAATCAATGATATAAATTGGGCTTCTAGTTCATATAAATAAATGAAATGTCTTTAATGAATCTGTCCGAATTTTTATTATTTGTTTTTCGCTTAAAAATGCAAAATATACCACCATTTTCCCGACACAATCAGACACGAAATCGTTGTTTTTTAGGTCACCGGTCTTTTTCACCAGAATGGCCATACTATAAATTGAACCGTCGTCGTGTGAAAGGGTCTAAACTCTGATGTTGCTAGTGCTGACCGAAAACCGCTGACACCTAAAGTAGTCCATGTGTTCTGCCACATCCGGAGCCGTTTTGCTTACTAGCAATGCTTCATGTTGATTGTCAACCTTGATCTTGCTTTGATCACCTGCACTAAACCTCTTATTCCGTCAACGTTTCCTCTGTCTTATTTTTCGAAGCCGTCTCAGCCAGTTTTCCCTTCAAAGAGAAACATAAATTTTCACTTATCAAGCACTCACAGCGAGTGTTTCAAAACTTACCTAAAAAATTTTAAACCGCCTCGATTATGCTGATCCACCTTCGGTCGGTTGTCGATTTTTTTTTATTCTTAACCGATACAAATTCCGATCTTTGCCGCCGTTTCGCCATCTTGTCTCGGACCAACAACTAGAGACTCAACAACACTCTGGAGTAGATCCGATGCCTTCAGTCTCCGGTGGAATTTGTGCTAGTTCATCACTGGTGCTAAAATGAAAATTTTAATCACTTTTCAAAAATCTAACATTTAAATATTTCACCCCCTTACCTGACAACATCGCCAAAATTATTTTTTCGTCTCCGGCGCTCTGTAATCCGCTTATTCTTTGGTTCTGGAATCCGGTTAGTAATGGTCTCACCCGTTAATCGTTGTCCCGGAATCCTCCACTCTATTCTCATCGATCTTCATTCAACACATCGTAACTAAGTCGTATTTCATTTGGGTTTAACATCTTCTACGATGATTATACGATATGGACGAATGTTCAGTGTACACATTTACGATTCCGATTCGAGCTGCATACATATACGAGTTTGGTGATGATTTCTTTTACGATTTCATGTTGGCTGGGTTCCGTCTAACGACATAACTTGACGAACATAATTCCTAAAATTCACTCGGTCCATGGCAACCGTTCTCCAATTTCTCGGGCACCCCACGTTCGCCAGATCACGCTCCACTTGGTCTAACCACCTCGCTCGCTGCGCCCCCGCTCGTCTTGTTCCTACCGGATTCGTAGCGAACACCTGTTTTGCAGGACAGTCGTCCGGCATTCTCGCAACATGTCCCGCCCAGCGTATCCGGCCAGCCTTCACCACCTTCTGGATACTGGGTTCGCCGTAGAGTTGAGCGAGCTCGTGGTTCATCCTTCGCCTCCACACTCCGTTCTCCTGTACGCCGCCAAAGATGGTTCTAAACACTCGTCGCTCGAATACTCCGAGTGTACGCAGGTCCTCCTCGAGCAATATCCATGTCTCGTGCCCGTAGAGAACAACCGGTCTAATGAGCGTCATATACAGGTTACACTTCGTGCGAGGGCTAAGTCTTCTCGACCGCATTTGCTTGTGGAGTCCATAGTAGGCACGACTTCCGCTGATAATTCGCCTCCGGATCTCATTGCTGGTGTCATTGTCTGCGGTCACCAGTGAGCCGAGATAGACAAAGTCTTCGACTAGCTCCAGTTCGTCGCCGTCGACTGTGACCTTGTTATTGCTGGACAAGCGAGTTCGGTCGGTCTCGGATCCGCAGGCCAGCATGTACTCCGTCTTGGACGTATTAATCATCAACCCAATCCTTCCTGCTTCGCGTTTCAGTTTGCGGTAGATCTCCTCCACCGCCGCAGATGATCAGCCGACTATATCAATGTCATCGGCAAAGCAGATAAGTTGACTGGATCTGTTGAAAATCGTGCCCCACATTTCGCCCACCGCTCGTCGAATAACACCTTCTTGCGCCACGTTGAACATCATGCAGGATAGACCATCACCTTGTCGAAGCCCCCTGCGCGATTCGAATGAACTCGACAATTCACCCGAAATCCGCCCACAGCAGTGCGTTCCATCCATCGTCGCCTTGATCAGTCTGATCAGCTTCCCGGAAAAGCCGTTATCATCCATGATTTTCAATAGCTCGTTACGGTCGATCGTGTCGTATGCGGCTTTGAAGTCGATGAATAGATGGTGCGTAGGGACTTGGTGTTCCCGGCATTTTTGGAGGATTTGCCGTAATGTGAATATCTGGTCCGTCGTAGACCGTCCCTCCATGAAGCCGGCCTGATGATTTCCTACGAATCTGTTTGCTTGTGGCGTTAGGCGGCGGAGTAGGATTCGTGACAGCACTTTGTAGGCGGCATTTAGGACAGTGATCGCTCGGTAGTTCTCACAGTCCGATTTGTCGCCCTTCTTGTAGATGGGGCATACTACCCCCTCCTTCCACTCCTCCGGTAGCTGTTCTATGTCCCAGATCCGGACTATCAACTGGTGTAGGCAATCGGCCAACTTGTCCGGGCTCATTTTGATGAGTTCAGCTGCGATGCCATCCTTCCCAGCCGACTTGTTTCTATTCAGCTGGCGAATGGCTTCCTTAACTTCACTCATCGTTGGGAGTGGCTCCTTTACGTCTTTGGCTACGCCGGCGATGTACCTTCCCCCACCGTCTTGATCTTCTGCATGTGCGCCGTTCAGGTGTTCATCGAAGTGCTGCTTCCACCTTCTGATCACCTCATGATTGTCCGTCATGATGCCTCCGTCCTTATCCCGGCATATTTCGGCTTGCGGTACGAAGCCTTTGCGGGATGCGTTGATTTTCTGATAGAACTTTCGTGTTTCTTGGGAACGATGCAGCTGCTCCAGCTCCTCGAGCTCCTCCTCCTCCTCCTCCAGGCGGCGCTTTTTCTCCTGGAAAATTCGGACTCGCTGCCTCTTCCGCTGTCGGTGATTTTCCACATTTCGACGGGTGCCTTTTTGCACTACTGCCGCCCGCGCGGCATTCTCTTCGGCCATCACCCTCTTAAACTCCTCGTCGAACCAGTCGTTCCGTTGAGTTCGCTTCACATAACCGATGACGTTCTCCGCAGCACTGTTGATGGCTGTCTTGATGGTATCCCAACAGTTCTCGAGGGGGGCTTCGTCAAGCTCGTCCTCTGCCGGCAGCGCTGCTTCGACCGATTGCGCGTAGTCTGCCGCGACCTCAGGTTGCTTCAGTCGCGCGATATTTAACCGAGGCGGGCGCCGGTTTCGTGTTTTGTTCACTACGGAGAGTTTTGGGCGCCTCTTTACCATCACCAGACAGTGATCCGACTCGATGTTGGCGCCTCGACAGGATCTGACGTCGATGATGTCCGAGAAGTGCCGGCTGTCAATCAAAACGTGGTCGATCTGTGATTGCGTTTGGTACGGTGATCTCCAGGTGTACTTTTGTGGGAGGCGGTGCTGGAAAAAGGTACTACGTACGGCCATTCGTTTGGAGGCGGCGAAATCAATAAGTCTGAGGCCGTTTTCGTTGGTCAGCTGGTGCGCACTGAACCTTCCAATTGTCGGTTTGAATTCCTTCTCCTGGATCAAGTCACTTTTAATAAAATTAAATCTACCTTAACTTTCAGTATATAAACTTGAATTGACACGCTGTCAGAAAAGGCGAAAGACGGTGATCTGCAATTTATTTCCAAAAAGATATGATGAAAATCAGAAAAGGGATCAAGTATCCCCATTCTCCCCTACTGAGTATTAAATAATGTTAAAATATCTCTACGGAGTCATATAGTCATATGGTCATATAATCTCAGTAACTGAGCCATAATGATTCCCAGGTCGTGCTGAAAATAGCATCCGCGAGTAGAAATCAGAAAAAGAAGAAAAGGCTCCGCTTTGTGGATCAGTACCAATTCACCGCATTGCACTTTGTATCGAGAAGCAATTAGAGATTCTTCCTAGTGTGGGGGTTTCACCTACGAAGGCTCCCCAAAACCTTGATAGTAAAAAAACGGGGAAGCTTCAAAAGAAATTTGGTTTTCTGCTATCAAACCAATATGTTGCCCCTACTCCGGCCTTCCCGAGGTAACTGTGAAACTAAGGCTCCGAACATTTAAATTTGGTCTCATGATTCAAAACTGCTGCTCGAACTGACTAACGTCCCTCAATACGTATGGGCAATGGGCATCGGACATCGAACGATGAAACGTAGGTATCACGAAAATGGCCTCTGCGCTTCAAGACCCGTTCCCGGAAGCCGATACTGAACTTTTCCAATAATTTCCGGCCATTAAATATCAATTTATCCTTTCGGTTTTCTACTCTTACATTGAGCATCAGCAAAGGCGGTCGGTTTTTGAGACTGGGCTGGACCAGTTCAGCTGCCGTGTGGAATATCAGATTCCTTCTGGTGCCTTTCAACAACCTGCGGTTTTACCAGAAAGACGGACGGCCGATATATGAAAAGTTTCGTTGGCCTCCCCGAGACCCGATCCAGATACGGAACGTGTGCAGTCGGACATGTTGAAATTTGCAAATATTGTTGCTTTTCTACGGGCCACATAGAGAGAGAGCAAGTTTTGTTGCTTCCCTTTAATTAAAGCTCTGACGCTGACTCTGTATGATTTTTTATAAGTAGATTTAGATATCTACTAATTTCAGTTTATATAATTAATTTATTGAAGTTGCAACTCTTAACTTCAATCACAACAACATTGTAGGTACAGGTGTTCATTTCTTTAAAAAATACCTGCAAAACAAGTGCTTTTCGGCATCAAAAAAGTTTTATTGAAAATCTTTAAATTAGAAAGTAAAATTTTGAACCAGTACGAAGGTTGTTGAGAGAAATTTGACGTTTGAAAGATTTATTTATTTAGTCTTCCTCCCCCAGATTGTGACAGGTAATCGTACACGCTCGAATTCAATTAACCATTTAAGGTTCAAGAATTACCATTTTCGACCATTTTCCACCATTTCTAAGTGAAAACCCATAAAATAACTTCTCCTGGAGAAGATGTAAAATGGTTAGTTTCTAAACATTGAAAATAAAAGGAGAGAAGTTGGTTATAATGTATACCAAATTCGAATTTTGTTGTTTTTCGTTGCAGTTGCGTCTGAGATTATTATTTTTAAGAAACCAGGAGATTTTTTTTTGACAGATAGTATTCTTGGGGCCATTAATATACGTCAAAATGTTTTAAAAATAATTTTAATATCATTTTTGCGTTCCGAATGTTCCGCTTTCGTGTCGTTATGCCCAGACAATCACGTCACGTAACTTGTCGATCAAATGCTTTTCTCCATCAGATGACGTTATTCTTCGGGAGGACTCCAATCCATTCAATGCAAAAAGATGTATAGAAAATACTACCGAAGTGGGACGGTTTTCCGGTAAACCTGCAAAAGTTTTTTGAGTGAAAGTCTACGTTTTTGAAAAAGAGGTAGAAATTCACAAACCTGAGAATGCTCTCTTCCATCCAGGCTAGGTCAGTGCCAGACTGTGTTTGCCGTATGATTTCGATTATTATAGTACTATATTAAGCAATTAATTCGGCAATTAAAATGGCGGCGAAGAAGCACCAAATTTTTCAAACATTTTGTGGTTAATGCTCGAGAACTGCCAAAATGGTTCAAATATTTCTGAGAAAAATTTATGAAAAACTAGCTGACCCGGTGTGCTTTGCTACACCTTCCAAAATTTTTTGAAACTTGTGGTACCTAGTTATTTAACTTGTTATTTATTTGCACAAAATTTTAAGTTCAATTTCAAAATCATTAAAATGTTTTTTCAAAATGAATTTAAAACTTTTTTTTTATTTTGATATCATTATTATTTTTTAAAAATCCGTGTTTTAATCCTTTTTATGACTCTGGATTTCATTGCTTCATAAGTTTATAACTTATACCAAAATACTTTTTTATATAAATTTGAAACTATCTTAAACTATCATATAAACATTTTAAGTAAAAAAATAAGATCATGGGACATTTATTTTACCTATTCGTTCCCGAATTATCATACAAATTACCCCCATTCCTAAAACCCTGATTGAAGGAAGGTGGGTTTCATAACATCAGAAAAACACTTCGTGTATACAAATACTATCCCACGTCATATATGGCTCCATTCTCGATAAGTTTTCGAGTTAGTCAAAAAATGGGTGACCCTCTCCCCATTGTGTATCTCCACTCTGGCAAGAGAAAGGGTTCTCAAACCATCGAAGATACATTGCTCGTACATAAATTTGCTCCCATGATAATTTAATTCTTTTTTCTCGATAAGTTATCGAAATATTAAACAAATTGTATCAATGCCCTCTTTTCCCTCTAGATGCTAAACTACCGAAAAAAACATATCTTGTGCTCGTATACCCTCTCATGCCAAATTTGGTTTCGTTTGATTTATTAACTATCGAGTTATACTAAAAAATTTGTATCGGAGCCGCTCTTCCTACCTATCCCCTACCTGGAAGAAGGGGATCAGATGAACATTCCGTGTATTCAAATACACTCTTATGCCAAATTCTTTTCCAGTTGCTAAATTGAATGATTGTTCCCATGTCATACTTGGTTCCATTTGTTAGATAAGTTCTTGGTTTATGCAAAACAATCATACATATATAAGCTTCCGTCTTCCCTAACTGCATTCTCAATTGAAGGAGAAAGAAGTCTCAAATAAGCTAAAAACCATTTTACGTATCCAAATGCTTTCCCATGCCAAAGTTGTTTCCATTTGCTTGATTAGTTCTCGAGTAATGCGAAAAATTGTAAAGGAGCACCCCCCCCCCCCCTTCTCCTTCATATCACCCCACTGGAAGGAGGCAGTAGTACCAAATATTCACAGAAACCTTCCCTGTGCTCAAATACCCTCTCAAGCAAAATTTCGTTCCATATGCTTAGTAAGTTCCCGAGGGATGTCAAAATTATATGGGAGGACCCTCCTCCCTTAAGATTTTCCGAGTTGCAGGACGAAGGGATCTCAAAACATCATAGAAACATATATCGTTTTAAAATAACTTCCCACGCCAAATAGGGTGCCATTTGCTTGATTATTTATCCAGTTATGCTGAAAATTGTAAAAGAGTACCCTCCCCACATTCTATATCCGCATTGGAAGGAGGGAGGGGTACCAAATATACATAGAACTATCTATCGTACCCATATACCCTTCTTAGCCAAATTTGGTTTCATTTGCTCGAATAGTTTTCAAGTTATGCAATAAAAAAGTGGTTAAAGCCCCCCCCCCCCTCCCTTCTTCCTGTATCTCCAATGGAAGGAGGGAGGGGTTTGAAATAACCATAGAACTTTTTTTCGTATTCCACTACCCTCCCATGCCAAATTTCGTTCCATTAGCTTGATTAGCTCTCCAGTTATGTAAAAAATTGTAAGGTAGGACCCCTCCCCCTTCCTATCAGCCCACTGAGAGGAGGGAGGGGTACCTTATATTCATAGAAATATTCCTCTTTCCTAAATACCACCGCATGCCAAATTGGATACCATTGGCTTGATTAGTTTTCGAGTTATGCAAAAAATTGTCTTTTGTTTGGGAGACCCCTCCCCCCCTTCATGAGAGAGGGAGGGGTCTCAAACCATAATAGGAACCTTCCCCTGCCTTCAATACCTCCACCTGCCAAGTTTCACGCAAATCGGTTCAGTAGTTTCCGAGTCTATAGGGAACAGACAGACAGACAGACAGACAGACAGACAGACAGAAATTCATTTTTATATATATAGATAGATAACCACATTGGCTGTTTTGAACCAAAAACCATAAAATAGTTATATAATAAATGGTTGTAAAAAAACGAGCGTGTAATGTTTACCCAACACACACTTTGTCTTGTCATTACTTTCATTGATATAGTCCTTATTGCCGCCGGTAGTGTTCGTGATATTATGCTGGTTGTTTCACCAACACTTTTCAGTTTTGGGTTAATTAACCTTATAAATGACCATGTTCGTTGACTGGCTGCCCGTTTTTTGTACCGGGAGTTTCTAAGGTTCATTGTCCAGTATCATCTTTACACGCTCAGCAAGTGTGCGTACGAAATGTCCAAATCAACAAAGTTGTTTTTGACATTTATTTCGCACACTTGCAGAGCGTGTACAGATGAGACGGGACAATTAACCTCAAAAACTCTTGGGGTACGAACACAGTGAGCGCGAAGCGAACTGCGAAGCGAAATATTCATTCGCCGGATGAATTTCGCAAGTTCGTTTTTGAAGGCCGGCCACAGTGCACGTGAATTGCGAAGCGGTTCAACACTGAAAAAAACCTTCGGTGTTTTGCAAAAATTAATCACACGTGAAAAAATCTTTGCAAAATAATTTGCAGAATCAAAACTGTGAGCGAGGGATACGTACCCCGCAAAAAATACTAATCCGCGTTAATTCCGCAAAAAAAACCACGTTAATTCCGGAAAACCGCGGAAAAAAAAACCTTGCGCGTACTAGGACCGCAGGAATTATGAAAAGGAATCTTAGGACCGGAATTAGGACCTGATTTTTGACGCCCAAATCCAAGATGGCGGCTTCAGCCTAAAATCAAAATGCTTGAATGACTGAAAATCGCATAAAACCCCCATAATGTGGGTATTAGATGAAAGGAATCAATTAGTAAAAGTCGAATTTTGCAGTCTGACGCTATGAATCGTCATCCTAAAATCCAATACGGCGGCTTCCACTCAACTTTAAAATATTTTAAATGACTGAAAGTCGCAAGAAAAAACATCTACCAAAACTATGACAAAAATATTACAAAATTATAAAAAAAAATTACAATATAATAACAACAAAAATTATAAAACGCTGACCAAACTTTGATAAAAAATATGGCAAAGGTGATAAAAATATTACATAAATTTGAGAAAAATATACCAAATCTATGATAAACTTGACTATTAAAATGGCAAAACCATGACTAAATTTAAAAAAAAAATCTGATAAAAATTAATAAAAATTTACTAAATAATAACAAAAAATTAATAATAATGCCAAAACTCGAAACAAAAACTTTGACAAATATTTGACAACATTATGGAAAATATGAAAAATGAAATTAAAACTATGACAAATATAATAACTAATAAAAAATTACAAATATGACAAAAATTTCTAATAAAATAACATAAATCTGTCAATACTATGACAAAAATCTTACAAATGTGATAAAAATATATGTAACAAAGCTATTAAAAAAATATGATAGAAATATAACAAAACTATGATAAAAAAAACAAAATTATGACAAACAATTGACAATGGTTGTTATAGTACTGTAAGATTTTTGTCATTTTATTTTAATTTTTGTCATTATTTTGTCATGTATTCATTTGTCGTATTTTTGTCATAGTTCTGTCAGATTTTTTGTTCATTTGATTGTAAGTTTCTTTTGATAGTTTTGTCTTTTTCCGTTCGATTATATATAGTCGTTTTTCCATCTTCTCTTCATACTGAATGTCTTATCCGGTACAACTGTATTCGATGTATTTGAACTCACGGACATTGGCTTAGGAGTGAACTAACTTGCCAACTAAGTTACACATATCACAAGCCCATAGATTTGTCTAGATTTTTTCATATTTTGTCATTTTTTTTTGTCATATGCCATATATTTGTAACATATTCATCATTTTTTGTTCGGATTTGTCATGTTTTTTGTTAAAATTTTGTAATTTTAATGTCTTAATTGTCATCATTTTGTCATTTTTCTAACATACATGTATATTTGAAAGTATTTTGTTATATTTTTATTTCATTCTTCATAATTTTGTCAGATTTTTGCCATTATTTTGTCAAATTTTTCCATATTTTTACCACCTTTGTAATAATTTTTTTTATAGTTTTATATATGTTTGTCAGATTTTTCTGATTTTATTGTAAATTTTTTGTTATTATTTTGCCATTTTTGTAAATTTGTTGTCAAATATTTGTCCTTATATAAGATCTGTCAGGTCATTTTATGGTCAAATTTTGATTAAAATTTTTTCATATATTTTTCTCACATGTCTTGTCATAGTTTTGCAATTTTTGTGATTTTTTTTATTATATTTTTGTCTAATTTTGTAATATTTGTCATATTTTTGGCAAAATTTGTTTACTACATTTGTCGTGTTTTATTCAAAGTTTTGTCATTTGTCTCTTTTTTGTTTGTCATATTTTTGTCATATTTTAAATTTTAGTAATATTTTTAATATTTTTCCACGTTTTGTTATATTTTTGCCAATATGACTTTCTTTTTATAACACTTGTCATATTTTTGTTTATTTCTTTCAGTGCTTTTTTGCAGTTTTCTCAAAATTTTTGTTAAATTTTTGTTAGTCATTTTTCATCTACTTTTTGATCCCTTTTACTCATTTCTTATATTTTGGATGGATCATGCGATTTTCACTTATTTACTGCATTTTGAATAGAGCGGAAACCGCCATCTTTTATTTCAAGATGGCGTCAGGCAGCCAAATTCGACTTCTACTTATTGAGCACTTTCATACAATACCCATATTGTGGGATTTTCATGTGCTTTTTAGTCACTTCCAGCATTTTAAAGTTGAGTGGAAGGGGCCATATTGGATTTCAAGATGGCGTCGGATAACGAATTCCAACTTCTATCCGTTCAGCCCCTTCACCCTTCACCACACATATGGTGGGGCTTTCATGCCTCCAGTCGTTTATTGCCATGCAGTTAGAATTTGTTTCAATTGAAAAAGACTGAAACTGCGTTTTTTCGAAAATCCGCGTTAAAAAAACCGTGCATTTTTCATGACCAACACAGAAACGGCAATGATAATTAAATAAATAAACTTTTGAAACAGATTTTTTGACAAATAATCATTTGCGACGAAAAAATATCCGAGAGAATATTTTCAGTGTATGTCCGGATGAACAGGATGAATTCGCGCGATCGAGCCGGGTCTTCGCAAGAAAATTCGCTTGCACTGTGGCCGGTCGATGTTTTTTCAACGTGTTTCAATGAGAAGCGGTTTTTCGCGCGAATTAGAAATTCGCTTCGCACTTCGCTTCGCGCGCACTGTGAATTCGACCTTGGTCCCAAAAAACGGGCAGCCGGTCGACACACATGGTCGTTTTTGAGGATTGTCACAAAACTGAAAAGTGTTGGTGAAACAACCAGCATAATATCACGAACATTACCAGCGTCAAATAGGACTATTCCTTAACACGAATCGAATCAAAACAACTGACTGTCAAAATTTCGCTTTGTCTCAACAATAAGCCATTTCCCCACTTGTCAGACGAACAGCTGATTTCTCATGTTTACATTTTCTCGGCATATCGTGGTAGGGTAAACATAACAACAACATTACGCATGTTCAATGACCAGATAGTAATGAAATAAAATTAGCAATGCAATTGTAGTGGTTTTGCAAGCGCACCTTGGTGATGAGAACATAAATTCTTTATCTAATGATTTGTGAATTCATAACAAGTTAAGACATGAAGAAATGCCCGAATAGAAAAACATTATGAAAAAACAATGAATTTCATTTTCACGCTACCATGGATTTTATGGTTGACATTATGCGAATCATGGTACATGAAACCTTGAATATACTGTCAAAATCATCGTATTCGACAGTGAAATTTATGGTTTTGGCTAAATTTACCATGAAAAAAGGGGGTTGTTAAGCAACTTAACAATGAAAAAATCAACTTTTTCCCATACATTTGGAAACTCAAAACGATAAAATTTACGGTTATTACAGCTTCCAATTTTTTTAATCCAACTGTGAAATACATTGTTTTTTCATGAATTTCAATCTTTTCAAAGATTATGAACATCAATGTTAATTCATCATCTATCAGAAATCTAGGAAGCGTGAAATTTTATGGTTTGAACTAAAGTTTTCATTCTTTTTTTTAAATTTATATCGCCTCTTAAAAGAAAAAAAAAATTATTCGTTTGCTTAATTTTTTATTGAAGATTTTGGGATTGTTTTTGAAGCACTCGTCACTTTCCGGAGTCTGAATGAATTAAATTTCCTACAGCACCGGCGGCTCTTTAGCTCTCTTCTGCCTTATAGGTATCCCATTCCCAGCTGGGACATGGCCATATTTCTGCCATCTTAAGGCATTAGACCACCAATTTCGATGCGAGTTCGTCTTGGATGCATACCTTGTCCAAATGTCTTCCATCGTATGCGACCCTTACCTGACGCTGAAGTTGGGTAACTTTGCCTTTTTCGCTGGCTCTAAAATGAGAGAAATTTCTATCAGTTAGTTTTCCTCTAATAATAGGAATAAATATAATTAAAATTACTCACCAGCATAACCGCAAGAAAAGCCATCCTCGTCCGATCATAGCCACTTTAACAGCGGATATGAATGAATTCGCACGGTTCCGACCGCTAAAATTACGGAATTGCTGAGGAAAAATGGCGTTACTGCATGGGAACGTGGAAAATTTTCACTACACGAAAAATTGAAAAGGTGGAAAAGTAGCAAATATTTACCAATGTTGATAAATATTTAGATTTTACCATAAAGTTTATTGTTCAATTGAAAATCATTGTTTTGCTATATTATTACCACGGTCTTTGCTATTCGGGTGGTTATGATTTTAATTAAAGAAGTTTTTAAAAGAAAGCATTGAACAGTGCTTATCATCAAAGATCAAAATGGCGACCAGTTGGTGTTTACATTTTTCAAAACAAAAACAAAAAGCTACCCTACCACAATCTGTCTCGGGAAATACTCTATTCCACCACTGAGAATCTTTTGGTACCCCTTGCCTACTTTTTCTCAAACCGCTTATGTACACCCCTAGCTGTACTCATCCTGGGTGCTTTGTATTTTATGAATAGCTGTGAATAAAAATATCTTGAGTACTGTAGGAAAAAGTTGACACAGGAGGTAAGCGTGCCGAGAAGACGGTCCAAAACTCAATTAGTACGACCAAGCCTGAAAATTTCTAGCGCACTGAAGGATGTTTTGAATCATTTGAGGATGCCAAGAGGGGTGGTGACAAGAGGTATCTGAAAGAAAAGCAGCTGAAAATTCTGTAAACATATCAAGTCCAAGGATGTCTCAGGATAACCAACTGAAAAAAAACGCTCAAATGTCAAACAGTCAATCATTTATCTATAGCCCTTCAGTTTTGTTGATTTTTTTTTTGGTTTCGGCACGAGTTTTAATCTTAAACGATTACAACTCTTTTCAAAATCATGTCCAGTTTTCTGTCGAAAATTGAAAAAAAAAATGCTGCAGCAAATTTTTGTTTTCTAGACCTAGGTTTGTGGACATAAAAATTTAATCTCGAAAAGAACTTTGTATAACATTTTTCCTACTGCTTTTTTAATACTTCCAGTTTCGCTCGCA
Organism: Uranotaenia lowii; assembly: GCF_029784155.1. Taxonomy (NCBI): domain Eukaryota; kingdom Metazoa; phylum Arthropoda; class Insecta; order Diptera; family Culicidae; genus Uranotaenia; species Uranotaenia lowii. The sequence goes on along the minus strand of NC_073691.1, from coordinate 149,998,380 downwards.
ATCTCTCTGTCTTTTGGAAGTAAAATACTAGCTTTCTCCGCGTTGTTGCAATAACGTTTGGCAACGGCAAATACCTTCGAGAAAAGACATTTTTTCTTTAAAAAAAAACTGCTCCCGTGGCAAAGGTCAAAAGTTGCTTGCCGAAAGGAACGCTCGTCTTGTTTGGTAAACTGTCGTGCAACTATTGTGGAATGTTTTACAAACGATAAGATTCCTCTTCGGTCGGAAGTAAGGGTTCGGTCGATGTTTAAATTCGGAAAAATAAATACATTCGGTTCAAAAGTACCCTTTCACTTAGAAACATTTTCGCTTCAGCAGCCCACCCAAAAGTCAATCAAGTTGCTTCAATTTTAAACTAAATTACAAACATCGAAACACCCCTCGACTTCATCTTCTATAGCGATGGAACAACTAAAAGTTTTCCTTCTTTGTCTTTTGTCAAATCGTGGTGGATTTGTTTTTTGCTTTACGAGAGGGAAATATTCTTACTTTGCCGCTGAGCTATCGTGCGGAAGTGCGGAAGTTGAACAAAACGCACAATACATTGGCAGGCGACATTTTTGCTGCCGCTATTTTACTTTTCCCGGCAACTTTTGAAACTTGACTTTGGTGTCGCCACGGCCGCGGCATACCGGAAGGAAGTGTAAAGTGTTTTGTAAGAAGTTGAAATTCCGCTACCGTCATCCTTTTCGGTGGTTGCATGTGTTGGGCTGAACTTTAAATATTATGACGTATATTTTTTGCCCGGTTCTGACATTTTTGTATTCGAGGCATTTCGCAAACTTTGTCGGAAAGTTTTTGGATGCAGTCTCTGTACAAATAGAAACAAAGTGACTGGCTTTTTAAACGATTGTCCTGATTTCACTTGCAGTTGATTTGAGATTTCCAAATGGAAATGGCGTTTTGACTTACAAACTTTTTAGACAAGACTTTTGTTATCAAGATCTTTCGGCGTTGAATTTGTTTACAACACTGTTTCTATTTCAGCCGTATGTGATAGAAATCGAGCTATTCTTGCATTACAGCATACAAAAAAAGAACACATGCTGTAAAAAAAAACTTGACGGTCGCAGATCTTGAAAATGTTTTAACATGGTAAAGTTTTCAAAATGTGCTACAAGTGTAAAAATTTCTAACACTTTTTCCGAACACGAGTGAACCTGCTCTAAGGTTTCTCCAGGCATCTCATTTGAACGAAAAAGAAGAATATGTGCATGACAAAACTGACAGAAATGACCAAATTGACAAAAATAACCAAATTAACCAAAAAATAACATAAATGCCAAAATGACAAAAATAAAAATGACAAAAATGACAAAAATGACAAAAAAGACAAAAATGACAAAAATAACCAAATTACCAAAATTACTTAAATGCCAAAATGACAAAAATGAAAATGACAAAAATGACAAAAATGACAAAAATGACAAAAATGACAAAAATGACAAAAATGACAAAAATGACATAAATGACAAAAATGACAAAAATGACAAAAATGACAAAAATGACAAAAATGACAAAAATGACAAAAATGACAAAAATGACAAAAATGACAAAAATGACAAAAATGACAAAAATGACAAAAATGACAAAAATGACAAAAATGACAAAAATGACAAAAATGACAAAAATGACAAAAATGACAAAAATGACAAAAATGACAAAAATGACAAAAATGACAAAAATGACAAAAATGACAAAAATGACAAAAATGACAAAAATGACAAAAATGACAAAAATGACAAAAATGACAAAAATGACAAAAATGACAAAAATGACAAAAATGACAAAAATGACAAAAATGACAAAAATGACAAAAATGACAAAAATGACAAAAATGACAAAAATGACAAAAATGACAAAAATGACAAAAATGACAAAAATGACAAAAATGACAAAAATGACAAAAAAGACAAAAATGACAAAAATGACAAAAATGACAAAAATGACAAAAACGACAAAAATGACACAAAATGACAAAAAATGACAAAAATGACAAAAATGACAAAAATGACAAAAATGACAAAAATGACAAAAATGACAAAAATGACAAAAATGACAAAAATGACAAAAATGACAAAAATGACAAAAATGACAAAAATGACAAAAATGACAAAAATGACAAAAATGACAAAAATGACAAAAATGACAAAAATGACAAAAATGACAAAAATGACAAAAATGACAAAAATGACAAAAATGACAAAAATGACAAAAATGACAAAAATGACAAAAATGACAAAAATGACAAAAATGACAAAAATGACAAAAATGACAAAAATGACAAAAATGAAAAAAATGACAAAAATGACAAAAATGACAAAAATGACAAAAATGACAAAAATGACAAAAATGACAAAAATGACAAAAATGACAAAAATGACAAAAATGACAAAAATGACAAAAATGACAAAAATGACAAAAATGACAAAAATGACAAAAATGACAAAAATGACAAAAAAGACAAAAATGACAAAAATGACAAAAATGACAAAAATGACAAAAACGACAAAAATGACACAAAATGACAAAAAATGACAAAAATGACAAAAATGACAAAAATGACAAAAATGACAAAAATGACAAAAATGACAAAAATGACAAAAACGACAAAAATAACAAAAATGACAAAAATGACAAAAATGACAAAAATGACAAAAATGACAAAAATGACAAAAATGACAAAAATGACAAAAATGACAAAAATGACAAAAATGACAAAAATGACAAAAATGACAAAAATGACAAAAATGACAAAAATGACAAAAATGACAAAAATGACAAAAATGACAAAAATGACAAAAATGACAAAAATGACAAAAATGACAAAAATGACAAAAATGACAAAAAAAAACAAAAATGACAAAAATAACAAAAATGACAAAAATGACAAAAATGACAAAAATGACAAAAATGACAAAAATGACAAAAATGACAAAAATGACAAAAATGACAAAAATGACAAAAATGACAAAAATGACAAAAATGACAAAAATGACAAAAATGACAAAAATGACAAAAATGACAAAAATGACAAAAATGACAAAAATGACAAAAATGACAAAAATGACAAAAATGACAAAAATGACAAAAATGACAAAAATGACAAAAATGACAAAAATGACAAAAATGACAAAAATGACAAAAATGACAAAAATGACAAAAATGACAAAAATGACAAAAATGACAAAAATGACAAAAATGACAAAAATGACAAAAATGACAAAAATGACAAAAATGACAAAAATGACAAAAATGACAAAAATGACAAAAATGACAAAAATGACAAAAATGACAAAAATGACAAAAATGACAAAAATGACAAAAATGACAAAAATGACAAAAATGACAAAAATGACAAAAATGACAAAAATGACAAAAACGACAAAAATGACACAAAATGACAAAAAATGACAAAAATGACAAAAATGACAAAAATGACAAAAATGACAAAAATGACAAAAATGACAAAAATGACAAAAATGACAAAAATGACAAAAATGACAAAAACGACAAAAATAACAAAAATGACAAAAATGACAAAAATGACAAAAATGACAAAAATGACAAAAATGACAAAAATGACAAAAATGACAAAAATGACAAAAATGACAAAAATGACAAAAATGACAAAAATGACAAAAATGACAAAAATGACAAAAATGACAAAAATGACAAAAATGACAAAAATGACAAAAATGACAAAAATGACAAAAATGACAAAAATGACAAAAATGACAAAAATGACAAAAATGACAAAAATGACAAAAATGACAAAAATGACAAAAATGACAAAAATGACAAAAATGACATAAAAAAACAAAAATGACAAAAATAACAAAAATGACAAAAATGACAAAAATGACAAAAATGACAAAAATGACAAAAATGACAAAAATGACAAAAATGACAAAAATGACAAAAATGACAAAAATGACAAAAATGACAAAAATGACAAAAATGACAAAAATGACAAAAATGACAAAAATGACAAAAATGACAAAAATGACAAAAATGACAAAAATGACAAAAATGACAAAAATGACAAAAATGACAAAAATGACAAAAATGACAAAAATGACAAAAATGACAAAAATGACAAAAATGACAAAAATGACAAAAATGACAAAAATGACAAAAATGACAAAAATGACAAAAATGACAAAAATGACAAAAATGACAAAAATGACAAAAATGACAAAAATGACAAAAATGACAAAAATGACAAAAATGACAAAAATGACAAAAATGACAAAAATGGCAAAATGACTAAAATGACAAAAATGACAAAAATGACCAAAATGACAAAATTGACAAAAATGACAAAAATGACAAAAATGACAAAAATGACAAAAATTACAAAAATTACAAAAAATTCAAAAATTACAAAAATTACAAAAATAACAAAAATATCAAAAATATCAAAAATTACAAAAATTACAAAAATTACAAAAATTACAAAAATTACAAAAATTACAAAAATTACAAAAATTACAAAAATTACAAAAATTACAAAAATTATAAAAATTACAAAAATTACAAAAATATCAAAAATATCAAAAATGACAAAAATGACAAACATGACAAAAATTATACAAAAATGACACAAAAATGATACAAAAATGATACAAAAATGAAACAAAAGGATACAAAAATGATACACAAATGATACACAAATGATTGAAAAATGATACGGAAATGATACAAAAATGATACAAAATTAATACAAAATGGATACGAAAATGATACAAAAATTATTCAAATTGGTACAAAAATGATACAAAATGATACAAAATTGCATCAGAATTGATACAAAATGATAAAAAATTGCTTCAAAATTGATACAAAAATGATACCAAAATGATACAAAAATGACACAAAAATGATTCAAAAATGATTCAAAAATGATTAAAAAATGCTACCAAAATGATACAAAAGTGATAAAAAATGATACAAAAATGATACAAAAATGATACAAAAATGATACAAAAATTATACAAAAGTGGTTCAAAAATGATACAAAAATGATAAAAAAAATGATACAAAATTGGTTCATAAATGATACAAAAATGATACAAAATTAATACAAAATGATACAAATTGCTTCAAAATTGATACAAAAATGATTCCTGAATGATACAAAAATGACACAAAAATGATTAAAAAATGATTAAAAAATTATTCAAAAATGATACAAAAATGATACAAAAATGAAACAAAAATGATACACAAATTATTCAAAAATGTTACGAAAATGATACAAAAATTATACAAAAATGATACAAAATTAATACAAAATGTATACAAAAATGATACAAAAATTATCCAAATTGGTACAAAAATGATACAAAAATGATACAAAAATAATACAAAAATGATACAAAATGATACAAAATTGCTTCAAAATTGATACAAAAAAGATACCAAAATGATACAAAAATGATACAAAATGATACCAAAATGATACAAAAATAATACAAAAATGATACAAAAATGATACAAAAATGATAAAAAATTATACAAAAATTATACAAAAATGATACAAATATGATACAAAAATGATACAAAAATGATACAAAAATGATACAAAAATGATTCAAAAATAATACAAAAATGATACAAAAATGATACAAAATTAATACAAAATGTATACAAAAATGATACAAAAATTATCCAATTGGAACAAAAATGATACAAAAATGATACAAAAATAATACAAAAATAATACAAAAATGATACAAAGTGATAAAAAATTGCTTCCAAATTGATATCAAAATGATACAAAAATGATACAAAAATGATACAAAAATGATACAAAAATTATACAAAAGTGGTTCAAAAATGATACAAAAATGATAAAAAAAATGATACAAAATTGGTTCATAAATGATACAAAAATGATACAAAATTAATACAAAATGATACAAATTGCTTCAAAATTGATACAAAAATGATTCCTGAATGATACAAAAATGACACAAAAATGATTAAAAAATGATTAAAAAATTATTCAAAAATGATACAAAAATGAAACAAAAATGATACACAAATGATTCAAAAATGTTACGAAAATGATACAAAAATTATACAAAAATGATACAAAATTAATACAAAATGTATACAAAAATGATACAAAAATTATCCAAATTGGTACAAAAATGATACAAAAATGATACAAAAATAATACAAAAATGATACAAAATGATACAAAATTGCTTCAAAATTGATACAAAAAAGATACCAAAATGATACAAAAATGATACAAAATGATACCAAAATGATACAAAAATAATACAAAAATGATACAAAAATGATACAAAAATGATAAAAAATTATACAAAAATTATACAAAAATGATACAAATATGATACAAAAATGATACAAAAATGATACAAAAATGATACAAAAATGATACAAAAATGATTCAAAAATAATACAAAAATGATACAAAAATGATACAAAATTAATACAAAATGTATACAAAAATGATACAAAAATTATCCAATTGGAACAAAAATGATACAAAAATGATACAAAAATAATACAAAAATAATACAAAAATGATACAAAGTGATAAAAAATTTTTTCCAAATTGATATCAAAATGATACAAAAATGATACAAAAATGATACAAAAATGATACAAAATGATACAAAAATGAAACAAAAATGATTCCAAAATGATAGAAAAATGACACAAAAATGATTAAAAAATGATACAAAATGATACAAAAATGATACAAAAATGATACAAAAATGATAAAAAAAAAATACAAAGTGGATACAAAAATGATGCAAAAATAATCCAAATTTGATATTGATTTGCGACTGGATGATTTTTTTTTTTGAGTTTTTAATGGTTTACGGCCGTAAACCATTAAAAATTATCCAAATTGGTACAAAAATAATACTAAAAAGGATACAAAAATTATACAAAAATGATACAAAATGATACAAAATTGCTTCAAAATTGATACAAAAATGATACCAAAATGATACAAAAATGACACAAAAATGATACAAAAATGATTCAAAAATGATACAAAAATCACAAAATTGATACAAAAATGATACAAAAATGATACAAAAATGATACAAAAATGATACAAAAATGATACAAAAATGATACAAAAATGATACAATAATGATACAAAAATGATACAAAAATGATACAAAAATGATACAAAAATGATACAAAATTGATACAAAAATGATACAAAAATGATACAAAAGTGATACAAAAATGTTACAAGAATGACACAAAAATGATACAAAAATGATACAGAAATGATACAAAAATGATACAAAAATGACAAAAATAATACAAAAGTGATACAAAAGTGATACAAAAATTATACAAAAGTTGTTCAAAAATGATACAAAAATGATACAAAATTAATTCAAAATAATACAAATTGCTTCAAAATTGATACAAAAATGATTCCAAAATGATACAAAAATGATACAAAAATGATACAAAAATGATACAAAAATGATACAAAAATAAAACAAAATGATACAAATTGCTTCAAAATTGATTCAAAAATGATTCCAAAATGATACAAAAATGACACAAAAATGATTCAAAAATGATTCAAAAATGATACAAAAATGATACAAAAATGATACAAAAATGATACAAAAATGATACACAAATGATTCAAAAATGATACGAAAATGATACAAAAATGATACAAAATTAATACAAAATGTATACAAAAATGGTACAAAAATTATCCAATTTGGTAAAAAAATGATACAAAAATGATACAAAAATAATACAAAAATTATACAAAACGATACAAAATTGCTTCAAAATTGATACAAGAATGATACCAAAATGATACAAAAATGATACCAAAATGATTCAAAAATGATACAAAAATTATACAAAAATGATACAAAAATGATAAAAAATTATACAAAAATGATGCAAAAATGATACAAAAAAAAAATGATTCAAAAATGTTACAAAAATGATTCAAAAATGATACAAAAATGATACAAAAATGATACAAAAATGATTCAAAAATGATACAAAAATGATACAAAAATGAAACAAAACTGAAACAAAAATGATTAAAAATGATCCACAAATAATACAAAAATGATACAAAAATAATTCAAAATTGATACAAAAGTGATACAAAAATAATACAAAAATGATACAAAATGATACAAAAATGATTTCAAAACGATACAAAAATGATAAAAAAAATGTACAAAAATGATACAAAACTAATACAAAAATGATTCAAAAATTTAAAAAAAAAATTGCAAATATGATACAAAAATTATACAAAATGATTCCAAATGATACAAAAGTTATACAAAAATGATACAAAACTTATAAAAAATAATTATACAAAAGTGAAACAAAAATTATGCAAAAATGATTAAAGAATATTCCTTATCTTCAGTATATTTCACTTGAATTCATGATCGGTTAAACATTCAAAAGTCATCTCATAAATGTCTAAAGCAGTTCCAAAAGAGATCACTCCTTCTGGGAAATACCTCTTCATTAAGGTAGAACCCTAGGTTTGCTCATTCATATCTTGTCTTCCACATTCTCCCTCACCCTTTTAAGTATTCACAGCTTCAAAGCCGTGTACAACAAACGAGAAAAAAACCAAAGTGAGAATTTTAAAGTTCTTAAACATTTATCGGCGCCAGCTTATCTCGGTAGGGCCAGCAAACGGCTGCTGGTGCTAGAAGGGAATTTCCGGACCCGGATCAAACGGCCGTCGCCCGAAGGAACGAACGATGCCCTCTTTGCGTCTCCAACCTTCGGTCCCTTCCGGGAACATTCTTTGACCGAAAACGTTTCAATGAAAAATTTATACTGACCGGCTGCCTTCCGTTTTGAGACCGTTTCGGTTTGGCACTCGGTTTGGCCGGCCGGAAATGGGCAAGTGGTGGTGCCGTTTGACCTTTGCCGCCGCCCTGGGGATGGGTGGAAAATGGTGGAAGAGAGTGTGAACAGCCGGGTGTGATATTTTTAAACCTACCGGCAGCGTTCTATCCGTCGATGGTTTTTGAAGCTGAGAATTTTGGGACATTCTTTATAAGGGAACGAGGTACTCACCTGGTAAGGGAGTTTAAGGGCATCTGGAGAACCTCGGGCAGAATGGAAAAGCCTCAACACGATATGCATATTTTTTTCTCAAATTCGATGGTCATAGTTTTAAAAGATATTTTACTTTAACATGCCAATTAGGGGCGAAAAGAGCACCTCTAGGTGGGGTGAATTGAGCACCCTTTGCCTAACGATCTATTTACAAGTATATATACCTAAGTGACCCTGTCATTTGATTTATTTCTGCTATTGCTCTGTAAAAAGAGGAAATCCGGGGTTGTTTGTTGGCAACTTTACAACAAGCTGCATTATCCATTAAAAAAGCACCAGACAACAAAAGTCCGTAGAAATATAGGCTAAGGTGCCCTTAGATATACGAGGCTTCCCTAAAGCTTAAAGCAGTTTTGTATGATTAAATTATGGGAGTCTTGGTGGCGTCCATGCTCCTATCTCCCCTATTAGGATTCATATACAACCTTTCCAGAATCAGCTTACAGTTTTATTTTCAAAAGGAAATTAAAGTTGCAGAAAATCTTTCAATCTCAGAAGCTATTAATCACCTCATCCACCCCAATCTAAATGAGTTAATGAAAACGAACTTAACGAACCTGTTGAGAAAGTAAAAAAACAGTAGTCAAAAAACTTTCGACTTAATTTTTTCGAGAGTTTCGAATATTTGTTTCCTTATCGAGTCAAAGCGTTTCGGCGAACTTTTCCCATCCAGGCAGCGCGCGCCTTTATAAATAGTACTACAAATCCTGGCACCCAGGAAGACATTTCGCTTTCGAAAATTAAACTGACAAACACCGGGCGGCGGAAAGCTGCTCTGCTCCCTGCTTCCAATTTCGGACTGCCGGCTCGCCGCCCACTGCAAGAGGTGATAATAAATGGGGAAAGTTTTTTCGGAAATTAGTTTTCCCATAAGTTCGAACGGGTGGAAATAAATTTCTGCTCGTTATATTAATTCCCACCATTTACCTGCACTTGGGCCCGGTGAGTGGCCGGGTCGTGAAGTCGGTCCATTCTCCCAGATGCTGTCATCGGAAGTTGTACCGGAAGAGCAACCCCCTAGGGAGCCCTCGAAAGGTTCCCGGCTGCCGATTGAGGAGGTCATGGAGATGGTACATACAAACTCACGTGTGCACTCAGAAGTTCATTACTTCTTCACGGAACCGGTGTGCCCGGGGTTGATGAATTATGGATCCAATGAGTAATGATCTGTTCTGCTCGCATTCAGTTAGGACAGGACCGACGAAACTGACTGAGCTCCCCATAAATCAATGGTGATGATGATTATTGTCACTGGGCACCGGGAAATACGTTAGCTTCCAGAGCAGTTGTGAAATTTTAAGCGAAGCATTCTTAGGTAATGTATTGATGTCTTCTTAAGTCGATATTTTTCGGTGATTTTCGAATCAAATCATATCAATTTCTATACGTTTCGGCCTACTAGGCAATTTCAGCCATCTTCAGAAAATGATTTTATTGCCTCGTGCTTCCCAAAAGGCTGTCTTATTTATTCGATTTGAATCCATGTTCGAATTCAGTCCAAATTGGATTCAAATCGAATAATTGGATCGGTTGTGAATGACCCGTGAAATAAAACATGAGTTGAAGTAGAATTTCGTTGTCTGACGCTATCTGGAAATCAAGATGGCGGCTTTCGCTCAACTTTAAAATGTTGTAAATGATTTAAAATTACATGAAACCCAAACAAGTGGAAGGGTCAAACGAGTAGAAGTCGAATTTCGCTATCTGACGCCATGAAATCCAAGATGGCGGCCTGCTTTACTTTAAATGCTGTAAGAAAAATTCGAATTTTTCAATATTGGAGTATGAAGAAAAAATATAAAAAATGACAAAAATAGACGTACCAAAATAATACAAGTTTAAGTAACACAAACCCAAATAAACCAAGGCAAAAAAATCGCGTCATATTTAAAATTCGACTTCTTCTAGTTTAGCCTTTTCACTCAATACTCATATTGTAGGGGGTTCATTTGTTTCTCTATTTTAGAGTATTCAAAGTTCAGCGGAAGCCGCCATCTTGGATTACAAGATGGCGTCAGAATACGAAATTCAACTTGTATTCGTTAAGCCCTTTCATCCAATACCCATATTACAGGGGATTCATGTGCTCTTCTGTCAGCGGCATTCAAAATGCTATAATAAACCCGTAATAAAACTTTCAAATGCCAGTTGACTTAGCCTGTGTTACTTGGGAAGTTAACCGTTTATGTTCTCTGCGAAATATTGAAGCTAAGTATTCTGTTTTTTTTTTCATTTTTTAGTTTTAACATAACAATCTTTTCAATTTAAAAAATATTCATTAATATTTGTGCCTTATCAAAAATTTGCACATTTTATCAATTTGAGTCTCTCGAATTTTTTGTAGTTCATTCAGTCTGTTGAAAAAAAATGAATAGTATTCCAACGAGTTCAATCACTGATTTTTTGCATTTCCACAGTAGTTTTTTTTTTAAACGAACACAAACACATACAGGATCTCAATGAAAGTTAATGTTTACTCGAAGTGATTCCTTTTTCTTAACTCTAAGCGTACATATTTCGATGCTATGATATGAGCATCATACAAACGCTAAAACCACTAACCCACAGAAAGTGTACTATGGTTGCCGTGATCGGGATTCGATCCCATGCCCGGCTCATAAAAAATAGGCTCAATAGTTTTGATAATACCAGTTAAAAGTGTCTCCTAATCATATCATTTAGCCCAAACCTCCAAACCAAAATTGTTTTGCTAGGATGCAGGAGGTGATCTTGATCCTGAATCACAAGATTGACCTTTCATCATTTTCTTTCCAATCTATCATTTGGCTACTAGGACGTGGCTGGCGCCGTTATTGATGTTTTAATAGAGAGCCAGTCGTACTTTTTTTAAATTTTTGTCTGTCTATCTGTCTGTTCCCTATAAAGGGTGATACGGTCAAAATTTGGTCCAGCGAAAACGCGTGTAAATCGGTGAAATTAAATTTCTTTTTCAAGTTTAATTATTATAAAATTCAGAAAAAATATAAGTTAGGCTTCCGCTTTTTCAAATCCGAAATGCCGGGCCTAACGCTCAACCCCTGCCATCAGATTTTGTACAGCCACCTTGTCCACCTTCTTCGCCGCAGAAAGCCAGTTTGCCTTGAACTGCTGCTCGTCCTTAGCAGTTTTTTCTTTGGTCTTCTTTAGGTTCCGCTTGACGAGAGCCCAGTATTTCTCAATTGGGCGGAGCTCTTGCGTGTTGGGAGGGTTCTTGTTCTTGGGAAACACCTGCACGTTGTTGGCGGCGTACCACTCCATGGCCTTTTCACCGTAATGGCAAGATGCCAAATACGGCCAAAACAGTACGGAACAACCGTGTTTCTTCAGGAAAGGCAGCAGACGTTTGTTCAAACACTCTTTCACGTAAATTTCTTGGTAGACAGTCCTGGAAGCTATGAAAATGCTGCTTTTCAAGCCACAGGTACAGATGGCTTGCCAAACCAGATATTTCTTCGCGAACTTTGACAGTTTCATGTGCTTGAAAGTATCTGCTACCTTTCCCCTTCCTTTTGCCGTATAAAACTCCTGTTCCGGAAGCTGCTTGTAGTCAGCTTTGACGTAGGTTTCGTCGTCCATTACCACGCAGTCAAACTTCGTCAGCATCGTCGTGTACAGCCACCGGGATCGCGCTGTGGCCGTTGTATTTTGTTTATCATCGCGGTTTGGAGTCACTACCTTCTTGTAAGTCGATAGTCCGGCTCGTCTTTGGCTCGATGCACGGTTGTAGGCGACACACCCAGCTTATTTGTGGCATCTCGGAAAGAGAGGTTAGGGTTTCGCTTGAAACAACCGGCAACTCTCTTTGTCGTCTCAACGGCTTCCGGTTTTCGATTTCCCCCCGATCCAGACTCCCTGGCAGTCGACAAACGTTCCCCAAACACTTTAATTACATTTGTAACGGTTGATTTGGTAACTTTTAGCGATTTTGCCAGCTTTGCGTGCGAGTAGCTCGGATTTTTGCGATGCGCGAGCAAAATTTTGATACGCTGCTCTTCTTCCTTGGACGGTATTTTGACAACTGAAGAGTGAATTCCAAAATCAAAAACATACACACACCTCTTCAAAATGAGGGGTGTTTAGGTTTTTTAAATGCAAAATTGAAAGAAATACGTCAAGTTGATATTGACCAAATTTTGACCGTATCACCCTTTAGACTCGGAAAAAAATGAACCGATTTCGTGGAACACTGCAGGCGGGAGGGCCGGAGAAAATTCCCATAATAGTTTGAGACCCCTTTTACTCTCTGGAAGTGAGGAGGGAGCCTCTTTAACAAAAGAAACATGTAAGAATTACTCGAGAACTGATCATACAAATGGTACCAAATTTGGTATAGATGTGAATTTAGTTACGGCAAATGTTCCTGAAATGGTTTGATGACCCTCGCTCCTTCCACTAGGGAAATAGGAAGCGGGGAGCGGGGCTTCCATACAATTTTTCGCACAATTCGAGAAATAATCAAGCAAACGGAATTAAATTTGGCATGCGAAGGTGTATGCGTAAGAAACATATTTTAAAGATGGTTTGAAACTACTCCCTCTTTTCAGTGTAGAGATAGAAAAGGGGTAGGAACTTCCCAAATTTTTTTTCGCAAAATTCAAGAACTTATCAAGCAAATGGAACCGAATTTGGCATGGGTGTTTATTTGGGTATGCGAAAGGTGTCTACGATTATTTGTGACTCCACCCTCTTTGATGGGGGAGATAAAAAGGGGAGGAGGGGTCCTCCATAAAATTTAATCATGCAAATGAATCCAAATTTCACATAGGAAGCTACTAGTCAAGCTTTACGATGTCTGAGACCCATCTGTCCTTCCACTCGGTGGATAAGAAGTGGGAAGGAGGTCTCTCATTTATGCATCAATCGAGAACTAACCGAACAAAAAAATCAAATTTATCATGAAAGTATATTCGAGCACGAGAAATGTATTTTTTTGTGTTTCTCTTCAACGGGAAGAGGGGAAGGAGAAGGGAGGTTTTCATAAAATTATTTGGATCACTCGAGAACTTATTATTTGAATAAAATAGCAACGGGTATTTGAGTAGATTTTTTTTCTATGATTGTTTAAGGCTTTTTCCTCCTTACACTGATTCGATAGGAAGATGGAAGGGGAGCTTCTATACATTTTTTTTTTAATAATTCGAGTGTTAATCTAGCAGATGGTAACAAAGTGGGAAAAGTATTTAAATATAAGAAATATTTCTAAGATGATTTTGATCCCCAGTATAAGGGTACAAGAAATGATTCTATGGTTATTGAAAAACCCATTTTTACCTTTCAGTGAGAAAGGGGAAAAGGAGCTCCGCACAGTTTTGTATATTTTGAGAATTTATCCAACAAATGGATTCAAATTTGAACGAAAACTATTCGAAAACGTAAAATGTTTCTGTTTTTTAAAAGGAGAGATAACATACGGTACAGAGCTTGGGATGGGGGAGGTTTTATCGCCTAATTTTTATGCTAAAGAAACCATACCCAAGTAACCAAAAGATCCACAGAACGCTCTCTTAGAAGCGTACTCAGCCCTGTTTTAGGGCTGTATAGCCTTCTACTCAGCTTAAAATTTAAGTTCTTATCGATACTTTAAAGTTTCAAAATCAAAGCTGAGTAGAAGGCTATTCAGCCATTGCATGAGACTTTGAATAAAAAGGATTTTTTTCTAAAAGTATTGTAGGTATTTACTTTACCCACTCTCCCATTGAAATTCCATTCATTTCATTTTTATTATACCTATTATTCCCGTTACTCTTAATGAATTTTATACTTACTTGAACTATTTTCATGAAGATTTGAACCTGGACCTTTTTGATGAAAACTGAACATACTACCTCTGTACCATAGCCAATACTTAGATTGATGTTTTCGAAAACTTCTATTCAAAGTTAACTCAGGTTTATCACCTTTCCGAGTAGGCTTAGTATTTAAAATGTAAACATTTGAATCCATCAAATAATGCATCATTTATTTTCAAAGCGGACTCGCATGATTTGTAATAAAACGTAAGTTTTTAAATGTTTGATTTTGATTTTTGTGAAATGTGTGCCTTACTTTTTTGTTTCAAGTTCTAGTTTTAAAAAGAAGAACCAATAATGAAGTGCTGCGAGATCTCTTTCAAGTTTGAAATTTTCTGCAACAGCAAATGAAAAACCAAATTGAGCTCGTGAATGAGTATGGTTTTTAAAAATGAGTTTTATTTGTTCTGGGCCACTAACGATAATTTTTTAGTTTTAAATTCTTGTTGTATATAATCAAAAAACAAAGTTTTTCAAAATGGGCCTGCAAAAAAAATCAGAAGTCGCATAGTTTTCAGTTTTTCTCATTTGAGTGCTTCTCCCGGTACCAACCAGTGGAGACTTTAGGCCGCTCCGCTTCTTCTATTAAAGCTGCTCCTCCATGAAGAAAATTAAGGAAAATGAGGAAGCACAGCAATGTACCTAAATGAGAAAATATGATTCGGTGTGAATATATACTATCATTAAAAACAATTTGAAAACAAAATTTGAATAAAAATATGATTTTTTTGTTTGTTTGGGTGAAAAACTAAACTATGGATTATTAATGTTCCAAAAGTATAGAATTAGGGGAAAGCTGGTGCAGAAACTTATTTTGGATTTAGTAAAGTATTCCCTTAGTATCATTCACTTATGAACCTGTACTTTTCCATTTCAGTGTTCTTTTCCTAACATAATTTTTGTTCCAATTGCCGACGGAGACAGTTAAACAAACCATTCTTTTATTTTTTGTAAATAATTTATACGTTTGCATTGAAGTTCTTAAGAAGTTCCTTATGGAACCAAAACGTTCGTAAGAAGTTCTTCATGGAACTGAAAAGTTCGTAAGAAGTTTTTCGTTGAACTAAAAAATTCGGAAGAAGTTCGTAACGAAGCACGATAGTCCAAATTGAATCCTGGATTTTTAAAGGTACTTGGAACGCACAAAAATGTTCTATGCTACTTTTTCAGACTTTTTGTGTTCGTTCAGAAGTCCGATTCAAGCACTTATATTCAATTCTCTCGAGGAATTTTTTACTCAGCCAAATGTCAACTTTTAATGCACAGGATTAACTATCTATGAGACTTTTGGTTACTTGGGTAGTTTGCATGAGAGTTGGCCATGAGAAAAATTAGTGATCGGTCGTGTTCATGACAGCTCCGCGAAAAGTATCTCGTTAGATGTTTTATCTGGAAGTGAAGTTTTAAAATTGAAAAACGCAAAATCAGACCACAATGTGGACAGGAAGATAAGAAATAATGTCTTCAAAACGTGCTACTGTTGTTCATCAAATTGGACGATGGCTCTACTACACTTTATGGAACTTCTACCGGTAAACGAAACGCCACGAAGTCGGCCAAAAACGAACATCAAGATATAGACGGAATTTTACTCGTTAGAACTTTGCTGGAAATTAACCCGTTATCTTTTCTTGGTGAGCCCGTTCCGATCTATTTGATTTATTTTCATTTGAGTGATGTTATAGCTAAAGAGAGCTTATTTATTTCTTGTTGATACATTCCACAACAACATTTTTACCTTGCATCAAGAAATAAAGCAATCGAGAAATTATGTAGTTAGAAATAAATTTAGAGCAGAATCTAATTTTCGTCATCCCATTTTTAGCTTCTGTTTATTACGTATCAAGTTTATAAATATTAATAAATTTTATTGTAGTAGATGTAGCTCTATAACTCCAGTTTTCAAAATAAATTTTTCATCTCATTTTCACGATACATCCAGCTTTTACATTCTACAACTACTTTTCTCATTATAACTAACTGATCTTTATAGTTTTAATTATGTAATCAATTAAACATTCCACATGAAGCGTTTGGTAGGGATCTCCACGCTTTATTCCTCTCTTTGCTCCAGTATCTTTCGCGGTGTTTACCACATGGTTGGCCTGGCCGTAGTAATCTCTGCAATGCATGTTTACATGTAATAGATATTACGTTGAAAGGAAAATGAAGGATGCAAGTCCTTTCATTTTCCAGGATGCTTACACGTTTTGGCCATGTTGGTAAAAGAAGAAGAAGAAGAAACCATAGTTTGCATGAGAGGTTTTTTTAAGAT
This sequence comes from Uranotaenia lowii, assembly GCF_029784155.1. NCBI lineage: Eukaryota > Metazoa > Arthropoda > Insecta > Diptera > Culicidae > Uranotaenia > Uranotaenia lowii. The sequence continues at coordinate 149,981,187 of NC_073691.1, read as the reverse complement.
TCATGATCTTTCCTTCTTTTACAGAAGAAACGGGAAGAAGGAAAGTAAGTATAGCTTAAAAACTTAACAAGCAAATGGAGCCATATGTGAAATTTGATGATATTTGGTTACAAAAATGTTGTTCTAGCACTTCGTGGACCCTCCTCACATTGCAGGGGAGAAAGGAAAATTAAAACGAGTTTTTAATACAGTGAGCGAAATAAGAATAGCACCACTATGTGTTTTACTTGTTAAAATATTAATGATTGAAAATTTCGAAAATTTTCTTCCACAGTTTGTTCTGAATTGCTTCACGGATAAATCAAGCATAAGTTTACTTTTTTTGGACGTAGCAATTGGCGTTGAGGACCAAAAATGTAAAAAAAAGGGTGCGAAATAAGAATAGCACAACTTGAATTTTTCAACAAAAACAAGATTATTACTGCTTGATTCCTTCATTAAAACTCATAAGTATGATGCAAAATTTTGAAACATAGATTTGAGGCTGAGTTTGAATCCAAAAAGCAGGTTGGAATTCAAAAATACTAATGTTTTTTAATAGTCAAACACTATTTCTCTAGTTTTAAGTCATAGATGGCAGCACTATCTTGCCATTTAACCAAATTCATGCCTGTTTTCGAATATCCGGGATTAATAAGGGGGTGCTGGATGATTTTGGTCAAGAAATAAATACATGTATCGTGTGAACGCTTTGGAAATTCTAAGATCACTAAATCCAAAAAAAATTAGAATTGCATCAAGGTCACTAAAAGTGAATGTTTTGGACCGATTATCAAAATAAAGTTATACTTTGCTATGGAGCATGATGGATCAGACGGCTAGCAGTATTATTGGTATGATTTGCAATTGAATCTGAAGTTGAGATGAGCAGGAATTTTGGCGGTTGTATATTTTTGTGATGGTGATTTTTATCAAATCCGGAAAAGCTTTTTGCAGCGTGAACTTTCACAAAACTGTGATGGGAAAATACTTCAAAATGATGAATATGGGCCTAAATAAACCTGAAAAATCAATATTGAGACTAAATTTGGTTTCAACTGCAAGATAGTGCTGCTGGTGGTGGTGCTGCAAGTGGTGCTATTCTTATTTCGCACCCTTTTTTACAATTTTGGTCCTCAACGCCAATTGCTACGTCCAAAAAAAGTAAACTTATGTTTGATTCATCCGTAAAGCAATTCAGAACAAACTGTGGAAGAATATTTTCGTAATTTTCAATCATTCATATTTGAACAAGCAAAACACATAGTGGTGCTATTCTTATTTCGCTCACTGTATTAAATTTGAAATCGTTATTGAAAAATAATTTCAAATCCAGTTTGAAAATAATCATTTCAGAGAATCTAATCTTGTTTGTATTCCAATAATAATAAAATGTGAAAGCTCTCATTTTACAATATCAAAAATTTATTTATATTGAAATAGTTTTCTCACAATTTATTGATTTTTAGAAGCTGTAGCTAAGCTCACCGGGTCAGCTAGTACCATATAAATGAAATTACTAAGACTTAACGTGCAATTCATGAGCTAGTTACGCAGCAGTAAAGAACACACGTAGAAACGATGTGATGGAACTAAATCTTAGTTTACATGAAAAATCTCGTAGAATTTATTTCAAAATTATTTGGCGTGCACAGAATTCGCCTTGTTTCGAAAGCTTCCTCCAACTGATGCGTCATTTGTTTCGTTTTCCAAGAAGCAGCTTCCTTGCTGTCACTGGCAGCTACAGCCTTCCGACAGCTCCTTTTTACCCGAATAAACGACTGACACTCTCACTTCGGTACAAAGATAAATGTCCAACATAATGGAGGAACTGTCGAAAGCTACAACTTCATTACACTCTCCAAAAAGCCACTCCCCGGGACGTCTTCATAATAATGACTCCACTCAAGTGCACTTTAAAAGTGCCATTGGAATGAAATATTATCTTCCCTCTTCGAATTCGGCAGCACCATCTAAATCTAAACCGGGTGCCGTAGAATTCGGGTTGAGAGCTGGAAAACAACAAGAAAAAATGCTCCGGAACACAGAAATCCAAACTTCCCCCCAGTTCACCGGAATCGTCATCATCATCTTCATCCCTTGGCCGGCTTCCACAGAAGGCAAAAAGCTGCTCGACCCAGAAAACCGAATATCACTCCATTTGTCAGCGCCAGGACAAAAAATAAATATAAAGGACTGTTGGATTTTTTCCCCAAAAAATATTCGCTCGGACATGTTGGTTGCCGATGGGGCGAAAAAATATGACGAAGGCTCCAACAGTCGGAGGACGTCATCCGAGAGCGAGGAAACCATTAGCTGCTGCCAAACGGCACGGAGGGAAAAAAGCAAAATCAAGAAACGCACCACGAATCGCCACCCTTCTCCGGTATCCCTAGGCATCCTCAGCTTCCGGTTTACCCTTGCCCGGTTTCGGGGAGATAACCGAACCATATTTTGGTCGATCTTGGAGCTCCAGCGTTCAAAGAAAGAAGACCCAATTTGGGGGAAGACACACCAGCGCGTGAGCTGGCCCACACACACACACACACGAACTTAAAAGACACATTTGAAAGGACCCAGGAGAACAGTTTGGGACATGAAAAATGTATTTAATTCACAGTTTGTGCTGAAGTTTTCGTCGGGATTCTCAAGGTGTGTATACCACACAAGTGAAAGAGTTCTTAGTTTACTTGGCAGAGTTTTGAAAAAAAAAAATTTGAATGGTTTCTAATTTTTTTTTTTTTCAGAAGGATATATTTCAAAGTCCTTCATTCGCATATGATAATCGTCTTTGACTATAAATCTAAATATTTGAAAATATGAAAGCAAGAAATTCACGAGAAATCACATATTGAGAGCGTTATTTCTATTTTATGTTTCAACAGTTTTATAGGAACGAGAAGTTGGGATTTTCATTCTTTTGAATAATTCATCCCAGAGCCAAGAATGTGAGAATCGAACTCCCTACCGTTTTTCTACCTTCAATTCCTTGAAGAAAATACGCTGAAAGAATGTTGTTATATAATTTTTAAAACCAACACACACATAAAAGATGTCAGTGCAGCATCTTACTAATCCTAACACAACCAGCCCTCAGAAGCAGTACTATGTCTGCCGTGACCGAGACTCGATCTCATGACCTCTGGCTTAGAAGACTTGAACGCTATCCTCAAGGCCACGTTGGGCGACTTTCAGCAATCTGACTGATAGAGGGCCACCGAAATTCACTAAGATGCGTGTTCTCCGGCCGTTGACAAAGTGACAGCGAATTGGCGAACGCGACCAATTCGAATTCGAGCGGCGGAAGAAATTGGCATCATCGCGTTCACTTTCGCGGACGGAGAAATAAGTATAGTTTCATCAACAATATTCCGCTTATGTTCAATCATATAGATGATTGGTTCTCGATCAACTATATTAATTAAATATTCAAGTATATTTGTATGAAAGGTTCAACCAAAACTGTATGATTGATTCAATCATAAATATAATAAATTCAACTATTTTATGCTGGTTGATGTTGGCCATCCAACTCTACACATTATAGATTCAACTATAGTGCTATGGTTTTTCACACTGGGTAAATCGGAAGTATGGAGAGGTCAACTTCTACCCGACGCAGTTCCTTTCGGGTCATGGGTGCTTTAAGCAATACCTTCATCGGTTTAAGCTTATCAGCTCGCCTTATTGCCCGGAATGCGTAGATATGGAGGAATCGGCAGAACATGCTATCCTTGTCTGTCCCAGGGGTTATTTCTAGGCGTCAACAACTTCAACATTTGAACGCTGAAAACATAGTGAGTGAAATGTGTCGCGACAAACAGTCGTGGCGTGCTATAGTTGACGAAATCTCGCAAATCATGCGCGATCTGATAAGAATCAGGAAAGATGATGAACGGAGAGAGCGAGATAGTCAACCAAATTTGACAAGCTAATGGAAGGTCTTGGGTCTCGTATAACACTTCAATTCAAAAGCAACGCGATCTTAGGGCGCGGTATAACTGTGATCATTGGTATAGCCCTAATCTGGACTCATACGTGTGGTGGGACTTAAAAGGTCTCACGTACACAGCTACGATCTTTCCTGCAGCAAAGGGCAGCAGAGATACCATTCGAGGTGGTCGTGACGGGATTCTAGCTTGGTAGTTTCTCAATCGGCCATGCCTTGGTGGTAAGAAATCCTGCGGGAGTGGTTGCTGTGACGAGCGTGAGTTACTTTGAAAGCGTTACCTAACCGGCACACGCCTCGGGATCTTCCGTACCAGTCTGAAGCTGGCGATAGAGGAAAAGGAGAAGGAGGAAAAAGGAGAAAGAGGATAAAGCAGAACGACGATCAAGGAGAAAGATCAAAATTGTGAAAGAGGAAAAGGAAAAGGGTGAGATGCATAAGTGCATGAGCACAGCCTACCCCTTGATGTAGTATCATAGGGTGAAACCAAGGGGCACATCTGGCACACGAAGCCCAAGGCGGTTTTAGTGGGACGAATCCACTCACGGCAGCAAACTCCCGGCTGTTATGGTTTGAAGTCAAATTTTCATCTTGTAAAAAAATAGTGCTATGGTTGATATAACTATAATTATGATTGAATCAGTTATGCTTTTATGATTAATTATATGCGTTCAACTATATATTAACATTTATTTTACCGTATTTTTCCTGCACAAATTTTTATTCTTTTTAGGTTTCATACATATTTGGTTTATTTGCTATTAACGGGTGGTAACTAAAATTTTGAAATTTCTCTTTCAAGTTGTGAAAAAAGTCATGGAAATTTTTGGAAATAAAGATACTTTATCCATTGTTGAACAAAATAAAAAGCGAACAGTTAAAACGCTCCATAATTGTAAGTCGCCGAAGGCTCTTTTGGTGTCGGAACAATAGCATTGTATGGCCTTTATGTCAACTTTGTGAATACATCTCTTGATTCTATCAATCAATGGTTTGCAGTTCTTGGCTCTCCAATTATTTTTGTACACCAATAAGCCCAAAAATTCGGAAAAATCTTCGATTGGGCGATATTGAAGTAGATTTGACGGGTTGTGGTTCTTGAGTACAATTTTTTTTATATTGCGATGAAGTTTTATGATGTTTGTGTAGAAACGACATAAAAATTTTCTTCAAACTTTCATTCTGGCACACATCTTGATAGACAAACCAGCCGGCTCGAACCATGGCCTAGAAATAACGGAAATAGCGAAATACAGCATTAGTTTCTGTTCAAACTTATGTTTGAGCTTGTATTTAATGTTCGGAGATGTAGTAGAACTATCCTAGGAATAGTATCGATCTTTTTGGGGGATGTGCGTCTTCGAAAGAGGGAAGTAACTTTCGTCGTTCAAAATAAAGGCGAACACGGAATTATTGCTACAGATTCAACAGGGCATAACTTTTTTACCATTGGGTAAAAATCAACCAAATTTTGCACACTTCCTCATTGATGTGTAGGGGAGAGTGGGGATACTTGATCCCCTTTTCTTATTTTCACCATATCTTTTTGGAAAAATTTAGCAACTCGCCGTCTTTCACAATTTCTGACAGCTTGTAACTTCAAGTTTCTATGCTCTAAAATTTAGAACGATACTTGAACCCGTTGATGAACTAGAAGCATTTTCGTGGAAGTAAAAAAATTGCGATTTTTCTGAAGTTAGGGGAGACTTGATCCCCTATTGAAGGAGACTTGATCTTTTATTCAGAAAGCCCTAATCCTTGTATAAAAATCAAACAAGACCCCAAGATAGAATGTTAATTGACTATTTTGGTCATGTTTGTTCTCATTTCACAATTTATAGCAGACATAAGAAGAAAATTCTAGAACTTTGTCTCAACGCTAATAACATTGCATACTTAAAGGCGCTATTTTTTCTAATTAAGAGAAAATTAATTATTTTTGCTCTATTCTTCAGACAATTGTTTGATAAATATTAGTTTTAAGATAAAAATTAGTAGTTTTGTAATCAGCAATCATAACGATCAATTCAGAAAAAGAATATGCCGTTTGGAAGGGGGATCAATTGTACCCAACTCTAGGGGATCAATTGTACCCATAATCAACATTTTAGAAAACTTTTTCTGAAAAAAGTTGAGAGTTTTCCATTGCTTCGAAAATATGGCATTATGAAGTTCATTTTACGCTCGAACGATTGATACATTGGAACAAATATTTTTTTCATAATTTTCCCATGTAAGGAACATTTTAAAGTGATGAAAAAAGATCTTCAAGTTACATTTTGTGAAATTTTTCAAACAAAGTTCAATTACTCAAACAATTATTTTGTTACAAAATTTTAAACTACAAGCATTGTTATTTTGCTCATTTTGGCACATTTTTCTAGAACATTTGATCTTTGTAAGACATTCCAGTTTCGAGATATAGCTAAGGAATCAAGTATCCCCAGGGATCAAGTATCCTCATTCTCCCCTATAATTTACATGCTGTCAAACTTGAAGTCGTGTTTTTTGATTCAACCAAAATGGAGGTGAACCAACGCAAGACGAAAAAACAAATTATTTCCAAATACCTGGAATTTTCTGACCTGTGGCACCGGCAGTTTGGAAAATATTGAACATTCACCATTCAACCGTCTCCAGAGTGTTGAAGCGGTTCCAGGAGCAGTTGACGTTGAACCACGGCAAAGGAGCTGGAAGAAAATCGGGACCGGAGAACAAAAAGACGGAGGGAAAGGTGAAGCGGATGATTAAAGCAATTCCCAACGTCTCAAGCCGTGATTTGGCTAAAAAGATCGGCATTTCAAAAAGCTACGTTCAGAATGCATAGAGAGCTGGACTACATACATACTAGGTGCAAAACTTCCCAAACCGCGAAGAGCGGCAACAATCGACGGTTAAAACTAGGGCACGGGAGCTCTACGAGAAGATGCTGACAAATTATGGCTGCTGTGTGATGGACGACGAAACGTAGATATATGAAAAGCTATTTTAAGCAAATTCCGAGGTTTGAGTTTTCACTGGCAAGAGCAAGTTTGATGTGGTCGACAAATTTAAGAAGAAAAAAATGTCGAGGTTCGCCTCCAAATAAGGAGTGTTAAATTTATATAACGGACACCTAGATGTTACGACAAAAAGTTGACGTTTAACCCAAATTGGATGAAACTGGTTTCATCGTGTATAAAAGTTTGTTGACAAAGCACTGAAATATTTTCTGTGAGAAAGCGACTGGATTTCGTAAAATGGGACGAATTGATAAAGAAACCCGTGTTTTTATAATTCAAAAGTACTGTTCAGATGGACTATCGCGTAAAAATATTGCAAAACTTGTGAAACGATCGAAGTCTGCAGTTTATCAAATCATCAGGAAGTTTGGAGAGTACCATACTCTTGAAGATTTGTCAAAATCCGAAACCAGAAGAGGCACAGTGAATCCACAAATCGAGAAGAAATGTATTAAGCTTTTGTTGTCACATGAACACAACTCTGTTCGAAGAATTGCCAAGAAACTGAAAATTTCCGTTGGGACCATCCAAAACATAAAACAAAGGAACCACATTAAGACCTACAGGAAGCAGAGACATCTTAAACGGAGCGCGGAACAGCACGAACGAGCGAAGCAGCGATGTCGGAGACTGGATACGATTTTGAAGAAGCAAGGTAACCGTTGCATTTTGATGGACGATGAAACTTATTGCAAACTGGACACAGCCGCTCTTCCTGGGCCGCATTTTTTCAACGCAATTGTTGGTAAGGAGGTACCTCATGATAAGCGATCCATTGAAATCGAAAAGTTTGGCAAAAAAGTGTTTGTTTGGCAAGCTATCTGCTCTTGCGGAGGAAGAAGTTCGCCATGTTTCACAACAGGTATCATCCATGGTGAAAATTATCGTAAGGAATGCATCGAAAACCGCCTTGTTCCTCTTTATCGTCATCATACAAGCCCACCATTGTTCTGGCATGACCTTGCTTCCGCACACTACGCCTCAGCTACTCTCAAACTACTGAAATCCTTCAAGATATGTTTTGTTAGGAAAGAGGACAATCCACCAAATTCTCCTGAGCTGCGCCCGGTAGAGCGTTACTGGGCAATCATCAAGCGCAATCTTCGGGAGGATGGTAGAGAAGCACAGCCCATCGACGATTTCAAAAAAATGTGGACAAAAGCCAGCCGAAAAGTCAAGCCGGAAACTGTGAAGAAGCTTATGAGGGTAGTTCGAGGAAAAGTGCACCAATTTTATCGTTGAAAACTTTTGGTTAAATTTCTCACTTTCTTCTTGTTCTGGATTAGTTTTGCAATGTTTTACCGAAAACTCTATGTAATTTGGTCAATAAATGAATAAGATATCGTCAAAACGAAGTGTCCGTTTTATAAAATGAACACTCCTTACCTCGTTTGCCAGGCCTCTACAAATCTGAGTGCCTCGAGAAGCGCCTTTTGCCGTTCTTGCAACAAAACGACGAAGCTCCACTATTTTGGCCAAATTTGGCATCTTGCCACTATTCTAAAAGTGTCCTGAAATTAGTACCAAAGGACATGAACCCGCCAAACTGTTCAGAGCTGCTCCTGGTTGGCAGTACTGGGCAATAAGGAAGCGGGAACTTCGGAAGTGCAAAAACACTGTAACAGACAAGAAGGACATGTTAAGAAAAAAACTGAGAAACTGGTACCGGATGACACTGCAAAGACTTTGATGAAGACTTAAATTTTGGTTTCAGTAGATTCAGCTCGAGTAGTAGAAAGTGGATCTCAGAGTTTTTCTCGCATTTCAAATATTTCTTTGATAAATTTTAAACATCTAACTATAAATATAGTGGAATCAACGTTATTGCTATTCCTTGTAGCGTCAAACTCGTTCTTTCCTTAAATGGTGGCGAACAATGAACCGAACTTCAGTTTCTTGATGATGCGCATCGTCTACGGGTGTGCTTCCAAAAGATGGTCAATGGACCCTCTCCCTTAATCCGGCTTTGTTCAAGCAATTATATTTGCTGTTAAATGGTTCTCAACTGTTCCTTTTTTTTTTCAATTTCTTCCAGGTGTTCACCCCGGATCCGGTGGTCCGGATGACGACAGACAGCCTGATGACCTCGGCCGTCTCGCTGAGGCTGCACCTGCAGAGTTCCCACTTCAACGGGGGTCTCCAGATGGGCGGCGGAGGCCATGGAGGTGGAACCCTGGTGCTCCGATGTACCGCCACCATCGGGAAGCTGTACGAGCGATACTCGGAACGGGAGCTCGGGGTACCGCAACGTGATCCGGTGCCTGCAAGAGGTAAATTTTTAGAAAATAAAAATAACATTTTTTCATAAATAAAAACAAAGGAGATTCATATTGAACATGAGGCAAACCCATTCCAGCGTGACGTAGCAATGATTGTTAAATATTTTTGTACTAGGATTCTTGTACTAATTTTGCCTGCCTAGCTCGAGGAATTTAATGGCTACATAACGAAACAAACGTGAACAACTTTGACCTTACTGAAACCAAAATAAAGATAATGAAAATTGTGACGTTACACCGCAGCTCTTCTACCTTGTCATCAGAAGAATGGAATCTTCTCGCATGAGACTGAGACAAAAAAAAAGATCGACTCACCTGAGGTTTAACCCTACCAGTTGGTTCCGAATCGACCGGGTTCGCGATCAGCAATTTTAACGACTTTCCACCCGTTTTCTCCAAGCCCGGGAACAGGAATCAAAGTTTCACAAATTAAAATGAGAGAAAGTTTAGCATTTCAAAATAAATAATTCGTTCGTTATGAGTGTCATGCTTTTATTTAAAACTTACCCTAACTACTTATAAACTAATTTTAAAACTTAATTTATGATTGAAAATTAAAACTTAAAACTATTTTTGTGTGTGTGTGTAAGTGTTTGTGTCTTAAAATTAGTGTATCCCACGACGTCAGCCTTGTTGTCTAGCATGCACATGCAAATAAAGCCAACACCCATTTGGCTTGGGTAGGCTTCTGGCGCCATTGTGCTAGAACTACCACTCTGGATGCATATTTGAAGATTAATTTCAGCTCAGGAATCAAAATAGGTCTGCAGAGGACCAAAGGTGGATTTAGTTTAATTTCGTCACAATTTATGATAAGCCTTACCGATCTCATCTCCACCTTACGTAGCTTAGTCCCGCATCGTTGAATTCAACCAGACCAAATTTAACAAAAGATACAAAGGTTTCTTTGTTCTATCACTGGTGACGACCTATATAAATGTGGGACTGTAAGATGGACCTTGACTTATCATGCACGTGTAATTTACCTCAACGATCTTTATATTATATGCACTAATCGCGCGAATCCCAATGTCAGCCTAAAAGCTGCGTTACCGGTCAGGCAATTCTGAAGATTTTATTCAGCTTGCTAATCTTCTGAACACCATATAGGTAAAATAGGAAGATCACTGGTGTATAAGTACACTTAGGTATAACCTGATTGGCGATTAACCGATAACTGATGCCGCTGCATGGTTAGGAGCGTGCTTCTGTGCTCCAACGAGAGCTCAGTGTATAAGTTCGATCGGAGTTCTACCTGAAGCTGGTGAGTCCTTATCATTTTGTTGAGGACACCAACATCTCATGGTCACAAGTTGCTTGGGCACTCATAAGTGATGAGAGTGATGAAGTACCTACATTGAAGCAACAAGTGCCAAGCTCTGGCGGGAGTATTGGTCTTCTGCTGATATGTGCTTTGCACAATAGGTTTAATCATCAATTTTGATATAGCATTGTAGAGGAGATCTTCATTTTGAGTGGTTTGAGTGGATTCGATGACTTCTGATTTGTGATGTGTTGTGAGTGTGCTGAGAGTTGTGAGGGATGTGTATGAACAAGTTTCCTATAACTATGATCCCTTCACTGGCTGGAGGAATAATTGTTTTAGTAACGAATCTACAACCGTAGTCGACCTTCACCAATGAAGGGTTACAACCTTGTAAAAATGAAGTCAGGCTTACTTATAAGCCAGCTTGAACGAACCAGTCAGAAAAGATTGACTTTGTTTACCACTTTTTTCTATCTGACAAAAACCTTTCACATTCCTCCCTCTTTATGGAATCAATAATCTTCACATTACTCGAATTTCTGCTCACTAAAGGATGATACGGTCAAAATTTGGTCAAGGGAAAACGCGTGTATATCGGTGAAATCGTTTATTTATAAAATCAAATTAAATTTCTTTTTCAAGTTTAATTAGTATAAAATTCAAGAAAAAAAATCAGTTAGGCTTCCGATTTTTCAAATACGAATTGCCGGGCCTTACGCTTAACCCCTGCCATCAGATTTTGTACAGCCACCTTGTCCACCTTCTTCGCCGCAGAAAGCCAGTTTGCCTTGAACTACTGCTCGTCCTTAGCAGTTTTTTTGGTCTTCTTTAGGTTCCGCTTGACAATAGCCCAGTATTTCTCAATTGGGCGGAGCTCTGGCGTGTTTTTACCGCAATGGCAAGATGCCAAATCCGGCCAAAACACTACGGAACAACCGTGTTTCTTCAGGAAAGGTAGCAGACGTTTATTCAAACACTGTTTCACGTAAATTTCTAAGTTGACAGTCCCGGAAGCTATGAAAATGCTGCTTTTCAAGCCACAGGTACAGATGGCTTGCCAAACCAGATATTTCTTTACGAACTTTGACAGTTTAATGTGCTTGAAAATATCTGCTACCTTTTCCCTTCCTTTTTCCGTATAAAACTCCTGTCCCGGAAGCTGCTTGTAGTCGGCTTTGACGTAGGTTTCGTCGTCCATTACCACGCAGTTAAACTTCGTCAGCATCGTCGTGTACAGCCTCCGGGATCGCGCTTTGGCCGTCGTATTTTGTTTATCATCGCGATTTGGAGTCACTACCTTCTTGTAAGTCGATAGTCCGGCTCGTTTTTTCGCTCGATGCACGGTTGTAGACGATACACCCAGCTTATTTGCGGCATCTCGGAGAGAGAGGTGAGGGTTTTGCTTGAAACTACCGGCAACTTTCTTTGTCGTCTCAGCGGCTTCCGGTTTTCGATTTCCCCCCGATCCAGACTTCCTGGCTGTCGACAAACGTTCCCCAAACACTTTAATTACATTTGTAACGGTTGGTTTGGCAACTTTTTGCGATTTTGCCATCTTTGCGGGCGAGTAACTCGGATTTTCGCGATGCGCGAGCAAAATTTTGACACGCTGCTCTTCATCCTTGGACGGCATTTTGACAACTGAAGAGTGAATTCCAAAATCAAAATAGGAGCAACATTCTACACACACACACACACCTTCAAAATGAGGGGTGTTCAGGTTTTTTAAATGCAAAATTGAAAGAAATACGTCAATTTGATATTGATCAAATTTTGACCGTATCACCCTTTATTGGGTCTTCTAGGACTTTTAAATAATTTACCATATGAACTTTGGACGAATATGTAGTTGATTTCCATCTGTTTTTGGGTCCCCGATTGAGACTTTTCTATATTTTTCTCAATCCTGCCCGAAAAAATTTGTTAATGAACTTCAGAATTAAACGCTTTCTCAAAAACCACTCGACGAAACCCATTCAAAAGTTATTCACAAAACAAAGTGTTGCGTTTTTTTTCAAATACACTCCTTAAAATATTTTTTGATTCATTTCTTACACCAATGTCGGTTGCTGGGTGATTTTTGAAGATTGTCCGGGATGTTTTAAGCAAGCTGATCCCTTCAGTCGTTTTTGTAAAATCGCTAGAGAAAAAAACCTTTGTCAAAGGCCACCTTCAAAGGTTCCCACAATTGTAACGTTTCGTCCGGCAGGATTTTTTTTTATTCACAATCTCCACTCCGCTCCCTTGTTAGCTCGATGTGTAGCCAATCTTTTCAGTTCTGGGAAATCATCTTAATCAGATTGTTAAACGTTGTTCGGTTGATTAAAAAGTCGGACATCTTTTTTCTCTGGGGCCGTCCCTTCTGGCTGCACGACGCTCTTGGCCGTTTTTGTTGTCGTTATTGAAGATTTCTTCCGTTTTGCCCGGGCCCTTATTTCTGGAACTCATCTTCGACGATCCGGAAAATGTCCGTCATTGTGCTCCCGAGGAAATGGAAAAGCCACCGGAGCCCCAAGATCCGATACCCGATGGGATGACTCATTCAGTTTTTTTTTCAAACCCCCCTACTCTGTTGTATGATTCACTTCGCTTTTTACCATGATTTGGGTCCTTATTTTTTCAAACCTTCTCTCAAATTGGAGGTGGGAAGGAACCGAAAAAAAAGGATCTTCTCCACTTGACATCGTCGTTATTCCTGTTCTGATAAATTCAATCCACTTTGTTAGGTGGGCCGGCCTTCAACCTTTTTTTTTTCAGAGGGACTGCTTACTGTTGCTGTTATTGTTGCTTAGTGTAGGATAAACTGACGACGACATTTTATGGCTCAATTAACACACCGGTTTTACATTCATTGAGAAAAATAGCCTGTTCAAAAATTCCTTATAAGCTCGCCCGAAGCGATGGGATTTCCATTAAACGGGAACAACCTCGGAATGGAAGTTGATAAAGTTTCCGAACTACCGGGCGAGGACTGTGTGAATCCTTCTTTTATGGCCAATTTCGGGGCCCCATTTTCCCCAAACATTCAGTGGCATGAGGAACCTTAAATTCCAAACTTTGGTGGGTGGAAGCATTCATTCCGAAATAGCGCAGCCATCGAACCGGTATCTGATTGTGTGTTCGCCGGGAGGTTCGTTAGAAAGGCTCTATAATAAATCAATTCCGAGACATCTGTTGATTAAATTCGTTATTTTTCTCTTCCTTTTTTTTCTCTTAGTCCACTTGCAGGTTTTTGTTTTTTTTTCTACTGTCCTGGACTGACAAGGAACGATTCCTTATGAAGTCGCAACCATTTGGCGGAATGGAATTTTGTTGAAATGATTTTTCTAATCGAGACTATCGCTCGTTCATTCGGTCATTTTTTTTTCCTCTTCTAATTGCGGGGGTGGAAGATTGGCACTAATTTGAAACAGATAAAAATATTGAAGCTTTCTGTGTAGCCAACATTTGCAAGGCACGGAAGCGAGATTTTTGTGTCATGGTATGTTTTTTCTACTTCCATAAAAGTCTAGACGGAGGATAAAAGATGCCTTATAAAGATGTCTAGTAGAACATATTCAAAACATCAATAAATATCAAAACAGAATCCGAAAAAATAATGACAAAAACCAAAACCAGTCCTGTGAAAATTTTAGTGTCGTTGGTTTTAAAATTGCCATTAAATTTAATTGTTTTTATAGCCAAGAGATGGGGCTTTCAGAATAAAAAACCGAAAAAACACGCTTCGGAAAAAAGACTGTAGATCAGCTACGGAATGCAAAAAAAAATTTCACCTAATGTACAAAAAAGCTGAAGTAAGAAACAATTCGTTGCACATAAGAATTTTTATTTTGAAATTTTTGAAAATCATGATCACAAAAATGTAAAAAGTAGTGTACTTTTAAAACACTGAACCAAAAAATTCAATTTTTTTTAAAGTCACACCAGATTAATTTTGAAATGGGGATTGAACAGTTTACGTAATTTGGCACATTTTTGCATTTTAGATGGTCAAAATACTAACTTCAGAATTTTTGACGAATTTTCAAAGGTAGCTGTTTTTCGAACTTTTTGCAAATTTGTAACTTCTCAAATTTTCTTGTATTTAATTTCAACTTTGCTCTGGATTTTTGATATATTTAGTCAAGATTTTCTCAAAAAATTTATATTCACCAGAAAGCCGATTTCATTCCAATTCTAGTGGTGAAATAACATGAGCGCTGCGATATATTACAAAAGTATGGGAGATGAAAGATGAAAGACGAAAGACGAAAGACGAAAGACGAAAGACGAAAGACGAAAGACGAAAGACGAAAGACGAAAGACGAAAGACGAAAGACGAAAGACGAAAGACGAAAGATGAAAGACGAAAGACGAAAGACGAAAGACGAAAGACGAAAGACGAAAGACGAAAGACGAAAGACGAAAGACGAAAGACGAAAGACGAAAGACGAAAGACGAAAGACGAAAGACGAAAGACGAAAGACGAAAGACGAAAGACGAAAGACGAAAGACGAAAGACGAAAGACGAAAGACGAAAGACGAAAGACGAAAGACGAAAGACGAAAGACGAAAGACGAAAGACGAAAGACGAAAGACGAAAGACGAAAGACGAAAGACGAAAGACGAAAGACGAAAGACGAAAGACGAAAGACGAAAGACGAAAGACGAAAGACGAAAGACGAAAGACGAAAGACGAAAGACGAAAGACGAAAGACGAAAGACGAAAGACGAAAGACGAAAGACGAAAGACGAAAGACGAAAGACGAAAGACGAAAGACGAAAGACGAAAGACGAAAGACGAAAGACGAAAGACGAAAGACGAAAGACGAAAGACGAAAGACGAAAGACGAAAGACGAAAGACGAAAGACGAAAGACGAAAGACAAAAGACGAAAGATGAAAGACGAAAGACGAAAGACGAAAGACGAAAGACGAAAGACGAAAGACGAAAGACGAAAGACGAAAGACGAAAGACGAAAGACGAAAGACGAAAGACGAAAGACGAAAGACGAAAGACGAAAGACGAAAGACGAAAGACGAAAGACGAAAGACGAAAGACGAAAGACGAAAGACGAAAGACGAAAGACGAAAGACGAAAGACGAAAGACGAAAGACGAAAGACGAAAGACGAAAGACGAAAGACGAAAGACGAAAGACGAAAGACGAAAGACGAAAGACGAAAGACGAAAGATGAAAGACGAAAGACGAAAGACGAAAGACGAAAGACGAAAGACGAAAGACGAAAGACGAAAGACGAAAGACGAAAGACGAAAGACGAAAGACGAAAGACGAAAGACGAAAGACGAAAGACGAAAGACGAAAGACGAAAGACGAAAGACGAAAGACGAAAGACGAAAGACGAAAGACGAAAGACGAAAGACGAAAGACGAAAGACGAAAGACGAAAGACGAAAGACGAAAGACGAAAGACGAAAGACGAAAGACGAAAGACGAAAGACGAAAGACGAAAGACGAAAGACGAAAGACGAAAGACGAAAGACGAAAGACGAAAGACGAAAGACGAAAGACGAAAGACGAAAGACGAAAGACGAAAGACGAAAGACGAAAGACGAAAGACGAAAGACGAAAGACGAAAGACGAAAGATGAAAGACGAAAGACGAAAGACGAAAGACGAAAGACGAAAGACGAAAGACGAAAGACGAAAGACGAAAGACGAAAGACGAAAGACGAAAGACGAAAGACGAAAGACGAAAGACGAAAGACGAAAGACGAAAGACGAAAGACGAAAGACGAAAGACGAAAGACGAAAGACGAAAGACGAAAGACGAAAGACGAAAGACGAAAGACGAAAGACGAAAGACGAAAGACGAAAGACGAAAGACGAAAGACGAAAGACGAAAGACGAAAGACGAAAGACGAAAGACGAAAGACGAAAGACGAAAGACGAAAGACGAAAGACGAAAGACGAAAGACGAAAGACGAAAGACGAAAGACGAAAGACGAAAGACGAAAGACGAAAGACGAAAGACGAAAGATGAAAGACGAAAGACGAAAGACGAAAGACGAAAGACGAAAGACGAAAGACGAAAGACGAAAGACGAAAGACGAAAGACGAAAGACGAAAGACGAAAGACGAAAGACGAAAGACGAAAGACGAAAGACGAAAGACGAAAGACGAAAGACGAAAGACGAAAGACGAAAGACGAAAGACGAAAGACGAAAGACGAAAGACGAAAGACGAAAGACGAAAGACGAAAGACGAAAGACGAAAGACGAAAGACGAAAGATGAAAGACGAAAGACGAAAGACGAAAGACGAAAGACGAAAGACGAAAGACGAAAGATGAAAGACGAAAGACGAAAGACGAAAGACGAAAGATGAAAGACGAAAGACGAAAGACGAAAGACGAAAGACGAAAGACGAAAGACGAAAGACGAAAGACGAAAGACGAAAGACGAAAGACGAAAGACGAAAGACGAAAGACGAAAGACGAAAGACGAAAGACGAAAGACGAAAGACGAAAGACGAAAGACGAAAGACGAAAGACGAAAGACGAAAGACGAAAGACGAAAGACGAAAGACGAAAGACGAAAGACGAAAGACGAAAGACGAAAGACGAAAGACGAAAGACGAAAGACGAAAGACGAAAGACGAAAGACGAAAGACGAAAGACGAAAGACGAAAGACGAAAGACGAAAGACGAAAGACGAAAGACGAAAGACGAAAGACGAAAGACGAAAGACGAAAGACGAAAGACGAAAGACGAAAGACGAAAGACGAAAGACGAAAGACGAAAGACGAAAGACGAAAGACGAAAGACGAAAGACGAAAGACGAAAGACGAAAGACGAAAGACGAAAGACGAAAGACGAAAGACGAAAGACGAAAGACGAAAGACGAAAGACGAAAGACGAAAGACGAAAGACGAAAGACGAAAGACGAAAGACGAAAGACGAAAGACGAAAGACGAAAGACGAAAGACGAAAGACGAAAGACGAAAGACGAAAGACGAAAGACGAAAGACGAAAGACGAAAGACGAAAGACGAAAGACGAAAGACGAAAGACGAAAGACGAAAGACGAAAGACGAAAGACGAAAGACGAAAGACGAAAGACGAAAGACGAAAGACGAAAGACGAAAGACGAAAGACGAAAGACGAAAGACGAAAGACGAAAGACGAAAGACGAAAGACGAAAGACGAAAGACGAAAGACGAAAGACGAAAGACGAAAGACGAAAGACGAAAGACGAAAGACGAAAGACGAAAGACGAAAGACGAAAGACGAAAGACGAAAGACGAAAAATGAAACATGAAAGATGAAAGACGAAAGACGAAAGACGAAAGACGAAAGACGAAAGACGAAAGACGAAAGACGAAAGACGAAAGACGAAAGACGAAAGACGAAAGACGAAAGACGAAAGACGAAAGACGAAAGACGAAAGACGAAAGACGAAAGACGAAAGACGAAAGACGAAAGACGAAAGACGAAAGACGAAAGACGAAAGACGAAAGACGAAAGACGAAAGACGAAAGACGAAAGACGAAAGACGAAAGACGAAAGACGAAAGACGAAAGACGAAAGACGAAAGACGAAAGACGAAAGACGAAAGACGAAAGACGAAAGACGAAAGACGAAAGACGAAAGACGAAAGACGAAAGACGAAAGACGAAAGACGAAAGACGAAAGACGAAAGACGAAAGACGAAAGACGAAAGACGAAAGACGAAAGACGAAAGACGAAAGACGAAAGACGAAAGACGAAAGACGAAAGATGAAAGACGAAAGACGAAAGACGAAAGACGAAAGACGAAAGACGAAAGACGAAAGATGAAAGACGAAAGACGAAAGACGAAAGACGAAAGATGAAAGACGAAAGACGAAAGACGAAAGACGAAAGACGAAAGACGAAAGACGAAAGACGAAAGACGAAAGACGAAAGACGAAAGACGAAAGACGAAAGACGAAAGACGAAAGACGAAAGACGAAAGACGAAAGACGAAAGACGAAAGACGAAAGACGAAAGACGAAAGACGAAAGACGAAAGACGAAAGACGAAAGACGAAAGACGAAAGACGAAAGACGAAAGACGAAAGACGAAAGACGAAAGACGAAAGACGAAAGACGAAAGACGAAAGACGAAAGACGAAAGACGAAAGACGAAAGACGAAAGACGAAAGACGAAAGACGAAAGACGAAAGACGAAAGACGAAAGACGAAAGACGAAAGACGAAAGACGAAAGACGAAAGACGAAAGACGAAAGACGAAAGACGAAAGACGAAAGACGAAAGACGAAAGACGAAAGACGAAAGACGAAAGACGAAAGACGAAAGACGAAAGACGAAAGACGAAAGACGAAAGACGAAAGACGAAAGACGAAAGACGAAAGACGAAAGACGAAAGACGAAAGACGAAAGACGAAAGACGAAAGACGAAAGACGAAAGACGAAAGACGAAAGACGAAAGACGAAAGACGAAAGACGAAAGACGAAAGACGAAAGACGAAAGACGAAAGACGAAAGACGAAAGACGAAAGACGAAAGACGAAAGACGAAAGACGAAAGACGAAAGACGAAAGACGAAAGACGAAAGACGAAAGACGAAAGACGAAAGACGAAAGACGAAAGACGAAAGACGAAAGACGAAAGACGAAAGACGAAAGACGAAAAATGAAACATGAAAGATGAAAGACGAAAGACGAAAGACGAAAGACGAAAGACGAAAGACGAAAGACGAAAGACGAAAGACGAAAGACGAAAGACGAAAGACGAAAGACGAAAGACGAAAGACGAAAGACGAAAGACGAAAGACGAAAGACGAAAGACGAAAGACGAAAGACGAAAGACGAAAGACGAAAGACGAAAGACGAAAGACGAAAGACGAAAGACGAAAGACGAAAGACGAAAGACGAAAGACGAAAGACGAAAGACGAAAGACGAAAGACGAAAGACGAAAGACGAAAGACGAAAGACGAAAGACGAAAGACGAAAGACGAAAGACGAAAGACGAAAGACGAAAGACGAAAGACGAAAGACGAAAGACGAAAGACGAAAGACGAAAGACGAAAGACGAAAGACGAAAGACGAAAGATCAAGAT
This sequence comes from Uranotaenia lowii, assembly GCF_029784155.1. Classification (NCBI taxonomy): domain Eukaryota; kingdom Metazoa; phylum Arthropoda; class Insecta; order Diptera; family Culicidae; genus Uranotaenia; species Uranotaenia lowii. The sequence goes on along the minus strand of NC_073691.1, from coordinate 149,961,675 downwards.
AAAAAGGAATTAGTTACAGCAAGAAAGGTGTAAGATTTTTTTTACTTTATTTCAAACATGGTCAACAAAAAATACTTTTAAATGGTAAAGAGGAAAAAGCAACAGTAAATCTGTCAACAGCAATTACTTTAAACACTTTTTTTAGAGCTTCCCGATCGAAATAACCAATTTGGCCCGAGTGTTCAGTAATGGATTCCGAATTTTCCTCTCATTTCAGTGACTCTTACCGGATCCAGCTCGATCTGCAACATTCCATCCCTGGCTGTGCTTCTGGTCAGTAGCGTTTTGCTGGCATTCTCCCAAATCACCCAGAATCCTTTCCGCCAGGACCAAGGTGGGTTCCGACAACTTCTGGCATCGATAGCGGGGCACCCGAGATAGTCTGCTTGAAATTCCGATTCCCGTTAGTGAAAAAAAAAAGAAGGACAGCAAGTGTCGCAGTCCTCTAAAAAACAGAAAAAAAAAATCCGATCTGTTCGTGTTTATGTTCTGTATGTAAGAATATGAAGCAAATAAATTTGATATAAAATAAGCTAGGTGGAAAACTGGGAGCTGTGGGTTGATAAAATAAAACAAAAACAAAGCCAAAGAAGAGAGCAAAGTTGTAGAGATGAGAGACGTTAGACGGAGTATAGAGAGGGCAACAAGAAAAAAAACGAAACAAATACAGACTCTAAAGTAGATTCTAGCAAATAAATGTAACACAGATAATTGAAAACATTTACCCCGAAGTGCGGAGCAGATGCATCGTCTGAATGCTGTGAATCCAAGATAATAGGATTGAGACGACAAAAAAAATAAGAGAGAGAGAGAGAGGAAAAAAACAAAATGGCAGTTCGAACTGCTGTCAACGGTTTGATGGCGGCTATTGGAGCTTCAGTTTTTATTTCAATCAGAAGCTACGACGATGACAATTCGAAGCAGTTATGGAGAAAATAAAATGCTGATGTCGATGACGACGAACAGAGAGTCTGTGTAATGGTAATTTTATATATTATGAAGCACACACACAAACACACTTACATGTATATTTAGTGAGATGAGAATAAAAGCAGAACTAAGACGAAAGAGCGAAACCAATGTTTGAGGAAGAGAAGAAAAAACGCAAGTAAATCAACATAGGTGAAACCAAAAACAAAAAAAAAGGACACATTGAGAAATGATACTAGGGTATTCTAGCGATAGTGTTTAGTAAGTAAGAAACCAGGAGCTAGCACCAGCTGAACGAGCTAAATCAAATTCAATTCTCAGCCGTGAAAGTGTGAGGTCTTAACTTTTGTTTTGTTTTTCAAAATCAGCTTTTTGAATATCACTTTTCATTCCGAACTTACACAATAATGGGTTTTAAGCGTTAACCCGGAATCGCGAAATTTTGTTGGTTTGTTTTATATTTCACGGAAACAAATTTAAACACCTTCAAAGCTTTTGAAGTTCATGCAAAACATTTTCATTGTTGTTTCACACAATTTAACTAATTCAATTTATTTTTTTACGTCAGCATTCGAAGATAAGCACAAATGACCCATTTTTTATTCATAAAATAATTGAAATCATTAGGCGTAGGTTTTCGAAATTTTTCTTGCAAAATTTTTATTGTGACTTTATAATGTTTGGAGTTGGAATAGAATGAACATCAGAAAGAAAACGATGGATTGAGTTTTTTTTAAACGATTAAACGAATTTCGTCTCCCTTCAATCAAGTCCCATATTCAAGTTTTACTCATTACGAAAAATTTCCACCTTTGTCCAAAGCACGTGAATCAACAAGAAAAAAACCAATCGAAACGGAATCTCCGGGTGATTAAATTTAATTTCAATTTCAACAATCAACCGAAAGATGTGAATCGAAATAGCTACCACTTCAAATGAATGGGTTCTCCGATGTGCGATAGGAATTTTCTCAAAAATGCTAATGGTTATTGAACTAGTTTAATCGGTTTTCCGCTAGCCTGGAGCAAAATAGATAGCACAAACCCACACAGAGACACACAGTTGGGTGATTCCATTTCTTATTTCCAGCGAACAGGAGGGAGGCAAATTATACGGGAAAAGTCCTCCAGCATCGGTTCGACTTATTCGCCCCGGTCTGGGAGATGTGTGTCTCTAATTTGTTAGAATAAAAGTAGCAAACCGTGTGATGTGGGAATGTTTCGGGTCGGCATGAGATAACGATGATTGAGGTTATGCATTCAAATGAGCGAAGGAAATTTCGGGAAAACGTGTGTATCGTGTGTATTGATGAGTTTGCTTCTGCCAAATAATAATGATAATTAGGACGAATTTGAGGTAAAAAAGGCCGCCGGCATCAGCAGCAGCTAGCAAAAAAGCAGGCAAACGAGCTATTAGGATCTCTCCGAAGGCTAAGAAATAAAATGAACTCTCTGAGCCTCTGGGGATAGAAAAAAAATAACCAGAGAAAACAAAGCGAGAGGGAATGTTCTTAATTGCTGCTACTAATCGTTACTGTAAATGTTAGATATACTATACGGATTATACAGAAACAGAGTCGTTTTCCCCCCAAAAAAGGAAGAAGACGAGAAACTGGAAGAATTTGATGAAATAAAACCCTGAATAAAAATAAAAACCGCACTCTTTCGTTGGCGTTGTGGAATATCACATCTGTTAGTAAAAATGACTAATATGCTAGAATTGGTTAGGTATTGGTTCATTTTATTGGATTATTACTCGTTAAAACTTTGAAATCCACGGTTGAAAAAAGTCGGTTCATCAAATTCAGACAGCTGTAGCTTTCAGTGTCCTGGGCCGAATGTCATCAACAAACTTCTGTTGAGCTACATCACGACGGTCTTCCTGCGAAATAGTGGGGTAAGCTGCGGGCCTTACGAGCCCGTGACTACAAAAAAACACACAAACAACGAACAACGAACAACAAATTTCGGATGGAAATCGGCAAAGATTCCCGCGACGAAAAGGGACTAGTGGAAACTTGGAACATGGAACTGCCGTTCTCTAATTTTTTTGGGCAGTACCCACGTGTTTTCCAACGAATTGGAGAGCCGTAAATTTGACATCGTAGCGCTGCAGGAGGTATGCTGGAAGGGCTCCACGGTCCGAACATACCAAGATGATCGTGCCATCTACCAGAGTTGCGGCAACACACACGAGCTTGGAACAGCTTTTATAGTCATGGGAAAGATGCAATAGCGCGAGATCGGGTGGTGGCCTATCAACTCACGAATGTACCGGTTGAGAATCGAGGGTCGCTTTTTCAACATCAGCATCATCAACGCGCACAGCCCTCACCTAGAACGTACCAGTGACGACAAAGACGAATTCTACGCGCAGCTGGAACGTGAATACGACCGCTGCACAAAACATGATATCAAGATCGTCATCGGGGATTTTAACGCTCAGGTCGGCCAGGAGGAGGAATTCAAACCGACAATTGGAAGGTTCAGAGCACAACCAGCTGACCAACGAAAACGGCCTCAAAACTAATGCCACCTAAAAGCGAATGGCCGAACTTTGTACCTTTTCCAGCACTGACCTCAGATCCTGTCGAAGAGTCAAAATCGAGTCAGACCATTATCTGGTGATAGTGAAGATGCGCCCAAAACTCTCGGTAGTGAACAACGTTCAAAACCGACGCCCACCTTGGTTAAATATCGCACGACTGAAGCAACCTGAGGTCGCGGCAGACTACGCGCAATCGCTCGAAGCAGCGCTGCCGGCAGAAGGGTGGGCGGCTGGGAAGGATGGCTTCGCAGCTGAACTCAATTAAATTGGGCCCGGAAAAGTTGGCCGATTGCCTTCACCAGTTGATGGTCTGGATCTGGGACATAGAACAGCTACCGGAGGAGTGGAAGAAGGGGGTAATATGCCCCATCTACAAGAAGAGCGACAAATTGGACTGTGAGAACTACCGAGCGATCACTGTCCTAAATGCCGCCTTCAAAGTGTTGTCTCGAATCCTACTCCGCCGCCTATCGCCACAAGCAAACAGATTCGTGGAAAGCCATCAGGCCAGCTTCATGGAGGGACGGTCAACGACGGACCAGATCTTCACATTACGGCAAATCCACAAATGCCGTAAACACCAAGTTCCTATGCACCATCTATTCATCGACTTCAAAGCCGCATACGACACGATCGACCGTGACGAGCTATGGAAAATCATGGACAAGAACGGCTTTTCCGGGAAGCTGATCAGACTGATCAAGGCTACAATGGATGGAACGCAGTGCTGTGTGCGGATCTCGGGTGAATTGTCGAGATAATTCGAATCGCGCAGGAGGCTTCGACAAGGTGATGGTCTATCCTGCATTATGTTCAACGTGGCGCTAGAAGGTATTATTCGACGAGCGGTTTGCGAAATGAGGGGCACGATTTTCAACGGATCCAGGCAACTTATCTGCTTTGCCGAAGACATTGATAAGCCGGCAGATCATCTGCGGCGGTGGAGGAGATCTATCGCAAACTTAAACGCGAAGCAAAAAGTATTGGGTTGATGATTAATACGTCCAAGTCGAAGTACATGCTGGCTTGCGGATCCGAGACCGACCGAACTCGCTTATCCAGTAAAAACAAGGTCACGATCGATGGCGACGAGCTGGAGATAGTCGAAGACTTTGTCTATCTCGACTCACTGGTGATCGCAGACAATGGTACCAGCCGTGAGATCCGGCGGCGAATGATCATCGGAAGTCGTACTTACTCCTCAAGCAACTGCAGTAGAGAAGACTTAAGGCAGAAACACAATACAGCGTCGGTCGTCGCGTCACGTGACGTGACGTCACGCGACGTGACGCGACGACCGACGCTGTATTGTGTTTCTGCCTTTAGCCCTCGCATGAAGTGTAACCTGTATATGACGCTCATTAGACCGGTTGTTCTCTACGGGTACGAGACATGGATATTGCTCGAGGAGGACCTGCGTACACTCGGATATTCGAGCGATGAGTGTTAAGAACCATCTTGGCTGAAAGTCTCTCTAATAAAGACAAAAAAACCATCTTTGGCGACATGCAGGAGAACAGAGTGTGGAGGCAAAGGATGAACCACGAGCTCGCGTGACTCTACGGCGAACCCAGTATCCAGAAGGTGGTGAAGGCTGGCCGGATACGCTGGGCAGGACATATTGCGACAATGCCGAACGACTGTCCTGCAAAACAGGTGTTCGCTACGAATCCGGTAGGAATGAAACGAGCAGGGACGCCATGAGCGAGCCCAAGCAACCAGAATTCCCTTAAAAAGGTTCCATAGAAGCTTAATCAGCTCTCGTTTCTGCCTGTAGAGAATCAGCCTTGAACTTAAGTTCTTAGTGCTACTTTGAAATTCGTTCAAGAGGCTGAAGAGAATGCTATTCAGCTTCTAAGAGAATGCCAAAAAATTTTTCGCGCCTTAAAAAACCCGGTTGACACTTTGCTCTGGCAACCATATGACAGATTTCTAGGTTGCCGGTCTATCATGATCTCTAAACGCAACTTCTAAAATTTTCGAAAAATTGATGCCGTAGTGGAGGATGTGGATCAATATGATGAATACTTGTTGCTGATGATAAAATTTGCAAAAGCAAATGGTTTCGGGGTTCCGGGAAGGTTTTTCTTTAGCGGCACAATAATGCAGAATGATTTGCGATTCGCCGGCAGGAAACGATGGTACCTCTTCAATAGAAAATGGTCTGAAAAACAATTGCTAAGATGTTAAAAATCATGAAAATTCTTCCAAAATATTTATCTCAACCTTCGACGATTAAACTTTTTTTCACTGTTTGCCTTGAAATCCATTGTAAATATCATTACTTATATAAACAATACAAATACCATGACGAAAATTGGCAGACATATTTGACATGTCGCTTAGAAGTCTCAAATACGTTCTTTAAAATACTTAGAAGTATCTTAAAGGTTCGTTCGAAAGTGCTCAGCGAACGCAGCCGATCTTCTTGAAAGAAGTTGCATTAAAAGCGCTTAGAAGCTCCATGATCGGTATTTTAACCATTCAAAAGGCGATAGAAATTCATGAGTTACTTTTAAGTGACATAAGTCACCTGAAGCTCCCGAAAAACATTTTTTTCAGCCAAATGTGAACTTCGGAGTTCCATCTTTAAGTAAACACGTAACTTTTGGTTGTTCCGGAGGTGGTTAGACCAAGTGGAGCGTGATCTGTTTGTTTTTTTTTATGTTTTATTAACGACACTTTAAAATCCTTATGGCATTCGTGTCGACTGTGATCTGTTTGTGTTTTAGGGATTTTGTTCATCAAGTTATGTCGTTAGACGGAATACTTTAAAAATTAAAATAAAATTGCATGAACCGCAATCGCAAAATTTTAAATCTATTCCTCAAGAGGGTGGAATCGTTTGAGACAATTTCGGTAGAATTTAATGAAAAGTATAATATTTTGCTGTTTTGCTGTTAAGATATCCTTATAGTTTCATGGTTTATTGCGACTGGTTACTTGAGAGAACGTTTGCTGTTATCCTGCGCGGTTGATCCATTCGATGTATTTAAGCTATAATGCCAATTGCATGCACCACAACCGCATAATTTTTAATTTATCCCTAAAGAGGATGGAATCCATTGAGACAATTTCGGTGCTTAGTTTCACAAAACAGTATTAGAAATATAGTTCAATGCAGGGCCGTAGGAAGAACCGGTTCATGGGGGGGGGGAGGTTTAGATGGCTATTTTTTCTTATAATATGTTTGGTTGAACAATGCATACACATGTAAAAAAATGTATTTATACTAAGTACAAATAATTCAGCTTAAAGTTATTTATTTTTGAAAATAAGTCCTATAAGTAACTTTTTTTTCATGAAGCTTAAAAAAAATGGGGACTTATGAAATAGCTGAGTTGGTGAACCAGTTGCCTCCTGAGCTGATGTCTGTGAGTTCAAGCTCAAGAATAAACATCGAATACAGAAGCAAAAAAAAAGGGTTTTATATCGCTTCATTCAGAAAAAAATCATGTTCATTTGAACCACAATTCATTTGAACTACAAGCGTAACTTTTTTATGCATGGTTGAAAATGTATCAAATATTCAGAAGTAATAATAAAAAATGAGGTTTGCGGTTCAAATAAGGTTAATTTTCTAATCTTGTAAACTCAATTAAAATTTAAGATTTGAATTTGAAGAACCTTCAACATACATGAGTAAATATGTCATGTTAAATAAAATGTCCAGCTGAATTTTTACCTAAGGATAAAAATAAAGTTTAACACGTTACATTTCATAATTGAAATCCTACAATTAAAGTTTTCACAACTAAATCTTATAATTTTCAAAAATCAAATTCTTTTAAATGAATCCAAATCTTATGATTTTTACCAAGTTTGTGTATCTTAACAGACTTTGCTGGAGTTAAAAAATTTAATTTTGAATCAAGAATCAAAATTATGAAACCGCGATCTCCTTCAATTTGAATCCTGAATTGAATTTTAAAATTGATATTTAAATATTTATTATAAAACTTAAATTTGAGCTTAATCTAAATACAAACCTTGGATTCTAGTTCCAAGTCTAAATTTTCCATTTTTAACCCAAATTCAAAACCTGAATCTTAATTCCAGATAAGAAAGCCTAAAAATTTAAAATCAACAAGCGAAATTTGTATCAGAACACTTGACCAGACATCTTTTACTTGATTTTGATTTTATGTTTTTCAATATGATTTTTTTTCCAATTATTGAACTTACTTATTCAAATAAAATTGTGCCTGATGAAATTTTTTCACATTTTTCAATTCTGGGCTCATAAAACTTTCTTATGTTTCAACTCTGAACATAAATTTAAGATAAAATTTTCAGATCGAAATCTTCAAAATGGTTTGAATTTTCTTTCCATATTTTCTTTCCATATTCCGAAATAATGAGTTTCGAATATGAAAAATTCACCACATTTCAGATTGAAATGCAACACCAAGGTTCTAATCAGGATTCTATACCAATACATGATCATCCAAACTGAAAATCAAGAACAATAAACTGGATACTTACTAGATATTTTTCCGCATCCGGGCTAGGCAAATCCAGGAAATTTTATCCTAAAACCTTGCGAAATAAGGGCATATTGTTTAAAAAAATTTTCCGAAAATCTGTCGAATATGCTGGAAAATTTCGGAATTGGGTGGTATTTCCGAAAAAATGTAAACAATAAATGATGAATGCAACAAAAATAACAACAATCTTCTATCCAGCTGTCTATTCAGTCAGTGATAAGTTGGTGCCGGTGAAAATTATTTTCGAAGAACGTAGGAAAAAAAAGACCTTCTAATAAATGGTTTGAGATGATTGCGAGCTCCTCTCTCTGCTGCCTCCGGCGGACGGCCGGTGAATCGCCCTTGAAATTGTGGAAAATCCGCGGGGACCTTGAAGCAAGCACAAGGAAGGTACAATTGGATCCGCTCGAAGGAAATCTGCAGTGTTTGAACCCTGGACCCTGTCTCTGAGAGTACCGCGCAATTTACCTTGAAAAGCGCAGATAGTTTTCTGAGTGATTTTGTGTTTTCAAAGTGAAATTTTCGTAATGATTTGTTATGACTATAGTTGTCGAATTGTGATTATTTTAAGCTTTAAAATGCATGTTCTGTGTAAACCATCCCAAGCAACCAAAAGTCACATATATACTTGAATGAAGGCATTTAAAGTTACATATTGGCTGACAAAGAGAATCAACTACCCAATTCCCTTTAGTGAACTTTATGTACTCATTAATGAACTTGAAAGTTGCAAAAGAGATTAATATTTACGTTGTATGTGACTTGTTTTGCCCAATTCCCATTAGTGAACTATATGTACTCATTAACGAACTTGAAAGCTGCAAAAGTGATCTATACGTACGTTATACGGGACTAAAGTCACATAAAGGGCACAAAAGTGCTCAATACGGGATTTGATAAGTCACATAAAGGGCACAAAAGTGCTCAAACGGGTATTTATAAGTCACAAAGAGTGCATTGATGTGCTTTCAAAATCAAATCACCTCTTCGAGTTTTAGTTTCAGTTAGAACAACATCTAGGCGTGGTCTCGTGGTAGTGTGTTCGATTCTCACCACGAAGGTCGGAGTTCGATCCCCAAGCCGGGCAAGTTTTTTTCAATAAGTAATTTTGTACTTGCGTGACCATTCTGATGCGATATATGTAAGAAATGTAGGAAAGAAGCAATTGAGCAATTTGTCGAATTTGAAATCCGGCGCGTGGCATCATAGCGGCACCGGTACAGAACACAGTAAATAATCAAGAGAAGGTGATATGAACCGAAGCCAACGGGTTCAGTTGAGATAGAGAGAGATTTTTTTGCTCATTTTGCGATTTTTCGGAAGCTGAATTAAGAGGCCGCTGGAAGCTGAATAGAAGATCATAAGGACTTGTTTTGGAACTTGAAAGTATCAATAAGAACTTTAATTTTGAGCTGCATAGAACGTACTTCATATCAATGATGGGGCTGAGTAAGCGTGTTTGTACCTGTTTTATGGGACTTTTGGTTGCTTGGGATGTTCATATTCTGTGTAAAATAATAAAAATTTCAAAACAACAACTGCAGGGTTTTTCTTTCTCCGTTGGCATTTAGAAGCATCGAGCTTAAGCTTCAGCTTAAGTATGGTAAATTTTTCAAGTTCGATACATGGCTGGTATGGTTCATGAAGCAAAGACGTTGACAAAATCGATATCAGGAGTTCGATTCCCCATTCCGGCAGTATTTCGTTCTAAAAAAACAGCTGAGAAGAGAGAGGAGGGAAAGATAGAAAATGGAAAAAGCTCAAGAGGTGGGAAAAAGACAGAAAACGTAAACAACTTTAAATTTTATTTTTTCATTCCAGTGGGTTGTACCCACCGGCAAAATATTTTGACATTTCCTCATAGGCCGTAAATCGGTCAAATTGCTGGCCAAACCTGGCTTTTAATCAGCCCTTGAGTGGAATTGAGAGCTCTTTAGCTCTGTCAGCCCTTTTCTATATCCAACTATAATGCCAACTAAGAGCAATTTATCAGGGCTTATTAGTTACTTGGGTACTTTTCAAGCAATACTTCGCTAAGCACCAGCAGTGATGTCAATTGAATTTGCTGTTTTACAATGCCTAAAGGTGAACTCCTATTCATCAGCTAAAAACTTTTTTTTCTTATTACGGTACTTTGGTCCGCTGAAAATTTCCTTTTATTTTTTAAATTGGCACAAAAACCATTAGCAGGTTATACCGAAACCGAAGACCGGTATTAAAGGGCTTTTCGCCAATACCAAATATCGTTTATAAAAATGACGAAAAAAATTTAAATGTCAAAATTTCCTCATGTGACCGTTTTTTTTAATTCTGCAGAAACACGTAGATATGTTTTAAACCAAAACGAAACTTTTCACACTCCAGGGTTTTAGAAATTCGAAAATGACAAATAGTCGACTCAGTCTAATGTGTCATATAATTTTGAAAAAAAAAAATCGATGAATATGTAAATATCACATACTATTGAGAGTAATTTCGAGTAAATGCGAAGAGTTTAATCATATCGAATAATTATGTCCATCAGAGTGTATCTCCTTATGCCAATAATGGCACCAAGTGAGAATGCAATTTTTGGAATTGGGTTCGTTCTGTGGTTGTAGCAATTAGTCTTATTCAAAATATTTTCTCGCAATTTGTTCTTTCAAACAACTCAATCTTATTCTCAGTTACGAAGGTATACGTTGTTAAATTAGTTCAACAAAGGTTTACTAGTTAAATTAATAATAATTCTACTCACTAGTTTTATAGCATCCAATTCAATATCGTGCAAGTGATTTCCCACATTCAGTAGAAGTGCTAAGTAAAGCATAACGAAGTCCAGCTTGACAAACTTTTGCCATTGACAGCAAAGGTAGGACGACAATTTTCCCAGAGTGATGAAACATTTTGTGCAATTTAATTTGTACCAGAACAAATTCTACCGATCCCTAATTGAAAGTCACTTTGAAGTCGAAAAACGCAAGGTTCGTTTGAAGAATACGCTCCAATCAACCCTCTCCGATGTCTTTTAGATGCCGTTTGATGCTTTTTTTTTCTATCTGTTCCATCGAATGCAATCGATGATTATTCTGGCTGGCGAGGGGTTTCGATGACGTCCATGTTGCTAATGGCCAGTGTCCTGGAATTTGAGACAAAATCGAATTCGACGCCCGGACGGTATCAACACGCTACAAAGTGAATTTCAAGCTAAATAAAATTCTCCCCCGCTTCTCTTCCCGTTCGAAAATGAGCTTTCGGTGTGTGTGACGAGGCGATAAAAATCATCAAACACCGTAAATGAACAAAAACAAACAGACGAACGAATCGAATGCAGAAATGCACCGTCCCAATGCATGGAATGAGGGAAGGAAGCATCCGAAGAGGCAAACATCATCAAATTGAATTCGATCTGGTGAAGCGTGAAAATGTTCGAATCGTTGATTCGACGATTGATTGCAATTGGAAATGGATTCCTCTCGGGGGGTGTTCAACAGCCACACGCTTTTTCCCTGGAGCAACGCAGGATACGTGGGTGGGGTATTTTGTTTTTCTATCATATTTTAACTCCCCACAGTGAGTTGGGGCCAAAAGTCGAACGCAAATGGTCGATGCGGCATCCAGAAGTTGCGGCCTACACCGCATTTGGGGCAATTTTTCTACGCTGCCATAAATATCAATTAAAATGGACCACTTCATTTGCAGCTCGGGAGTGGGTCGGTATTTGAAAAATTTTCAACCTCTCGGGTTCTGACATTCAAAACGTTTTGTTTTAGTCCTAAATGGAACGGTGCTTTCGAAAAAAAAAATTCGACAAATATATTTAAAACATTGACGCACTTCACCAACGGAGCACTAATGAATGGCCGCTGAAGACCACTTTTTTCCAGTTTGAATCGTTTAGCTAATCTAAGCTTATAGATTCAGGTTTCCAGATTGCCCGGATTTATCCGGTTTGCCCGGCCCGGCTCGGTTGCCCGGATTTCATTGAAAAATGCCCGGATTTTGCCCGAATTTATTCACTTTATTTGGCAAATTAAAAAAAACAGCGAACTCCTCCAAAACGAAATTTTTTGAGCAAGTTTTATAAAAATAATCATGAAAGTTTTTTGGAAACCTAAAATACGGTTCAAAGTCTACCGATGAGATTTGTTGAAAAAAAAAACATTTTTTTTTTATTTTTGTTGAGAAATTTCAGAGATTTGACAAAATTTGCCCGGATATTGCCCGGATTCATGGTTTCCAATTTGAAATCGAATGCCTGAATTTTACCAGGTTTTTATATAAAAATTGCCCGGTTCGTCCGGCCCGGATACGTGCTGAAAACAAACTGGCAACCTTATTATGGATAGCATAGCAGAGTAATTGCTTAGAAATATCAAACTGAAAGGATAAACAAATAAAAATGCGGCGTAGCAATTGACTATAAAACATGCAATGCTGAACAATCGAGTGGTTTGCGTTACGAGTATTTCGGCAATCGATACCGTTTTTCAGTCTGGAAGCAGAAAGCTCAATAAAAATAAAACACATATTTCACAATTGTTTTATACAAACGATTCAATACGTTCCGTTTTTTTTTTATTTTATTGATAATCTGATTGATTGTCCCAAGCATGTAAAAGTTCCATAATACAGGTGAGGAAAGGCTTTACTAAATTGACAAAATTGACCAAATTGACCAAATTGACAAAACTGAACAAAATTGACAAAATTGACAAAATTGACAAAATTGACAAAATTGACCAAATTGACAAAACTGAACAAAATTGACAAAACTGAACAAAATTGACAAAATTGACAAAATTGACAAAACTGACAAAATTGACAGAATTGACAAAATTGACAAAATTGACAAAATTGACAAAATTGACAAAATTGACAAAATTGACAAAATTGACAAAATTGACAAAATTGACAAAATTGACAAAATTGACAAAATTGACAAAATTGACAAAATTGACAAAATTGACAAAATTGACAAAATTGACAAATTTTACAAAATTGACAAAATTGACAAAACTGACAAAATTGACAGAATTGACAAAATTGACAAAATTGACAAAATTGACAAAATTGACAAAATTGACAAAATTGACAAAATTGACAAAATTGACAAAATTGACAAAATTGACAAAATTGACAAAATTGACAAAATTGACAAAATTGACAAAATTGACAAAATTGACAAAATTGACAAAATTGACAAAATTGACAAATTTTACAAAATTGACAAAATTGACAAAACTGACAAAATTGACAGAATTGACAAAATTGACAAAATTGACAAAATTGACAAAATTGACAAAATTGACAAAATTGACAAAATTGACAAAATTGACAAAATTGACAAAATTGACAAAATTGACAAAATTGACAAAATTGACAAAATTGACAAAATTGACAAAATTGACAAAATTGACAAAATTGACAAAATTGACAAAATTGACAAAATTGACAAAATTGACAAAATTGACAAAATTGACAAAATTGACAAAATTGACAAAATTGACAAAATTGACAAAATTGACAAAATTGACAAAATTGACAAAATTGACAAAATTGACAAAATTGACAAAATTGACAAAATTGACAAAATTGACAAATTGACAAAATTGACAAAATTGACAAAATTGACAAAATTGACAAAATTGACAAAATTAACAAAATTGACAAAATTGACAAAATTGACAAAATTGACAAAATTGACAAAAATGACAAAATTGACAAAATTGACAAAATTGACAAAATTGACAAAATTGACAAAATTGACAAAATTGACAAAATTGACAAAATTGACAAAATTGACAAAATTGACAAAATTGACAAAATTGACAAAATTGACAAAATTGACAAAATTTACAAAAGTGGCAAATTGACATAATTAAAAATTAAGACATTTATAAATTGTCAATACTTTTGGTATTTAAAGCTTATTTTACCGATTGTGGTACCCTACGTTGGTATCGTATTTAACTCTAGCAATTGCAGTTTTATCCAATAATTTTTTCAATGTATTGCTTTCCTTTAATTGAGAGGATGAACTATTTAAAATACAGGCATCTTTTTAAAATTGAATTCGTTATTTTTATACCCTTTCCATTTTAAAGTTACCTATAACTTCAAAAGAAGTAAATTGAGTGAGATTATAATGTCATAGAAACAGAATCATAAAAGATATTTCAGAATCCAGTCATTCAAAAATGTCTAATTAGTTGCAAATAATGTTATTTATATGAAAATTATGATTATATCAAAATACTTTTATCCTATAAAAATCTTAGAATCTTCATTTCTTAAATTCATTTTGGATTGACTGCGTTAAAAATTCTTTAATCTTAATTCAGAATTTATAAATCTACCATTTGTTTATTATTTTGTATCATATGTATCCAAATACAATTTACAGGCTGTAAGAAAGGCTACAATCCACTGTCAAGTGTATTAAATCGGGTATTTTTAAATATTTTTAATACTCTATAATTTTTGCTTAAAAGTGCACACATTTTTTTAAATAGAATTAAACCTTGTAATTTCAAAAGTTATACCGTGAGCTGACAGAAATAACCAAATTTAAATCTGCATTCAGTGCCCCTTAATAAGTCAAAATCAGTATTAAAATTTGTTGTACTTCGGAAATAGTGAATTTTGTTTCCTTGTGTTATAATTGGGAATGTGGATTTAACTCCTGAAACTCATAGGGAACGCAAAAGTTATAGCACACAATCTCTTTATTTGGTGTTTGTTGCTGGAAACTCTTGTATTTTAACGCATTAACTGGAATTAAGAAACTTGCCTAATTAAAAAAAAATTAATTCTTTCTACAAATATTTTATATTTGATTTATGTTTTGCAGTACATTCTTACATATTTTTTTTTCAAAGTCATCTATAATATTGATTGATGTGATAGACTTCCAGCAGAAAAAAACTCAATCGAATTTAAAATATACACTTTTTTTGTTTAATTTTATAATATAATTCATAAATTTTTAAAGTTTCATGATTTATATTTCAATGATGGAAAATTGAGGGCGAAATAAATTCGTGCAACAGAATCTTAACTGTGATTTAGAACCTAATTGATATTTTGTAATCTTATCATCAATTCCTCATAAATAGCATAGCTTTAGATTTTGGAATAAGTTTAGCTTTAGACATCTGATCTGACTTTGATTAATTAAAAAAAAAATCAATAAACCAACTGTATACAGAAGAAAAAATACAGAATTTAAGTTTTTAATTTATATTTCGTATCAGGAATGAGGAACCTTCCGTTGTCCGAAACTTCATTAGAAATTTATCTCATCAGGCATCATTACTTGTTGTATTTAAGATAATATTTGATTGAAGATTACATTTTAATCATTTTTTTTTTATTTCGTACTTTTCATAGTGTGTTTTAGGTCCAATGAAGGTACCAGTTCAGTACCAAAATAGGAACAGTAGGTTCAAAGCTGAAAACTTTGATTATCCATATCATTGCAAATTTTCTATTAAGGCGAACTCTATGTTGAAAATGCTTATTGGAACTTGCAGACTATAAAAAAGTTTTCTGGAAAACGTCCATTTATGAGAAAAATATGATTATTATAAACAACCCTCTAATGGGTCCAAAGTAGGGCAACTAACCCTAAATTACAGAAGAAAGATTAGAAAGTTAGAATGCCAATTGAATGCATACGTTTCTTAAGCGTCTATTAGACAACTGATCACTCTAATGAAAAATTTAACTACAATTTTAATTTCTTACTATGAAAGTTTTTCTAGGGAAGAATGACCCTGGCAGTTAAACTCCCTTGAAAAAAAAACTATGAAAGTTTTTTTAACACTCTTCTTTCTTAGAACGACCAAGATCTGTTAATCCATTAAACATGTGAGAAATATCTGCAAATTAAAGAAAATTTTAATCACATAATTCCATAGATATATAGTTAAAGTTTTTTTTTGTTTTCTTCTATCAGCGCGAATAAAAGAGAAACTTCATGGTGAAAGCAATTAATGTATGACGTCAAGTGAAGAAATATTTCAAGTTCTCAGTTTTACAACCATATTCAACCCCTTGACATATTCAAATTTTTCATTTCATCAAAAATGCTTGCAGCTACGATCACAAGTTTAGGTAACGTTAATAGATTTGAGACCCTTGCCTCACAGTCAAATTCTATATTTCTCCGGCCTGCCAGTTCCTAGGAGGTTGTTTTAGAAATTAAAGACCTCGATACCAATAAAAGTGTGGAAGATGATGAAATTTCAGCACAATTCATCAAGCGACATTTTAATTTCTTTTCGGGTTTGATAAGTGACGTATTCAACGAAAGCATCTCGAATGGACCGTTCAATCTCAGTCCTGCCGATTCTGAGCAAGCTCTTAGAAAAAATGTTGGTATCACGCATCACCACTTTCTTTCACCAAAATAATTTACTATGTGAGCATCAATAAGGTTTCCGCTAGGGCTCAAGTACCACCACAGCGACCTCCGATCTATTTGCTGAAATTCACCGCGCAATTGAGGATAAAAAACACACTGGTCTTCTTTTCTTGGATTTAAAAAAAGCTTTCGATACCATAGATCACACTATACTTCTAAAAAAACTGGATTTCTACGGAATACGGGGACAAGCCAACGATCTCATAAAAAGTTTCTTGTCAAATCGAAACCAGTATGTGATGCTAAACAGTTTCCAAAGTAACCTCCGTCCTCTCAAAGTGGGAGTGCCTCAAGGAAGTAATTTAGGTCCCCTGTTATTCCTCATTTACGTGAACGATTTGCCGAATCTGAAACTCCACGGAAAACCACGGTTATTTGCCGACGACACTTGCCTACTTTACACCGAGGAAAACCCCGTCACGATAATCCAACATATGGCAGAAGACATGGAACTTCTTCAACAGTACTTCAGCGAAAACAAGTTATCCCTGAATTTATCGAAAACGAAGCACATGATTTTGAACCCGCTCCGCACTCCTGACATTGGACTACATGAAATGCTTGTCGACTCAGTAAAAATTGAAAGAGTGTCGAAATTCACTTATCTCGGATTGACGATCGATTCAGCTTTGAATTGGACTCACCACATTCAATCCTTAAAAAGTGAAGTTACTTCAGCATGCGGGTTGTTTTGGAAAATTAAAAGCTTCGTGCCTTCAAAACAACTATGCGTTATGTACCATGCGTTTGTACAATCTAAGCTTCAATACCTCGTATTCATCTGGGGAGCTGCTACCAAAACACGGCTCAAACCTCTACAGATAGCCCAAAACCGATGTTTGAAAGTCGTTTATAAGCGTCCTCGTTTATACCCTACCAAGAACCTGTACCTCAAAGCTGATAAATCTACTCTTCCAATCAACGCGTTGAGGGAGCTACAAGCTGTCTCAATAATCCATAATCACCTGCATAGCCCAATTGCACATCATAATCAAACTTACGACCGCCCGGATCACAGGTATTCTTTAAGACACCAAAGTAGCTTATACGTCAGATAGCCCACCTCCGAATTCGCCAATTTACCTATCATGGTAAGATTTGTTACAACCGACTTCCTGAAAACATACGATCAGAAAGAAACATCGCCAAATTCAAACATCTCATCAAGAGATTCACAAGAGCTAACATAGAAACATACATTCAGTGAACTAGACCCACAGTCCGGTTTCTGGTAACCTGACTAGCCAGCGTTCCCTTAAAAGAGATTTGTCTCACTGGGAACGCCTCAAACTCCTGGATCTTCATAACTCTCCAAGCCACCAGAAACTCGTATTATAAAGAAACTAATGCCTTGCACATATGTATTTTTCATCTTTTCGCCACCAGCCACCGCCGCCTCCACCCACTGCCACCACCAACCGCCTCCGCCCACCGCCACCACCAGCGCCACCTCCAACCACCCAATCAAAGTTTTTAGTGAAAAAACTGTTTTCTAAATTCTGTTCAGTCCGAAATTGAAAATGAAAATATTGTACAAAAATATTATTGAAAAAATATTTCTAAATATAAAAAAATAAAAGAGTGATGAGGAGGTTTTATGCCTTTGGGAGAAGTGGCTTGAATTTAGCTCCACTCCCAGGGGCTTTTCCCTGCTCACACAAAAAAAAAAAGTTTGACTGCGTGGTAATGGACGACGAAACCTACGTCAAAGCCGACTACAAGCAGCTTCCAAGACAGGAGTTTTATACGGCAAAAGGAAGGGGAAAGGTAGCAGATATTTCCAAGCACATGAAACTGTCGAAGTTTGCGAAGATATATCTGGTTTGGCAAGCCATCTGTACCTGTGGCTTGAAAAGCAGCATTTTCATAGCTTCCGGGACTGTCAACCAAGAAATTTACGTGAAAGAGTGTTTGAATAAACGTCTGCTGCCTTTCCTGAAGAAACACGGTTGTTCCGTACTGTTTTGGCCGAATTTGGCATCTTGCCATTACGGTAAAAAGGCCATGGAGAGGTACGCCGCCAACAACGTGCAGGTGGTTCCCAAGGACAAGAACCCTCCCAACACGCCAGAGCTCCGCCCAATTGAGAAATACTGGGCTATTGTCAAGCGGAACCTAAAGAAGACCAAAAAACTGCTAAGGACGAGCAGCAGATCAAGGCAAACTGGCTTTCTGCGGTGAAGAAGGTGGACAAGGTGGCTGAACAAAATCTAATGGCAGGGGTTCAGCGTAAGGCCCGGCAATTCGGATTTGGAAAAGCGGAAGCGTAACTGAATATTTTTCCTGAATTTTAAACAAATTAAACTTGAAAAAGAAATTTAATTTGATTTCTTAAATAAACGATTTCACCGATTTACACGCGATTTCCTTTGACCAAAATTTGACCACATAATCCTTTAGTAGATCAATGGTCAGCAAATCAACACTCTTAGTAACTCAACAAAAGTTATTTGGTATAGTTCGGTACAGGGAATTGCATGTTACAGCTGCTAGAGTTTGGTGGACCGACTTTTTTCCATCTTTAGCCTTTAAGTTATAAATAAACTTTTTTGTTGAATAAACACTCCCATGAAGTGGAAAATTTTAAAAACTTTAAAAGCACATGTAGGTACTAGGAAAATTTCTAAGTTTTTGTAGAAAATCGAACATTCGCCGATATTTTATAACGGTATTTTGCAGCTGAGGGGGGGGGGATCACCCTGGTCACCCCCCACCCCATAGGACTGCGCATGGTTTCTCGGGATAATTTAATTGAGAAAATACGTATTATCTGCTTTAGAACTGAGGGGTGCCCAGTTCGCCCCGAGTGCTCGTTATGCTCTTATCTCCGCTATACGTAGGCTGAGGTTGTCAGAAATCAAAACTGGCGGCATACGATATAAATATCAAAAAAAAAATTGTTCAATTCCCGAATAGGTCGAAGCTGTGATTGAAAACATAGCACCAAATGCATTGGTCCCGAAATCAGAATGACATTCCAGTCACGACTGCAACACGTGAAGTCAGATCATATCTGTCACATGTCAGACATGGTAATCGCACCGGGTAAAAAATAAAAACGCTGCAAAAACATCGATAAACAAGTTGTTTTTTGCTGCCACCATTTGTGTTCGTTTTACTTTTTTCAGTACATCGGAATCGTCACTCTTTTCTGACAGAACCCCGTTCAAATGGCACCAAAATCGTGACGGATTTTGACTTCCCGTTCTGTGAATGGTGCACGGGATACATGTTGGAGGGGTATATGAAAAAAATTAAAAGCGCAACTGTCAATGAAAGTCCCCCAACATATTATTGGCTTTTTGTTATAAATCAGCGACTCGTTGCTGTCAAATAGAATGGAATGTTGTCAGTTCGGAATTATTGGTTTTAACTAGGCTTTACTGGTGATTGCTCTTTTTTTTTATCACAATTGAAAAAAATTTTAGCAATTACACCAAAAATCGAAAAAACCTGAGCTCGAAAACGATGAGAATGTATTAAAATAAATAATCAGATTTAATTTTCAAAACAAAATTTTTTTTTCATCAAAAGTGCATTCTAATTTAAGGGTTTATTTTTTTTTTCTTCCGTGTTTACTTGAAACAACATAGTCAAATGAGTTTCTAGGCATCTGTAAGCTATATCTCTTGCCCATCTAAATCCCATGTTTGCGCTGAAATCAACTGAAATGTTTAAAGTTATACTATAAAGTGAACTTTTTACATATTTGTGAGTTTGTTTTTTCCCGTTGTGGGGTTTATATTTCATCTTTTCTGCGCTTTTTTCAAAGAAATTAATCTAGAAGGGTTGTTACTCCTAACAAAGGCATGCAGGCCCGCATGCGTTCGTCTTGGGCAAATCAGGGTAATTTTTTAAAATCTGATAAAATCCAGGCATACCATTTCAAAATTTTCAACCAAAAAAAACCAGCAATATTCGAGAAAATTAGGTCAAAACCTTGGAACTATTTTCCAAAAATCCAGAAGAAAATTACCTGATTATTTTCTATTTAAAGACATCAGAAGTTTTCAAATCGTATTTAAGGCTTCCAAAAGACCACTCATGATTATTTTGATAAAACTTACTCAAAAAAATCGTTTTTGGATGCAAAAACAGATTATACCAATACCTTTCTTAATTTTTTTTTGTTTTACTTTGTGAATATATTCAGGCATAATCCGAGAATTTTTAAACGAAATCCGGGCAACCGGGCCGGACCGGACCTTTTCCAAATTTTGTATCGACAGACGACAATCTGGTAAACGTACATGAGTAAATGTTACATGAATAAAACGAATTATTATTATTATTATTATTATTATAAGTTATAATAATTTATAATTTAATTTATAACGTACCCTAGACCTAGTAACCTGATTTTTTTTCACTCGTATCCGGGCTATTTTATATGAAAACCTGGTAATATCCAGGCATTTGATTTCATTTCCGGGAAAATTTGGTCGAAACCAAGATATTTCTCAACAATAATCATTGAAAGTTATTTTTCAAAAAAAAATTACTTACAGATTTTAAATCGTGTTTTAGGGTTTCAAAACTCCTTTCATGATTATTTTTATAAAATTTGTTCAACAAATTTCGTTTTGGATGCATAAGAAAAGTTTTAAAACAAAATAACTTTTTAAGTGTGTTTTTGCGAATAGAGTAAAAAATTCGGGCAGATTCCGGTTTTTTCAATAAAATCGGTGCAATCAGGCCGGAATGGATTTCTCCCAAATTTCGTTTTAAATATCCGGGAAAAACCAGATAAATTCAAATTTAGCAGAAAATAATAACAACACCAAAAATTCACAACAAATAAGAAAATTGATTTCTAACACCATTTTCATACTCATGATTATCTAACAAACTCTAAAATTAAAAATTCGAATGATAAATTAAATAACAATTTCCAAAACAAATCAAATTGAATGTTTCGAATCAATGCTTATTCCAGTGAGTCATTGAATTTTTTTAAATGATGTTCCTTATTCTGAACTAAAAATTAGCTTCAAAATAAATTCTAAGCAGACTAGTTTTCGAATTTGGGAAAAAATATTTCCAGAACACAATTTTTGAAAATTTGAATTTTAAAAACAATGTCAGATCAGGTGAAATAATCCATGATTTAAATTTGTTAGGAAAATGATAATAATTAAAATTAATTATTCATCTTAATTTACATTCCTTCACTTCATTTTCAATTGGAGAGTTGATTGCAAAATTCCCTTATAATATTTAAAATTTAAAAATATATCAGGATTTGAAATGTGTTGATGTTTATGTAGTAGATGATAGAATTTGTTTTGATAAAAAGAAGAAAACATTTAATATTTCTTCAAGAGTGCCAGTAATCAATGTGAGAAATAAAACCTTTTTCTACACTAAAATTTTTCCAGTCATAAAAATGAGAGTAAAAAATTTTTGAGGTTTAAAATAATAACTTTATATTTTGTTGTGTTAGACTCCCCCCTTAAGTTTTAGTAATTTTCAAAGGATTATAAGGTGTCACATTATGTCTAACTAAGCACGATTTTACACAACCCTGCTCATTACGGATGACTTTTTAACAGCTTTTTTCCGCTGTGTGTTTTTGTTTACAGTTCAACTCCATCCGCGTTGTATCTTGAGCTCCAGTTTTCATAATTTTCGTGAACTTGAGCAGTGTTTTACCGGAAAAGCGCGAAAATATCATGTAAAAATGGTGCACTTTTCCCAACATTTCACTGAGTCAGTTTGCGAAAATGGAAGAAATAAGCATTCCAGCAGTCCGAAATGCGATTCGGAAGTCTGTGGAGGGAAGTAGCTTAGTGGACGAAAAATCTAGATGGAAACCGAGTTCGGTTGACAAAACTTGGGACCAGAAAGAAGTTAAGATCGTACCGAGTGGGATGAATCCGCCAAATTGTCGTCAAGCGAGGCCGATTTATAATTTTTGAGCCCATATCAAATCGTATTTTAGAAAATATGTAAAGCCGGCAGATCCTATCGAAAACTTTGTGGTCAAAATCATCGCAAATCAGTCTGTGCTGAAGTTAATGAGCAGTTTTCGATGAAAAATTCAATCACTGGCCTACGATTGACTGGAATCTAATTATTTTATTGATTCGCTGAAAAAGAAAACTAAAGAAAATATAAAAGTGGAAAAAAAATTAATTTGCTCCTAAATTGTGAGCTTACTGTTCATTTAAAATCGTGCTTAGACATAATGGGACACCTTATATCAAGCAAAACAAAAAAGTCAAGTTTTAAATTTTTTTAGTGATTCGATGGGCAAAAGAAGTTTTGAATTTTATGCAGAAAACCCACCCAAGCCTGAAAAGTACCTACCTAGTTTATTTGAATAAGAGTGATTGTGAATAATCGATATTCGCCAAAATGGAATACAGACCCCGTTCGATTTTGGCAACACGCCGCTATTTTTAATCAATTTCCAACCAATTGTAGTCATTTTTAATATTTTTCATCAGGTTTTTGATGCATTTTGCACTTTTCTTGCTTTGTTTATAATGTTTGTTTTTTTTTGTTATTGTCATTTTTCATCATTTTTTAGTTATTTTTTGTCATTTTCAGTCATTTGTTTGAATTTCTTTTTTTAACTTTTTGAATTTTTCAACTTTTTGTCATTTTTAAGTACATACTTTATAGTTTAAAAAAAACTTTTGGTTTTATTGTAGCATTTTATCACCATTTCGGAACATAACACGTTTTTATGGTGTTTGTCTTATTTGAATTGGTCCTTTTATAACGAAAACTAAAAAGTAATGTTGTTTCTATAAACCGTTCGATTTTGGCAAAAATGAACGAGGTTTGTACTATATAAAAAATGATTTGGAATTTGGATTCCTTTTCGTTAAATCTTACAAAATAAAGACCACACCCACATCTTGATCCTTTTTTTGTCATTCGACTCTGGGCCCTAAGTTTTACCGTTATATAGGAAATAAATCTCGATTTGACGTCATAATCTTGATCCTGGACCATGATCCCAGTTTCTGCTCTCGGTGCATGAATCCGAATCTTGATCCTGTACACTGATTCCAGATTCTAGATCATTATTCCGTATTCTAATCTTGATTCAGTATCTTGACCCTGATCCTGAATCCTATATTCTGATCATAATCCGGATCTAGATCCTGAAACTCAATCCCGGGTTCAGAATCTAGATCTTGTTGATTAACTGTGATCCTGCATCTTTATATATGGAGGAACGCATCCTGATCATGGCTCCGGTTCTAGGGCTCAATCCCGAACCCTGACCCTTATTACAATTGTGGCGCTTAGGATCAGAGGGGTACAAACGCATAGTTTCGACAAAACACGCTTCTTATTAAAAGTTCGAGTTGCTCGACAATTTAAACTCAAAGGGAAAAGTGATAACAACACAACGAATTTATCTGATTTTGACACCAAATATGTGTATGCACATTGAGAAATGGAGAAACGTTTCTCAAAATTTATCATTTTAATACTTGCACCCCTCTGTTCCTGGGGTCCTCAAATAAGTTCAGGATCTTGATCAAGAACCATGGATAATAACCCTGGATTCTGATCATGATTATGGATGTTTTTCTCGGACATTAAATGCAAGATTCTTGATTCTAATCTATAACATGTTAAATCTTAATCCTGGCTCCTGATCCTGGATCTCGGATCCGGTTTACGATTTTACGAATCTGGTTCAAGAACCTTGATCGCAGTTCTATCCAAGATGTTGATCTTGAATTGCGATTCTGATCCAAAACTTTAAATCCTGATCCCAGTCCTAATGCTGATTCTGGGACGTTATTCCGGTTACTGTATCCACGCTTTTTATCCTTTATACTGATCCTTATACTCATTCTTAACCTGAATCCGTTTACTGGACCTCGATCCCAGAAACCAGATTTTGATCTCGAATTCTTAGGATTTGATCCTGATCTAGAACCTTTATCTTGATTTGAGTGCAAGTTCCCGATCCTGGTTCTAAATTTTTTTACCCTGGATCTATTTTTTGTCGTCTTTCGAAGATAATCACATTATTTTGGTTTCCTTTTTATCTTGAGTTACAACTTTTCTGAACTTTAATTCTTTTCCAGAAAATATTTTAAATATCAAATATGAAAAAATCGATATTTGGTAGTAAAGCTGGTGTTCGGATTATGTATACTTTAACTGGGCTTGCCCTAAAGAAATAAATACTGGCAGATTAAAATTTCAATTATCCGTAGCAAATGGAGATTTACATTTCTAATGAGACAATTGATCAGATCATGAATCAATTTCAGAAATTGAATTTCAAAACCAAAATTTATAGAAATTCCATATGATTTCAGATTGTTTTTATATAAATGCTTCTTTTCACGTTTTTTTAGTTAATCAAATCTAGAATATTGTAAGTTCAATCGCATTTAAACTTTGTACAACGAAACAAAAATCCGCCTCCAGCTAAGCACGTTCCTATTGCGAAATGGAAAATGATGCACCAGGAAGAATAAAAACCCAGATTGAAGTTTCTCCCATGTAATTTAAAAACATACAATTGGAATCTGAAGCAAGGATTCGCGCGTTTTTCTCAACTGGGGTTCGAGTGGATGTTGGTTCTTTTTGTTTTTTTTTTCTTCTTCTAGAATCGGAAGGATTGGGACCAAATCAGCTTTCGCAAAACTACCCTGGTACACAAACCTGAGCGCGGAAAATGTTGGGAACCGAAAAACACAATTTCCGGGCGTATTGTTTTCCCCTGCCGGATGAAACCGAGGACGATCGAAATTCGAGAGCTTTCCCGGAAGCCCAATAGGAAAATGTGTTTTGTGGAAATTGAACGGATTTTTGTCTCAATTTAAGTCTAATGAACGTGTGTTTATGTGTGACCCGTCGTCGATCGGTTTTCTTGATTGTGATGTTTCAAGCAATTTTCGTATTGCGCGATTCTCCTTCTACTTATATGTAGCTTTACGTTCCGATTCCGGTTAGATGAAGAGGTTAGTGATGTGTGATCGGAATAACGAATCGTGGGATCCTGAATGCAAGAATTCGATAAGATTGCATTATCTCGTGGATTCGAGGAAACGAAGCACTTCGGTTGGCTACAAGTTCATGATTCGTATTTTTAACCTTTCTAATGTGTGTTTCCGTCAATGCCCGGTTGATTTTTTGGGTCCCCCGGAGCCATTTTTTCGTAGAGCTATTTTTCATACTCATGGTTGAGTCATTTAGCGTGATTTGCCTATCGTTGCACAGCTATGTACCGTCAATTGGGGCATCAGACTAAACTTATATTTTCAACGTTTTTTCAAAAACATTTATAATCAAAAGAAGAACAATGTTACTGCATACATCAAGGGGTAAATGTTTTAAAAAATTCTCAATTTTTTTTGGCCTCAAAAACAAATGAAATGTTGCCTCCATGCAATTCCCAAGGTTCTCGCACTGTTATTATGATTTTTTTTTCTTCAAATTTAACCATTTGATAGGGTTTTAGCCATTTTTACTATACGGGCTGGAAAATTAGGGGTTTTTTTTTCAAAATCCAAAAATTATAACCAAATTACCATAAAAATAACACTTAAACTAAACCTTAAAAAAGAAAACAAGTTGAACAATTTGATCTGGAGAGATGTTTTTTGTGAGCCTTTGAAAAACCAGATATTTTAAGATTTTAAATTTACAATTGAAGTAATATCAAAAATTTTTTTAAATAAAAACCAAATTCAGCTTATTTGTAACTCAATTTATGGTTTTTCAAACGTAGTTGTCAGTTTTCAGATATTTTAACTTTTTACTTAGTCAATGATGAATATCTGCAAAAATTTCATGTTGATCAAAGTTCCCCCAGTTTACGTTACCCAAGAATGTTATGTTGAAATGTGTCGCCATTTTAAGCAGTTTTGATCAGTTCGGTATCGAATTTTGAATTCGGCGAATGCGCCAAGATCACTGATTAGGCACCGGAACACTATTCGGACACGATTGAGGAACTCGCGAATCTTAACTTCAAACGCACCAACTTTTATTTCGATTAGCGAATGGGGGGGTTTTATTTTGGCGAACTTAACACGGCGGGTGATTAGTTTGGACTGTGTCTCAAACTGTGTTGTGTATAAAGTGGCGAAATAGAGAAATTGAATACAAAACAAAGTTTCCTATCATTTACTATCAATACATTTACAAATTTGATCATGTACAATATGAACTGAGAAATAGCATAAATTTTACTCTGTGTACATTTTCTCCCTGTTCTGAACAGAGCATATTTCTCGCGAAAGCTCCTTTAGATCGCTTTCGGGTAGGTCTAAATTCCCGTCGGGAAGTGACAGCTCGTTCCCTTACTACCACTATTGAGCGGTGAGTTTACACTCAAACAATCACGGTTTCGAGAAAAACGCGTTCAAAGTTTGACAGCTCCATAAGCCTACAGCAAAAATATTATTTTTCTTTCTTTACCATCAAACTATTAGGTTTTTTGTTTGCAGACTTTCAGTTCAAAGATATGTTATAAACCTCTGAATCAAGAAATGAGATTTTAACTGAACTGCAGCCCAGATTTATTAATTCCGAATCTGATAACAAATTCAAACCAAATTAGAAATATTTTTCCCAAATTTAGAATTCAGTAGATGAAAGTTGTATCTATGGAGCAAAAGCAAAGAGTTGTATATTTGCTCCGGTCAAAATGAGCATAACACTGTTTATCGCAACAGATTTTACCGAATCACGAGTAAACTGAAGATTTTCCAGGCTCAAAATTTAAGTTAAGAAAGAAATAATTATTATAGATTTTCTATAGAGTGCCGTGCGATCGGATGCTGATTGATTCAAGCG
This sequence comes from Uranotaenia lowii, assembly GCF_029784155.1. Taxonomy (NCBI): domain Eukaryota; kingdom Metazoa; phylum Arthropoda; class Insecta; order Diptera; family Culicidae; genus Uranotaenia; species Uranotaenia lowii. Next base: position 149,934,522 of record NC_073691.1, on the reverse strand, counting down.
AATTCGTTATTTCCGACTAGCTCTCAACAACTAACTCACCTTTTCCCTATCTCACTGTTAGTACTGTTACTGTAAAGATCAATGGCTCTAGGATCGTTTTTTGATAAGCTTATGAGTTATTGAGAACGATCAGTTAAATAAATTTATCTCTGGCAGCGAATTGTTTAAAGGAAATTAATTTTTCGATTGCGTACTCCTAACAATAAACATTAAAACTTGAACATTTAGTCATTAAACTAGGTTGGGTTCAAAGTTTAGAACTTTTTTTACACACTCCAAATACGCGAGCCAAGAGAAAACGCCAAAAGTTAGGCTAAGATATTAGTACAACAGACCACAGCTTCTAGATGTTGTCGTGCTGTCGCGTGGCAAAGACAGGGTGACATTTCTTTTTCCAACCTAACGGCTTTCAGCATGTGCTGTTTAGTTATTAAAACATCAATTTTATTCAATAGAAAACTGAAATTGAAAAAAAAAATAATTATAATAATTTTCTGTGTGTGCAGCAAATTACACCGAATGAATTGGAGGAACATTGTTCATCAGGTTATGTCGTGAGACGGAAAACCATGTAAAGAATAATAAAAATAAATTAATAAATAACCCTGTATCGATCTTCATAAGATCAGTATGCTTATACGGTCATAACAAGGCGCTTTGGTTTTGAACATTCAAGTTAGTAACTCAAAGTGGCGTCTTTAAACCGTGTATAAGGAACATATGTGCTCATGAACTGAAAAGGTTTATAGAAGGTATTCGGTCGACTAATCCATTTGAAAAAATGAAATCGTGTAGCAGTTAACTAATATGTCAACATTAAAATATTTTTTGGTAGTAAAATGAAACGATCTGTATTCTGGTGTCTTCTGGGCATAAAAAAGTACACAAGTACACTTCTTTAAACGTATGGAAAACAGAACTGCATTGCATGCTGAATAATTTATTATCTGCTGAGAAAGTGTAGTGTTGTTGTCAAGAGAAATTCAAGTTGAAATCTAAAGCGGAGCTCTTTGAAAATTTAATTTTCAAAGATATCAATAGTTAAAATCCATGAAAAGTTTATCTAATGCTTTTTATTTTTGCAAAATAGTTGTAACAATGCTGAATATTAAATTTGCAACTAAAAACATGATTTTAATTTTTTTAAATTCCATTCAAAAACAACCTAACCTAACCTTCCTCGAGAAACTATTCTTCGCTGTTAACAAGAGTTTCTGAACTTAATCAAATGTCCTCACAGGAATGTGTCATCTAAGGAGATATCTTTATAAGATCTGTTTGGAAATGTCCTTACCGGCAATTTCTCCGAAAACATCCTTGCAAGAAACTTATTTCTAGCGACGGGAATGATTTTTTTTTCATGGAATAATATACTTTTTCTTTGTTTTACAGATTGTCCTCCCAGGGAACTTGAAATCCACTGTCCTCACAGGGGTCATCGTGAATGCGTTTTTCCAGGAAATATCCTCACATGGAATATCGAGTATGATTCTCACAAAGAATATATATGAAGTCCCGGGGATTCTATTCGGAGAAAATAATGTCCTCACAGGGAGCCTAATAAAAACTGTCCTCCTGGGAATCTTATTCGGAGAAATTGTCCTCACAGGGATCCTTATAAAAAAATATCCTCTCAGGGGTCTTATTCTTAGAAACTGTCCTCTCGGAGACTCGTATATCGGGAAAGATTACAAATTGTCCTCACAAGGGACTTCAATCAACCTTTCTTACAAGGACCATCAGTCTGGTACAGAAAATTTATTCAAAAATATCCTCTCAGGAACTTCAAAAAAAAAAAGTTCTATCCTCACGGGGATTATGAGTTGGCTTCTTGGAGCTTTTTTCACATATAAAGAAAAGTTTGACCGAATTTTGTGAGTGACGCCATTTTGTTAGCCATCGGAGAAGCCATTAGCAAATTTCTCCTCAACAGCAAGTATAGTGCCGTATTTCAACACAATTGATCTGATTTTATCAACAGAACAAAAGGAAGACATTTTTCCAAGCTGTTCGTTGATAGCGTAAAGGTGTTGCTGTTTAGCGGTGAGGTTGCGGCTTTTATCAATATCGGGGCAGAAGGAAGAAGACAAAGTTGAAGTTGGGAAAAAATTGTCATCGGAATTTGGTTTTTTATTGCGAAATTGATTAATCTTTTGTCGTTTTTTGGGGCGCTACTCAAGGACGATTTTTGTGTCATCTGAGTGTACAAGTTTTATCATTTGTAAGTTTTTATATTTTTTTTTCTTTTTCTTATTTTTTTTATTTTTGTGTGTGTCTTTTTGTGTGTTTTATTACATTTCATTTGCGTATTTACTTTAAATTCCATTTTACATTCAACTGTGAATAAAAATTATTTGTTCGTGATTTTTTTGGGTACGATAATTTATTGGAAATATTTTCATTTTTTGTAAAGTTTGTTGTGATTTCTTGAATATTATGACACTGTCAACAACAGCCGAACAGTTCATTCCTGGAGCAATTACGTTCAGCCAATATGTTGAACATTTGCAATTTTTATTTCAACGTAACAATTATCCTGAGGCAAAATACAAGACTTCGTTTTTGGCTGCTTGTGGCACCGAAGTTTATTCTCGGGTTAAAGCTCTTTTTCCAGGGAGAGATATTAATAATATTACTTACAATGAAATAATAGATGGTTTAAAGAAATATTATGACAAGTCAGACTTTGAGGTAATGCAGAGCAATGATTTTTGGATTCGACGGCAACGTCACGATGAAAAAGCAATTGATTTTATTCTATCAGTTAAACAAGCTGCTGAGGATTGCAATTTTGGTGATCTTAAGGGAAGATTTACCAGAGATTTATTAGCCATCGGAGTTTATGATAAAGATTTACAGTTAAGAATGTTCTATGAAGATAACCTCACACTAAGCAAAGCAGAAAAAAATGATTATGACAGTGAGCTAACTAAAGAAAAAATCCGTAAATTATATATTGCCGAAGAGAGGCCAAATGTTATTGCTGGTTTGAGACGTCGAGACGAAAATTTTTATCGAAAACCCAATTTTCGAGAACGAAGTAGGAGTAACAGCATAGAACGGCAAGTTAGATTTCGAGATTACAGCAGAGATAGACAAATATCCAAGAAACCACTTTATGTTTGCAGTTACTGTAAAAAAGAGGTCATAGTACTGTAAACTTTTGTTTCCGTTTGAATTGTCGAAGTCCTAAGGCCCAACAATCTCCTTCTCGTTCCAATTATTCGTCTTTTGTAAAATTTATTGATGCTCCCAGGCCTGATCCTTCTACTTCTGGGTTATTTAAACGTTTGAAACTAAATATGGAATCTGGTTCTGAATCAGATGAAGCGACGTGGATTTCAGTGGTTGGTAGAATAAACAAACCTTGTTACATGGAGGCGGTAGTAGAAAACCGTAAAATGAATTTAGAGATAGATTGCGGTTCGGCTGAAAGTGTCATTTCCGAAGATTTCTATTTGGAGGGTTTTATGAATTTCAAAATTTTCCCATGTAATATGCGATTAGTGGTTATTATTGGAAACAAACTAAACGTTTTGGGGAAACTTAAGGTTTTGGTACAGATAAATGGAATTAAAGAATTGGTCGACCTTGTAGTACTGCAGTGTAGCAATGAATTTATTCCTCTGATGGGTAGGACCTGGCTTGACGTATTTTACGCGGATTGGAGGAATTCACTAAAGGAGGAAGAGACAGTTCAAAAGCTAATGTGTACTACTCGGTGGGAGAATAGTTTTGGCGCATAGACGTCAACTGAAGTTGGCACCCATACCTCATCGGACATCTTCAGTACATCTTGTTACCAAAAAGATCGTGATGGCCATCCATTTCCAGAGGATAATAATTTCCCAGTTCAACAAGATCATCATTTATCAGTTCAACGAGATTTTAACATCACCAAAAGAAAGAGAGAAGAAGATGTGGAACATTCGCCAACAGCTTCGGATTCAAGTTCCGATTTTTTCGGTTTTCGTGCAGACTCTTTTATTTATACGAATGTCGATCAACTCGGAATTCACGGATCTGTTTACCAAACGAGTCCGAAAGAAAATGTTTCGGTTCGAAGAACAGCAAGAAGTTCTAAAAAACGTCGAAAGAATGATTACATCTATTATTAAATTTTAGTTAAAGTTTAGAGTAATGATAAATACAAATTCGTTTTTTATTTTCTATTTCGCAATAGTTCAATATGGTTGCTTTAAAAATTGATTTTAGCGTTCTAAATTGCTTTGCTGATTATTAATTATTAACTAAGTTCTTAGATAGGGTGAAGGAATTATAGTAGCCTTATTTTATCGTGTACTGCGATGTTCGGTAAAAGGGATAAACCCTTTCGAGAGATTCGATGTTTTCGATGTAAAATGGGAGTGAGAGAAAGAGAATCTAGTTTTGTACATTGTAGGAATGAATACAGCCTCTTTTGATTGTACCTTCAACCCGACCAGACGTCTTTTGATTTTGTGCTCCGGAAACACCTTCTGCCTTGTACTTGTCGACCTAAACAAGTTAACACCTTTAAATTTCTGCTTAACTAGCCGAGCCCTCAATGCACTGTTAATACCACGTTCGGATATCACCGTAGCTCCAAAGAGACTGCCTGTTGCTATCTTTTGTGGTGGTAATCCAAGCGATGACTTTACACTTGGACTACCCGGCTCGGCTAGCCAGCTTAGGGATGTACATTCTTCAGAACACCTCTGATTCTGTTAAGACTGTTTTTTTTTATAGCAAACAGGTTTACTTACTTGAGAGTTTGCTTCTAGCCTTCGTCGGTATCGGACGTATTTTACTCTCGATCATCGCTCAAAAGGCAACGATTTTTTTTCCATCGATAAGGTGTTGTAGAGCGCGTGGTGATGAGCCCATCACCGGGTGACCATCCTAACCGGACAATTCCGGAATGGATGGATCCCCAAAGTTTACACGGTCGTTTATATTATTTGACGCTTCAAGGTGCTAAAGGAAAACAACTGCCAAAAAACCCGTTCTTGATAGGACGTTCCATCGAGAACTTTGCGGGTAAAATTGAAGGAGCTTTCTTCGAAAAATCTCGGAACTGGTACGTGCTTAAGATCAGGAACAAAAACCAAGGAAGATTGCTGACAACATTGACCACCCTATTAGACGGTACACCGATCATGATTGGTCGTCATCCAAGCTTAAATCAACGGAAACTAGTCGTCACCTGCCGAGAAGTGGATCGAATGGATGATAAAGTCTTGTTGGAAAAACTCTTGCCTCAAAAAGTTATTGATGTCTGCCGCATTACAAAAAAAAACCACTACTGGAATCATTATAGGTACCTCAACGTTAATTCTTACGATCAACAGCACCATTATCCCGGAATTTATCAATTTCGGACTCCTACGCGTTCGCACACGAATTTATTATTCGCAGCCTTTATTATGTCGACAATGCTTGCAATACGGTCACCCTAAAAGCCGTTGCAAAAATCTGTTGGCATGCAAAAATTGTTCTCGAACACATGAAAGCGCAAACTGCCAAGTCGAACCCTTTTGTGGGAATTGCAAAACAACAGGTCATTCCCCTTTAGATAGAAAGAAAACGAAGAACCAATCCAACAGACGAGCCAGAACCAGAAAAGAACATTTGAAAAACCGCACACTCCAACAGCACCACAACAATCTATCCAGACTGATATCACCAGTTTGGATTCAGATTCACCGCCTAGAAAAAGGACCCCTCTTCCAACCTCTCTTCCTGCAACTTCGTCACTAGAAGTTGTTCGCGAAGATATGGTTACAAACTCTTCTCGATCAGTCGTGACGCGCAGCATGCAGCAGGCGCGGCGGCCACCAGAGACACCCAAATAACCCTTCCTTCTCACTTCCTTCCTCTTCCTATTTCCTCCAATAATCCTGTTCCCAATCATTGAATTGACCCTCGGCACATTATTACTTAGATATTTAAGTTAAATGCCTAATAAACGTTATGTTAAGAAAAAAAAGAGGAAAGGTTTACTTATTTATCATGTATAGCGCTGATGTGGTCTAGTGGATAGGCTGGCGCGAGTCTGGTAACCCAGGCGTACTGGGTTCGATTCCCGGTATCGGCAAGAAAACTTTTGGGTTCGAATTCCATAAGTTGCCGACAGGTAAGATGTGTTTCGTTCTATAAATAGTTATATATTTCAGAGGGAATGCATCTGGGGATAATCTGATATGATCTGACTATTTCAAGCGGAGTGGATTGCCAACCATTGTAGGTCTCTGAAGGTTGTGGATGACTTCCCTCGACGAACTATCGGCCGTGGAAGCCTGAGGAGCAATTCGAAGGCCAAGCCACACAGACATTGGCTGGACCTTGCTACCGAATGGGGAACCTTACATACATACATCAAATATATTAAAACAAATATACTTCACTATCAGCCTTCTCCTTACATCCCATCACAAGCATGTCAGCACCACCTACTGACGAAAGTTCCTACTAAAGCCACTGATCGTACAGTCATCACACCCTCTAGCAGCAACAGCGCCATTTACAAGTCAAAAATCTGCCAGAAGTAGTTCAGATCGTCGATGTTTATACATGGTAGTTAAAACTTTCTCCATAGGATGGCGTGCTTGATGTGTCGCCTTGTTTTTTGAAGAGTGAGGTATATTGATTTTACTATATTTGCATACATACATACAACAGATTTACATACTTATCTTATAAAATCCAAAAATAAAATAAGAAAAAAAACTTAGTATATTAGTTTTTTTTAGTGATGCTAAAAACTTTACATTATGAAAAAAAAGAAAAAAACACTTGTACTTAGATTCAGAAGATTAGGCAAAACATATTGAAGATTGATTTGGATAAAAAAAAACGACATAAAAATTACCTAAGAGTAAAGTACCACGAGAATGAATGTCAAAAAACGGCCCCGTTTCGAATGAGTTAAAACGTTAAAGCATTAAAATGAAGTTCTAAAAATCTGAAAAATTCACCAAATAAAGAGGGATCTTTTAAGAAGCATTTAGTATAATAAAATCGAAATCGATCATTTTTGCACTTATATCCCTTTGATTCTAAGAGCTTCATATAGAAAACTCATCTTTATATAATAGATTTTAGCACGCCATATCACCAAAACTTGAGGTGATAGACCGAAATTTGATGAATTATTTGAATTCAGGACGTGAAAACAGTTTTTGAAACATAGGCACCAAAAATGCTGTTCCCTTGTAAAATTAAAGTTTGAATTCAGGAGCCTTATCACTTTCCTATAACAGGTATTGTAGATTTTTGTTCCTAAAACACCTTAAAAAACATCAAAAATGTATAACAATATTAAGGGTGAAGATTATCGATCACCAAATTAAACTTTTCACGATCCCTACAAGGCCAAAAATCGATTTTAACGTGAAGGCATCAACAAGTCTGGCGCTTTTTTATTGGCTGCTCCTAACATTTCGATAACCGAGATTCCGATTTGGGATAAGGACGGGTGACGAGTAAATTAGAAAATAAAATGAAATGAACTCGACTCGAACGGAGTCAATCGTTCCACTTGTTGAGTACCACCTTCCTTCTCTTAATGTAGTCTGCAAAGTTCACCAAAGACTCGTCAAAAACAAAAATAAAAAAATATAGGACCTGGACCCGGGTAAGTGTGAAAAAGATTTTCGCCCCTGTCACGCTCTCGTTGTCACGCTTTCGATGGACTTGGTCTGCCCTGTTCATTTCTCCGGGCAGCGCGAGCTAACTTTTATTGAGGATCAATAAAAAGTTATGACTTGAAATTATGCGTCCCGCGAAGGATTATTACAGATGCAGATGCACAGAGAGGGTTGTAAAAAAGGGGATCTCCCGGTTAGCTCCGGGCCAAATGAGTAAGATTTGGATCCCTTCCTTCCTTCTTATGGCGATATAAAACTCCTTCGAGAATGAACCGTGAAGAAAGTTTCTGGTTGATTATTGAGTGAGAGTCGATTTTTCAAGTGGCTTGGATGCTGCAGCAAGGGTTCTAGCTTTTCGAGATGGAGAAGATGATGATGCTGTAGAAAACGATGATGACATCCGTAGGGTGATGAAGTTAAGCAGCCTTACAACGCCAATTGTCGGATGTGTCAAATGAATTTTCTTGCTCTAGTTTGAAGAATGCTGTCAAGGGTCAAACTTTAAGCATCCATACTTAGTTGAAGGGGGTGGTTTCATGACACCTTTCGTTTGATCACCTGGATACAATGTTTCGATCCCGTAACGATTATTGGTTTCTTCAATAGACATTTCATGATTAAGTAGATCGGTGTTTTTTTTGCAATTTTTCAAGGGCTCAATCAGTGTCTCCAGTAGAAGAAAATTATGGCCGGTTTGTTTGCTGATATATCCTGACACAGTTAAAATAATTTGGAACTCAAATTTTTATGTGTTTGAATATATGAAGTTTTCGTTGAGTTTCAAGCTGCGATCTTTGGCATCCATACAAAATTAACAAAAATTAGACACAATACGTGGAATTTGATGTAAAGCTGTTTTCAAGACCGGGGATGATTTCTATAATTCTTTCAAACCCTTCCAAATCCAGAAAAGGGCAGCTCCCATACAAAATTATCAAAAATGTACAAAATTTTAAAAAACCTCGATGGATTTTTGTTAAAAATTGATAAACATAAGCGTTTTAAAAAATGAAATGATTTTTTTTACAATTTATTTATTTCAAACGGCTCATACACTGGGTTTAAAGGAGCCAAAATCAATTTTTATTACGTTTTATAATTCTCTAGTGAACACTATTGTACATAGCAGATAGAAAAGTAAAAGTATTAAAGACGTAGATCGATAGATTTAAAGAATGGGTAAAGTTCAGACATATATACTAAGTCCATCGCAGCCAACACATCTCTTACCGGTACATAAGGATGTTTTTCCCGGGCCTTAAGGGAATCAATTAAACTCGTTCTGGCGATAATATGAACCTCACATGACCAAACCACATGTTCGATGTCTTGGTAACCTTGGCCACAGTTACAGAGATTGCTGCTAGACAGATTTACACGATAGAGTAAAGCGTTCAAGGAACAGTGATTGGACATGAGTCGTGAAAATGTTCGTATAAAATCACAACTCAAGTTCAAACACTTGAACCATGGTTTAAGGCTTACCTGTGGGATAATTGAGTGGAGTCACCGACCCAACTCATCTTCTCTCCATTTGCGCTGCCAGTTGGCGAGAACATTTATGCGGACTAAAAAGAAAAATTCATCGAAGGCAATTTCATATTGATAAACTTCACCCTCAAGCGCGCTTATCTTCGCCAAAGCGTCAGCTTTCTCATTTCCAATTATGAAGAAATGTGAAGGGACCCAAACAAAGGTGATGTAAAAGCCGCGTCTACATAAATTACTCAAACAACTTTGTATTTTTCCTAGGAAGAATGGAGAGTGTTTCCCTGGTCTTAAAGAACGAATGGCTTCAACAGAACTGAGGCTGTCTGTTACAACTGTTACACTCTGTTACACTGAGCACGGAGACTGAAGACTATAAGATGCTATCGAAATTTCATTGAACACTCCAAATCCTGCAGAGTCATTCATCAATGATCCATCAGTAAAGTACACTTTTTCAAAGTTGATGTGTCCATAATTAGCACTGAAAATTCTAGGAACAACAATCAGACGAAGTTGATCCGGAATTCCACGAATTTCTTGCTGCATGGACAAATCAAACTGGACAGAGAAATTGTCATAGTCAGGGGAAAAAACACGAGTAGGGGAATACGAAGAAGGATTGACTTGCAAAGACATGAATTCATGATATATAGTAATATATCTTGTTTGAAGATTTTGCTCGAGCAGCTGTTCAAAATTTGCAATCACCAATGGGTTCATGACCTCACACCTGATGAGGAACCGCAGAGATAGTAAATTGAATCGATCTTTCAGTGGGAGTATGCCTGCCTAAACTTCAAGACTCATGTTATGCGTTGAAGGCATACAATCCAAAGAGATGCGAAGACAACGATATTGAATCCGTTCGAGTTTGATGAGGTGTATTTTGGCAGCTGATTTAAAACAGAAACTACCATACTCCATCACTGAAAGGATAGTAGTTCGATACAACTTAATTAGATCTTCTGGATGGGCTCCCCACCAGGTGCCGGTAATTGTTCGGAGAAAATTAATCCTTTTTTGGCATTTTCCTTTCAGATACTCAATGCGAGCTTTCCAGGTGCACTTGGAACCAAATCCCAAGATACTTGAAACACCTCGATTGAGTGATCGTTCTGCCTAGGAGTTGAAGCTTTGGTTGAGCAGGTCTATGTTTCTTAGAAAAAAAACCACCAGCTCCGATTTCTCTGAAGAGAACTCAACACCAAGCCCCAACGCCCAGGAAGGTAATCTGTCTAAAGTATCTTGTAAAGGCCTGTGCAGATGAGACTCTGTAGAACCTGTTGCAGATACTACGCTGTCATCTGCAAGTTGTCTTAGAGTGCAGCCTTCAGAGAGAAAACTGTCGATGTCACATACGTAAAAATTGTACAAAAGAGGACTCAAATATGATCCCTGCGGTAGGCCCATGTACGAAATCCTTCTTATCGCAATATCTGCGTGAGCAAAGTTCAGATGTTTCTCACAAAGTAAGCTGTATAAGATGTTGTTTAACAGAGGAGGCAGACCACGGAAATGCAATTTGTCTGAAAACACATCAATTAAAACTGCATCAAAAGCCCCCTTTATGTCTAGAAACACTGAAGCCATTTGCTCACGTTTTGCATATGCCATTTGTATCTCTGAAGCTTTATCTCCTTCAGTTCAGTACATTGGCTGTCCCACCAAGGGTTAGGACGCCTTCGACGAATGGATGACGTTGGAATGGGTTTCGTTTGGGAGCGAATAGCACAATCGTAAATCAAGCCTGACAAAATTATGTTCCTCTAATGGAGGTAGATCATCTATAGAATTAATGGCTGTTACGATTGCGTCTGAATATTTTTTCCAGTCAATGTGTTTTGTGAGATCGTATGTCAAAGTTATAGGATTTGAAGAATTGACCCCATTGGTGATTGTTATTTCGATAGGCAAATGATCACTACCATTGGAATCAAGAATTACCTTCCACTGGCAATCCAATGATAGTGAATGTGAGCAGAGTGAGAGGTCAATTGCACTTTGTCTTGCAGGAGGTTTAGGTACCCGTGTTTTTTCTCCCGTGTTCAAAAATGTTAAATTGAAACTGTCACAAATGTCATAGATAAGAGTAGAACGACAATCGTCAATTTGTTCTCTCCAGACAGTTAAATGTGAATTGAAGTCACCCAGGATCAACCTTGGCTCAGGAAGTACTGAGCACAGGTCCTCTAGGTCACTTCGATCCACTGCAACTCTATGAGGCCAGTACAAACTGACAACGCATAAGTCCTTACTTCTTATAGTTGTATGACATGCAACAGCTTCAGTTCCTCCTGATAAAGGAAGGTGAATTCTATAAAATGAATGGCGCTTTTTGAGAAGAAAGCCATGTTACGGACAGAGCAAAAATAGCGCAATTAATTTTATGAAGAAGGAATTTGAACGGATCCAATTTAGGGATTAAGCTACGACAATTCCACTGTAGAACAGTGATCCCAACAAACACTTTTTGCTGAATAAACGCTGAAAAAATATCGTGGTTCAACTTTTAATCAGCAATCTGGCTGAAAGAAGGTATCAAAAATTCAATAATTCACATGTCTTCAGCCTTTAATCATCTTGATCTGGAGAAGTTATTCAGCAAACGTCATTAAACGTCAATTGACGGATCATCCAAAAAAAAAAGTCAAATGTCTGTCTGTCAGATGTTTCGCACCCACTTTTTCCCCTCTGTGTTGTTTTTTTTTCGTTTCAACTGCCCCGACTTTTAAACCTCCGGCTTGTTGGTCGCATGCCGCAGTACGCAGAACCAATCATGAAGTCTGCGGCGCGATGAAAATTTGTCGATCTTAAGCGACCAACATGCCTCTCAACCGAATTTTTTTTTTTTAAATAAGTGTGAGAGAAATGATCTTTTTTTCAGTTTTGGGCACCAAAAATATAGTTTGTGAGAAAGAGAGCTAAGCAAGCCTTGGTCGAGTGCGGTCGTGTTTTTTTTCGCCTGTGCTAATTTTTGCGTTTGAGTGTCCGAGGAAAATGAAAATTTTCAAATTTTGTTTATTGAAGGAGTGCGATTCGATAAATTCAGAAAGTTTTTCGTGTTAGCGAAGAAATACTACCTAGCAGGATATATGGTTATATTTAAAATTCACTGGAAATGCTATGATTATGGGCTCGTGCTGGGTTTATAGAAATGTGGTTCTCGTGTTCTTCGTGTTTTCCGCTGTTGTTCTGTTTTTATCCCTCTATTTATTTAGTAATCGACGAAATAGTGTTCCGAAATAAAGAAGAATTTAAAAAGTTTACTGAGACGGCAGTATTGAAGAATAGTTCCAAGTGATTTTTCCCAAAATGAAAAAATTGAAAGCGATTGAGGGCTTGCGAGGCCAATCGAAGCGGTTTGTTTGTTTTCCTGAGCTTTTGTGATGATTGGAAATTGTTAATGACTATCCGCGAAGTGTTCAGGGAAGTCTTATTATTCCGTTAGTTATAAAATTTAAGTCATGGAGCATTTGAATCAGTTTTGCGAATCCGGGAAAAATCTTGTATCGGATCGTTAACTCAAAACCATTTTGTGTTGTCGTCGTCTTGGTTTTGTGGTGCCTGTTTTGTCATGCTTGCTAACCGGCTTGCCTTGATGGGATGCAGTTTGCTGTTCGGTTGCCTTTGCGCATCCAAAGCTAAGTATTTTGTTTAAATGATTTTTTCCACATTCGAAAAATCCCAGGAAGATTATCTTGGTAAGCATTTGTTAAGGTTTTCAAAATTCAGAGTTAAAATGCTATTTAAATCAATATCTTACTTAATAAAAGGAAGTACACAGACGACGAAGATATCATATAGATGACGATATAATGTTTTATTTTTCTTTTTTTACCTCAATAATACTCTTTGAATTTGAAGTTGTGATTTTTGATTGGTAAACCCAATAATTGCTGATTTTATGAAACTCTTTTCCAGTCATCAGTTTTAAACAAGGTTGAATAGCATACGCATACGAATAATGTAATGTAAAAAAAGAAATGTTGATCCTTGCAGTCTATTGAAAGGTAAAGTAAAGTGATGAAACACTTCTTCTTTTCACCACTAAACTTTTTGAAACAGTTCATTTTGAAAAGTTTAGTGAAAGCACTAATCATTATTCCCTATTCTTTCAAATTTCGTTTCAAGAGCGAGAAAAGGCGCTATAACCAAGATCAAAGATCAGAGATGATGGGGCACAGAAAATCTAAACTCTTAATGGCTATTATTTGAAAACCTATTTAACTGAATGTAAATTTTAGAATCTTTAAAATTACCGAAAAAAAAATTTATTCTACATAGTTTTGATTTTCTGTGCACAAAAACCTCATTTCCAGCCACTGAAGACGGTAGCTCCAGTAACCAACACCAAGGAGCACATTAAATTTTAGCTATGTGCTCCCAACGTTAACGAAATTGTATTTTTATAACCATGGAAACGTATGGTACTGTTGTCCACGTTTCTTCCTCCCTGTGTTCCAGTTGTCTTTGCGTCCAATACAGCACAGTGGGCCCGGCCTTGTAAAGATGAGTCGTAAATGTACTTTTACGGCTCACCGGGATGCAGACAAGTTCTGGCTGTGTATGTATCATAAGCATAAGCAAGCATAAGCAAAAATATAGTTTGTGAGAAAATTTATTCTTTATTTCAAAATTAAGCTAAATGAGAAATCATAAAAAAAAATCTCATTGCATAAAGAAAACGAAAATTCCCCTCTCATTCCAATCAAGCCGGCATCATGCAGGGCAATTTTACCACAGTTCACAGTCTGTCAAATTCCAATGGTAGCGAATGGTTGAACAATGGCTGAAATAGTGTTATGGGAGCAACTCTTTAACTCCTTTTATTGGCTGCACTGAGACTTCTTTAAACGCTGAAACATGGTTATAGTTTGTCTTTATTCAACCATTAAGCTGAAGCAGCAATTACGCTTTAGCTCAGCTTTTGTTCAGCGAATTGCCGTTCTTAAGCAGCCGAAATGTTTATTGGGATATCTCCGACCTCCCGGCTTAAATTAACCATCAAGAGAGATAAACACTGAAAGGAGGGGCCTAGTTTGCATCAATTGCTGAAAAAGTGTCTTTAGTGCAGGTAACAAAGCATTTACAATGCTACTGATTGAGTCGGGAAAATTAAAATATTTACAAAGACTATTTAAAACATCGGTCGATCTAAAAAATCCTTTTTGAGAAGCTGAAACTGATGGAGATCTGTTAGGATTTGGAGCGTTTGATGTCCCCTCTACTGGTGGATTGTTAGTTGTATTAAATGTTCTCAAGAACCCAAAGGGGATCGGTTTTTCAACAATGGACTTCATTTGACCGCGGCTCAATGAAAAGGTTATCGGTGAAGTTTTTCTGCGAATCTTGGGAGATGTCACGTTTTTACGTTTATTTGAATTTTCTAATGCTATGAACGGACGTTCTTCATCAAATGTATCCGTATCCGTATCGTCAGATGGCAGGACAGAAAAAATGTTCTCGTTTTGTTGTTGGACCGGGGGAGCTGCGCTTTTTAAAATATAGGCATAGGAACGTTTGGATCGTTCCTTTAAGGCTTTGTTTTTCCCATTGGCTTTTGAAAGCCCCACAGGAAGAAATATCATGAGAAGAGCGTCCACAATACACACATTTTTGCTCAATTGCTTGGCACGCACCATCCTCATGATTATCTCCGCAGTGAGTGCAATGATGCTTATTGTTGCAAAAAGGTGTAGTGTGTCCCATCTTTTTGCAGTTCGAACAGTTCATTGGACGTGGAACAAAAAGCCGCACAGGAAACCTCAACATTCCGTCAATCAAGACGTAGTGAGGGAGGGCAGTTCCTTCAAAAGTAACGCGAAATGAGGATGACGGGGAGTATGTTTTTTTTTCCATCACTCACCAAAGATGCGGTGATAAGCTGGCAACAGTCCAAAATTTTAACATGCGTTGAATCCAAATTCTTAAACATACCAACCCCATGTTTCTTGACATACTCTGCCGTCATACTCATTTCGGTTATAACGCTCTCTATCTCTACGTCTCGAGACGGAACGTACACCCTATACTTGACACTAGGCCTTCGACTAGCTCAGGACTCCAGCCAATCTCAGGGTCGGCTCGTCGTAGCTAGGAAACACTTACCAACCTGTTCGATATTCGCTTCCTCCCACCCAGTTATAATCCGTATTTCTTCCTTTCGGTGTACGCAATAAAATGACACAAAAATTGAAAGGGCAAAAGAAAGTCGTATATTCAAAGAATTAAAAAGAATGAAATTCTGGGAAACTAATAATTTTATTCTAACAACTATCGACTCACTGTTGTTTTACCTTGGTTGCTGCTACGCTGCTTGCCGCTGACACTTCGTTACTGGAACGTTCACTGCCGTGGTACCACGTGTACTTTTTCCGGAACCTAGCCAGATTCACCGACCTCCTGGTGCGTCCTTCGGGTAGTTAGCCTGCCTAGGGTGGCATTCGGGATGATCGCCTTGGGATGGGCGGATTTGCGTCGGGCCTGGATTTCTTACCAAGGCCTACAGTGAAAACCGCAGTTCTCACCTGATGAGTCCTGGCCGTATGTTGACGGACGGCCGTGTTCTAAGCCGTATGGTGACGAACGGCTGTTCGACCTTCCTCGGGGATACGGGCACTTATAAACGGTAAACTTTTGCCTTTATCGGTTAAACACAACAGGCACTGTGCCAAACTTTTTGGTCACAACCAAGGTCCAAATTTGTGACCGACACTTGGTTGGCGGAAATGCGGATTATAAAACGCGCACTCTTTGTCGAACGACACTGATGGACTTCACGTTCCCCAAGGGATAAGAGAGCTGCCCATTGGTGCGTCGGCCTTTTATAACCTCCTCCGGTACGGCCAATCAGTGATCTCGACGCTCCTGATTGGGCCACGTCATCTTCTTGGTGGTTCCGCATGTGGCGCGGATTTCATGGGTCGCGGTTGGTGTCTCGGCTAGATGGGTTGGCATAGCAGTGGAGTCAACCTGATCTGCTACACGGAAAATAAACTGCTATCCTTCTATTTTTTAAAAACTAAATTTCACTGCCCACAATGAATTTATTTATATATAATAATATATATAATTTATTTATATAATAATAGTTTTTTTTCATTGCGTAAATATTTACATTTACCTACATTTTATTTATGTCCGGGCAAAGCTGCCACCGAAATTCATAAAATGCAGGTTGTAACCGAGTAGGAGGTTACATACTCTAAGGTGAAATGCTGGCTAGCAACAATCTCATTTGCTGCTTTCGGACTATCAACAACGACACGTAATTTGTTGGGCCTCACTTTTGTGATTTCGGTTACGGAGGTCCATTTGGCGAGAGTCTTTGTTATCTGAACGACATTCAATGATTTGCCGTTCGGCTTTGGCCTAAAAAAAACAACCCACGGGCCGGTAGAAGATGTGTTTTCCGGATAAACTTTTATGCGGGGAAGCACTAAACTACGCAAAGAAGAACCAGAAGGGCCTGGATCTTCTTCAGAACTCATATTATCTGCTGGTAAATTTGGAACTTCCACGGTTCCAGGAGATTCAAACAATTTGAAAGGATCTGACTCAACCCCTTTGCCCATAATTTACTATGAAAGCGAGAGTCTTTTACGGTGCAAAAAAAGCACACGTGGTGACAACTCAGCATAAGCCTACTAGATGATGAATGAAATGATTTATTGAATTTACAATTGAGCAGGAAAGCCATGTTAATAAAATAAAATAAGTTTTAACAAAATTTGATGATATCTATACATATAAAACAGGGAGAGAGACAGACATGTACGAACACGCAAAACTCTTCACTGGATCATCCGATTTGCATGCGATTTCTTTTGTTGTTTTGTCTTCACGCGAAGAATAACACAACGGAGAGATAATTTCGAAAATGTTTTTGTGGAATTTGAAAATAATTTTTAGTTTTTATTCGTATAAAATAAAAGCCAGTTTCCATTTTTTTTCTTTTCATTCGAATCACCCAGAGTAGCCAAAAGCAATCAAGGCTTACTAATGTTCATCCTTCTATCCAAGGCTGCAAAAAATCCAATCATTTAAGAAAAAATCGCTCAAATTTGAATCATGTGTAGTAGCCCGGTCGGATTCAATCAACACATTTTGATCACTTCGAACACTTCATCATGCTCACAATCTAGCAACTCGCTCACAGAAAAATAAAAATAAAAACAAAACAGATCACCTGATTGACTGGTTAGCGGATTTTTTTCCACGTGATTGGTGAGCTGATTTGAATCCTAGTGAGCTTGATTTTATTTTAAAAAAAATAATGACCAAACCGTGATCAGAATTTCAAACCGGTCATCGGCTGCTTGATTTTCAATCATGGATTTAAAATCGTGTATTTGAAATCCACGTGGTTTCTGAGGTAGCATGATGATGATGCAGCATTAAGAAGCTCGAATCGAACATTGTCTTTGTTTGATGGTTTCGCGTCGAATAAATTATTCTTAGGCAATGGTTTTTTTCTTGTTAATTCAAATATCAATCAATTTAATTTATTTGTTAGTGTTTTATTTTTCATGATTTCACCTGAGATTCAAATCCTAGTTATTCTTTTAGTTAATAAAACGCAGTAAATTTTCAAATTTTGGGTTTTCTCCTAGCATGTGGATTTCGAGAAATAATCAATTATCTTTCTGAATATCATTATGTAATTAAATTGTAGCCTTAGTGATTTTAATCAACATTCATGTGAATTCCCAATGTAATATTTCTCATAATTACTGTAAATAAATTTAATTTATTGCATATTTACTCTGAATGTAATTTTGAACTCTGATCTGATAAGCTTTGATTAGTTGCTATTATTTGAAAAGCCTTTTAAATTTTGTTTTTAACTCTACGTAGAATTTTGAATTTGATTTTTGATTTGGAATTCTAGCTTTAAACTCAATTTTCCTATGGTATTCTTAATCATTAATTTGAATTCTGATTGTGATTTCTGATTCTAAATTTTACCTAATTTTGGGTTTTGGAATTTACGTAAAAAATCGAAAATTTTGAGATTGCATTTTATTTAGCTTCATGGATTAATCTTAGGAAATATTTAATTTCGGATTCAGAATTCCCAATAGCTGTGCGAAAATCCGAGTTTTTAAAAAATTAACTATGAATTTGATGAACTAAAATATTCAAAGTATTTATATTTTAATAATTAATAGGGGTGAGTGAAGTAATGTGGGCCATGGGAAAATGTAGAGAACTCTAAATATCTCAGCTGTGTGTTAAGATAAAAATCTCAATCTAACTGTCATCGTTGTCGCTTTGCGTGAGCATTTATTTCTATATGTTGTTGACTTATGTATACATAATATGCTTCTTTCTTCTTTCTAAAGTTCATATCAAAAATATGCTCATATACTTATTATCTTAGTTTTGCGTTGGAATTTTTCATAACTTATCAATTAGTCAATTAAACGCAACCAGTGAGAGGAGGGGGCTATGTTGGGCCACATGTATTTTATACACATAAATAACATAAAATATATGTATCCTATCTGTAAAGATTTCCTATGCCGAATTTAGAGATATGAAAAATATTGTATCCATTTTATTCAATGCAATAGAGACGAACGTAAATCTTATCTATGAAATTTTGCCAAAACCTTTGTGAGCCCTGTTTTTGAATCTATTCAATCATACACAACTAATTTTTTATTCCCTTACCTGAAATTGCTAGCTAAATTAATTATTAAATTTACAGTTTCGGGTCAACTCATAAATTTTTTATGTTATTTTGTCTGTTTGAATTTTATGGCATATGTTTCCACCAAACCTTTCTTTAAAACAGTCTGAACTCAGGAAAAATAATTTATTTAAAAAAAATATTTTTTTAATTTGAAAAAATTGCCTAATGACACGTTAGAAATGTTAAAAATACATATCATTTTTTTCCATTCTATCCTTTATAATGAAGAAGATATGGAGCAAAGAAAAAAACTGTCCCATGACTACCCACTCTCCCTTTCTTATAGACCATTTAGACTCAGCGTGATTTTTTAGGAATACTTTTATATTTAGTGCTATTTGAAAGGTTTTTAGCTCCTTTAGATATTGAAATCAGAAACGGTTTATTAACTAGTTTAAATTTACAAAGATTGAAAATTAACCTAAGACTCCTAAAAACTTAATCCGACACTACATGTCAAAAGTTTTTGTTGAAGCTTAGCAGGAATTCATTAATCACTTGTATGCGAGATGCGCATCTATATTGAAAAAATATGTGCCAACTACAAATGCACAAGATAATTCTTTGTAATCAATACATAACCTGTTCTGGACTTAAGATCGCCCCTAATGGCATAAGCATCAGCATCAAAACTATATAAAATGAACTCATATTCAAACATATAAGAACCATCATATTGCTTCTTTCATTATTCCTTCTAAAGAAAAAATCAAGGCATGCGGCGGAAGCCCATTTGAAATTGTTGATCAAAAATCGAGCTGATTTGATTTTTTTTTCGATCACGCTCACCAGGATTTTTTTTTTGAATCCAAATCAAGCTCGAAAAAAATCCGCTCACTGACCATCACAACCAGTTGTGATGACGTGTGAGCATGAGCAAACTTGCTTTGATCGATTTTGGTGCTCGCTTCAATTTCTTTCGAAGGGATTTGATTTCCATGCTACTATGATTTTGAATAACTGTGAGCGAGTGCATGAAAACGATCATAAGAATTCAAATCAAGATTTGCAGCCTTGCTTCTATCTATAGGAAGTTTTGGCACCCATTTCCATTGCCAGTGTGTTTTTCACGTGGCACCAGTAAAATGGATATGTACTTGGATATGATTGTCCCTATGGGGTGCTGCAACTAGCCGGTAAGAAGCATATTTACGAAATTTGTTGATAACACCAATAGAAAGTCATATAACTGATAAAAATTAACTTTATTAATTTTTGGTTGATTTTTAGAAGATCTTAGGAATTTATCCAGTCAGTTTGAAAATTGAATGTTATCAATTTTGTGATTCAAAGTAAATTGCATCACTATCATAAGAACGGATTGGAGGATCAGGAAACATTGAAAAATGCACACTTCCTTTTATGCTCAGTGACTAAAAGGAACTTTTCCAAAGTTTAGCTGTATAGGACTTTTACTTGATATTAGATCCAACTATCAGTTTCAAAAGTCAGGAAAAAAGATCGTAATCAACAATATAATCAAACTTGAAAGAATGTAAAAATTTAACATTTAAGTAAAAAGTATGCCACCTAAAATTTCGAAACATTTAAGTTTAGAGAAAAATATGAACCAATACACCAAAATTCAAAAAAAAAGTTTCGTACCAGATATCAGATTAAAAAAACAATCTATCAAGCCCAAGTGAGTTTACAACACTTGAACTCGATCGACAAAAATAAAATCAAGATCAAAGAAAATCAGCTTTTTAATTTACGTTCAAATATAACTGAAAATCCAGATTCATTAAGCCAAATTCGGAATATTGATATAAATTAACAATAAAATTCAGAATTAAATTTAACTGTTAAGATTACAGTTTCTTATCTTACGATCATAAACTAAAATTTTAAATAATTTGGAATTGTTTTGAATTTTTATTCCATATACTCAAAATAGATATGCCTGCATTCAAGGTTCCAAATGCTAAGAGAAAAGTAATCCATAAACATGACAGTTTAAATTCTTTTTTTTAATTTCCTAATTTATAGTGCGATTTGCCAATCCCTTACTGGAAATTGAAAAAAAAATGAAGACACAAATTTTAAAGACATTTTCAACCACTATATTGAAAAGAAAAGAGTTGCTGTAAAAATGAGATGAATAGTGACTTTTCCCGAATTGTTAAATATTTGTCAAACTCAGCTCTGTCAATATACTATAAGATTCAATTAGTGTATTTAGTACAAAGTCCGAAAAAAACGACATTTGAATTAATAAAAAAAAATCTTTAAATGTTCTGGTTTTGTTCAATTCATTTTTTTAATTTTTCTATTCTGACGATCATGCTTAAAGAAAACTTCAATGTATTTAAATACAGAGGTAAAAACAAATCGAAAAAAAACTCAGTTTATGACGACTCTAGCAAAAAAGATCCATCTTCTGTTCAAATCAATCTTCAGCAATTTAAAAATACTTGATCAGATAGGAGTTTTTGAATAGGAATGATGGCTTAACTAAATTGAAACTTGATAGATTAAGCGTTCTTAAGTTACCGGAAGAAAATAAGTTCGCTAACCAAAAGTTAGCGTAGCTTATTTGAATATTTAACTTTAATTCTGGATTTTTTTCTGACACAAGGGTATCCACTTGCTTTTATCCACTCAAAAGGAAGGCTGACTAAGGAACAGTGCTAAAATATAAAAAAAAAATGTCAAAAATACAGGCTCAACCAAGTTTGCCGGGTCAGCTAGTATTCGTATAAAATAAATGTAACATAATATTATTTAGCAGACAAGAATGCCACAAAGATAATGGTAAAGTGTCGTTAATAAAAGAAATGCATTTTATTAACAAAATGGATGTCTCACTTTTTGATTATGTGCAAAATTGTCTAGGTATATTTAAAAACTCCGTCCGCATTGAAATGGGGCGATTTTGTTTTTAAATTTAAAGGGATTATTTCTTGTTTTGAAGATCCCTGGCTCTTTCAACCTTCAAATCTTCAAAGTACGTTTAAACTCAAGGCAATCTAGATTCTAGAAGCTCAGATGCGATAAAAAATAGTTCGCTTTTGCATTATGTTGAAATTTATTTTAAATTTGATTTAATGTGAATAATTTAAACAAACTTAGCAAATCACACTGTGTCAGCTAGTTTTTTTTTATAAACCACCAATTTCGTTCTACAAAATATCTGGTTACACTAAATCGTAACGTAAACTATGTTAGAACCCCCCATTTAATGGGAGTATAGAATTGTTTGTTTCGATTGGCCGAGACTGATAAATAACTGAGCGTTATTTTTTTTGCAACCAAAATGAACTCATCGACAAACGAGCTGGCCCCAAAATCATCGCGCCCGGCCCTGCGGGAATGAACCGTGAAAGTAGGTGAAAATGCTTGATCCCGGGGAAGCTCAACAGCCATTTCTCACCTAAATGGCAACCATTAAGTGTGACATCCGAACCGGGCAGGACAATAAAGATTACGATCCGTGAACCACTCCTCCAATTTTTTTTCCGGGGTTAACTCGTTGGCGGGTTGGCTGAGTCGCCTTCTGCCCCTTAGATTGATTGCGTTTGCCAAACGATTGTGACTGTCCCATTCCACCCACGCACACCTCCACCAAAAAAAAAAGAAGCACCGGATACCGACTAAATCGTCTTGCTCCTACAATTCGGTTCGCAAAAAGTACACAGTTAAGCCACCCGGCCATCATCATAATTCTACGTTCTTGCAGCTCATAATCATCAACATTCGTCATTGTTAGACCACAACGAGATTCCTGATGCTCTAATACCTACTTACTGGATGGGTGGGAGGAAAAACTTCTGGAGAGCCACTTTTCCGCTACATTTCATTATGTTGCCGTTTTTTGCTGGGTCCGTTGCCGGCGGATTTCCACCGGAATGCTGGAACTGAAGTCCTTGATTAAGTACCCGGATGACGGAGAATTTCTGGTTAGGGGAAGACCACCCACGAACAGACAGCAGCTCTTGGCTACCACCCGCTTTTCATTCCGGCTATGATCATCTCAATTGTGAAAGGGGTATGGCGGTGAAAAATTACATTGACTCATTTACATCCAAATACAAGTAGCGGTGGTAGAAGGGAAAAGATTCACATCATATTTAAGTAGATATATAAAGGGTAATTCGGTCAAAATTTGGGAAAAACGCGTGTAAATCGGTGAAATCGTTTAATTAAAAAATCAAATTCAATTTCTTTTTCAAGTTTAATTAGTATAAAATTCAGGGAAAATATTCAGGCAGGCTTCCGCTTTTCCAAATCTGAATTGCCGGGCCTTACGCTTAATCCCTGCCATCAGATTTTATACAGCCACCTTGTTCACCTTCTTCGCCACAGAAAGCCAGTTTGCCTTGAACTGCTGCTCGTCCTTAGCAATTTTTCTGGTCTTCTTTAGGTTCCGCTTGACAATAGCCCAGTATTTCTCAATTGGGCGGAGCTCTGGCGTGTTGCGAAGGGTTCTTGTCCTTGAGAACCACCTGCACGTTGTTGGCGGCGTACCACTCCATGGCCTTTTTACCGTAATGGCAAGATGCCAAATCCGGCCAAAATAGTACGGAACAACCGTGTTTCTTCGGGAAAGGCAGCAGACGTTTATTCAAATACTCTTCCACGTAAATTTCTTGGTTGACAGTCCCGGAAGCTATGAAAATGCTGCTTTTCAAGTCACAGGTACAGATGGCTTGCCAAACCAGATATTTCTTCGCGAACTTTGACAGTTTCATGTGCTTGAAAATATTTGCTACCTTTCCCCTTCCTTTTGCCGTATAAAACTCCTGTCCCGGAAGCTGCTTGTAGTCGGCTTTGACGTAGGTTTCGTCGTCCATTACCACGCAGTCAAACTTCGTCAGCATCGTCGTGTACAGCCTCCGGGATCGCGCTTTGGCCGTCGTATTTTGTTTATCATCGCGATTTGGAGTCACTACCTTCTTGTGAGTCGATAGTCCGGCTCGTTTTTTGGCTCGATGTACGGTTGTAGACGATACACCCAGCTTATTTGCAGCATCTCGGAGAGAGAGGTTCGGGTTTCGCTTGAAACTACCGGCAACTCTCTTTGTCGTCTCAGTGGCTTCCGGTTTTCGATTTTCCCCCGATCCAGACTTCCTGGCTGTCGACAAACGTTCCCCAAACACTTTAATTACATTTGTAACGGTTGATTTGGCAACTTTTAGCGATTTTACCAGCTTTGCGTGCGAGTAGCTTGGATTTTCGCGATGCGCGAGCAAAATTTTGAAACGCTGCCGTTCTTAATCGGACAGCATTTTGACAACTGAAGAATGAATTCCAAAATCAAAATAGGAGCAACACACAACACACACACACACACCTTTAAAATGAGAGGTGTTCAGGTTTTTTAAATGCCAAATTTTAAGAAATACGTCAAGTTGATATTGACCAAATTTTTACCGTATCACCCTTTAAATACCTACACATTTTCTAATTCTACATGAGCCAGAACCGCTTAAAAACATAATTTTTTTGGTCTAAAATGAACAAGATCTAATTTTACATCATTTTTTATCTATATTTCATGGCTGCGAGACGAAATTATGTCAAGAAAATGAAAATGAAATCTGAATCTCAAATTTATAGCTTATATGATGTAAAATTATGTGTACTTAAACGCAAACTTCGAGTGAAACATTTTGAGTGAGTGAATGGTTTGTTTTGTTTACTTTGCAAAATTCTCCGACTTGCGAAATCGCGAAATAAATTTTTATTTTGTACGCGCTGTTTTCATTTTACTATTAAATGGAAGATTTGAAAACAAAATCACGTTCCTTGATTCTCATGGAAGATTATTCCACCTGCGAATCTTCCCTATCATTGGTGTGTAGGAACGATCAGTTCACAACAAGGAGGTCATTTGTTCTAGTTGCAGGTGAATTATGTAAGTAGATAAATATGTTTCTTAAAATATTCACAAAATGTTGATCATACGATAATCAAAATTGAAATAATCATTTTATATATTTCAATTCCTTCTCGATCCGCAGGTAATCCACCGGAGCAAAAATTTTGGAGGAAGAAAAAACGTTCGCGTAAAGCATCGACAGAAAGCTTGGGGAGCTCCTATTGGGATACAAATTGAAGATGGAATTTAAGAAGAAATATCATCAGAAGTTTGCCAGAAAGGAACGGAGATGCGTACTGTTTTTCATAAAAATCATTACCACTCATACCACTCATCATTTTCTGCACAGTACTGCTGGTAACCTCATTCGCCATCTTGTTCCACCACATTTCATTTGAGCGGGTTTTTTCATGGTTCTGCCACATTTCTTCAGTTTGCCCTTAACTATTGCCCAATATTTCTCGATGGGACGAAAATCCGGATAGTTTGGTGGATTGATACTTTTTTCAACAAAATCGATCTTGTTCTCGTTATACCACTTAACGACATCCCGGCTGTAGTGGCAGCTGTGGTGGACATAGAACTTCACCGGACCTTTGTGGGACCGAATGAATGGCAAAACCCTCTTCTGGAGACATTCTTCTTTGTTAACATTTCCTTCATTGTGTGTTGTGAGTTGTGACTGATAGATTTCGCCGCCTCCAAACGAATGGCCGTACGTAGTACCTTTTTCCAGCACCGCCTCCCACACAAGTACAATTGGAGATCACCGTACCAAACGCAATCACAGATCGACTACATTTTGATTGACAGCCGGCACTTCTCGGACATCATCGACGTCAGATCCTGTCGAGGCGCCAACATCGAGTCAGACCACTATCTGGTGATGGTGAAGATGCGCCCAAAACTCTCCGTAGTGAACAACACGCAACCGGCGCCCGCCTCGGTTAAATATCGCGCGACTGAAGCAACCTGAGGTCGCGGCAGACTACGCGCAATCGGTCGAAGCAGCGCTGCCGGCAGAGGGCAAGCTTGATGAAGCCCCTCTCGAGGACTGTTGGGATACCATCAAGACAGCTTTCAACAGTGCTGCGGAGAACGTCATCGGTTATGTGGAGCGCACTCGAAGGAACGACTGGTTCGACGAGGAGTGTAGGAGGGTGATGGACGAAGAGAATGCCGCGCGGGCGGCAGTAGTGCAGGATAAAAAGCGGCGCCTGGAGGAGGAGGAGCTCGAGGAGCTGGAGCAGCTGCATCGTTCCCAAGAAACACAAAAGTTCTACATTACGGCAAATCCTCCTAAAATGCCGGGAACACCAAGTCCCTACGCACCATCTATTCATCGACTTTAAAGCCGCATACGACACGATCGACCGTAACGAGCTATGGAAAATCATGGACGAGAACGGCTTTTCCGGAAAGCTGATCAGACTGATCAAGGCGACGATGGATGGAACGCAGTGCTGTGTGCGGATTTCGGGTGAATTGTCGAGTTCATTCGAATCGCGCAGGGGGCTTCGACAAGGTGATGGTCTATCCTGCATTATGTTCAACGTGGCGCTAGATGTTATTCGACGAGCGGTGGGCGAAATGCGGGGCACGATTTTCAACAGATCCAGTCAACTTATCTGCTTTGCCGATGACATTGTGTAGCGGTCACACCTTGTAAAAATTTTGATTTTGATAACTGTTCGAATATCGAACGTATAACGCCCGAAGTGTATGCAACTAAGCAGTGAAAGCACTGAATGATTCCATCCCTTAATAAAAGCTCAACTCCAAGGGATGAGAGTTAAGCTTACTCCCCCAAGTTAACCCATGTGGTCTGCCGAGAGAGTTGGACAGAGACGGGGAGACCCAAATAACTGACCAATAGCGTGCGACTTATCCCATCTTAAGAATCCCGAAGATTTTCTAAAGATGGATCGGGAAATGACGTACTTCCGTTAAAGTCGTACGCCCGAGATCGCTTTCCCTAATCTGAGGATACATCTCGCAGGCTATTTCGATCTGGTTCGCGGGTTTAAGCAGAAGTGCGTTTTGAATCGCGGTCGTATTTTTTATTTTCAATTTTTATTAAAAGTAACTTTAACAGTAGCTGGTAATAAGTGATGTGCTTTGATTTTTTTTGGAAGCTAATTTTTCTGTTTTGCAGTATTTCGTCAATCGATACTGCTCAGTGCGAGTTAGGGCAAATTAGAAATGCGTGCGTTAGGAGAATAGAATCTCAGGTAAAATGGTGCGTTTTGACCGAAGTAATTTAGGTGCTAATTTGTCAGCCGTATGGCCAAAGATTTCGCCCTAGCTTAGCTCCCATTTGCGCCCGTGAGAAGCTGCGACCAGAATCGCCGACCGTTGGTCGAAAACGGATTCCATCCGTCAAACCGGAGTCCCGTCGGAACACGTTTCATCCCAATCCGACCGATAACTGATTTCACACAACGAACAGCCACCAGCCAGCGGGGCCAGCACTGCTGGTCGTCATCGAAGCATCTTCCACGTCATCGCCGCCCGCCGTGTGATAGCATCACATACGACATCGCCGTCCCACGAGGTAAAGCCCTAGCAACCAACAATCGGTGAGTCAA
The DNA here is from genome assembly GCF_029784155.1 of Uranotaenia lowii. Taxonomy (NCBI): domain Eukaryota; kingdom Metazoa; phylum Arthropoda; class Insecta; order Diptera; family Culicidae; genus Uranotaenia; species Uranotaenia lowii. The sequence goes on along the minus strand of NC_073691.1, from coordinate 149,907,297 downwards.
TTAACCCCAAACTATATACTTCTTTTGTTACCCCCATCATCACAGTGTGGCTTTGCTTCGAAGAACAACGGAGCACTTTACCAAAATTTCCTTCCACTTAAAATCTTTATTAGGCACGATTTAAAGCGAGCATTCGAAACTATTTCACGCAAAAAACTTATTGACACGCTTTCGAAATACGGGATAAAAGACACAGCTCTTAAATGGCTCCAATCCTATTTAGAAGGCCGATTTCAAAGAACCAAATACTCCTCTGTGATATCAAATACCAAAGAAACCACGCTTGGCGTACCCCAAGGAAGCGTTCTAGGACCACTGCTTTTTATTTTATATATAAACGACATGAAGAAAATTCTCAAACACTGTGATATTAATTTATTTGCCGATGATACTGTGATATTTATTGCTTGTGATGATGCTGGTGCTGCTGTCCATAAATTGAACTGTGATCTCGTGAATTTGAACAAATGGCTGAATTTTAAAATGTTAAAACTAAATGTCTCTAAAACTAAATGTTTGGTCGTCTCTAACAAGCATATGAACTATGATTCAGTAAACGTTTGTATCGATGGTGTACGTCTCGATATAGTTCATGAAATAAAGTATCTCGGTGTAATAATAGATGAGAAATTAAACTTCAAAGATCACATCAACAATTCAGTGAAAAAAATTGCCAAAAAATTTGGTTTAATGTGTCGTTTACGTAAAGATTTGTCACAGTGGAGTCTAATTTATTTGTATAAAGCAATCATATCCCCGCATTTTGACTTCTGTCCGTCTATAATATGTTTCGCAAACGATCAGCAAATGGCTCGGCTACAAAGGCTTCAGAACAAAATCATGAGGTTGATCCTCAGATGCCATCGAAGGACCCCTGTTCAAAATATGCTAAATGCTCTACAATGGCTATCAATTAGACAAAGAGTAACCTACCTCACATTGATTTTAATTTTCAAAATCGTGAAAGGAATAGCACCAGAATATCTTCAAGAACGGATAGTAAGAGGAACGGACCTGCATCACTATGGAACACGTTTTGCTTGTGAAATACGATCTGCATCATTTTTATTGGCATCTTCGCAGAATTCATTGTTTTATCGAGGCATAAGATTATTTAACAATCTACCAACGGAAATCAAAAGAGAAGAAAATTTTAATCGTTTTAAGATTAAGTGTTTGGCGTTTGTAAAAGTTAATTTTAGTTTATAGTACGTGTTAAATGTGAGTAATTTATTACCAGATGATGATGAAGTCAACTGAACAAACGTCTCTGAGCCGCACATGACAAATATCAAAAGCAACGCGATCTGGGGCGCGGTAAAACCCTGAAATGGACTCATGTGTGTGTGGGAAGGGTTGAATATCCTGAAATATCCCTTTTCTCAGATGGTCCCTGTTCAAAAGTTGAGAATTAATAGCACCAAAATAAAAAGCAGATAAAAAGGCAATGATGGACGTACATGGGAATACATTCACAGAAAACCAGCAAACTAAAAAATCGACCAAACATGAGGAGACTGTATAAAATATCTTACAAGATAATCCAGCCCAAGATCCCATGTACGGGGGAAAGTGGAGGGCCATCATCATCACTTGCTACCATCGGACGCGTCCGCAAAATGTTTAGTGGTTGACCAAATTCCGAAATTTATCCGAAACGAAATCATATGCATATGTTCAGAAAATGATCTTTCGGAAGTCCCACTTGCAAACTTATAAATTTTGATGCATCAAATCATTTCATCCAAAAACAGCACCTCGGTCTAGATCTAGACATCAAGCAGACAGTTTGTTAGTTTCTCGCACGCACAGATAGGAATTCCCCCAAGAATTTGAAAAAGATGAAGAACATAGTTAAATAAGAAGAAATAAAATTGTACACCACAACCTACACTACACATTCGCTTTTCTAGTCGAAATGTATCGACAATAAACGCCTGAAAGTATTCTATGCTAGCAGAATAAAATGTTTGGAATAAAATCATTGCTATAATTATGTCATCTAAACGAACAGAGTTTTTAGTGGAAGAGAAAATTTAAAATCACATCACTCGCGTTTCGAATTCCCTTTGGTAACGGGCCCTCCGCCCAAATGTTGAGTAGTTTTGCGCTCTTCTGTGATTGCTTGAGTCTTGGGTTGTGGTAACTGTGGGCCAATGAAGATGAATTTAGGTATGGGTGATTTCTTACCGCCTCATCTTGGAATTGATTCGGGGTTTTGCGGAATTGTTTAAGTGTGACCGAGTTCCCACTCGAGTTATTGGGAGTTTAATTTGCAAGTCAACCTGGATCGATCCTTAATCCTTCTCGGATTAAATTACATGGACTCGCCTTGACGAGAGTCTCAGCCGGGCAATTCAGACCTTGGTGTGTGGTCTTCGATTTCGGTCGGAGTGGCGCATAAACTACATGCTCACGGAGGGATCATCCAGTGCTGGCTACGATTAGGGAACCACTGTGGGTATTATCTCCGGTTAATCCCACCGCGGTTACAATTGATATAGTCGGCAGATCATCTGCGGCGGTGGAGGAGATCTACCGCAAACTGAAACACGAAGTACATGCTGGCCTGCGGATCCGAAACCGACCGAACCCGCTTGTTTAGTAATAACAAGGTCACGATCGACGGCGACGAGCTGGAGATAGTCGAAGACTTTGTCTATCTCGGCTCACTGGTGACCGCAGACAATGACACCAGCCGTTAGATCCGGAGTCGAATTATCAGCGGAAGTCGTGCCTACTATGGACTCCACAAGCAACTGCGGTCGAGAAGACTTAGCCCTCGCACGAAGTGTAACCTGTATATGACGCTCATTAGACCGGTTGTTATCTACGGGCACGAGACATGGGTATTGCTCGAGGAGGACCTGCGTACACTCGGAGTATTCGAGCGACGAGTGTTAAGAACCATCTTTGGCGGCGTACAGGAGAACGGAGTGTGGAGGCGAAGGATGAACCACGAGCTCGCGCGACTCTACGGCGAACCCAGTATCCAGAAAGTGGTAAAGGCTGGCCGGATACGCTGGGCGGGACATGTTGCGAGAATGCCGGACAACTGTCCTGCAAAACAGGTGTTCGCTACGAATCCGATAGGAACAAGACGAGCGGGGGCGCAACGAGCGAGGTGGTTGGACCAAGTGGAGCGTGATCAGGCGAACGTGGGGTGCCCGAGAAATTGGAGAACGGTTGCCATGGACCGAGTGAATTATAGGAATTATGTTCGTCAAGTTATGTCGTGAGACGGTATACTATGTAAATAAAATAAATAAAATAATCAATTTGACAATCTACAAACAACAACACAGCCACGTGTGGAGACTTCATCTGTCAGCTGTCATCTGTCAAACGGACAACTTGCATAGAAGATTGCACGAGATTGGATACAATGTTGGATACAATCTTGAACGGAATCTAGTAGACAACTGGATTAAATGTTCATGATTCTTCAAATAGGAAATAAGCATGTGGAAGAAAATGCATGAAATAAACATAAACATCACTAATGTTACTCATTTAGTTTTAACGGAATAGACGATTGATGTTTCAAATGAAGTTCCCTCAAACAAGAGTTTGATTCGCGTTTTTAATACGAAGACCCAGAGATTCCAATTGGTTATGGGCTCAGTGGATAACTGGGATATAATAACCTGTACACCTTAACATAAATCACTTTAAATTTCAGGAGCAAATCGTTTCGTATTCACGGCAGAAAAAAACTATTTCGAACCTACACAGCAAAAATTATTTGCTGTTTAATTACAGCACAACAATAAAATAATAAAAAGGAGCAGGACATCAACCGTAATAAAAATCGAAATATTCCCTTTTATTGAACCCCGATTATCGTGGTTGAATTAAAGGGAACCATTCGATTTCTTTGATTCAGTTGAATTATTCAACCAAGTAGGCTTACATCACATATAAGTATGGAAAATTAACATACTTTCACTGTATATGCTCTTGAATAAGCCTCCGGTATGCAATATAGCTCAGATTTGCTGAATTTTTAGTACAAACAATGAGGAACAAGTCTGTATAATATTGTTACACAATAAGAGTTTACACGGTGAGATATTTAAAAATAAATGTGTGATTTTTCCGCATTTCGTTGATATTTCGTGTATAGTCTATTGCACTTGTTTTCAAAATTTGAAAAAGAAATCTGCAGAGATTTTTTTTTCAACCGTTAGTGATTTTTTTTCTGAGGTTTTGGGGGTTAAACAACTCCACCTTCCCCTCCCCCCCTTTCCGCCCACTTTTGATGAACGACTAAAGTGAATCAAAAGTAAAAATCTCGACACAGAACTTAGGCCAAAACTTTTAAATCTTATCCCAAGTCCACATTTCTACTATAGTTTTTCAAAAAAATAAATAAATCTCACTTGTTGATACCCAAAAACAAAAGACACAGAAACTACAATAAACTAAAAAAAAATGACAAAAAAAAAACATTTAAAAGACACAAACACAAAAAAGCACAGCAAACAGAATACAAGTAAAAACAAAAATACAAAAACAAAAAACTCAAAACTCAAAAAACGAAAAAAAAAACAAAATAAACCTCAAAAATTTAAAAAATACACTGGAGACTCGAAAAACACAAAACACAAAAAACACCCAGAAAAAATCTCAAAAAACACAAAGAATACAAAAACCATAAGAAATTCTCAAAAATAAAACACAAAAACCACAAACGACAGAAAAAATACCTATAAAATATTGGAAAGACAAAAAAAGAGTGAAAACACTTAAAAAAAACAGATAACATAGAAAAATACGAAAACAATAGAAACACAATACTACAAAAAAAACTAGAAAAGAAAAAAACTTAAAAAAAATACAAAAACGTTAACAACACTTATAACCACAAAGGGACAACATCTTCACAACAAAAAACAAAAAATACAACAAACACAAAAAGTATAAAAAAAACATAAAAAGAACTCAAAAAACACTAAATAATCAAAAATAAACACTCGAACACCAAATCACATAACACTTAAAAAAACAACAAACACTAAAATATAGAACAGACACTAAAAATACAACAGACACAAAAAAATTACAAAAAAAAACATTAAAGCAAAAAATTTACGAAAAAGCACAAAAACACAAAAATTCAAAACACACATAATATTCAACAAATAAAAAAAAACCCAAAAACACAAAAATTATAAAATCACAAAAAATACAAAAATAAAAAAAAACCAAAAACAAAAAAACACAAAAAATACAAAAACAACAAAATTCACAAAATTCACAAAATAACACAAAAACCACAAAAATTCAAAAACACAAAATATACAGAAAACATCAAAAACACAAAGAGCACAAAAAACACAAAAAAACCAATACCATGAAAAATAAACAAGAAATAGAACCCACAAATGACAAAAAGACACAAAAAACTCAATAAAAACAAAAACACAAATACACTAAAAACACAAAAACAGACAAAAAACACAAATAACACAAAAACACAAAAACACAAAAACACAAAAACACAAAAACACAAAAACACAAAAACACAAAAACACAAAAACACAAAAACACAAAAACACAAAAACACAAAAACACAAAAACACAAAAACACAAAAACACAAAAACACAAAAACACAAAAACACAAAAACACAAAAACACAAAAACACAAAAACACAAAAACACAAAAACACAAAAACACAAAAACACAAAAACACAAAAACACAAAAACACAAAAACACAAAAACACAAAAACACAAAAACACAAAAACACAAAAACACAAAAACACAAAAACACAAAAACACAAAAACACAAAAACACAAAAACACAAAAACACAAAAACACAAAAACACAAAAACACAAAAACACAAAAACACAAAAACACAAAAACACAAAAACACAAAAACACAAAAACACAAAAACACAAAAACACAAAAACACAAAAACACAAAAACACAAAAACACAAAAACACAAAAACACAAAAACACAAAAACACAAAAACACAAAAACACAAAAACACAAAAACACAAAAACACAAAAACACAAAAACACAAAAACACAAAAACACAAAAACACAAAAACACAAAAACACAAAAACACAAAAACACAAAAACACAAAAACACAAAAACACAAAAACACAAAAACACAAAAACACAAAAACACAAAAACACAAAAACACAAAAACACAAAAACACAAAAACACAAAAACACAAAAACACAAAAACACAAAAACACAAAAACACAAAAACACAAAAACACAAAAACACAAAAACACAAAAACACAAAAACACAAAAACACAAAAACACAAAAACACAAAAAATACAAAAAACTCATAAAAACACAAAAACACAAAAAACACAAAAACACAAAAACACAAAAAACACAAAAACACAAAAAACACAAAAAATACAAAAAACACAAACAACTCATAAAAACACAAAAAAAACACAAAAACACAAAAAACACAAAATACAAAAAAAACACAAAAATTACAAAAAAAAAACACAAAAACCACAAAAAAACACATAAAACACAAAAAAAACACAAAAGCACAAATAACACAAACAATACATAAACACAAAAATGCACAAAAATCTCAAAAACCACAAAAAAACCACACAGAAACCAAAAAAAAATCAAAAAAATCACAAAAAACACCAAATAAAAACATAAAAACATATTAAACACAAAAAACGCATGAAGCAAAATTTTTAATTCTCAATCCAATTTTGATGAACGACTATAATGAATAAAAAGTAAAAATCTCGACACTGACCTTAGGCCAAAACTTTGCAATCTTTTCCCAAGTCCACAATTCTACTACAGTTTTTCAAAAAAAATTCTCACTTGTTGATAGATATTCAAAGACTGTATACATAAAAAGCTATAATAAGTTATTCACCAAAGAAGTTGGTACATGAATTTTTGGTACAGTCCTTAGTCCCGACTATCGATTTTTTTTCCAAATAATAAAAAATAAAATGATAAGATCATGCTCACTAAACTTACCTGATTGCCCAAATTTTGCCAGAATGTTTTTAATTTATTTGAAAAATCTAAAAATATTTTAAATTGCGTGATCACAATCATGTATTTTTGGCCTAAAACAATTTTATAATTTTTGTTATTTTTGTATGAAAATAACTATTTTGACTAACTTAAAATAAATTCATACAAAAATTTTGTATAAACAACTTTAAAAGTAGAATGCTTGGTGTTATTTTTGACCCTACTTTTAATTTCATTTGAAAACCGGGTTTTGGACTAATTGATCATAAAATGATAAATATCATAAAAACATTTAATGAAGCTCAAGAGAAAAATGTGTGAAATGATTGATCAATCATGAGAATTTTTTTTTTTTTTTGGACAAACGACCATCAACTTTGTTGAATTTATACTCATTAATGGGTAAAAATTACCCATTTGCATGATATTTTCAGCTTTATTTGACTTTAACTCAAAAAACGGTGCCTGGAATCACTTTAATTGTATTTTTAAGACTTTAAACTATATCTTGATAGTGAAAAGATATGGGGAAATGCGGGGATTTTTTGGCAAGGCTTTAAAGTTTTTTAATTCTGAAAATAAAAATTATTAACTCATTTGTATCATAGATCGATTTAGTGTGTAAAAATTTTGAATGGCTCAAATGATAGCTTCAAATATAAGCTTTCATATGGTGTACTTTAAACTTAAGAAAAATAGGTTTTCCATAGAAATGTATGTTGTTTAATTTTTTTTTTCTTCATCATATAAATTATCAATTTTTCAAAGTCTGATGTCTGTTGTGCGTTCAGTATTCAAGATAATAAGTTGAAAAACTGGGAATATCTTAGTCGAATATAAAGTTATTAATAAGTAAAAATATATAAGCGATCTGATAAAGTTCAGTTTTTGACTTTTTGTCGCCTCAAACCCCATAGTAATTATTGACCAGACAATCAAATGCCCTTTTGGAATCAAATGCCCGGATTTTGTTAGGTTTTAATTTATTTTATTTATTTTGAGACAGGAATTTACCACTAGGTGGTGTTCTTCCATATTCTTGCTAGATAAAATAGCCCGGATTTGCCTTGCCCGGATAAGTGTTAAAAACTCTCTTGGAAACAATGATTTCCGATTTTCTATATCCAAATTAAAAAAAAAAACAGTGTATCCCGTTTATCATTCTTGATTTTCAGTTTTGTTCGCGGTTCATTTTTATTGGGAATTTTTGTTTGGAATTTAGTTTCAGAAATCGTTTCCAAATCAGGAATTCAGACTATTTATTAAGATTCTAAATTCAGAACTCAGATTCGGAATCAAAATTCAATATTGTCCAAAAAACCCAAAACATTTGAGAAATACTATTATAAGATTGCGTTTTTTTAAATCAAAATTTAATTTTAATTTTTTTTCACAGGAATTTTATAAAGAAAAAAATGTTGTACATATGATAATTTTTTGTTGATAAAATAAGTTGGAATTAATCTCCAGGTTCAAGTGAATTCAGCTGAATATATATTTTATTGGTATGATGTTTCACATAACTTATATTGAAGATACTCAATAGATTGAAACTGAAATCTAAATGCATCGAGTTTACAGGAGTTGAGTATAAATCTGATTTGAACATCAATCTAAATCTTTTACGTTTATTCGTTAATATTTGATACATTTTTAACAAAGTTTTCCTTTCAAATGATGCATTCAAGATCCCCCATTTATTTTTAAAGCTTCGAAAAAAAAAACTTAAGAATTTTTTTGGACTTATTTTGAATAGCTTAGCTTAGCTTAGCTTGTTTGACTACTCATATCCACCTTAAATCATTAAGCCCGAAAGGCTTTAATTAGTCTTCAAAAATACCACTATTTCTCATGCTTTTAATAAAACTATAATTTTATATTGTATCAAATCATTCAATGCATTTCGAATTTCATGATCGCTGGCGTGGCTAAGTAGAACGAGTTCCACATCGCCAATGGTTGCTACTCCGTGATTGATCGAGGCCATCAATTTTGTACAAGGGCCAAAAGAATGCAGCTTGGGATTAGCAACTCATTCTCAATGCACAAAACTCATGCTCTCCCTTTGACAAATGATCAATAACGGCGCCGGCCACGTCCTAGTAGTCAAAGAGGGATAAAGGAAGGATTGTTAATAAGATACTTTTTTGAATCAACCATTTATCTGTTATTCCAGTTTTCTTCAAAAACTTGTTTTGAAAAACTCTGAAACAATGATAAGTCAGTATCACCAGCTATAGAAACCGTCTATACGTCTGCGAATCTATATTCAAGTATCTCAGGAAGGGTTGTTTAAGTAAGGGAGAGGTTTTAATCAGGAGCCATTTTTCAAAAATGGTGCGATTTTGGTTGACCTACACCTCCTATGCTCCTAGACATTTCCTAAGGAAACTCCTAATAATATCTACGAGGTGTTTTAATTAGGAAATTTAAAAAAAGATTTATGAACTCTCAAATAATTAGAAAAGTAACCATTCGAATTTTCTACAAGCTAGCTGTTTCCCTCACTATAATATCTATCTCATAAATGATTCTCGAAACCACTCTTGAAATAACAAATAACCACTAAAAACGTGAAATGAAGAATCAAAAAGTTATAGATGATGCAATTTGAAAATATGTTGAATTTCAGGAATGTTTTGCAGAAATTGCTTTTGAAAAACTTTGCGGCTTGTTGCCAATCTTTGCCTCATATTTTTGTAGTTTAATACTTTTTGGTTATTAAAGTAGATAATTTTAATTTTTCTGAAATTATTTTCAAACATGCCAAGTGATCTTTTAATGAAAAAAATTGAAAAAAAAACTAAAATATACGGAAAAGTTACTTAGCTTTCAATTTCTGTAGCCGTCTAGGTCCGTTTGTCATATACGTTATCCATTCACACCCAGTGAAATTGTTGAAGTAGGCGATACGGTACGTTCATACCAAAACACTTCTACACGATCGCACGAAGCGAATGAAAATGCACGAGGGACAATTTTTAAGCTATTGATTCAGTTACGTAAATCTATCTGCTTTTTGCAATATTACAGAAACAAAGTCATTGAAATGTTCGCATCAATTGATTATGATAACATGTTGCGCAGGTGGCTTACTTTTGAAAATTTCAAATGAATACTATAGTTCTTCAAAATTAAACGGTAAACCGGCTACACGGGAACTTGGTGCACTTTAATCAGATTTCGGCCGTTTTCTGTCGTTCCCTCAATTATTATTATCTGTAGTTTTTCACTCTAGTGACTTTGCTTTACACTCCACGCACTTTGAAAAAAAAAATGAAAACCTGCTGAACCAATCGGAAACCGCACTAAAATAATCGAAACAGGAGAACCATAACGCACGACACCGATTTGGAATTCAACTCGGGGAGAAAACATTTTCTTCATTTCTGCAATCAGACGAAAAGCTTATCGAATAAACCGGACTTCACAACAATAAGAAATTGTTTGATATTAAAAATTTTCATTTTTCCCGAAAATTCAAGCGCAAAAAAATTCACGAGCGAGGAAAACACGACCGCACTCGACCAAGGCTTGCTTAGATCCTCTTTTTGGACTTATTTTGAATAACTGAATAACTTTAAATGTGAAAGAACTTTAACTTTACCATGTGCTCAATTTGGCTGCGCATAGTAAATTCGACTGCGTTTTAGTAAAATTGTCAATGAAATGATGCATTGTTTTACTTCGTGCCTAGTAAAATTGATATGTTTCATGATGAAACTAGTATGTGTTATGATAAAGATTAGGAGGAGCGAGGAGCTTGATTTCAATAGTAAAATTACTATGTATGTTTGTTTGTTTATTTGCATGCATACATCATTACATAATTAAAAACATTAAAATTCACACTTCCAATACACGTCGGTCAATGTAAGTGTGTTCTCCCGATGCTCTGAACAGATTAAGAAAGTTATGAAACTTAAAAACAGCTCAAAATTTGTTTGTTTACTCACGGGTTTGATGATTAATGATCCTTCATTAGTACAAACAACAAGAATGTTTTCCATGGTAAAATTATCATAAGCACTGATGTTTTTGAGTCAAATATGTTTTGTTCCGAAAAGTACCATGTGCGTAGTATTTTGTTGATATGAATTGGTGCCACAATGTCTAAATTACCATGCGGACGCTAGTTGTAATAGAAATTATGATGAAATTATCATGACCATAGTATTTTCTACAACAAACACTGAGAGTTATCGAAAATTACCAGGTACATAGTAATTTCAATATTGTTTCATGCGCACTTTTACAAAATCGATGTTATACTTTTCGTGGTTGAAAATACTATATCGCTGGAATGGTAAAATTATCATGACAGCGTCTTTCGGATGACCACTCATTTTTTTCGTGTAGAACTGCCTTAGTGAAAACATTTGGTTCGTACGTTTTATGTTATTTAAATCTTAAATTTGAGTAGTTCAATGCATTTTTGGCCAGAGAGATCGGGTTAATATTGATCGAGGTAAATGATTTGTAAGATCCTGTTCAATTATCGCATTGATAGGGCTTGATTCGGGTGTTGTAAAATTTTTATTCACATTGCTTCTTGATCATCCACTAAATATTCAGTCATAAAAGTACTTTTGTGAAAGTATTTTAAATACATATTTACAGGTTTTGTGTTAAAGATTCGCACCAATAAAAGGTTGAAAATTGTATAAAATTCTTACATTTGTCCTGAGTTTTACAAAAAAAATTTCATTATTTTCCCGGCCCGAATGCGTAAGGGAAAAAATCAGGATTCATCCATTTTTAAATTAAGTGAAACTTTATTCATTCGATTTTGTTGTCACTGAAACAATTCCACTCTTTAGTTTGATGCTGTTTTTTAATCCCCGCTCTCGGAACGCAATGATTTTAATGCATTGTGAACAGCATTTTCCAGAATCCTCTGCAATGGATCTTCAGAGGATGACCATCATTTTCTGAGCACAACAATAATCGCAACTGCAAATAGAGCAGCATCCTTTTGCCATCCGAGAGGAGTGTCTTCAGTTCTTTCCTTCGGCCATTATGAGCGGACCGAGACCATCAAAACCCAACCAACTAACCGACAAACAAACAGCTCGGAACAGGGAGGAAAAAAATTGAAAAAATAAAATAAAGAAATCCCCCGAGTGCTCAACCAAAACCGAATCCCAAGCTCAAACAGACCCCTGATGGAAATAGGAAAACCATCTCTAAAAGTTTTCCTTGTTCATCCATCGCAATTGTATGTTCTTTTCCGTCTCCTGGCATCAGTGAAGGAAAACTTTCCGGACAACTTTTGTTTGTCCACCTTTAAAAGCTCTCAATTCGATGAGGATCGAGGAAAGAGGGTGCAGTTTCTTTTTCGTAGAAAACCTCCCCAGAATTTTGACATTTTACGTTGCCTTGTCTCACTCATCTCGAGGGACGCCATGCGAAGATGATGATAATGGTCCAATTTGAAGCTGATCTCGATTTTAGTTTTAACTTTTGATTACTTCAAACCAACAAATGCAGCTTCCAATGTCTCAAGAGGCAAAGTTATAGCGATTTTCTAAGCTCAAGTGCTTGGAAGAATGCAGTTTATAAGTCTGCCCCACTTTCCTTCTAACAATTGCAAGGCTTTAAACATTTGCTCGCCCACCATTTTCCCGAGAACTTTCACTGTATAGAAAGGTACTTGACCTACATATTCCTAGAAAAGCAATAAAAGGCACACCTTGATCCAGAAACAACAGGTGAGCTCATTGGCCAACTGACACCCAAATGCGTAGGGGTGGATTAGATTGATCTTTCCCATTACAGTATTCCAGGAAACAAGTAAGCTACCGATAAAAAAACACACAGTTTGTTGACAAACAGTAAAAAAATGACCACAAATTTTACGAGCCGGAGGAACGGTTCGAATTGTGAACCGGTTTCGGATTCAAGAATTCGGATTTACGTATGGCAAAAACGAATGAAAAAAAAAACAGAAAAAGGTAGCGATTTGAATTCAGCTGCAAGAAGAAACAAGTATCAGAGAACAAGTAAATCGAAAACACGCGCGCCCAGGAGAAAGCGTTCTGTCTTGATTGTAAAAATTTCGCAATCGAATTAAATCCACTATGCCACAAGTTATAACCGCTCAAATAAGGTTACAGAGGAATAAAAACTAAGACAAAGTAAATAAATTTCCGTAAGAACAAAAAAGCAAAAAAGAAGACGAAAAAAAATTAACACCAAGGAGATAAATCAAATGTATAAAAATAATAACAAAATAATTCCAAAATTTCCAATATTGAAAAAAAGTAATGAAATGAAAAATTATTGATTTTCAAACAAAAACGCAAGAAAAACACTCAAGAATTCTGAATAACAAACAACACAGAAAACATAAACAACAAAAAACACAAAACCACAAAAAAACAAACAACATAAAACCACCAAAAAAGCACAATAAAAAACACATGAAAACCTCAACAAACACAAAAACCACATGAAATACAAAATATACAAATCCACAAGAACAGAAAACCCCTAAATGCACAAAAAAAGCAAACACAAACAAAATTCAACAAACACTAACAAACGCAAAAGCACATATCACAAAAAAAAACTGAAAACACAAAAAACACAAAGAAACACTAAAAAAATTAAAAAACACAAAAAACACACAAAACCTATGAAGTCGCGAATGCTATAAAGATGGAAAAACGACTGTAATCGAAAAAAAACACTAAACCTTAAAACCACAAAAATCAGAAAAAACAGCACGAAAAAAATAAAAAACATAAAAAACAAAACAAAAAACAGAACAAACAAAAATAAAAATAACAGAAAAAACACATAAAAAACAACAACAAAAAATCACAAAAATTCACAAAAAAACACAAAAAACACTGAAAAACCTAGAAAAACACAAATAACACAAATCACACAAAAAACACAAAAAACAAAAAAAAAAACAAAAAACACAAAAACACAAAAAACACAAAAAAAAACGCTAGAAGCACAAAAACAAAAAAAAACAAAAAACATAAAAAACATAAAAAACATAAAACACACAAAATCACAAAATCACAAAATCACAAAAAACAAAAACACAAAAAAACACACAAAAACACAAAAAACACAAAAACACAAAAAAACACAGAAAACACAAAAACACAAAAACACAAAAACACAAAAACACAAAAACACAAAAACACAAAAACACAAAAACACAAAAACACAAAAACACAAAAACACAAAAACACAAAAACACAAAAACACAAAAACACAAAAACACAAAAACACAAAAACACAAAAACACAAAAACACAAAAACACAAAAACACAAAAACACAAAAACACAAAAACACAAAAACACAAAAACACAAAAACACAAAAACACAAAAACACAAAAACACAAAAACACAAAAACACAAAAACACAAAAACACAAAAACACAAAAACACAAAAACACAAAAACACAAAAACACAAAAACACAAAAACACAAAAACACAAAAACACAAAAACACAAAAACACAAAAACACAAAAACACAAAAACACAAAAACACAAAAACACAAAAACACAAAAACACAAAAACACAAAAACACAAAAACACAAAAACACAAAAACACAAAAACACAAAAACACAAAAACACAAAAACACAAAAACACAAAAAAACAAAAACACAAAAACACAAAAACACAAAAACACAAAAACACAAAAAAACAAAAACACAAAAACACAAAAAACACAAAAACACAAAAACACAAAAACACAAAAACACAAAAACACAAAAACACAAAAACACAAAAACACAAAAACACAAAAACACAAAAACACAAAAACACAAAAACACAAAAACACAAAAACACAAAAACACAAAAACACAAAAACACAAAAACACAAAAACACAAAAACACAAAAACACAAAAACACAAAAACACAAAAACACAAAAACACAAAAACACAAAAACACAAAAACACAAAAACACAAAAACACAAAAACACAAAAACACAAAAACACAAAAACACAAAAACACAAAAACACAAAAACACAAAAACACAAAAACACAAAAACACAAAAACACAAAAACACAAAAACACAAAAACACAAAAACACAAAAACACAAAAACACAAAAACACAAAAACACAAAAACACAAAAACACAAAAACACAAAAACACAAAAACACAAAAACACAAAAACACAAAAACACAAAAACACAAAAACACAAAAACACAAAAACACAAAAACACAAAAACACAAAAACACAAAAACACAAAAACACAAAAACACAAAAACACAAAAACACAAAAACACAAAAACACAAAAACACAAAAACACAAAAACACAAAAACACAAAAACACAAAAACACAAAAACACAAAAACACAAAAACACAAAAACACAAAAACACAAAAACACAAAAACACAAAAACACAAAAACACAAAAACACAAAAACACAAAAACACAAAAACACAAAAACACAAAAACACAAAAACACAAAAACACAAAAACACAAAAACACAAAAACACAAAAACACAAAAACACAAAAACACAAAAACACAAAAACACAAAAACACAAAAACACAAAAACACAAAAACACAAAAACACAAAAACACAAAAACACAAAAACACAAAAACACAAAAACACAAAAACACAAAAACACAAAAACACAAAAACACAAAAACACAAAAACACAAAAACACAAAAACACAAAAACACAAAAACACAAAAACACAAAAACACAAAAACACAAAAACACAAAAACACAAAAACACAAAAACACAAAAACACAAAAACACAAAAACACAAAAACACAAAAACACAAAAACACAAAAACACAAAAACACAAAAACACAAAAACACAAAAACACAAAAACACAAAAACACAAAAACACAAAAACACAAAAGCACAAAAGCACAAAAACACAAAAACACAAGAACACAAAAACACAAAAAACACAAAAAAAACTTAAATTCACATAAACCAAAAAAAAAACACATAAAAACACAAAAAAAAAACAAAAAAAAAATCTTTCAAAAATCGCTCAAAAACCACAAAAACTCAAAAAACACTAAAAGCAATAAAAAAATATACAAGAAGCTCTAAAAATGAGCAAAACAAATCAAAAAAATAAAATCAATATAAAAATTTTAAAGGAACACAATTAAAATTAAACATTGAAATCCCAACACAACATAAAACAAATAAATTACATTAAATTTTACAAAAAAATAAAAACAAAAAATTCAAAAACACAGAAAAAAAGCTCAAAAACACTAATGCCTAGACAATAAAAACAAAAAAACAAAACTGCAAAAAAGCAAAACAGCAAAAAAGCAAAAAAGCAAAAAAGCAAAAAAGCAAAAAAGCAAAAAAGCAAAAAAACAAAAAAGCAAATAAGCAAAAAAGCAAAAAAGCAAAAAAGCAAAAAAGCAAAAAAGCAAAAAAGCAAAAAAGCAAAAAAGCAAAAAAGCAAAAAAGCAAAAAAGCAAAAAAGCAAAAAAGCAAAAAAGCAAAAAAGCAAAAAAGCAAAAAAGCAAAAAAGCAAAAAAGCAAAAAAGCAAAAAAGCAAAAAAGCAAAAAAGCAAAAAAGCAAAAAAGCAAAAAAGCAAAAAAGCAAAAAAGCAAAAAAGCAAAAAAGCAAAAAAGCAAAAAAGCAAAAAAGCAAAAAAGCAAAAAAGCAAAAAAGCAAAAAAGCAAAAAAGCAAAAAAGCAAAAAAGCAAAAAAGCAAAAAAGCAAAAAAGCAAAAAAGCAAAAAAGCAAAAAAGCAAAAAAGCAAAAAAGCAAAAAAGCAAAAAAGCAAAAAAGCAAAAAAGCAAAAAAGCAAAAAAGCAAAAAAGCAAAAAAGCAAAAAAGCAAAAAAGCAAAAAAGCAAAAAAGCAAAAAAGCAAAAAAGCAAAAAAGCAAAAAAGCAAAAAAGCAAAAAAGCAAAAAAGCAAAAAAGCAAAAAAGCAAAAAAGCAAAAAAGCAAAAAAGCAAAAAAGCAAAAAAGCAAAAAAGCAAAAAAGCAAAAAAGCAAAAAAGCAAAAAAGCAAAAAAGCAAAAAAGCAAAAAAGCAAAAAAGCAAAAAAGCAAAAAAGCAAAAAAGCAAAAAAGCAAAAAAGCAAAAAAGCAAAAAAGCAAAAAAGCAAAAAATCAAAAAAGCAAAAAAGCAAAAAAGCAAAAAAGCAAAAAAGCAAAAAAGCAAAAAAGCAAAAAAGCAAAAAAGCAAAAAAGCAAAAAAAGCAAAAAAAAGCAAAAAAGCAAAAAAGCAAAAAAGCAAAAAAGCAAAAAAGCAAAAAAGCAAAAAAGCAAAAAAGCAAAAAAAAGCAAAAATGCAAAAAAGAGAATATTCTCAAAAAATTAAAGAAATTGAAAGTACAAATTTATACATTTTTTTTCAGGTAAAATTCAAAAAGTTGCTAAGATAAAATCGCTTGATTCTTGCGCAATTCAATTTTGGGAGTCAAAAATGTAAGAGCGTGATGCCAAAATCATATGATGCATAGACCAAAAATAATATAAATAGGCAAAGCATCACAAAAAAAATACTCGCACTCTAAACACACAGATAAAAAACGAAATCTTGAGTCACAAACAACACAAACATAAAAACACAATACAAAAAACACAAAATAAACCAAAAACAACACACAAAATAAACTTAAAACAAAAAAAGACAGACAACTCAAACAATTAAAAATACAAAATACACGAAACACTATAACAAAACTTCAAATAAAAAAACAAAAAAAAACTCAAAAAAACACTTAAAACGCAAGAAATACAAAAAATACGAAAAAAACGTGAAACCACAAAACACAAAAAAAAAAACAAACCAATAAAAAACCAAAAAAAAAAGGAAAAACACAAAAAAAAACTTACAAGCACCAAAAAAAATAACAAATAAATAGGAATAGCACAAATCCAAAAACAGTAAAAAGACACGGAAAACTAATAAAAACAACAAAGACAAAAACAGAAAGGCAAAAACAACCAAAAAAAAAAATTAAAAATAAACACAAACACCATGAAAAACTAAAGAATACACAAACAAAAATGGAAAAACACAAAAAAGAGAAAAAACACAGAAAAAACACAGAAAAAACTAAGATTGAAAAACAAATACAAAAATTCAGAAAAATTCACAAAAAACCACAAAAACATTTAAACACAAATAACCACAAAAAGGACAAAAACTTAAGAAAAAAACAAAAATTCAACAAACACAACAAAAACAAAAAAGAAAAAAAATACAAAATAGAAAAAAAAAACCTTAAATAACCAGAAACAAACACTAAAACACCAAATCACAAATCACACAAAAAAAACATCAAATTTTGAAAAATAAAACTGACACCTAAAATACAACAGACAAAAAAACAAAAAAGCACAAAAGCACGAAAAAACTTTAAAACCCCTTAAAAATCCAAAAACACAAAGAACACGAAAAATAAACAGCAAAAACCCAAAAAAAAACACAAAAACATTAAAAACCCAAAAAAACACAAAAGCCATTAAAACCACATAAAACACAAATAAACACAAAAAAACCACATAAAACACTAAAAACACACAAAAAAAACAAAGAAACAAAAAACACAAAAAACACAAAAAAACACAAAAAAAAACAAAAAACACAAAAACGCAAAAAAACACAAGAAACACAAAAAATACAAATCAAACACAAAACAAACACAAAAAATACAAAAACACAAACCCCAAAAACCCCAAAAACACTAAATAAACAAAAACACAAAAAATTACCACAAAAAACAAAGAAAAACACAAATCAAACATAAAAATATAAAAAAACACAAATACACCTTATACAAAATACACAAACAACTCAAGAAGAAAACACGAAATAGTCAAACAAAATAATAAAAAAAAATCACAAATCCCCCAAAAAAATTTAAAAAAACCCAAAAATAATACAAAAACACACACAAAAAAAAACCCATGAGAACACAAAAAAACAATAACATAAATAAAAATCAAAAATCATACAAGAAACACAAAAATCAATTCAAATGCAATAAACACAAAAAACACACACAAAACACATTTATCAGAAAATCACACAATGCACGTGAAAACAAAAACCTCGAAAAAAGAATAAAAAATTCATAAATCACAAATACACAAAAAAAACGAATAATTCAAACAAAAACACACAGTAAAACAAGGAAAACCAACATAAGAAAAATCAACTTAAAAAAAAATTAAACAATAAACACAACAATAAAACTTTAAAAAACACATCAACAAACATAAAAATCTCAAAACCAAACACACAAAAAAAAAACAACAAAAACACACAAAAATAAAAAAAAACACAAAAAAACAAAAAGGGTACAAAAAACACACAAAACAAAAAAAAATCACAAAAAGTCTAAAAATAACGGCAAAAACAAATAACATAATAATACACACAAAAACCATAAATAAATATTACAAAGCACATTAAAAATCAAATCATCTAAAAAAAACGCTCAGAAAAAAAATTAAAAATTACAGAAAACACAACAAATACCTTCAACAAACGAAATACATTAAAACTTACAAAAAACACGAAAAACACAATCAACAAAAAAACCGAAAAAAACAAAATATGAACAGAATGGAATGCATAAAAACCATGGAATCACATAAATTATAAAGACTAAGAATATGACAAATACAACAAAGCGAAAAAACACAGTAAAAAAAAACAACAACATAAAACACAAAAACAAATGAAAAACCAAAATAAACAAAAATATTAAAAAAACAGTACAAAAACAAAAAAAAAATACTATAATCATCTATACGAACAAATCCCAAAACATATTGAAAAACACCAAAAGTAAACAATAAAAAAAATAAAAAGCATTTAAACACAAAATCCCAAAACATACTGAAAACTTTTGGAAGCCAAGATAAATCCAAACCATCATAATTGAAATATAATAAGCAACAAGTGTCACAATTTACGATGTTCAATTCATTAGCTGCCTTTGACTGAACTTGCAATTATTTGTATTAATTTCGATTACTGAGAAAAAATTATGAAAGTTTCCTTTTTAGTTGTATTTTCCAATTTCGAGAAATACAGGAGTCAAATTTTCATCAAAAGTCAATGCTTTATGCTGTACTCAGCAATGATGGAATATAAATCAAAATATTTAATTCTAAAAAATCTTGAATGTTTTAAGTGATGTGTGAACAAGTTTTTTTTTCAAATGAATTAAATAAAAGTTTTTTAACTTCCCTTTAAAAAAAAAAAAAATTGTGTCTCTGAAACAAGAATATTTATCAAACCTTCCAGTCATCTATTGAATGGAAGAAAAATTGATAAATAAACCTAACAAAGAAAAAAAGATAAGCAAAATAACGAAAATTCGATGAAAATCAAAGAAATATTTGCTTTTGAAAGTATTTAAACGATTGTAGATGCACTCTTTCCTTGGAGCAAGGTAAATAAAGTTAAATCATAATGCTGATCGTTTAACGAAATTCAAGAAAATTCAAACTACAAAAATATCTTTTTTCCACTTAAATTATAATTCTCCTAACCCTTCGTTTCATACAGTTACAAATTTGCAACAATTAATGTATGGAAAAATGGAAAAATCTTTTTTTATTCTAATTTTTTTTCTTCATCATTTTAAACTGTTTAAAATTATTTTAAAGGAAAAATAAAAAAATCATGAAACTAAGGGCTAATACCATATTAAACATTTTTAATCAATGATCAGTTCAACTCATTAACTTAGCGACCAGTATTCTGAATCCAAAATGATAGTTAAACTAAGCATCCTCACCATGGACCGCCCTTCAGAAACGTCTTTTTACGATTGCCTTCAGAAGAAAAAAAAACGGAATGCCTCCGGCAAAGATCGAAAACGTTCGCCCGGTTGCGTCTTCTACAGAATGAGAAAAACCCCTTCTCGACTTTGGCATTGCATTGGACAAGAAAACGACTCGATGTTTGATGAATCACTTTCATTTAAATTGAAAATTTAAATGAGATTCTAAGTGAGTCGGTGTGAATGAAATGGAAACCGGGAATGGAAACGAGATCGTTTCAAGAACGGTCCTGCCGTAAGATGGTCCGGTTGAAAGAAAGAGATAGAGAAAGGCAATTTCATGGCCCAGAGATATTGTATAGGTTTATGTATTGCAATCAGTCGTGCTGACCTTGTCACTAGTTCTGATAGGTTCTGATGTTTGAATGATAAGCATCGTTGTCAAATTGCTTCGGAGCTGGACGATGAGATTGCAGTAATTAGTTACTTGACAGGAAAAACTCAATCAATGCGAAAGGCACCCTGCCCGAAGAATATGCTTGAGATGACTGTTCCTCTTTGTTTCTTGGAATCCCTATTATTGAAAGCTGTGAAGAAATATTCCAATTTTACCCATCATTGGTTTTATAAGATTTCAATTAGTTTTATTATTCATTTTGTTTGATGTCTATTCGGAGAATGAGTACTTTCAATTTTCTTCTCATCCGTGTGGTTGATTCTTAGTTTAGAATTATTTCAGTTTCAAAGGATTTGACTCTCTTTTATTTAATTTTGCTTTTCAAATGTTCAACTTATTAATATTGAAATACATAAAGGGTGATACGGTCAAAACTTGGTCAATATCAACTTGACGTATTTCTTTCAATTTTGCTTTTAAAAAACCTGAACACCCCTCATTTTGAAGGTGTGTGTGTAGAATGTTGCTCCTATTTTAATTTTGGAATTCACTCTTCAGTTGTCAAAATGCCGTCCAAGAAAGAAGAGCAGCGTATTTAAATTTTGCTCGCGCATCGCGAAAATCCGAGCTACTCGCACGCAAAGCTGACAAAATCGCTAAAAGTTGCCAAATCAACCGTTACAAACGTAATTAAAGTGTTTGGGGAACGTTTGTCGACAGCCAGGAAGTCTGGATCGGGGGGAAATCGAAAACCGGAAGCCGCTGAGACGACAAAGAGAGTTGCCGGTAGTTTCAAGCCTACCCTAACCTCTCTCTCCGAGATGCCGCAAATAAGCTGGGTGTATCGTCTACAACCGTGCATCGAGCCAAAAAACGAGCCGGACTATCGACTTACAAGACGGTAGTGACTCCAAATCGCGATGATAAACAAAATACGACGGCCAAAGCGTGATCCCGGAGGCTGTACACGACGATGCTGACGAAGTTTGACTGCGTGGTAATGGACGACGAAACCGACGTCAAAGCCGACTACAAGCAGCTTCCGGGACAGGAGTTTTATACGGAAAAAGGAAGGGGAAAGGTAGCAGATATTTTCAAGGACATGAAACTGTCAAAGTTCGCGAAGAAATATCTGGTTTGGCAAGCCATCTGTACCTGTGGCTTGAAAAGCAGCATTTTCATAGCTTCCGGGACTGTCAACCAAGAAATTTACGTGAAAGATTGTTTGAATAAACGTCTGCTGCCTTTCCAGAAGAAACACGGTTGTTCCGTACTGTTTTGGCAGGAGTTGGCATCTTGCCATTACGGTAAAAAGGCCATGGAGTGGTACGCCGCAAACAACGTGCAGGTGGTTCCCAAGGACAAGAACCCTCCCAACACGCCAGAGCTCCGCCCAATTGAGAAATACTGGGCTATTGTCAAGCGGAACCTAAAGAAGACCAAAAAAAACTGCTAAGGACGAGCAGCAGTTCAAGGCAAACTGGCTTTCTGCGGCGAAGAAGGTGGACAAGGTGGCTGTACAAAATCTGATGGCAGGGGTTGAGCGTAAGGCCCGGTAATTCGGATTTGGAAAAGCGGAAGCCTAGCTGAATATTTTCCCTGAATTTAATACCAATTAAACTTGAAAAAGAAGTTTAATTTGATTTTGAAAATAAACGATTTCACCGATTTACACGCGTTTTCCCTTTACCAAATTTTGACCGTATCACCCTTTAGTGCACTTTTTGCTGTCTTTGAAACCTGAATGCAAATAGAGAGTCCCTCAAAATCCTAGGTTGAAATTTTCATCTTAATCCAATGTAGAATAACGTCAATATCGTAAAAACATTTAACGGTTGATTTGAATGACCCTTTTGGTCGAACCCTGATCGTGAATTTGAAACCTGGAATTGATTCGTCGAATCACGCATGTGCTGATTTACATCACAATCCGATGTATAATAATGTCAATATCGTAAAAACATCAAACAGTTTATATGGACGACCCCTTTGGCCGTCCTTTCTCATTAAATTTTATACCTAAAATCTGTGATTTTTTAGCTGTTGTGATATAAATACGTTCCATATGCATTTTAAAAAGATCATTTGAAAGTTGAGAAAACAGCATTTTCCTACCTAAGTGGAGGCAATATTCAGTTATAAATTAAATTTTCTCTCTTAAGCGACGAAAACTACACCAATTGGTTGTTATCCGA
Organism: Uranotaenia lowii; assembly: GCF_029784155.1. Taxonomy (NCBI): domain Eukaryota; kingdom Metazoa; phylum Arthropoda; class Insecta; order Diptera; family Culicidae; genus Uranotaenia; species Uranotaenia lowii. The sequence continues at coordinate 149,883,984 of NC_073691.1, read as the reverse complement.
CACCATATTCGTACCTAACGAAAGAATGCAAAAGAGCGCAAGATTTCGCAACATCCAAAATAGAGCAAATCTTGTTAATATTCGTTTTTGTTTTCAAAACATGCAAAGTGTTATATCCATCTCAACCAGTTCGATAGTAAGTAGAACAGATTCCAAGGAAGATTGCAAGTAGAAAGCTCATCTTTGAATATTTTGTTATACACAGCAGACAACTGGACTTACATTTCCCGATTAGACAGTTTAGCAGATTCAAAAAACTTTTAGGACAGTTAAAACGAAAAATTTCAGTTAGTACACCATATATTGTAACACCATTTTAAACACATCATTAATTATGTTATATTAATAGACTCCTTGAAAAAGGCATAATAAATGCCGAAACGTCGGATGAAGAAATAAAAATCGATTTAAGATTTTTTCGTGACTGAAATCGCCGAAAATCAATTTATTCATTACACAACCAGTCGATAGATTTTTACTATTCGATTTTTTCAAAATGTAGTTGGAATTGCGATTCGCAACACCATTGTAAACGACTCAAGTTACCATGAATAATGCTTCTACAAATTATTTGAATACATAACTGCATTTTAAGGAGTATACTAGAATTCTAAGGGTCTTCAAAGGATTTAAAAGGGTGTTTTTCCAAGTAACACAGATTAAGCCAATTAGCATTAGGAAGTTTTATAATGGTTTAATTATGGCATTTTTTGTGCAGCTCGTTTTATGACGGTTTTATTATGGTCATGCAGAATGCTTAAATTTTTTTTCGACCACATGTTTTCAGATGGTTTTGAAAACGCTAATAAAACTTTTATTAAACATACTGTTTTAGTTATTTTGAAAGAGTTATGAATGCTCTTTTTAAACTATAATAAAACACAAACTTTGAAGTATGCTCCAAGCTTTCTTTTTCATGTTCTATAATAGCACTCAGTGCATGATTATTAAACCGCCATAAAACTTAGTGACATCAAAAAAAGCATCAAAAGTTGAGCGGATGCCGCCATCTTGGATTTCAAGATGGCGTCTGATAGCGAAATTCGACTTCTACTCGTTTAGCCCTTTCACCCGATACCCATTTTGTTGGGGTTTCATGCGATTTCAAGTCATTTAAAACATTTTAAAGTTCAGCGGAAGCCGCCATCTTGGATTTCAAAATGGCGTCAAACAGCGAAATTTGACTTCAACTCATGATTTATTCCACAGGTCATTCACAACCAATTTCTTTTCATTCAAAAAGTCTGTCCTCATTTCCTGTACTAATGATTAACAACTCAGAAATGAGCAACTCATCCTTAGCGTGTAATTGGTTGGTTTGCGAGAAAAACGTCAAATCGTAGCTTTTTTTGGGTCATCATTAAACCATAATAAAACTATGATTTGACTCACGCCATGTTGGTTGCAAAATCGAAGGGTACAAAATGACGCAATGTTTATGGATTCACAATGCAAGCATTGGAAAATATTTTTCCAGCCCTTTTTTTTATCAATTCCATCATGATTGACCATCAGATTTGACGAGGCGCATTTATTTTTAGATACTATTTCATACACATTTTACCTTAAATCTTGACTGGCAGTAGAAAAGACGCTCATTTTATGGTTAAAACATTGGTTTTTTAGCTATTAATTTAACCAGATCATATCTGAATAATGCAATCATCATTCATCAACCATTATGGTTGCTGGAAAAAATAAAAAAAAACTCCAAGAACTCACAGAATCGAAAAAAATAAAAATTTCTACCATGTTAAATAATAGCTTTGGTGACCAACATTGATGACCAACAAAGGTTAGTCATGATGACGTTTCTAGGATAGGGCCAAATAGCCTGATTTTGGCTTTATTAGAGTCCAGGTGACGTTATAGATTGCGCTTTAGCTTTTTATGAAGATTAATGCTATAGTCCAAACGTAATTTTGCTGACCATAATAAAGCTAAAATTGTTACTTGGGTTGAGATATGCTCCTCTAGTGTTGAGGGATTTGATATTTGAGCTATATTACTTTATCAAACTGTTTGATTTCTTAATTTAATTCATTAGTATGATGCAAAATGATAAATTATAGATTTGAGGATGAATTTAAATCTAAAAAACAGGCTTCAAATTCAAAAATACTAATGTTTTGAAATAGTCAAACACTATTTCTCTAGTTTTAAGTCATAGATGGCAGCCCTATCTTGCAACTAAGCCGAATTGATGCCCATCTTCGAATATCCGGGAATAATTCAGGTGCGCTGGTTGATTTTGTCAAGAAATAAGTGCTTGGTATCGTGTGAACGACTTGGAAATTCTAAGGTCAATAAATCAAAAAATAAGAATTGCATCAAGGTTACTAGAAGTGAATTTTTTGGACCGATAATTATCGGTCTGATTATAATCAACATAATGTTGTATTTTCCGATGGAGCTTGATGGACCAGACGGCTAGCAGTATTATTGGTATCATTTGCAATTGATTCGGAAGTTGAGATGAGCAGTAATTTAGGCGGTTGTACATTCTTGCGCTGGTGATTTTTTTGCAAATCCAGAAAAGCTTTCTGCAGCGTGAACTCCAACAAATCTGTGTTGGAAAACTATCGCGAAATGATGAATAAGAGCCGAAATAAATCTGGAAAATCAATATTGAGTATCAATTTGGTTTCAAATTCAAGATAGTGCAGCCATCTACGACTTGAAACTGGATAAAAGTATTTTTTTTTTCTTTTTGATAGGAGTTGAACCCGTTAAGGTCATTCTTCCTCGATGGATAAAAGTATGGTTTATTCAAGAAAATCCAAGTTTTTAAATTCCAACCTGTTTTTTTTCGGAATCAAAATAAACCCAGAAGGTTTGTTTCATCATTTCACGACATTTTAATGGAGAAAGTAAGTAGTTTGGTAAAGAATTACAGCTCAAATATCAAATTCCTTAGTTCTAAAAGAGCATCTCTTTAAACCACCTTTTAATACCTTTGAAAACCTTTGGAATTCTCAAAAACTCCTTAAAATACAGTTATCTATTCAAATAATTCATAGAAGCAGTTGGTATTATTCACGTTTACATATTAAATTTCCAGAAATAATATATTTTTTGATGAAAAACACAAATGGTACTAATCTCATTTCACACCCTTTTTCATATTTTTGGTCCTTAACGCCAATTGCTACGTCCAAAAAAGTAAACTTATGTTTGATATATCCGTTAAACAATTCAAAATAAACTTTAGAAGTAAATTTTGGTGAAACGCAATTTTTTATATTTTAATAAGCAAAACATAGTGGGACTATTCTTATTTCGCTCACTGTATAATAACGTCAATATCGCTAAAACAGTATTTATCTTTTATGAACGACCTCCTTCAAAAAGGGTCATCCGAAAATCTGAAAACAGTTTTCATCATTCCTGATCCTAATGAGCTCCATGCCATGCGGCTGAACTTTGTTTACACTATATTATCGCGCCAGCACTAAATTTTTCTTCGGAAGTTCGGGCTTCCGATAAAGGTAAATTAAGTACTAGATTGTCAGAAATCTGTGTTCAGCTGTCAGTTCACCAGCGACGTTTCTAAAAAAATTATTGAACCTCACAATATTTCCCTCAGGCTCGGCAACAACAACAAAAAACCTTCAGGAAATCTGTGTAAACTTTGATGAACGTTAGTTTGAAAAGTTGCGTGAAACTCACACGCTAAGTTTTCTGAACTAACCTAACACTTTTTAGTGTTTCACTGTCGAACACTGAAAATGTGTTCACCCAGATAAGCTCAAAATGTGACAAATTTTCCACAGAAAAATTTCTACTGCGTTACCGACGAAGTACATCGTTATTTTCATTAGCCGGTTTACCAAGTTGCTTTTGAACTGCTAGTATTCATTACCTTAAAGTCTGTTTCACATAGAATCTGGTCGCATCTTTTCATTTACTGCAGCGCCCCTAGTTGTCACATCGCAAATCTATTGACAGTGTTTTAATCCGGATGGTTTGTTTACTTAGTGGGGAAAATTTCATCAAGATTGAAGAAGTCAGTCAAAAGTTATCGACGATGGAACGCGAAAGGCGAGAGAAAATTCTGCACCGACGTGGTCAGGGGTAAAGATCGCGAAATTCCTGAGATATCCAAAATCAACTGTAAATTCGGTGCTGCAACGTTACCGGGAGACCCTTACGGTGGATCGAGCAAAACAGACCAGGCGTAAAAGTGGAAGATATGACCGGAAGCTGCGAGCAAAGGTTATTCGATCAGTTCAGAATAATCCTGGAATCTCCTTGCTTGATTTGGCAAAAAAGTTCAAGACGAACCACAGTACAGCTCGACGAATTTGTTTGCTAGAAAGCTTGCGGTCGTATCATGCAAGCAAACACCCCAACAGAACGCTGAAACAAAACCTGGTTGCCAAAACCAGGGCAAGGAAGTTGTACGAGAAAGTGTTAAGCAAATACAACGGATGCATTTTGATGGACGGCGAAACTTACGTCAAAATAAATTTTGGACAAATACCCGGTAACAAATTTTACCTTGCGAAGCGTAAAGGGAAGTTGCGGGTAGCCTAAAGGTTTGCTTTCGCAGATAAATTTGCTCGTAAGTTGATGATTTGGCAAGGGATCTGTAGTTGTGGGAAGAAGACTAAGATTTTCATCACTGGGACACAATGAATGGAAATGTTTACAATGAAAAACGACTCAAGAAGAGGGTTTTGCCATTCATTCGGTCCCACAAAGGTCCGGTGAAGTTCTGGCCGGACCTGGCAAGCTGCCACTGTAGCCGGGATGTCGTTATGTAGTATTAGGAGAACAAGATCGATTTTGTTGAAAAAAAGTATCAATTCACCAAACTGTCCGGATTTTCGTCCCATCGAGAAATATTGAGCAAAAGTTAAGGGCAAACTGAAGAAATGTGGAAGAACCATGAAAAAACCCGCTCAAATGGAAAAGTGGAGGAAAAAGATGGCGACCCAGATAACCAGAAATCGTTAAGCAGTGTTCATGTAGATTGCATAAGAATCAAGTTTAGATTGGAATTGTATAAACATCATGTTGTTGCTAAACCAAGTTATATTTTATCGTTTATGGTTTGTATAGTTCATTATATCCGATAACAATTTATAAATCGTATAGAAAGATCAACCAAGTTGTTTCGAATCGCCGTAGCATTGTGTAAAGCGTGTATTTAATCCCACAGTACAATTAAGCAATCTTTCATGCTTGCGATCTATGATGACATATTTTTTCCATGAAAGGTCGTACTGTAATTGTAAGAACATCGTATAATCACAGAGAACAGACTTACAAGCTAGCCCACGAAACTTGTGTAAAAATTCCAACGCTCTTATTGAACCAATTTTTGCTTTTTGGCTGGGACACCAGATGTCTCCAAACACACCAAAAAGAACTGTCAAAAACAAAACTAAGAAAAAAAACAAAATTTTAGTCAGTTTTGACTAGGTCGTATGATATGTTTCAAGAAAATGGCTGTTGGAGTTTCGTAAGATATTCTTCTTGTTGGATTTAAACTGTATCCAAAAATTTATCTGCTATGTTCATCAAACTTGCAAGAAGTACTAAATTTTGAGATACAATTGGATACGTGAATGAAACCCACTTTGAGATGTCTAGAATGGGTGAGAATGATCGTCAAGAATGTTCATATTTGACTGGAAATAGCCGATACTCCCTCTGACTTCGATAACCGTTCAAGAAACGCAGAAGCTTAATCCAAAAGTTGTCAGTTATTTTCTGCCGCTGTTGTACTAAAACAAAAAGTGAAATTTTGCCAAGTTAAAAGTAAATCTGATTGCATTTATCAAGCAATAAATTGAAGCCGTTTATTTTACTGAGATATTAGTTAATTTATTTATAAATTCATTACGATTACGCCGTTTCGAAAAATGAGCGCTTTAAAAGTTGCTGTGTAACCTTTCAACGGCGTACCAGATAGCTCTGCTTTCAGCCAATTTTTAACGTATTTTTCCGATGATAGCTTTTCAATTTTTACACACTTTTCTGAAGATTTTTTGTTCGTGCTTGGACGTCTGTTCTCTGTGGTATAATGCAATTTAAACAATCTATTCGTACTTGTCATTCAAAGTCGCTTATTGAAAAAAAATTTATCGGTAAATAATTGTTAAAAATGCAATTCCAATGCTTAATAATTTCGTAATCATCTTATGTCAACAATTGCAAAAATTGGAAATCCTTGACGAATTTTGTTGCAAATTGAAAGCAGTTCTAATTAAGAAAAAAACTATAAAAATGAAAAAAGTGGCACATACAGTCGGCGTTTGCAAAAACACAGGCGGCGGCGCTTCAAAAAATCCGGTTCTTTAAAATCAGAATTGTCGAACAGTACAGTAAATAGCAAGCTAAGATCGCACAGCGCTGAATACTATTATTGATTGCAATTAGGATATATTGGCAGTTTTACACGAACACCACCTTAGCAGGAGGCCTCAGCCCTAACCTCAAACCATGGGAGAACAGAATCAATTTTTGAGAAGGGCGCACGATAAACGCGATTTTGCGGTACTAATATCGACAAATTCGCCCTCTGGAAAAGCGACACACAGATGCTCGTGTTTTGATTTTTTTGGGTGTTCAGGGCTGCCAAGTGCATTGATATTTGGAAAAATGATTATATATTTTTGATTGCATGTTTATTGAAAAACTATTTCATGAGTACTGAAAATTTGCAATTTCTCGTAGATTTCTGATTTTGCATTCGTTTAGAAGTTAGAAAAAACTCTTTTTAATTTACCGAGAAGTACATGATAAATATTTCAGGTGTTTTGAATTCACCTTGAAAATTCATCAGCGAAAGAGACGCCCCGTAATGAATTCAAACGTTTAGCTGTTGAATGTTTAAAATTTTAATCAATTCAGAAATATTATAATTAGTTTAAAACAAACAAATACTGATTTTAGTAACGCACCTAGCATCACTGGTGAGGCCGTCTGCTCATCAAAGTTTGAGGTTATGGCTGAGGCCAATTTCTCGCCAATACTATCGCCCGTATATACCCTTATAGAAGCGTCTATGAGATAGGTTAAAGTTGTATATATAAAAACGCCATCTATAAATTGATTTTTAGTCCGAAATGATGCAGCCAGTGGTATTTTATACAATCAACTGATTTTTAAACGGAATTCTCAACTGTACATGAACAAATTTGCTTGTTTGTATCAACTTGAAATGGCGCCGAGGAAGTATCGAAGGATAGGGATCGGAACGTTGTGAGTTCGAGACTGAGGGAAGGTATAGATGAAGTTGTATATGGTTCAATGTTTTTCGCAGTAATCATTAAATTCTATTGTATTTATGTTCACGGCGATTCATAGTAAAATCGTAATAAGGAAAAAATATAATTGCTTTGGGATACAGTTTCAATAAATTGTACTAAATGGTGAAGAAAGTCAGGCTACCTGAAAAAGAAAATTGTAATCAAATTTTAAGACAGGCAATAGAAAGTTGTAAGTTGTACAATCCTAAGATTTTGTGCTAAGCAAAGTTGCTATCAATTTGTTGAAAACGCAATACAAAGTTTTATATTATCAAGGTGAGCAAAATTTAGTCCGTATATTGCCTCCATTTTGGTACGTACACGCTCATATAGAATATTCTATACAACTTTTTCAGATTGTACAAAAGTATGTATCACACTCAGAAAAAAACTGAAATATATAGACCAAAATGTTCACTGGGGAATGAGGTTACCAGCAGTACTGTGTAGAAAATGATGGGTGGTATCACAAAAAAAGTTCAATAATTCATCCGAAAAGCTGACGAATGATTTTTATGTATTTTTTTCTTAAAGTGCAATAAAAACCCCACGAAATGACATTTTTCTTTTGTTGTACGTTATTTCTTTGCGGAGAAATTATCTATTTTATCCGACCAGATTCTATGTGAAACAGACTAGAGTTTTGTTTCCAAATCTCCAAGTATAGATTGAAACGGAATCGGTCGCATTGCCGTGATTTTGATTATCTGACATATTATTTCCCAATCTCGTTATGCTTATCTTTCAAACGGTCAGACAGCTAGACGCGACTTCTAATGGTTCCGCCAAAATAATGTTGGCCAATCCTTCGACAAAAATCTCAATAGGTAGGCATTAAAACGTCAGCTTAGCAGCAGACGCAAACCGAAGACGGCTTTCTTCGAAGATTCGCCCAAATTTTGGCTCCCCTCCCGAATTAGGTTTATAGACGGCCGGCGCTTGCCAATGAATTCATTGTGGTGACGTGTTTTTGGCCTTCCCAGCCCTTGTCCTAAAAAAAAAACAAAATAAGCCACTGTACGCCGGAATGCAAAATAGGCCATCATCATCTACGCGGTTTCTCCGGGGTAACCATTTTGCAGCTCCAGTTGACCGGGGGATTAATATTCAAAAGTCGTCGGATCAATGTGATGGGATCGAACTAGAAATTCGCATTCGAGAACCGTTTCTCGAAGACGACGACGACGACTTGACGTCTTCTTTGGCCGGCAAACTCGGGCTACCAAATCAACGAGAAATTTTACTTTCCTTTCGAAGTATCGGATTCACGTATGGGCCGTAAGATCAGTTGATTCACTGCCTGGAGACTCAATGTCAAAATAAATCGCTGTGCTGCCTTAGTTTAATAAGCTTCACCGGGAATGGGAAATGGGTTAATAGAGGAATTACTACGCAGTTTAGATCGCTCCAGCTTAGTTCAGATTCCCATGAGTAAACGCAGAAAAAGTAAAACTGGGTAAAGAATATCTGCATTTCTTAATTGCAAATTAAAAACATTTTTCCATTCATTTTTCTGCTGAATGTGGATATGCACGTGAAAATACACGTTTAGAGTTCTGATCAGTTAATTTTTCCCTGAAATCAAGAAATTACAAGCCATTCTTATTAATTTAAATATTTTCGTAGAAGTAGAAAAAATGTTCATCTTCCGTTCACATAATTTTACTGCAATGGTTGGTCCCGTTATAACCAAAGCGGAGGCCCAAGAAAATCGAGGACATCCAAGAAATAATTAATTACACTTGATCCGGTCGTATTTTGAGGGTGGCCGGCCATTCGAAAGTTCTACCAATGTTTTCATCTTCCTTTACAGAGAAAAAAAAACTGTCCGAGTACACTGCGGGTGCAGCCGAAAATCAAATTTATTGCCCAGATTAAGTTAACATACAGCCTTGCTGTCAACGTTTGAGTCGACCATCGGTGTACGGTAAGCGTAAATGATGGAAAGTGCATGTGCCAATAAAAAACAGGCCTTGACCTATATAGTGGTTGGTGAACGAGAACGAGAAGAACAGGTAAACTTCGAAATGTTCCTGCAGAATTTTACTTTAAATGGTTTGAAATTTTTCATAGATTTTAAAAAACCGCAACACGAAGCCCGCACGATAGATCTCGAGAAAGCCAGTAATTCCCAAGCAACCAAAAGTCACATATTTACTTGAATAAAGGCTTTATAAGTTACATAATGGCTAACAAAAAGAATTAACTACCCAATTCCCTTGAGTGAATGTACTTAATGTACTGATTAATGAACTTGAACTTTCCCAACTCCCATAAGTGAACGATATGTACTCATTATTGAACTTGAAATTTGCAAAAGTGATTTATATGAACGTTGTAAGCGACTTAAGTCACAAAAAGGCACAAAGGTTTGTTAAAACGGGATTTACTAAGTTGCAAAAAGTGCATTGAAGTGCTTTCAAAATCACATCACCTCTTCGAATTTTAGGTTCCGTTAGAAAAACATCTAGGCGTATAACGTTGCAGTGTGGGATGTGTTTGCTGCAATGGACTTGGACTACATGTCCGAAAGATACCTTTTCAAGCGCTGCCGCACAGTTGCAGTTCAATTATCGACGCAGTGAGTATATAAAATAGGAAACGTTAAATTTTACAAACTTATATAATTGATTTAGTATTCACAGATAAAATTCACACTACAATATTTAATCACAACAAAAATTAGACTTAAAACGAACCCGACTATTTGTATGTACAAAATATGTTCACATATTACAAATTTTGGCAATGTTACAATATTTCTATGAATTTACACTTACCCTCTGGAGAACGCCTCAATAATTAATTAGCCGAAACGTTTGGACAATAACAAAAATCACTCGTTTTTATTCCCACAATTGATTGACGAAGCCGTTTCAATCCCCAAAAATTTACGGCTTACGTTCCTTTTTTTTATATCTCATGTTTTTCGGATACTTTCCATCACCTTTGAAAATGTGATCGTTTTCAGGTACGATATGCATCAAAACGAATTCAAAACATTATATGTTATGTATTGGTCCTATTAAAGCGAAAACTATTTAAAAGGTGATGTTGTTTCTGAAAACCGTTTGATTTTGGTACATGAGCAAAAATCGGATGTTGCCAAAATTGAATATTGCTTAAAACGAACGGGGACTGTAACTACTATTCTACAACAATCGACGTTGATACTTAAAACGTTGATATTTAGTCATCTCAGACGTGAAGGAGGTGTGTTAATTGCAGTTTGACATGGTATACCAGGCTGTGATCACCTGGTTGGAATGGGAGCGAGGCAACCATAGATGTCACCTTCGGTAGCCCGGGGTTGCGATTGGATAGTGAGCGAGGCCTACACGAATAGTGATCACTTCGCGATTCGCTATCGGCCAGGCTCAAGTACGCGGACAGGTAGACGCGAGTCTCGTACAGGGGAACGCCTCTGGAAGACAACGCAGTTCGACCAGAACGTCTTTGTCGAAGCGTTACACTGGGAGAGGAACCTGGACAACCTGTCCGCGGAAGAACTGACGAGGGTTCTAGCTCGCGCTTGCGATGCTGCGATGACGAGAAGGGCCAATCATAAAAACACTAGGCCACCCGTCTATTGGTGGACGGAGGAAATTGCGGGTCTGCGTGCCGACTACCATAGGGCAAGGCGCAGTTATGCCGTGACGCCAACGACTGTCCATGGGGTGATGCCTATCAGATAGTCATGGGCAGAACTAAAAGTGGGGGTGCACCACCTGAAACGTGCCCCGATGAACTGAGAGTCATCATCAATGAGCTGTTCCCACAGCACGATGTTACCCGCTGGCCAAAAGTCTCGTATGACTGGGGCACCAGCGCCGAAGAGCGGATAACGGTGGAAGAACTTCGCGAGATTGCCAAGTCTCTCCAACCGAGGAAGGCCCCCGGACCGAACGGCACTCCGAACGTCGCGGTGAAGGCCGCGATCAGGGAATTCCCCGATATGTTCTGAACATCGTTGCAACGATATGTGACGGAACGGGTGTTTCCTGACACGTGAAAACGGCAGAAACTCGTCCTTCTGCCAAAGCCGGGTAAGCGTCCAGGAGACCCATCGGCGTATCGGCCGATCTGTCTAGTGGATACAGCGGGTAAGGTCCTGGAGAAGGTGATTCAGAACCGACTTCAGAGATACACGGAAAGCGAGGGCGTACTCTCGGAGAAACAGTTTGGTTTCCACCGAGGTCGCAGCACTGTAGATGCCATCCGCTCGGTCATCGAGGTAGTGAACAGAGCCAGGCTAATCAAAAAGAGAGGGCTCCGCTTTTGCGCGGTGGTCACTCTGGATGTGAAGAACGCTTTCATGGGGGTCAGTTGGACAGCGATTGCGTCGTCGCTCATCCAACTGAGGATACCGGCATATCGAGCCTCCCATCGGGAGCTGAACTCGTAGGATTTGCTGATGATGTAGTCCTCTTGGCGAAAAGCTCCTCAACAGCGGAGGTTGAGCTACTGGCCACGGTAGCTATTTAGGCAGTGGAAAGCTGGATGCACTCAAAGTGCCTGCGTCTAGCCCACCACAAAACCGAAATGGTGCTAATCACCAACCTGATTTCACCCCAAACAGGTACCATTGCCGTTGGACCGTGCAAAATCGTGTCCAAACGCGCAATCAAGTACCTAGGGGTGATGATAGACGACAGGCTCAGCTTCACGAGCCATGTCGAATACGTGTGCAAGAGAGCAGCAAAGGCCACGGCCGCACTCCCACGGCCAGGAGGATCCTGGCAAGTGTGATCACATCGATCTTGCGGTACTGAGCAGCGGCCCTGCGGCAGGCTCTGGGAATAAACTGTAACCTGCAGCGACTTAGCAGCGTTCAGCGGCTGATGAACCTGCGGGTTATCAGCGGATACCGGACCATGTCGTCCGAAGCCGCCTTTTTTTTGTAGTAGCGGGTGTCATGCCCATCTCGGTTTTGCTTGAGGAGAATGTCTATTGCTACGACAACAAAGACACGCCCAATGTACGAGATTTTGCCAATGAGGACTCGATGTCCAACTGGCAGCAGCTGTGGGACAGCTCAACGAGAGGAAGGTGGACCCACCGTCTGATCCCGCACGGAGCTGGATCGGAAGAAGGCACGGTGAAGTGGACTTCTATATGACGCAATTCCTGACTGGTCATGGATGCTTCATGAAGTACCACTACCGGTTTGGACATGTGGCTTCGCCATATTGCCCAAATTGTGGTGACGAAGAGGAAAAACCCGAGCATGTGGTGTGTGTCTGTCCGAGGTTTGCTGCGATACGCACTTCCATATTTGCCGCCTGTGGGCCTGACACGACAGCAGATAACGTTGTACGGAGGATGTGTGCGGATTCCAACACTTGGCACGCGGTCAGCGATGGGTTCACCCGGATCATGACTGCCCTGCAGAGGAGCTGGAACCAACGGCAGTCCGCGAACGGTGTAGGATCACTCCATCGACGGGGAGCATCTGAGTAGTGTGCGTCCGATCCCTTGATCGAAGCTACAAAGATAAGGCATCATCTTCTGCGTAGCGGAGGTCAGTGGTGCGCCGCGAACGTGTGTAGGATACCCCAATGTCGTGGGGTATCCGAGTAGTGCCGCTTCCTAAGGGGGAAACTGCGGGGATAAGACTTTACCTTCCTCGTTGCGGATCTCGAGGGAAGAGGGTTAACCCACGGGTAGAGAGGCTCTCGATGCCGGGAGAGCCTCTCGAGTCGGTGTAGGATGTCGTCACAGTCGGGAAACATCCGAGTCGTAGCGTTCCAAGTCCCGAACGTGTGCCGTGACAGGCGGGAGTCCAGGACAAGCTGCTCTCGATCTGACACACATCTCTCGATCTGCCAGCCAAGGAGGGTAAAGAAGACCGGACAACGGTCGGAGTAGACTGACTCCATCGACGAGGGGCTGTCGAGTAGAGTGCGTCTGACCCCACGGTTTGAAGCTAAAAAGATAAGACAATACCTTCTGCGTAGCGGATGCCGTGGGTGCGCCGCGTTCGTGCGTAGGATGCTCCACCTTCGGGCAGTATCCGAGTAAGGCGGTTCTCAACGACAGCTGCGGGGATAAGACTTGAGCTTCTTCGCAGTGGAAATCGTTGGGAAAGGGTTATTTCACGTTCGAGGAATACCCACGGGTAGAGTGGCTCTCGACGCCGGGTGAGCCATTCGAGTCGGAGTAGGATGACGTCTTCGTCGGGAATCATCCGAGTCACTGCGTTAAGTCCCGCGCGTGTGCCGTGACAGGCGCAAGTCTAGGATAAGCTGTTCTCGATCAGGCACACGGCGGGCAAAGTGGCAAACCTCGAACCCTGAAGATAAGAGGTCGGGCCTCGAGTCGTTAGAGGAGAGGTCAGGCCTCAAACCTTCAGGGGGAGAGGTTTGTGTGGTCAACCCCGAGTCTTTATGATAAGGTGTCGGGTCTCGAGTCCTAAGAGGAGGGATCAGGCCCCTTATCAACAAGAGGAGGGGTACAAGTGGTCACCTCGAATCATTACGAGGAGAGGTCAGATTTCAAGTCGTTAGAGGAGAGATCGGGCCTTGAATCGTGCAGAGGAGAGGTCAACCTCGAGTCGATGCGAGGAGGGGTCGGATCTCAAGTCGTTAGAGGAGAGATCAGGCCTCAAGTCGCGAAGAGGAGAGGTGTGTGTGGGAATCTCGAGTCATTGCGAGGAGACGGTTCTCAAGTCGTTAGAGGAGAGTTCAGGCGTCGAGTCGTATAGACCTCCCACTATTGAAGCATAGTGTACTAAACAGTTCGAGGTGGGAACCAGGTCTGCGGCCCAAGGTGGAGTTTAGGGAGTAGGGGGTATACACGGAGTATATCATGAGTCTTTCCATTGTACCCATGGACCCAGAGTAGCAAACTGGGGGGACGCGGTGGCTCGCCGTGCCTTGGAATGCAATCCGTAAACCGGGATTTACCACCTTTGGGTACCAATTAAAAAAAAGGCTGTGATCACCTATAGCAAGTTGTTATCTGGATCAAAGATCGGAGTCGCCATGTCTATTTCGACTGAGTCTTTTTTAGACCAAACATATAAACTACCATGTATGCGAATTTGCTTTGAATCTTCGAAGAGGATGCAGATGGATTTTTACTAGTTAACGTCTCCACCGAACAGAAGCTTGCTGTCATCGAATCGACGATAGCTTGCGGGTTGTCTCAGATGTATTCGCTTGCGAACGCCAATGGTAGAATTCTAGACTATCTGATTGTGAAAATATAGACCCGATTTTGCTTACCTTTTACACCCTCCAAACGCAATTTTAAATACCGACCGACATCTTAATCCTACTGTTTTAATGCTTGACGATTTTTATGACGAGCTGACGGTTCCCGTTAGCCCGCATAGACTAAATCTAGACTTTATGCGCTGTGATATATGTTATGTCCATTGAATTAAAATTAATATCGTGACGGAAACTTACATCTCTGAGTATGAAACCAGACGTATGGATTTATAATAAATAGCTGACGAATGAGAAGAGCAGGTCCCTTATCATTCGTACAGCCTCACTACCACAACCCTGAGTATTATCATTCTACCTCGAAATATCTAAACTATCCATTTGACAGCTGAGTATTTCAGTTGATTTCCTTTCGTGAGGCAGACACATCATTTTGGCGACGAGAAAATCGGATTGCGCGTAAGTTTTGAGGGAGTGATAAAAGTATTTATCGACTGCGAAATAAATTTTCGGTATACGGTCGGAAGTGTCTTTTGAGTGCGAAGTGATATGATAGTTGGTTAAATCCCGGCCGCAGGAATACTTTCCGCATTTCAGCTGGTTGGATCTGACTGGTGTTATTGTAGCGCACCAGAAGTAATAGTTTACTATCTCTGAGGCAATTTGGATCAATTGAAAGTGGTTAATTTTTGGTGGATACATTTCGGCAGCAGGAATCTTTTCCGCGAGAAGCACGGGTAGAAAAAGCTGGGAAACTTGTGCTAAGGTTATTGACCTTTTCGCCGATATCAACAAAAAAAAAGTTTCGAACTCTGATAGTTGGATCTGGATCACCATGATGAGGAGGAAACCGTAAGTAATTGATTGTAATAGACAATTGAAGAGAACAATGCGGTAGAGCCAGCGGCCTTTAATAATTGGATAATTGTTGGCCATATTGTTAGAGTTTGGAAGTTATTGTTCTGTAAGTGTTGCATTCCGAGACTACCATTTTGAAGAAATGCTTTGCTTCTAGGGTACATGTACCTACAGTGGAATTGAAATAAATTTCATTTTTGCTTTTCTTTTCCCAACGCAGTTATAAGCGACATAACTGAATAGCTTGAACAATTTATTTAGATGCATTTTTTGTAAATAGTAAATAGCTTTTATTTTTCGTTTATAGCTATATTTTGTGACTCCGAATTGGGATAGATCATCATCCAACTGTTGAGCCAATAAATCACCAGGATTGTCTGATCGGCAAGGGTCGAACGACGCCATCACAGATTGGTTCGGAACCTCGGTAAGCGTATCTTGATTTCCTTTCAATTGAGCTACAGTGATTATTATTCATCACAAATTATTGATTTTCAAAAATTCATTTTGATTTTGACTTCTGCATTGAATTGAATCACGATTATTGTCGATATTTTTACGATTAAGTAACGAGTCATTTGAAATGGCTAATAATAACAACGCGAATAGCCTTATTGCATTGATCGAGCCTTACAGAAGAGGTACATCCTTTTGTAATTGGGTGGAAAGATTGAAATTTTGTTTCCAAGTGAACAATGTTCAGGATGATCAACGCAAACCTTTGTTGTTCACCTTGAGCGGCCCTTTGGTTTTTGATGAGCTTATGCTTCTCTACCCTAACGGTCAATTGGCCGCTGCAGACTATGACGATATGATTGACAGACTAAAACAAAGGTTTGATAAACGAGAAAGTTCCAGGATTCTTAGGTTCAGATTTACTACTCGGGTTCAAGAACCAAATGAGTCTTTGGAAGACTTTATTTTATCACTGAAAATGCAAGCAGAATTCTGTAATTTTGGCGAAGCTAAATCAAGTATGATTTTAGATCGTATTGTTGCTGAGGTCAGGGACGTAAATTTGCGTCAGCGTTTATTGGTTGAACAAAACTTAACCCAGGAGATGGCGGAAAACTTGGTGGCTACATGGGAAATGGCCCAAACTAATGCCTTTGCTATGGGTGGACAAGGTCCTTTTAGTGGTATCGGTCATTATGGACAGGTAGCGAATCTTAGGGGTCCAGTAAAATCTAGATTGGGTACACGACCAGCTATAAGGGATCGACCGTATGAATATAGAAATCATTATCATCAACAAGAAAGCTTTGAGGGTAGGCAACCAAGACGCTACACTGGGACTATTCCAAAGGCAACAAGCGGAAACACTTCGTATCGCGAGGAAAAAAAACGGAAACCGGATTACAAGAACACTGTTTGCGACTTTTGTAAAATAAAGGGTCATCCGAAAAGGAAATGTTTCAAACTAAAAAATTTGAAAAAGCAAGCAGTCAATTTTGTAGACAATTCGAATTCGGGCCACGAAAAGGACTTGAGCGAATTGTTCAACCGTATGCGGCCAAGAGTTTCAGACTCGGATAGCGATGATAGCGATTCAGGTAGTTTTCAATGCATGCATTTGACTTCAATCAATGGGATTAGCGATCCATGTCTGCTGTGTATTAATATTGAAGGGAAATTTATTCAGATGGAGGTTGATTGTGGTTCTTCTGTGACGGTGATGGGTCTTAACCAATTTAAAGCTCTTTTTGATAAAAAACTGAAAAAAACTGATAAAAGTTTAATTGTTGTGAATGGCTCTAAATTACGAATTGCAGGTGAAGCCAAAGTATTAGTTAAGTTTAAAGATATTGAAACTAATCTGAAAATTATTATTCTTGATTGTTCTCACAGTTTTATTCCTCTTTTAGGAAGAAATTGGTTAGATATATTCTATTCTGACTGGAGAATTTTTTTCACAAATTCCTCCTCGGTACAAAATTTAAACTCATGTTCTACTGAAGAAGTTATTAATGACGTGAAACAAAAATTTTCCAATGTTTTCAACAAGGACTTTTCTTCTCCAATTGTGGGTTATGAAGCTGAACTAATAATCATTGATGAAAAACCAATTTTTAAAAAGGCATATGAAGTACCTTACAGGTTGAGGGACAAAGTTTCCGAATATCTTGAGAACCTTGAAAAGCAAAATGTCATTACTCCAATTAAAAATAGCAAATGGGCCTCTCCAATAGTCATTGTTATCAAAAACGACAACGAAATTAGACTTGTGATTGACTGCAAAGTGTCTATAAACAAAGTTTTGGTACCTAACACTTACCCACTTCCAGTTGCTCAGGATCTTTTTGCTAAATTGGCAGGTTGTAAGGTTTTCTGCTCTTTAGATCTTGAAGGAGCATATACTCAACTATCTTTATCCGAAAGGTCAAGAAAATATATGGTAATCAACACATTTAAATGGCTTTTTACATATAATCGGCTTCCACAAGGAAGTGCATCTAGTGCAAGCCAATTTCAGGCGGTTATGGTTTTTTGCTATCTCGATGATGTGTTAATTGCTGGTTTAAATTGGGATGATTGCAAACAAAAGCTTTATTTGGTGCTGGAAAGGTTAGCAAAAGCCAATATCAAAATTAAACTGAGCAAGTGTAAATTTTTTGTTAATGAATTGGTATACTTAGGTCATACAATAAGCCAAAAAGGATTGATGACATGTTCGGATAAAATTTTAACTGTTCTGTTCGGATTTTGAACGAAACGATTTTTGAAATCTACTATTTTTTGTGTGTAGATCAAAACTAAAATACAAATTTTATTGTTACTCATTGTAGGGCTTCAATTTATAAGAAATTACTCACGATAAGTTTCGAACCTCGTGCAGATTTTTACACTGCCTTTCTGAATCTAGCTTATGAATCTCGCTTAAATCGTATCTCCTACGGAACCAAAACTAGTCAAATCGAGATCTATTTAGATAGGTTTAATTTTACTTACGGTCGATTATACAATATTAACTGTAACTCAATCTGTGATAACTTTCACCTGTGATACTAGATTTAAGCAATAGGATAAGTAGGAACAATTTTTAATTCAATTGCTGCACTTGTTAAATACGCATCAATTTTGCAAATCATTATACGAATGACAGGAGAAACCTTCAACGTCTCAGCTAAACTTCATTGGCGCCCGCTTGTAAGTTATTCGATAGGTGTTAGCTGCTCGGCGGTTCCCAACATGTTCAGAAAGCAAAAGCGCCAAATAATGTTAGCGAACTCAAATCATACTTAGGTAGGGTTGATAAATTATTACAACAAATTTATTCCGCATTTATCAAGCAAATTGTATTACTTGTACAATTTACTAAAAAAAGATGTCAAGTATGTTTGGGATGAAAATTGTGACAGAGCATTTAGAAAAGGTAAAAATTCCTTGCTTTCAGCGAATATTTTAGAATTTTACGATCCCAATAAGCCGATAGTAGTTGTTTCTGACGCTTCCGGCTATGGTTTAGGAGGAGTAATAGCACATATTGTAGATGGTTTTGCCATATGTTTATGCCTCTTTTTCGTTAAATGACGCTCAAAAAAAGTACCCTATACTTCATTTTGAGGCTTTAGCCTTGGTCTGCACTATCAAAAAGTTTCATAAATATCTATATGGTCAAAAATTTCAAGTTTTCACCGATCACAAACCATTAGTAGGAATTTTTGGGAAAGAGGGACAGAACTCAATCTTGTTACAAGACTTCAACGTTTCATTTTGGAACTCTCAATTTACGAATTTGAGATTCATTACAGACCTTCTCCAAAAATGGGAAACGCCGATTTCTGTTCAAGGTTTCCGTTAGATCAATCGATTCCTGAAGAACTTGATGTTGAATTTGTAAGAAGTATAAACTTTAGTAAAGAAAACCCAATTGATTTTGCTCAAGTCGCTAATGCGACTCAAGAAGATCCTTTGTTATCAACGGTTTTTACTTATCTACGAGATGGATGGCCAAAGAAAATGAGTAAACAATTCAGTGGTTTGTGCTCAAATCAGCAAAACTTAGAAATTGTAAGTGAATGTTTAATGTACCAAGGTAGAGTAGTAATACCACAAATTTTACAAAGTAGGGTTCTTAAACTTTTACATGCCAATCATGCAGGGGTGGTCAAAATGAAACAATTGGCGAGAGGCACTGTTTTTTGGTGTAATATAAACAAAGACATTGAAAACCTTGCAGCTAGTTGCGATATTTGCAACAGCAGAGCTGTGATACCTAAACAAAAAGTTGAGTCGATATGGACTCCAGCTTTAAGACCATTTAGTAGGCTACATATCGATTTTTTTCACTTTTTTAGTCACACTTTTCTTCTTATAGTTGATAGTTTTTCAAAATGGATAGAAGTAATCTGGATGAAAAGGGGTACTGATAGCGGAAAGGTTTTAATAAAACTAGTGGATTTTTTTTCAAGATTTGGGTTACCAGATATTTTGGTGTCAGACGGAGGTCCTCCTTTCAACTCACATGCCTTTATCATGTTTTTGGAAAACCAAGGAATAAACCTTATGAAAAGTCCACCTTATCACCCAGCCAGCAATGGTCAGGCTGAAAGGTTAGTGCGTACCGTTAAAGATGTTCTGAAAAAGTTTTTTCTAGATGCAGAGTACTCACAACTGAACTTAGAAGATCAAATCAGTTTATTTCTTTTCAACTATAGAAACTTTCTATCAAGTGATGGGAAAAGTCCATTTGAAAAAATATTTTCCTTTAAACCAAAGACCTTATTTGATTTAATTAATCCTACAAAGCATACTAAAATTTCAAATAAAAACTCATTAAGAGATGATATAGTGGTACCTAACAAGGTTGCGGCTTTTCCCAAAAGGGTGGTGGTTGATCCTCTAGATGAACTAGCTGAAGGTGATGAGATTTGGTATCAAAACCACAATCCGCACAACCCAGCTAGATGGATAAAGGCTACATTTTTGAAACATTTTTCACCCAATACAATACAGATACTTGTTGGAAACGCAGAGGCAATGGCCCATCGACATCAAGTCCGGACAGTTGAGTTGGAACATCGGGTGGTACGGCCAAACGTCTGGAACGCTATGAACAAAAAAATGACTCAAACGAACGATAATGATGAGAGGCTGAGACAAGTGGCCAACCCCAGAAAGCGTAAGCAACAAGAGTCACTGGCAAATTCCGGAGACACACCTGAGCCACGACGGTCAAAGAGGATTAGAAAGCAGAACAAGGATGAAGATTATGAATATTAAGTGAATTGAATTTTGAATTTTATGAAAGCTTATAATTACAAATTCTGATCGATAACTGTTGATCGAATTTATTTTTTTAAAGGAGGAAAATGATGTTATGTCCATTGAATTAAAATTAATATCGTGACGGAGACTTACATCTCTTAGTGTGAAACCAGACGTATGGATTTATAATAAATAGCTGACGAATGAGAAGAGCAGGTCTCTTATCATTCGTACAGCCTCACTACCACAACCCTGAGTATTATCATTCTACCTCGAAATATCTAAACTATCCATTTGACAGCTGAGTATTTCAGTTGATTTCCTTTCGTGAGGCAGACACATCAATATAGACCGTTTTATTGGAATGTTACTGGACACAAACTGGCAAATACTTTTCGAAGAATATTGCTGCACAACTTTCTATGATCATCTCTGGGATGTCTAACGCATTCACACGTCGCCTAAACGATTACACCGGCACCAGCCTTACTAACTCTTTGGTGGAGTTCAGAGTTACTGTAAGGCCGCAACTTAGTTCGCAATGCCCGAAAACGCTACTTTCGAGGCCGAACGGACCAAAACAAGTCAATGCTCTCAAGGCTAGAGATTGGATATTCGACCTTTCGAAACGCTGTATTCAACCAATACATTTCTAATATCGAACGCAACGTGAAACAAGATCCTTCGACATTCTGGAAATACATCAACAGCCACTTTACTAACTGTATACTATCGTCTGTGACGCTTCAAGGACGCACATCGGTAAGCATCAATGAGTCAGCTGACTTGTTTGCCGAATTTTTTTAGCAGCGTGTCACTTGGTCACTCCTGATTGTACCAATGTGTTTTCCAAAGTCTTAGAAGTCCTGATATACGAGAGAATCCATTCAGCAGCCACTCCAATACTTACCGATGTCCAGCACGGGTTCATCAAGAAACGATCAACCTTCACAAACCTAATGACCTACGTCAGCGATTTGCGGAATATGCGGTTTGAGCAGCCTACCACACTGTCCACAGCGAAAGACTCTTAAGATTAAGAAAAAAAAATTATCCACTACGCATTGCGTTCATTCCCAGACAACCATTTGGTGAGTATTTCGAGTTTTCAACACAAATATACGTGCAAATATACGTGTAAACATATCGTGTATGATGCAGCAAAACCAGTATATACGTATCATTTTGTATTGAATTACGATTTGCATGATTTGTCATGCGGATCATTTACGACTACCCTGAATCTTTTTGGAATATAGTACATACTATGACAAATTACATCATCATATAGATGATTCAGGTTGTAATCTTGTAGGTCTTCGCTCAATATGCGATTGGGAATATCTTCATAAACGACATTTTTTGTAATAATATGGAAAGTTTGACGACTTGTTTGGTCGTCTTCTGCGACTTGAGTGCAGGGCTTTTTTTTCCGTCAGTTGAATAAAAATAAGATTATTTCAAAGAAAAGCGTTTTTTGCTGTCAAATTCAAGTTTATATCGTACAATTTATTATTTGCCTGAATGCTGAATTTTTTCAACGTTCATGAAATGTTTGTAGTACCTGGACTTGATCCCCTGACGATACGATCTGCAGCTCATGATGGTTCCTCGACGCTATCTGGAATATATAAACTCAAGGGGATTTGCTTCAAAGGCATTAAACCAAAAGCAAACCGTATATTTCTATAACTAAAATCTTTTAAATCGTAGAACACGTCATCGATGATCTAAAAATAGACCAAGATTTTGAAGCCTTAAATACGATTCCAATCATCGATGTCTTATCATCATAAACAATTTTATTGAACTTATTAGTATTCTTTTGCGGTTGGCAGCAAATACGTTTTATGAAAATCAGACGTGCGAATTAATTTGCATAGGTATACGATAGCATGCACATTATTACGAATCAATGCAGTTATGTACGATTGTATAGCATATATTTCCAAGTGGCAAGCATAGTTGCGGGCTAATATTCTGTTTTTCAGTTTACAAGTTTTGTTTAAATAACGAGAAATGTTATTGTTTCTGTCAAAAATATATTCACGAAATTCAAACAAATAACAGGACAAACATAAATGCTATCACAGAATGAGTAATGCTTTTGAAACATACTTCGGGTGTAAATGTTTCGCCGCCGCACTCAATGTGAACACTCTGGGAAGAACTTTTATTACCAGCAAATACCTTAGTACTTTTGTATCGCTAAACTAATCCACTGTAGGTACCACTCTTTGGACATTTTATATTTTTTTCTTTGAAAATATAATCTCCCATTTTAGCAATCTTGTTTTATAGAAAAATGGACTTTTTGCTAAGATCTAACACCTGGTTGTTATGATAATATAAATCGTATTTCATGTTAAAAAAATCTTAATTTCGAATTTCGAAAAATCTGTCAATCACGGCTGATCATTGTATATCGGTCATTTCACGGATTTTTTTTTGCGAATTGTCGTACACGAAGGTCGAGTTCATATGTACATAAATACGAGTTTCTCTTCTTGACGTAATAAAATCATGCAATGCAATTAAATACGATAGAGAATATGCATAGGGCACACATTGTAGGTGCAGATATACGAAAATGAGTTTAAATAACATTCGGTATACGATTCAATCTGTAAAATCAAATACAACTTTTGGTTGTCTGGGTTGCCATGGCAAGATCCCGTGCGGTTACCACCCTATTCTGAGAGGTGTGCCCAGCTATCTTACAACCGCTTTGAGCCAAAGAAGAATTTTCTACAGCGCCCCTCGTCTACGGTATCCGGACAAATGCCGTTGACTGCCCGAAATTGCTCAAGAGATTGAACTTGTACGTTCCAGCACGCCGACTGCGTAATCGAACCATGTTTTGGTTGCCAAGAAGCAGGACAGTTTCCGGACAGAATCACCCCCTCTTTCGATATTATGAGTTCAATGAAAATTTGGGTGGATTTAGTTCATAGTGCATTGTTTACATCTTCCATGTTTTAAAGTCCTGTGATCAAAACTAGTAGAAATGGAGTCTAAAGAACAGTTCGTGTGTGATAAAACCTTGCGCATTCATCACGAGAACAAGGATCTCTCGCATCGTTCCATCGTTAAAACGCTGGGAATTGCGAATTCTACAGTGTCGCGAGTGATTAAGCGATTCGAGGAACGATTGACCACACCGATCGGAAGCTCAGAAGGAAAAAGTATTCTGTACAACACCAAAAATCACAACCGCGTAGTAGGAGCCTTCAACCGAAACCCGAACGCCTCCGTTCGGGATGTGGCTAAGAAGCAGCACCTAAGCCGAAGTTTTGTCCAGAAGGCCAAAACTAAGGCTGCGCTTTGAACGTTCGAGGCACAAAAGGCCCCTAATCGCGACGAGAAGCAGAACAAGTCCGCCAAAACCCGTGCCAGAAATTTTTACCTCAACATGCTGACGAAAGTTGAATGCTGCATCATGGACGAGGAAACATATGTGAAGGCCGACTTCAAACAGATCCTCGGCAACCTGTTTTTCACGGCCAAGGATAAGTTCAGCGTTCCGGAGCATGTCCGCACTCAGAAGATGTCTAAATTTGCGAAGAAATTCCTAGTTTGGCAAGCCATCTGCACGAGCGGGAAGCGGAGTGCACCTTTCGTGACCCAGGACACGATGAACGAGCATGATGACACGATGTACATGAAAGAGTGCCTCCAGAAGCGGCTGCTCCCTCTTCTGAAGGCCCCCATCGCTCCAACAATCTTCTGGGCAGATTTGGCCTTAGGCCACTACTCCAAGAACGTACTGAAGTGGTATGCGGATAATAGAGTCAATTTCGTGCCGAAAATGTTCAACCCTTCCAACATTTCGGAGCTCCACCCCATCGAGAAGTACTGGGCGATTATGAAGCAGCACCTTCTTATACGACCTAAGGTAGTGAAGACAGTCGAGGGACTGAAGAAAGTATGGGTTTACATGCAAAAAACAGTTGATTCACAAGTTGTGCAGGATCTTATGGCCGGGGTTAAGGCCAAGGTGCGGGCATTTACGTATGAACTGTAAATAAAATACGAGTAAAATGATAAAATGAAGTATAATAGTTTTTTCCCAATCCCTGAAAATTTGATGGCAATCGGATGAAAACTTAATTCCTATGTAATTTAATTAAAAACTAAACTTAAATAACCTGTCTAGTATATGACAATAGTCAAAGACTTCAGAAATTAATGAAATAAAAAAAAAACAAAAATTAGCAGCATTGAAAAGCCATTGTCAAAATATATTTGAATTCAATAAAGCCAGCTGGTTCAATTTGTGATATTGGAGATGTAAAAGTCACTATGATCGATGAGTGAAAAAAGTTCAGCCTTACCGGAAAATTTATTGCATCATTTAGCTGAAATTTCATACATTTACTAAAATCCGTGAGCCTATAAAAGGCATCATAAAAAAAGAACATTGAACATTGTACACATAAGTTAAATCAATAAAATATTTAAAAAAAAAAACAAAATAAAGATCTTCTCCGAAGTATTCATAAATTCTTAAAGATATTTTCCAAATTCTCAAGGCACTCTTGAGCACTGTACAGGAATAAAATTTGAAAAAAATTAAATAAGGTATCTCTGAACATCTTTTGTGCATCGCGATTGACCCAGTTTTTCGAATTATTAAATTTACCTGACTCATTCTCCCCCACTAGCAACAACTCGCTCGCCAAAAAATTTGCATAAGTATGAAGGTCGCCCCTAATCTCCGATTGCAATCTCGAAATTTACGCACGTCCCACCACCTCTTCATTTCTGATTGCAAACACAGGCCCCGACTTGCTCCAGGAATTTATTTCGAGCCTTCTTTTTGATGAACGTTTACTCGTCCCGGACAACCAATATGAAGATGTTGTTTACAATTTCTTGGAATCAAAAATTCACATAGGCGCTAAAGAGGGACGCGAATAAATTTTATATGCAGCAACAGTTGTCAACACTCGGAAAGATGAAAACACACCACAGTCATAATCATTCGTTAAAGGTTTGTAGATAATCAATAACTTGCTGCTTATTCAGACTGTTTATGCTACAAGCATTCCTAGAGTTTTGATCAAGATTCAAGATTATCTGATGAACCCAAACTCAATTACTATAAAAAAAACTAACTTAGCAACAAGAGTAGGTTGCAATTATAATTAAATTTTTCGATTCAAAACCTCAAATTGACAAATAATAATTTCTACGATTTCAAGCATAAAGAAGAAATATATGATTTTTGAAGGTGTCTAAACTATTCCAGAAATAAATTATTCCTCTCCCTAAAGGATTTTCTGGTATGCACTTTGAAATAAATTTACACCCTCGTCACGTACCTCATAACTTAATGGCTGTATTAGGCACCGAAAGTGGGATAGCGCAGTTCATAAAAGAAAATTGTAGCGCACTGCAAACCCCACAGCACAACAATTTGGAATCAAACTCCGATTCCCGAAGGAATTCCTCCTTGATTTGCATTGCACGGGGAATCTTGCAAGGTGTAAAAATAAAATGTGCAAGCCAGCATTTTATGTCTATTTTATCTTCGTCCCGGAGAAGATGTGCTAAAATTCCAATCAGGTTTCAGATGTTTGTTTTACAATCCGTCTTTGTAGTAACGTAAAAAAATCCAAAAAGGCATAGCTAGAGGCGCTGCAAGTGATGCACTAGAATCAGATGGATTCAAGTGTTTTCAGGAGTAAAAATGGTTTGCATCTGAAGGCAACACCTGCTGATTGCCAATGAAGTTCCATTTTATTGCAGGAGTTGGTTGCTTTCATCAGTGCTAAACCAGTTTTCGCTGTTCGTTAGCATGTGCGGTTATCAAATTTAATGTTTACACCAATTCCTCCCTAGCTTCAATGCAAAGCCATTCGACTTTTCTGATTTGGGTGCTAAATTTGTCAATTAAACCAGAGTGGCGCCAAAGTTTGCCTTCCCGTTCAAACGTCTTAATTCAAAACCCAACCTCGGAACCGGAACTTCATCAACAACCGAAATGCGTGTTGGTAACTGAATCTCACATGCCCACATGCATGCATCCTCACCGCCTAGAAAGAAGACGGAGAACCAAAGGAGGAAGGGGTATTTTCTAAAGTTTTCCGGATTTACTGGTAGCGTCACATCCATGCCGTAAGAGTATATCTTCAACAGTCGACGGTTTCCTCTAATTGTAATTGACTTAACGAGCTGTTTGTTCGTCATTTGCCGCGCCTGAGGGGAGAGGTGTACCGAGTACTAGGGTTTCGATTTTCCGTGCAGCTAGCATAAGGAACATGAACTTCTGTGTGAGGTACTAGGCAAGTAGAGCCAGACTTTATCATCCAGCCATCGGGGAAGATTGCTTTCGATATGGAATGTGTGCTCGTGTAAAATGAATCCTCTCAACGGAGCGCTATGTCGGGAGGGTCATATTCGTTTAATTCGAAGCTCCATATTTTACCGTAGTGCTTTGTTGAAATATGAAATATTACCGTAGATTCAGTGATGAGTTAAAGCAAGTTCAAGCCACGGCGAGCCACAGTGTATCCACAGTTTGCTAGACTGGGTCCATAGGTACGATTGCAAAACTCCTGCACAACACTTCTACTCCCTTAACTTAAGCTGAAGCCTCTGGCCATAATTCCCATACAGATCTGCAGTGATGAGAGAACTCGTGCTATTTAGTGCACTCCATGGCCTAATTCATTAACGAGATCACTCTCTCGACAAAACGACCTTTGCTCTTTACAATGACCTCTCCACGTGATGACTCGAGGTCCACACTTTTGCCCGTCGTTTACCGTTCGGGAGCAAATTATCATAGACTCACGCCTCAAGGACCCACCTTTTCTCAAACGCCTCAAGATTCGATATCTGCTTATGATGAAATCCACACTATGATCAACTACCCGATTTGTGATTCGGTTTCAGAAAGTCTCGATACGCACCACTTCTTCCGCGCAGATATGACGGTGAACTCTTGTGGGTTTTGTGGTAGTTCTCCTAGCCGTACATCTGCAATCATCAGGATAATAGACAGGTTTCCACTTTGAACCACGGAGACATGGAACTACAACCCAGCAGGTAGGACTGCAATACGCAGCAATTCACGGCTAGCCACCGCGTCTCCTCAGTTTGCTACTCTGCGACCTTGGATGCAATAGGACGACTAATGATATATTCCACTTATCCCTCCTACTCCTTAAAATCCACAGGTCGCCGATGACCTTGGTTCCCACCTGGAACTGTTTTTACACTATCATTTTATAGTGCTCTTCACTGTAGTACGACTACGTTTGACACCTCTTGTGGCGGACTCCTTTCCATCCGCGTGTTGGCAAGTGACTATTTTGCTTAACTACTCGATTTGCAAATTG
Source organism: Uranotaenia lowii (assembly GCF_029784155.1). Classification (NCBI taxonomy): domain Eukaryota; kingdom Metazoa; phylum Arthropoda; class Insecta; order Diptera; family Culicidae; genus Uranotaenia; species Uranotaenia lowii. The sequence goes on along the minus strand of NC_073691.1, from coordinate 149,856,141 downwards.
GATCTAGTCGGTCTCGAAGCAAACGTCGACAGCCTTTCCACAAACATCCCCGAACGCGTAGGTCGTACTGTGTCTCGTCTGACACCACCTCCGTCTCACACATCTTCAAGTGTTGACTTATAGTCATCACTTTGCGCAACTACTCGTTTTACGAAACGGGTCTAGGAGGTCCTGAAATGCAAAACGAGTAGTCAAACGTACACCTCTGATACTGCTACCTGGCAACACATCTTTGCTTTCGTCCATGGAAGGCAGCCCTGAGCAAGCAGTGTAATCTGTTGAAGCTTCGCAGCGTGCAGCAGCTGATGAGCCTGCGTGTTATCAGCGCATACCGAACAGTGTCCTCGGTAGCTGCTGATGTTGTGGCAGGGTTCATACCCATCTCGATCTTGTTAGAGGAGGCACGAGCACATGCACATGCTCGATGTGCGGAAACATGCCAGAGAGGCCTCGATGTTCAACTGGCAGCACCAGCGGGACAGCTCGTAACGCGACCGATGGACACATCGCTTGATCCCTAAAGTCTGATTTTGGATGGATCGGAGTCATGGAGTGGTGGATTTCTGCATGACGCATTTATTGACGGATGCTTCATGCAGTACCACCATCGGTTTTGACATGTGGCATCGCCATTCTGTCCAATCTGCGGTGACACAATGACAACTGTCCGAGGTTCAAAAGAGTACGTACTAACATGCTTGCCGCCTGCGCACTAGACACGACAACCGACAACATCGTGCAGAGGATGTGTCAGTCCGAGATTGTTGTAGGGTGACTCCTTCGCCGGGGAGCATCTGAGAAGTGTGCGTCCGATCCTAGCAGTACAGCATACAAAGATAAGACTTAACCTTCTGCGTATGCCGAGCTCTTAGGTATGTCGTGAACGTTGTGTAGGATACCTCCGACGCCGCGGAGTATCCGAGTATCCGAGTCCGTGCTCCCTATGACGGAAGCTGCGGGAATAAGACTTGACATTCTTCGCAGCCAAACTTGTAGATAGAAGAGTATTCCCGCCGCGGAATACTCTCGGATAGATTGACTTCACGTCGTCAAGGGTGAGTCACTTGAGTCGGTGTAGGATGACTTCTTCGCCGGGAACTATCCGAGTAGTATCGTAAAGTCCCGGACATGTGCTGTTACAGGCGCGTGTCCAGGATAAGATGCTCTCTACCGGCACACGGACGGCATGGAGGAGAGGGCCACAAGTCGTTAGAGGAGAGGTCATTGGTCTCTAGCAGCGATCGCAAACAGAGGCGGAGCGCACGATAGCTGTAACCAAGCGAGCCTCGAGTCACGAGTAAAGGCCGGACCTCGAGTCGTCAGAGGAGAGGCCCGTAGTCTTAAATCGTACAAGAGGCAGAGTATATATGCTGAAGTAGTACGAGCAAACGAGTATTGCCGTGGAGCGCTTTGCGTGCGTATGGTCTGCCATCGCGGGCATAGCCTTCGTTGCAGGTCCAGATTGGAACAATGGCCAGAGGTCCCAGGTTGACTTTATGGTGTAGGGGTACAAAGTATCATGAGTCACCAATTACACTCATGGACCCAGAGTAGCAAACTGGAGGGACGCTGTGGCTCGCTGTGCCTTGGAATGCAATCTGTAAAAAGGATTTACCACCTGGGTGATCAACTAATAAAAAAAATCTTTGCCTTTGGCCGGTTGTTCAACCTCCTCGTGGTCTAGAGCGGAAACATGTCTGTAAACCTGACGATTGAATCTTCACGGCTACATAAAGAATTATCACTAAACTCACTATAGGCCGTCGGCAGATCCTTGCCAGATCCTTGGTACCAGATAGCAGATTTTTTTTAACAAGATGGAAATTTAAATTCAAACCATAACAGCCGGGTGTTTGCTGCCGTGAGTGGGTTCGTTCCACTAAAACCACCTTGGGCTTCGTGTGCCAGATGTGCCCCTTGGTTTCACCCTATGATACTACATCAAGGGGTAGGCCGTGCTCATGCACTTATACATCTCACCCTTTTCCTCTTTCTCAATTTTGGTCTTTCTCCTTTATCCTCTTTCTCCTTTTTCCTCCTTTTCTTTTTCCTCTATCGCCAACTTCAGACTGGTGCGGAAGACCCCGAGACGTGTGCCGGTTAGGTAAAGTTGCCCGCACAATAGCCCGTTTGACGTCGCGTCGCGTCAGCGTCACTTTGACATTTCATTTTGGGGATACCATTTTCAGTTTGAGCCACCACAATGGTGCGTCGCGTCAGTGACAGCATTGTACTAAAACGCGAAACTTGTTCTACACAGCAGCGTTCTCCAGCGTCGACGTTCAAGTTTTGAAAAAAATCGAATCGTACAATCTTGATGAATAACAACGTTAATATTTATTTTTCTCATTAAAATTTATTTTACATAATGATGAGATCATTATGTAAAATATATTGTGGCGTAGATTACTAAACTTTGTTTTTTTTCGTTATCGTTTTCCAAAAATGATAATAAATTTTACGAAGCATTTGTTGTTTGGCACCCTGAATTTTGTCTCAAAAATTCTGGAAAGCTTTGTCAGTGGACGCTGTATTGTGCTGCAAAAAAATTCCAGTGCGTCGCGTCAGCGTTTTAGTACTCAACGACAGCGTTGACAGCTGACGCGACGCGACGTCCGACGTGCTATTGTGCGGGCGCCTTAACGCTTTCTTAGTAACTCATGCCCGTCACAGCATCCATTACCCCGGGGACCTCGAAAAGTTTGCCGCTTATGTAACGCTTTCAAAGTAACTCGCGCCCGTCACAGCATCCACTCCCGCAGGATTTCTAACCACCAAGGTATGGCCGATTGAGAAACTACTAAGCTAGATACCAGTATCCAGTTGTTTTACCAGCCGGGCCCAAAGAAATTCTGGGAGCGAGAAAGAAAAGAGGGAGAATTCCCAGATTTGGAACGTGTGGCTAAACTGAGCGGCTAACTTGAGTAAGAGAGCGTCACCCGCTTTTTGATGTGACGGGGCCCCCAGGAAATACACCCGTCACCCGAATATGGGTGCCATGCCATGGCGACAAACGTGTTAAGACTATCCTAGACCCTCCTCGTATAATGAGTAATTGCACAATGTGAAATCAAGGAGAAACCATGTAGAATGTAGAATGGAGTGGACCCGCCTCCTACCAAAAAAAAAAAAATAATCCAACGCAGCCAATCAAAAAAGTCGCACAAGTATATTGACACATAGCACCAGATGGCAGCACCTCTCACGCCTAAGAAGGCGGGATTAGACACGCTAGCAGAACATGGAGGCTGAGTTGCTGAAGAGAAGCCGGAAAAAGGGATTGAGAAGCAAGGGGGCCACGGAAGCCCCAGCCTTTAACAAAATTGTCATTTTTAAGTTACAACCCTGAGCGCGTACTACGGTTAGATATCCGGGTGGTGGGGGGCGGGGGTGAGGATAGTGCCATAAGCTTGTTTGTTAGTGTGCAGGGATCTAGAAGGTAACTCAAGATCCGGAACATTATTTGTATGCCCAACGGCTTGCCACCATTTTGTTCCCTCTATCTCCGTAAATTACCCTTTGAAGACCGGTAAAAGTTCCCGAAGTAGCTTTCCTGAGCGTCAATCTCATCTTTACCACTCGAAGTGACCACCAATCCTCGCCATCCAAGGACATTTGATACAGCAGGAGGCGTCTTTAAGTTTGGCGTCGTGCAGCAACGACAACGCGTTGCGAGCTACGTAGGCGTGCGAACCCACCAAACCCGCATAAAGCAGGGATCATCTGTCTGACTTTATGGCGCAGGGGGTACAACGTTACCTGTAACAATGTATCATGAGTAATTCAATGGCACCCATGGACCCAAAGTTGCAAACTAGAGCGACGTAGTGGCTCGCCGCTCCTTGGAATGCGATCCGTATATGTGATATACCACCTGGGTTAACAACTAACGAAAATAAAGAAAGTGCGTAGCCGTCTGCTCGTTTTAAGGGGACTTCCTGGTGTGGTTACGCAAAGTGTAATTCTCAACTCAACATGAGGAGGCGACAGGCCCCCAGACTTATTTGAGGAAAGTCAGATCCTGAGTCGTGGAAAGTTTAGGTTGTTGCTGAGGAAAATGGATTCGTATCGAGTACGTCGTTAAGCGCACTAGAACGAGAAAGCCTCCCACTTCAGGTGAAGTTGATCGACATTTCGATTTGGGAACCAAGGTCTGCGGGTCGAGTTTAAGGTTATGGAGTAGTAGATACTTCTTCGCAACTTCGCAACTTCCCAAAGAGGATTGGAGGAGTCTTATTTCTTAAAAACTTCTGAAAATATCTTCTGGTTTTTTTTTTTTTTTGTCGAAGATAACGTATGTAGTATGTTTTATCAAAAGGCATCCTGCACCTGCATATACAGTTTGACCAGTCCAGCGATGGTCTTTGAATAGTTTACAGATTAATTGACAGATTGTACCCGTGATAAAAAAAAAGCCTCCACTCTCCGTTCTTCGGTGGATTTTCAAGAGATCCCTCGAGGAGCGCCTTTAAAACAACACGGTTTGAAATCTTCAGCTAGTTTCCTTTACTTCCGAAATGATTTGTTTCGGCGTGCAGTGGATAGAATTTCATACAAATTGATCGCCACAGGCGGCGTTTTCTTGGAGTTCGTACTGGAAATGCAACCATACGAAGGCACCACAAACGCAGCATCCCTCCATAGCTGTTGGATTCGCAAAACTTATCCAGTAGGTAACAACATACAGTCATAGATTTAGCTCTACAGGGCCAAGAGCGCTAGGAAAAGTTTTTGGTACCGATCCAAATGCGAAAATTGTTTACAGAGATGTTGTTTGTTATTTTTGGCATCTCTACCAACACTTACATCCATATTTGAATGGACGTAAGTGCATGTGAGTTTGTGTGTTCCTGTCTGTGTGTTTTTATTTAGCAACAACAGTCGAAAAACCATTCCGCCATCCAGTATGGGAGGATGCACATTTCCCCTCCATCCCCAAATTTTATGCAACGTTAAATCCGAAGCCTTGGGTGGTCTTGCTCATCTACTGACTGAATCCAGGCGCTTGAATCCGCACAACTTGAGCGCCTATTCTTATACCCAACGGCACCAGAAGCTGTTGATTAAAGTTAATTTATGGAATTAGGGAACTGAAAACTGGAAAGTTTTAATAACGCATGGCGTCTGGCTGTTGCCATTTTCTTGGGATTTGCAATTAAAAGCAAACATCAGTCGGAAGCCGTACGTATGTAGTTGCCATACCTTCATGCATGTATCCATAGAGCTGATGGGCTTCCGGAGAAGGATTTTCTCCAGGACGTGTTGTAATCTTGCTCCGGTACATGGGTGCTTTCGGAAAGTTTATCTCGATTTCCATGGGGTCGGGTGAGCGCCTTTCCAAGCGTGACGGGCGAACTTTTTGTTGATGTTGTTGTGTTTTCCACTCGAGATTGCACTTGTTATGGAAATCCTTGCAATCAACGGAGTGAGAAACCGAAAATCGTTGTTTCCCTGCTTGGAGCTCTATAATTACTACTCTGCTTGTTTCGATATGTGTATTGCAAATACGGCACAGCACGTTCGAAAACTATGGCAACAAGTATTCTTTTGCATAATTATGAGCAGTAATTCAACCGTACTGACTCAATTATATTGAAATGTTACGACTAAAAGCAGGAATTTGACAACGTAAGACATGTAAACGTAATCATCTGTCATCTGTCTGTGGCGGTCCCGTCATTAGTCTATCTGGAAGAACAGAGTTTTTTGAACAAGCCAACGTTATAGATTTTTTTTAGCAACTTCATGTCCTTTCCCATACATCACCGAGAGCATGTGAATGAATGAATGAATGGTGCCTTCCAATATGTTATGGCAGTGGTACGCATGGAAAAAGAAATTTCCTTCGGTTGGTTTGTCATTCATTCATGTCCTTTTGGATTCTGCTGAGGTGGTCATCGGAAGGTTTATGCGTCGGAAATGATCGAAAAAAGAAAACCCGAAAGATTTATGTCCTACGACGGGGTCAAAACGTCAGTTAAATCGTTGCCCTGATGCTGTCATCAGTTCAATGGTTTTGTTAGAAAAATGTGAAATCGATGGTTTCGCCTGACAGTATTGTGGGCACGTTAGGACAGCGGAGTTTTGTATGAATGTTTGAGGAATTTTTCCCAAATATCAGTTTCAACCCGAACAGCTTTGAAGAGAATGGTGTTGTTTTAAAATGCCCTTCAAGCCTGCTTCAAAATATACTAAGAACTCACATTTATAAAACATCTTGAATTTAATTATGGTTGAAAAATTATGGATATTAGAAATGCTTAAAACCGATTGTTTATTTTTTTTTTCTTAATCTGATGAACTGTCATTTATGCACAAAAGTATTTTATTTTGCTTCTAAACATACGTCATGTTTAAAAAAAAAATAAAAGGTAATTTAGTATGTTGAAAGAAAATATCAATATTGGAAATTATGAACGAAATAGGATCAACCGGATTTTTCAGATCTTCCAAGGTTCTCTAGTGGCTTCCTAGTTTGCTTTTCGAAATCTCAGTTTCAAAGAACCGGACCAACTAAAGCTTAGTTCATTTAGAAATTGGACACTTTCTATTGCTGATAGCTTATTTCCTATAGTTATCGGACCCACAAAATTTTGGCAGCGTTTTGTTGCCTGTGAGAAGCACTATCTGACCTATTTTTATTTTTTAATTTAAAATTAACGCATTTTGGAGATATTTACGACACGAGAAACAAATATTTTGCACAGTTTCCTTCAAAATCCATCATTATAAAATCGATAGCCGGCAAAATCGTCGGCTATTAATCTGTCCGTGAGTTAAGGTTAAGGGTCATCAGGGAAGCCAAGGTTCTCATCAATTTTTTATTTTGAATTAGCAAAAACCAAAGTGTAGATCGTTTAAATTTCCCGCAATTTTTTCCGCTAAGCTAAAAGTATTGCCTAGCTATGAGTCATTATTACTTAACCTCAAACAAGAAAATTTTTGCTAGTTCCAGAGCTGTATAGCCGGTAATGAGACAGGTGATTTCTCATAAAAACCCTCATTCAAACAAATTCCAGCGGTTGAATCCTATAACATTTTTGATCGTGGAAAGGTCCCTAGCAGATTATAGTATGTATTCGCTGGTTGATTTGTAAAAAATATAATGATTTGCCAAGACTCTGCTTCTGTGGAAAAAAAGTTCAAAACAAAAAAATTGGTTGCTGCTGTTTTCAAAAGCTTAAAAAATACTCTTGTTTGTATATTTAGCAACCTACGATCTTAACTAACCGATTATAATTAAAATTCAATCTCATGATGGTTTTGCTTCGTTTTTTAAAATTTTGCAGTTAAACGTTTTACAGTAGCATAAAAAAACAAGTTTGCAATCTCGAAACAGTTTAACAGTTTTTCGAAAGAGAAGTATTGGGCTTAAAAGTAGCGAAAATTGTAGAAGGAGGATGCAGCTACCCAAAATACAATTTTGACGAAGTATAAGTGGAAAAAACTGATAAAGAACATGACTAAAAAGATAACCTTTGTTTACATTCTAAGTATTTCGATCAAATGGATGGTTTTTTGGATACACGCATTTGAATTAACTGTCCCATTTCTAAATGAGCTAAGCTTTATTTTGCCAAATTTATTATTTCAAGAAAATTTGATCGAATAGCTAACAAGTTTTTGGATTTTTTATTAAAACGCTAAATTTATTCCAAAACTTTATCATTGGTTTCCTTTAAACTTGTCTCTTACCCTCTACTAAATACTCATTCAAAACAGACTAAATTCGGTCTGGCTATCGGCTTTCGACAATTTTTAGCTACATAAAACTAATGCAAAAGTTCAATTTAACCATATTTAGTTAACCATTGATCAAGGAATATTTAACGAAGGTAGTGCCAAGGCAGCCCAGCTCTAGTATGGGTACAGCCTGTGACGTCATAATCACAAAAATCTTTTTATTTACTTGGAAACTTGCCTTTTTCGTTGATAATTCGAAGAAACTGATGGAAATGTTTCACTTTGAAAACATTTTATTCTAGAAGAATTCTTGCTCTTCAAGATCGCTACAAAAAAGTTGCATTATCGAAATTTTTTTTCAAAATAGACCATCGAAATTCTAGAAAATGTGGATTTCTCCCACTCAAATTTGCCAAACTTTTACATTAGTTCAAAGTTTTCAGTGCAGTTTGAATTCTTCGTTACAATAATGTATAAAGTAATTAAAACACACATTTTTATACAAAACACAATCTTCTTTTGGCGTTTTAGTGAACTGAGTTAAAACTCATTAATTGATGCTTACCTACATAAGAATTGTATCTGGTAAAGCGGTTGGTTAAAAATCATGAAAACCAGTTGAACACTCAATAACTACCAGCTAGACTAAGGTTGCCAGAATTTTTTGAGCACGTATCCGGGCCGGTAAATCCAGTCAATTTTATATAAAAACCTGGCAAAATCCAGGCATTGGATTTCAAAGATAATGACCCAAAACCGGGCAATATCCGGGCAAATTCTATCAGAACCCAGAAATTACTCCCAAAAAATCAAGAAAAACAATTGAAAAAAAAAAATTTCATCAAAACTCATCGACAGATTTTCAATCAAATTTTTTAACTTCCGAATAACGTTTCATGATTATTTTCATAAAAAATGACCAAAAAACTTCGTTTTGGAGACAAAATTAAAAAAAAAATAACAACACAGTTTGATTTTATTGTTTGATTTGCCAAATGAAATGAATAAATCCGGGCAAAATCCAGGCATTTTTTTATGAAATCCGGGATACCGGGCCGGGCCGGATAGTTCCCAAATTTTGTATTAAATATCTGGGCAAACTCGGATAAAACCGGGCAACCTGGTAAGCTTAAGCTAGACCTTTTAAAAGTAGAACTTTTCTTCATTTTTGCACGTTTTAGCTTCAAGGTGACATTTTGTTCATACCTAGAATAAGAAAAAAAACATAGTACAATCTTTAAAGGAACAACAATCTTAATAACAAAGTGAAATAGTTGTAAGGATTGTAAAATGAAATTTGAATTGATTTTCATTATAAAACGTGCTTTTCTTTGCAATTTCTGCTATTCGTATATAAATTTTCGATACAATCGTTTTTGTGACGTCACAAAAAAAAAAATTCCAATATGGCTCTCGGCACCAGAGGTGCCAGGTGTCCTGATTTATCAGGATTTGTCCTGATTTTCGATAGACCGTCCTGATTTTTCAAAAACTCTTGATTTGTCCTGATTTTCTACAATTGGTCTCTAAAATGTCCTGATTTGTCCTGATTTTCATAAAAAACTTCTCAAATATAATCGAATTTGTAGCTAAACTATAAGAAAATCGAATAAATAGGTTATGAAATAGATAAACCCATTCAACAGATGGTAATCTTCGGTTCAGCGATGATATTTAAATGGTGTTTTTCGATATGAACTACAGGCCAGTCAAGAAGCTGCTGTTGTTGCATAAATCAAGGCGTTTACAGCACCTGTATTGCGCCTTTATTTATGCAATTTAGGCAGAAATCCTAAATATTTTCAAGAATCAAGAGGTGTCCTGAAAAATCCTGATTATTAGCTTCGCGATGTCCTGATTTTTGACGAAACCACCTGGCACCCCTGCTCGGCACTACCTTGTTTGAATATTCCTTGGCCATTGATGAACTAAAATAAAACTGAGGCATCTTTTCAAAACACGCATCAAATATTTTAAAATTAAATTTCCAGCGTAGTTATTCAAGCCCGCTTGACTTTTTCTGCATGAAATCATGTATGCCATGGAGTGCAATTTTTTCTATTTTCTCTTGATGGAAAAAAATCTTCTGAATGTTCATGAACGCTAAAATTACAGGAATTTTAAAACTATAGTAAAAAAAAATTTTGAAGTCTTTGTTATTTAAAAAAAAAAGTGTTAAATTTGATTTTCATTCCAAAATTGCAAAAGTTGAAAAAAAAAAAGAAAAGTGAAATAAATCGAAAGCATAATAAATTGATAGCCACATCCCTACTCATCGAGAGCACCATCATAAGTTTCGTGCCGATGTTTCGGGAAAATATTATACCGAGTATAATTATAATAAGATGCCTTTGCTAAAGTCTAAAAAGTACTGCCCATGGGTGGGGTTTTTGTGATCTATTCCTGCCCTTTTCTCTTGATCAATGCATGAATTATAAATTTAAAAATACTATTTGATTATTCATTTTTAAGTTATTTTACAAAGAAATATATCCTTAAATCTTTCAAATGATGATAAGGGTTTGTATAAAGAATCCTTCAGTAACAAAAAAAAAACAAAGAAACTTACCTAAATCGTTTGTTGAAATCTTAGAGTTTTGCATAAAAATCTGGTGAAATTAGCTTAAGATATCCAGAAGTTCTACGGGAATTCGGGCTAATTTATTTAAAACCTAGCGAAATTCGAACATTCTATTTCGCAATTTTCAAACAAAAATCCGGGCAATGTCCGGGAAAATTTGACAAAAATCTGGCCAGCTTAATTTCACTTATTCGATTTGAACATAGAATAAGTGTTTTAAGGAAGCCTTCAATTTCGAAAAAAAAAATTTAAAATAGTTCTTGTTTTCGAAAGTAAAAGTAAAAGATTATATCGGATATATGCCAACTCGATCCTAGTCAAAAATTTTTGTTTGAAATTCGGTTCTTGAAAAAACTGCAATAATGATAATGTTGAACAATACGCCAAAACATAAAATTCCTGCAATTTCATTATCATCAATTACTATTGATTAAAAATCAATTCCTTTGGATGGTCTTTTTTAAATAAGTTTTATAAGACAAAACTTGCAAAATGAACCCAAATTCTGGTTAATTTTTGTCATTTCGAGCTGAACGGAGTGAACGAACTGACTTTGATTTAATTAAAAAATCAAACTAACAATATGAAATATAAGCATATAATATCTTGCAATTTAAATTCCTTACCGAAATAGTCGTCTCGATAATTTTATTTCGATTATGGAACTCATTTACAAGCTGAATATGAATCTTGAACCTGAATTCCAAATTTAAATTTAAAATCTGTATCGAAATTTCAATACCTTTTCCCAAATGAACATAAAAATGGATTCTGAATTTAAAAATACGAGCCAAGTATTTAAATAAGTTTCAGAGCCCTCAATCATGAATCCAAAATTTTAGTTCGGATGTTTCGGGTTTCAATGTTTATTCCTGATTTCAATTATCTATTTCTAATCCGAATTGCAAATCTGAATTAAAAATTAAAATTTTTGAATCTATATCGCTATTTGGAAGCTGTTATGTTTGAATTTTGTATAAGAATAAAGTTCATGAACTTCGAATCTTAATATGTAACAAAGGTTTTTTTAAGTCATAAAAATGATAATTAATTGTAAAAAATGCGTTTGAGTTTCAAAAATCATGAATCAAATTTTGAAGAAATTTAAAACAAAATTTAAATGACGATTTCAATCACAGTTTTTCATTTCAGTTTTAAATGATGATTCCCGAAAATAAAGAACTCTAAACTGGATACGTAATCCGAAATAGGAAAACGCAAATACAATTTCGATTTTAATAACATGGAACCAGAACCACTGAATTCTATTTAAAATTCAATTTTCAGAAATGAATCACTAGCCATAAGTGAGAAAATTTTGGAAAACTGTAGCTGTATTCTGAACCTGGGATTAGTTTGAGAGGTTTTGACATCAGTACTGAGTCCCAAATGCTTTTACCCAGTAAACATTAATCGGCAGAAATGAAACTCATATCGCCAGAGAAATCAATTTTTGAGAGAACGTGCTTACTGGGTATGATCGATAAAGCATCCCACAGTAGCTTAGTGTACACCAGAGGTGCCAGGTCGTTTTGTCAAAAATCAGGACACCGCCAAATTGGTGAAAACAAAGGGCAGTTCTGCTTAGATTGCATAACTAAAGGCAAAATATAGGTGCTGAAGACGCCTCGAATTATGCAACTGAAGCGAGAATAACCTTGGCTGGCCTGCAGTTAATATCGAAAAACCTCAATGAAATGTCATTAGAATCAAAAAATCTCATTGGTTCAACTGGTTAAACTATTTTATTTACGATTTGTCTGATGTTCTCATCATTCAACAATAAATTTAGATATGATTTGGATATTTTTTAAAAATCAGGACAAATCAGGACATTTTAAGGGCCATTTTTCAAAAATCAGGACAATTCAAGCGTTTTTGAAAAATCAGGACGGTCTCTCGAAAATCAGGACAAATCCTGATAAATCAGGACACCTGACACCCCTGGTGTACACATTGTTCCTCAAGTTTCCCCTTTTTCGTTGTTTAAATTTTGCACCTCAATTAGTATAAATCCGGTTCTTACCTTTACCTGCTGACTAGAGATGAACGCATTACCTTTAGGTGGGGCAATTTGTTTCATAGCTGAATTTTTAAGGAAAGCCTGTCATCTTTTTTGTGTATTTCGTCCGTGGTTGTTTTCAAATCGTGACACCGTCTACCAAACAAAGAACCGTGTGCGTGTTTGTGTTAACAATGTGTTTATGTGTAAGTTGACGGGTGAAGTGTATGTGTATGGGGATTCGAACTCCCATGATTTTCAACACAAATTTTCATGTGTTCTGTTTCCAAAAGTTTCAAATTCGATAATAGATTGTTTTAAACATTTCTTAGAACTTTTTTCTTCATTTATCGGTCTTATCGGTGAAAAGTGATGTCCTTTTTAGTAAGAGCTAAAATTATGAAATTTTTCTGACGAATAGAAAATAAGATGAGATGAAGGATAGTGAATATGAACGGGTAGAATATAATTAGAAGTATTATCATCACATACACAATTTTTGTTCAGCACGGGCCAAGGTTGTATCGTAACGCGGTGATAACAATCGATAAATCCGTTCTGAGATAAAGGTAACTTATCTGAGCGATAACATTCCATTTACTTGTTCGTTCTCACTGCAAGTTTCCGCTTGTGGAGGGAACCACTTCCACTTCATATTTAGTATAGGTGTCCAGTGTTGAACAAAAATTTGGTATGTGATGATATTCTATGCTCCTAATTGAATTCTAACCGATCATTTTCACCATCTTTCATCTCATCTCACTTTCTATTCGTCTGAGAAATTTCATAATCTTAAGGTGTTCTTAGTAACAAACATAAATTACGGAGATTAATCTCTTAATTTTTTTTTAGAATTTCCAAAAAACTCATATTCTACAGCTTTAAAATCACCATCAATGAATTGGAGCATTTTCGCCATTCATTTCAAATGTACCTAGAGCATGTAGGTATCTGTGGAAGTTTAATTATGTAGATATGCCAGAAGCTCATTCACGACATGTATACGGGGGAATTTGTAGAAGCGAGCTTCTCTTTGCTACCGGGAGCTCGGCTCTGTAAGGTCGGCGTAATTTATATTGTGGTAAATAATTGCCGGCAGACAACCGGTGTGGATTTATTATGCCGAGCAAAGGCTGGTCAGTTAGCTTCTTCTGTCTGTTCCTGGCTGGATGCTCTCCCGATGCCAATAAGCAGGTCGATTTGATAAGTGGATGTCCATTTTTAGCAATTGGGGGTCAGGTTCCTTGGGATATGTTGGGACTTTAGAACTCTCCATTCTACACACCTTATTTAGCTGTTGCAATCGGCTGCCGGAAGCTAATTCATCTCTTTCATGGTTGGTAGATGTAGTCAACTAATGACGGCAAGGGATAAACCGACAATTGGAACAGGTACAAATGAGATTGGTGCTTTCGATTTCGACGGAGTTTTTCCTTTTTTTTCATTTTCGTCTTCAGCCCATTTTTAAAGTTATCTTGAGATTTTATTCTTATTCCGTAAACTTGTTTCGAATGAGAGCTTTTTTTGGGTTCCAGTCAAACGTTTAGTAATTAAACTCAATACATTTATTCTAATATATTTTTAAATATAACGACTTTTAAGAAACCTTAAAAAAAATGCTTGAATAAGACTGAGCAATGAATTCTATAGAAGTTATGGGATTGACTCTTTTTATGTTATAGCCCAATTTTGTTCAGTGCAGCTTAACTAATCAATTTAGCAATCTTTGATAAGTAAGCATTTAAAAGAGGCTGTTTCCTTCCCATCTTGTATAAATCATAAAATTGTGTATAGAAGTTAAGTCAGTGATCAGTGATTATGTATTAGTTCAATTTCTGTACGACTTGTTTGTCTTACTGTTTGCCTTACTCGTATGTCCACCACCGTACAATTTGCAATCTGACGCTTTGTCAGAGAAAGAGTTTCCCATGTAACGTGGCAAATCTTTAGAAATGCCAATTTTTACAATGTTTTCAAATGAAAAGTGGTTACAACTTCAAGTTTGTCGCAAAGAGTGACGGATTATTCGTTTTTGTAGTGACTCAAAGTTTTAGTTGTATGTCGGCCTGCCCGAGTAAGGCTGAATTTGGAGGATAAAAAAACTCCTAAATACTGGTAAATACTTTTTTACTGGGACACTGTAGATGCTAACTGTCTGGTTCTGGTAGAAGCTTGACGTCAAACCAACGAGAAACATCCCGACAATCCACTAGCAGTAGGTAGACACTTGTCACCACACAGGATCCATAGCATGGCATATAGGGTGTTTCATTATGTCTTAGCACGATTTAAAATGAATTAACAGTATAAACACAATTTTGCCGAAAATCAATCAAATCTTATGTTCTTTTTAAGTCTCGATAGGCTGTGATCGTCGATGACGGAAGTTTTTTTTTCTGCGAAAAAAAACTTAAAATTTCCTTAGAACCCTAATTTTTAAAGTTAATTTGTGGATAATAATAATGCAATCCAAGAACTGACATCTCTAGCGGCTAACGGGGATAGCAAGCAAGGAATTTCATCCAGTTAAATAACGAGCTAAGTACAATTCATATAGATGCCTAATACCGTTTCAACAGCAATAACTGATTTCCAACCAAGCTTCTAGAACTCAAACAAAAGTTGTTTGTTTATGGACAAAAATTTTAGAATTTAATCGAAAATAAAATGCAAGTCGAAAGGCCGTTATTTTAGTGGTTCTGCGTTTTTTTCTCGAGAAATGTTGCTGATATTATTTTGATAAGGAAAATCTTATGAGCAGTTGTCTTGGAAGACTCGGTAGTACTCATATTTGTAGAAGATTGAAGTTTTAAGTGTTTCCATGTCGTTCATAGATTTTGCGAGTGCACAGATTGCTTTAAATTTGAAATATTTGCTCTTGAGGATTGCCAAGTTTCTGTAGGGTGCTTGGACTTTTTTGGTATGATATTGTCCGCTCCAAAAATGTTCAATCCCGTTTCTTATGGTACTCAGGCTTATACTTCGATTGATGTTTAAACTGAACAAGGAACTTAACCCATCTAGGAATTACCCTTACACTTCGATTGAAATACGTAGTTTCTTTATAGATGGAAACGTAATGATTATCAATTTATTATTATTGTTTACCTTGTGATTTGTTACCAAATAAACAAATAAAACTGATGTAAGGGGCCGTTCAAATATTACGTAACGCAATTTTCGATCATTCTCAACCCCCCCACCCCCCTACGTAACACATTTGTCTCAGATTTTCTATTCTTAATCCACAAAGCGTAACAAAATCTTACACCCCCTCCCCCCCCCCCTAAACGCGTTACGTAATATTTGAATGGTCCCTAAGTGAATAAAATCTGTAGATATATTTTTTTCCCTTTTTAAGAAAAGTCGGGGTAAATGTAGCTGTGCCTCGAAAACTAAGTAAACAAAAATTTTGTTAGTTTTTCAACACTGAACAAATTTGTTTCGAGTTGTAAAAAAAATGTTTTTTTATCGACGACCTCAATATTGTTTTTCTATCTCATAATGATGTTTCAATTGAATATGAGGCACAGAGTTTAATTGCACTGATGAGTTTCTAAAAACGATCTTCTTTAGTTATCACAACCTACATAACAAGTTAAAATAAAAAATAAAAAAAGGAAATTCAGTTAAACTATCAACAAATATTTAATATTTTAAATATCTCCTTATAAATATTTACTCTTAAGGGTCGATTTTAAAAACACATTACCAGGAACATGAAACATGTATCAAGAACAAGAATAAGAAAAACAAGTGATTTTAAAGTAAATGTAAACACATCTTTTAATTATTCTTTATACTTCTTATCACTGCCTCAAAGACAGAAATATGAGTTTCCTTAAGAAAAATCTAGGAGCATAGGAGGTGTAAGAAAACTCGATCGCACCATTCACTAAAATGTATTTTGATCTATAACCTTTCCATTACTAGCACATCTTTCCTTGGATATTTAAATATAGATTTGCTGCAGCAGACGCATAGACGGTTTCTATAGTCTGTTTCATATAGATACTATCGGATAAAATAGATCATTTCTCCGCAAAGAAATAAAGTACAACAAAAGTAAAAATGACATTTTGTAGGGTTTTCATTGCACTTTAAGGAAAAAAATACATAAAAATCATTCGTCAGCTTTTCGGATGAATTTTCGAACTTTTTTTGTGATACCACCCACCATTTTCTGCACAGTACTCATTCGCCATCTTGTTCCACCACTTTTCCATTTGAGCGAGTTTTTTTCATGGTTCTGCCACATTTCTTCAGTTTGCCCTTAACTATTGCCCAATATTTCTCGATGGGACGAAAATCCGGACAGTTTGGTGGATTGATACTTTTTCCAACAAAATCGATCTTGTTCTCCTTATACTTAACGACATCCCGGCTGTAGTGGCAGCTTGCCAGGTCCGGCCAGAACTTCACCGGACCTTTGTGGGACCGAATGAATGGCAAAACCCTCTTCTGGAGACATTCTTCTTTGTAAACATTTCCATTCATTATGTCCTCAGTGATGAAAATCTTAGTCTTCTTCCTACAACTACAGATCCCTTTTCAAATCATCAACTTACGAGCAAATTTATCTGCGAAAGCAAACTTGAATCTACCCGCAACATACCCTTTTCGCTTCGCAAGGTAAAATTTGTTACCGGGTATTTGTTCAAAATCCGTTTTGACGTAAGTTTCGTCGTCCATCAAAATGCATCCGTTGTACTTGGTCAACACTTTCTCGTACAACTTCCTCGCCCTAGTTTTGGCAGTCAGGTTTTGTTTCAGCGTCCTGTTGGGGTGTTTGCTTGCATGATACGATCGCAAGCCTCCTCGCAAACAAATTCGTCGAGCTGTACTGTGGTTCGTCTTGACCTTTTTCGCCAAATCACGCAAGGAGATTCCAGGATTATTATGAACTGATCGAATTACCTTTGCTCGCAGCTTCCGGTCATATGTTCCACTTTGTTTTGCTCGATCCACCGTAAGGGTCTACCGGTAACGTTGCAGCACCGAATTTACAGTCGATTTTTGGATATTTCAGGAATTCGCGATCTTTACTCCTGACCACGTCGGTGCAGAATTTTCTCTCGCCTTTTGCGTTCCATCGTCGATAACTTTTGACTGACTGCTTCAATCTTGATAAAATTTTCACCACTAAGTAAACAAACCATCCGGAACGAAACACTGTCAATAGATTCGCGATGTGACAACTAGGGGGCAGTAAATGAAAAGATGCGACCAGATTCTATGTGAAAGAGACTTTATAGAAGTACCTTTGATCCTGAATTTTTCAAAATAAATCTTTGGAATATTAAGCGACAAACGATTTTTAATTGATCCTATGAACAATCCTACTAAAATCCTACTAACAATCCTTCCTTCATTCCTCATTGACTACTAAGACATAGCCGGCGCTGTTATTGATCATTTTCAAGGGGAGAGCATGAGTTTTGTGCATTGTGAAATTAGATCCGATCCAATGAAAAAACTGGCAAATGCACTCGTGTTCCATTAACTGTCAAACGGTTTAGAACTGCGTCAAATTGGATCCAAATCTCATCAGTTTTTGGATCAATCCTTATACCAGCTATAAAAAAGTTGAGTTGAAACTGGTATAATGGATCACCAGTGCAATTGCTCGGGTCGGAATTTGGGTCTAAACTTGCTGTTTAGACCACGGATACAGGTGCTCTAAGCACTATTCTATTGGTTCTTGCCCAAAATTGATGGCCTCGATCAATCACGGAGTAGCAACCATTGGCGAGGTAGAACTTGTACGTAGGATGAACAAACTCTAATCAAATATGTTATTTGAAGTTTTGAATGAATGGTCATTTGTACCTAAAAATTGTCCAATTTTCATAAATGATGGGAAGTATTAGTGAAAGTTTCACGTTTAAGTTTTGTATTTCAACTTCGAGTGTTTATCTGTTTATTTTATTTGCGATGCCTTTGGAAACTTTTTTCTAGTCTTTTGCAAAGCTTTCTGTTGGATTTGTAACCTCAACATATTTTTTCTAATAAGATTTGGTATGGGAGTTAAAAGCTGATATCGCTTGGGGACAAATTGTTGGGTTCATCTCCTTCGGTACGATTTGGACTTAGTTGGATTGGTACCAAGTCATCGTGCCGTTTGAATTGTAAAGCTTAGTTTATTTAGAAATGGGAAACTTTCTTTTGCTAATAGCTCGTTTACTAGTAATTAGACATTCAAAGTTTTTACAGCATTTTGTTGCCTGTGAAAAGTACTATCCGACATAATTTTTTCAAAAATTTTTTTAAAATTTATTGAGATATCTACGATGCAAGAGGAAAAGAAAAAAAAAATTTTCCACAGTTTTCTTCAAAATCCATCATTATCAAAATGATCGCTGACAAAACCGTTGATTATTTCAAGAATTACTATATGTGAATGATGGAAAAGTATGCAAACACTGTCAAAAAAGGTCCACAAAGTTCAAATCAAGCATTGGCGTGAAGCACATGATCGGCAACTACGGCGGTAGGGTCATCAGGGAAGTCAAGTGTCATATCAGCATTTTTAATTTTGAATAATCACAAAACTAAGGGTAGATCCCTAAAATGTCCAATAAAATTTATCTGATAAGCTGAAAGTGTGGCCTAGTAATGAGTCATTTAAACCTAACCTCAAACAACAAATTTTTGCGAGTTCCAGAGCTCGTAAGCTGTATAGCCAGTAACGAGGCAATGGGATAGATGGTTTCTGATGCACGACAAAACTTATGAAATACCCTATTTAAAACAAATTCCTGCGTTTGAATCCCATACCATGTGTGCTTGTATTTGCTGATTGTTTTGTATAAAATATAACGATTTGCCAAAATTCTGCTTCTGTGGAAAAAAACAACAATTTTCAAAACAAAAACTTTATTTTTCGCTGTTTTTAAATGCCTAAAAAGAGTAATCTTGTAAGTACCCTTCGCAACCTACGATCTAAACTAACCAATCATACACTTTAAGATCAAATTCATGATGGTTTTGCTTCGTTATTGTCTGAGTTTGCCAGCAGAATTTCCATTGAAAACGCTTTCAAGTGGCTCAAAACCAATCAAGTTGTGTTAATTTCGAAGCGCCGGCCGATAGAAGGTACCAAGAATAAAGTAGATTTTTTTTCTTACAAAAACCGATAAATATTTTTTTCAAATTTTTTCATGAATTATTATAAGATTACCTTCATTTCTTTCATAAAAAGTATTTAGATGAAACGAATGGTTTTTGAGATACACACATTCGAAACTAACATTTCTAAAAGAACTAAGCTTTAAACTGATTCCAAATTCGGCAAAACAATACAGGGTAGGCTTGCCAGATACTTTCAGAAAAAAGCGGGACATTTCACGAAAAAAAACGGGACACAGCCGAAAAAAGCGGGACATTTGAAAATTTGTTTGAAAAGGTTTATTGTTTAGTCACACTTATTCGTATTCAAAGGTTTTGTTACACGTATTGATTTTGCTTAGTTGTTTTGTTGCATAACTTCTATTTTCAGGGTTTGTTTTTGCCATAAGCACGTTTTTTTCCACTGTTCTCGCGAATTAACACGTTATTTGGGAGAAAAAAATTTCAAGTCCTACATATACACAGCGGATTTTATACCGCGTATAAAACCTTTGTGTAATAACAAACATAATTGAAATTGGTTTTAAAAAATTCAAAACTTAAGAAAACTTCCATCATTGTATTTATGCTTTGGACAATTGAGTTTAAAAAGGTGGTGTATAAAATAAGGGAATTATTAAAGATTACGGCGAAAAATTAAGATCGATAATCATTTGGAAGCAACTTAAACAGTATTTTTTTCATACCAAAATTATTTTTATTGCATTGGTTGAAAATTCTCTAATAACGCTTACTGAATCAGAATGTTACTGCAATGCTCAGGCCTTATTAGAGTTAATTTAGTATTGTCTCATATAAACTATTGAAAATGCTGCTTATTTTGAAGAAAAAGACGTATTTGAAAGTTTTCTGTTTTGAACCAATGAATTCAAATTGATGCTAGAGGTTGATTTTTACTAGTGTAAGAAGTAAATGCTAGGGTTAAAGGAATATGCCCATGGATAACAGTTGATGTCTGGGAATGGATGAAAATCAAAGATAAACTGTTTGCAAAACACAAACGAAATCCATTCGACATAAACACACGGAACTTATTGCAGCATGCGTCACGAAGACTTAATCTGGTTAAACAAAATGCAAAAACAGCTTATTACAGTAATTTGTTCAATGAATCCAACTGTAAAAATATGTGGAAATGCCTCAACAGCCTATCAGGAAATAAATCGGAAGAACATGACAAATTGAAACTGATAGTCAACGGAAACCTCACTAGTCATGAAAAGACTGTTGCTGATACCTTCAATACCTTCTTCAGCAGCATTGGCCCCCAGCTAGCCTCCAAAATTACGAGCCAACGAAACGCCAATCGATTTGGAACCTTTTCGAATCTCCGTAATTCCATATTCTTGGAACCAACTACCGAGCAAGAAGTAGTCGTAAAGATTAAAGATCTTGATTCTAACAAAAGCGCTGGACCCGATGGAATCCCCACACATTTTATTAAAAGCCACTATGAGTTTTTCTCGAAGTTGGTGCGAGATGTTTTCAATGAAAGCTTATCTACGGGGAAATATCCGGACTGTTTGAAGGTTGCCAAAGTCATACCAATTCATAAAGCAGGATCTAAGGTTGAAGTGAACAATTACAGAACGATTTCAATTTTGCCTGCTTTGAGCAAAATTCTCGAACAGTTACTGGTTACTAGAGTTACAAAATTCTTCTCTACCCAAAGCGTTCTATACGACTGTCAGTATGGATTTCGAGAAGGTTCTAGTACGACAACAGCCACTTGTGAGCTTTTCTTAGATGTTTATAAATCCTTAGACCAAAAAAACCTCGCAGGACTTTTATTTCTCGACCTTAAGAAAGCTTTTGACACCATCGACCACGAAATGTTGATCGAAAAACTTGCATTCTATGGGATCAGAGGTAAGCCGTTAGAAATACTGGAAAGCTTTCTCACCGATAGGAGCCAATATGTGTCTGTAAATAGAGTTAAAAGCTGCAATCAATCACTGAGAGTTGGGATTCCTCAAGGCAGCAACCTTGGTCCTCTTCTTTTCCTGGTGTACATCAATGACTTGTCTAATCTCAATCTAATTGGTAAGCCACGTTTGTTTGCTGACGATACCTCTTTGTTTTACACTGGAAGAAGCGCTCACTCAATAGTGGAAAGCATGCGTCAAGATTTAAAAGTATTGCGGAAATACTTTGACAAAAACCTCTTGTCACTATATCTCGAAAAGTCCAAGTATATGATTATAACTACATCCAGTAGATCTCAGCAGCCGCACGGAGATCTTATATTAGAATCGATACCTATAGAAAAAGTGGAGAACTTTACATATCTTGGGCTGACAATCGATAGCAAACTGAAATGGGTCAATCACATAAAGAAGCTGCATTCAGAAATAAGTGCTACATGTGGTTTACTGTGGAAAGTGAAGAGGTTTGTCCCAAGAAAACAACTGTCATTGATGTACCAATCATTCGTTCAGTCAAAGCTGCAGTATCAAGTTTTTCTTTGGGGTGCATCAGCAAAAAGTCATTTGAAAAAGCTCCAAGCTGCTCAAAACCGCTGTTTGAAAGCTATTTACCACCGTCCTAGGATGTACTCTACGCGACTATTGTACTCCGAAGCGTTGAACTCGACGCTTCCTATAAACGCCTTAAGAGAGTTTCAAGCCATTTTGATCGTCCACTCGCATCTGAATGATCAGCGAGCTCATCACAATGTTGTGTATGAGCAACCAAGCCACGAATACGGTCTTCGTAATCAGGCCACTATCTCTATAAGCCGACCTAATTCTGAAATGACCCGGAAAGCATTTCCATACTACAGTAAACTTCTGTACAATCATCTACCAAGAGCCCTAAGAGATGAAACGAACAAAATCAAGTTCAAAAAAATGCTGAAGCGACACATCAGATCTAAACTAGCAAGTTACTTCAATTAACGTTATATAAACTACTGTTAAGAAACCCCCGATGATTCTCAGTATTGAGCCGTAGTCAATACCTCCCACCATTCGTCTGTTTTTTAACTTCTTTCGTTTCCGCCGCCACCGCCGCCTCCCCCGATTGCCCACCGCCACCACCAAAAACCGCCCACACCACCACCCACACCACCGCCCACACCACCGTCAACCACCCAACGCTTTCATCAACCACCGCCACCTAAATCGATTACCTAAATCGATCTACCTAACTGAAAATTCACCACCATCGCTTTTGGAGAAAAATTGCATTAAATTTTGAAAAGTGCTTATGATGTAAAAATGCTAAGTGATAAACAATATTGTAAAAACCATTTTTAGAAAAAATCAAAAAATCAAAAAATAAAGAATGGTGAGGAGGTTTTGCGCCCACTGGAGAAGGACCTCACAGGAGGTACACTCCCGCGGGCTTTTCCCTGCTCATAGTAATAAAAAAAAAAAAACTTAGTAAAAATTTTCCAAGAAAAAAAGCGGGACATTTTGAGGAAAAAGCGGAACGGCGGGACATTCAACAAAAAAGCGGGACATGTCCCGCTTCTGCGGGACGGATTGCAACCCTAATACAGGGTGATCATGCTTGCGGATTATTGGGAGCAGACCAGGAAGCGTTTTGTAATTCTAACTTGCAATAAATTTCGTCGTAGATTATAAAGCACACCGAATTTCTACACAGCAGTTGATCATATAATTAACGAGCTCTTAGTTTGACGGAATCAGTTTGCGCTTGATTCCACTCAAGCTTTTTTGCATCTTTTATGTCTTTAGACCTTCCTTGGCACTATGGGCATTGCTGACAGGGGGATCAAACTTTTTTAATCTGATCCAGAACGGCAGTCTTCTTACTGGGGTAAGCACGCATGACTTTACGGTCCAAAGTTTTGTCCACCGGACCCGGTTCCCGCCAACATTTTTAGTCCTCGTAACTGCTTTCCTATCAGTTCTTCCGAATCGTAATTCCGGCCACTCCAATGCTTACTTTTTCCATTTTCGCCAGCTGACTTAGAAAATGGGGGAATAATTAGTACAACATATGTGCACGATATTTTCGCGCTTTTCCGGGGAAATGCTTCGCTATTTCACAAGAATTATTTAAATTGAAGCTCACGATACACAGAGTTTTGGATTAGAATGTAAACAACATACAGCGGGAATCAGCTGTTTAAATGTCATCCGGATTGAGCATGGTTGTATCATGCTTAGACATAATGAAACACCCTTCATACCGGAATCGGAAAACAGATCTTAGTTCGCAGATTCCACTCCATGCTACGTCAAGCCAGCCAAACCAAGGCATGCTGACACGGTTGATGACTTTTGTTCTAAGCCGGCTTGCGCTTGTTTGTTATTTGTCGAAAATCCGCATCCACAAGGACTGCTTCCAGCATCTTTTGCGCTCGCTAGCTACTTGGAACCTCAACTAAACTCCATTCAACCCAACAGAACCAAAACGGACAAACAAATCCGCTCGGGAATTCCTGATTCCCTTGTCGGGAGCAGCAGGAATATATCCTTCACCGGTTATCCCAAAGTGTGGTGTCGTGGGCCTGGCAGCTTCTCTTGCCATGTTGAGTGGCGGGTGCGTGTGTGTGAATGTGCTTCCTGCGAAAATATCTCTCCTCTAAGAGGCTCCCGGATTCCGAGTTGTTTCAAGTCATTCGGTGGAAGTGACACATTACGCCAATGTGCAGCAATTGGGAATCCTAACCGAAGGAAGCAACTGTCGGGCGACAACGGAGGGTTAAACGAAATAACTTTATCCGCAAAGCTGCGACAATCAAATGTTCGGCTTCGGGAGACAATCCTACTTAGGCATTATTCTTGACATACACACAAATCCGCATCACACCAGTTCTTACATCAGCCGACGACGACATTCCTGCACCAAGCCGTCATTTTTCTTTTGTTTTAAGAATGCATTCGCACTCCGGGTTCTTCTTGTTTCTATCGACGGAACCGAGAAGCAGCTGATTGTTATCATTAAATTACACGTCAATAATATTCAAACAACATTGACAGTGCGAAGGATTCTACTTCTGTTCATTCTCGCAGCTTCGAATCGGTACCTTTACTTCACAGAGGAAGAGGAAGTTTTGCGAGTTTGCTTGCCAGGGCTTGCCGATTAAGATTTTGACAAGTAGATTGTGTCACACATGTTTTAGGGTCGTCTCACCACTAGACTGAGTCGATTTGTGGTCATTTTTTTAATTTATCAAACCTTTGTGGGGAGGGGTGGGGTTGGGTGTAAAATGCGCTGTTTTGGATAAAAAATTTTCCGTGCTTTTTTGTAGAATTTTTAAGTAACGTTTTACATGAGTAAATTTAAACTTTTAAGTTTCTATGCGAAAATTTAGTATTTTGTTTCTTTTGTGAAACCGTGCCTGCTTATGGTTTTTTTCCCATTCTATGAATTTTTATAAGAAAATTTTCCACTGAACTGAACGAATACTGATACTTCGTATCTTTGTAGGCAAAAAAGTTATCAGGTGCCAATGAGGGCATGTGTTTTGGCATTGAGAAACAATAATTTCAATTGACACTTCCATCTGCACCGTTGAGCCGTCGGAGCATCGTATCGTTGCTGTGTACCTGCAGGAACATTTTACATTATTTATTTTATTCTTACCTGTTTTTCAATCAACACTTTTCAGTGCTAAAATTATTTTCATTTTCTTTTATTCATATTTTTCTCTTTTCTTTCCAGCATGGGGAAGTCATCTGCCGGCTCAAGGGCCGGAAGAAAACGGATTGCCGAACCTAATTCAGGTCCATCGCCCAAAAAAGTTGAAATTTTCAATTTATTCGATGTCCTTCATAACATCGGTGATGAGGAAATATTCGTATTTAATTCTGATAAGAGTACTAGGAAACCTTCTTCTTCTTATACTTTTAAAAACGAAAAATTTCCACCAATTACGGTCACAATTCCTGACTTCAATGCCTTTCGGAAAGAAATCGTCACTTCCGTCAAGGATGTGAAGATTTCTTTTCAGATCGGTCGAAGGGGAACTGCTCGTATTTTGGCGGAATCTTTTAATGATTTTCAAAAAATTTTAAATTATTTGAATAAAAAAAAACACCAATTTTTTACGTACGATACTAGAAGTGATCGTCCTTTTAAAGTTGTACTTCGTGGTCTCACCGGCGATCAGACACCGGATGAGATCACAACTGAATTAAATTCTTTGTTAGGTTTTTCTCCAATTCAAGTAATTCAAATGAGGAAAAGAACCAACACGAATAATACCAGTAGTGTTGGTTTTGCTTCTGAGCTTTATTTGATCCATTTTAAAAAGGATCAAGTTAATAATTTGCAAATTCTTGAAAAGGCTCGTCTAACGTTTCATTGTCGAGTCAAATGTGAACCTTTTCGAAAATCTTCAATCAATTTCCTTCAAAATATTACGCAATGTCGTCGTTGTCAAGCTTGATCATGAAAAATCTAAATACCTTTTGGTGGTGATGAACCACAAACAGAATTGTTCAAGTGTGTGAATTGCGCAGGTAATCATTCCTCGAATTCTCTAGACTGTCTCATCAGGGCAAATAATATTCGCGGTCAGCCTCGGCCTACATTGAAATCACGGCTGGGTAATACCCGAAGTGATTTTAATGTTACCTGTGCTGATTCTGCGCCCCAGACTCGTTGTTTATCGTTCTCAGAGGTGGTTGAAAGTGGGTTGCCCTCTTCAGGTTTAACTAATAAAAATGGGAAAAACCAAGTCTCAACGTTCATGCGAAGGCTTGGGAAAATCCCCGAAATTCAAATACTTGTTCTTTTTCTTTATTTTCTGATCCTAACAATTTTTTTTAATTTGAGTGAGATTACTGGGGAAAAATTAAAATTTTTGCATCAAAATTAAATGGAAATGATGCAACTTATATTGAAAGCAAATTCAATGTTTGAAGCTTTCCAAACTTCTTTTAATTATGCTAACAAAATTATTATGACTTTAAGATTCCCTCATGGATCCAAATAGATGTTTAAATATTACGAATTGGAACGCTAGATCTTTGCTGGCTAACCAAGATGAATTCTTTTTATTTATGAAAACTCAAAATATACATAATGCTGCCATCACTGAAACTTGTTTGAAGCCAGACAATAACTTGAAAAGCAATGCTTTCTTTAAAATTTTGCGAAATGATCGACTTGATCGATAAGGTGGGGGTGTAGCTATTGTCATCAATAGTCGTCTCAAATTTAAACTTCTTCCTTCTTTCAATACAAAAGTCTTAGAAACAATTGGAATTGAATTAGAAACTTCTATGGGGAAAATTATAATTATTGCCGCATATTTGCCTTTTCAATGTAGCGGCGAACAGAAAAATTTTTTGAAGGGAGATTTACAAAAACTCACCAGAAACAAATCTATTTTTTTTTATTATTGGTGACTTCAATGCAAAACACCGATCTTGGAATAATATTTCATCAAATTCAAATGGAAATATTTTATTTAATGACTGCTCTGCAGGTTATTATACTGTTGAATATCCTAATGGGCATACTTGTTTCTCTTCGAATAGAAATCCTTCCACAATTGATTTGGTTCTAACGGATTTAGGCGAGCATTGTAGTCAATTAGTTACTCATGCGGACCTCGATTCAGACCACCTTCCAGTAACTTTTTCTTTATCCCAAAGTCCCATTGAAAACCCTTTCAAATCAACTTTTAACTTTCAAACAGCTGACTGGGAGCGATATATGAATTTAATTGAACGTAGTTTAGATGTAAACGTTCCACTGAATTCAATTAAAGATATTGATTTGGCTGTAGGAAATTTGACAACTTCAATAGTCCATGCTAAAGCCGCTTCAATACCTAAAGTTAAACATAAATTTAATCAACCTTTGATCGATGATGATCTTCAGTTTTTGAAACGACTGAAAAACATTCGTCGTCGCCAACATCAACGTACTAGGGATCCTTATTTGAAATTTATTTATTGCGACCTTCAAAAAGAAATCAAACGTCGTTAAAACTTTATTCGTAATGACAATTTTGCAAAAGCAGTAGAAGACATAAAACCCTACTCAAAGCCATTTTGGAAATAAACTATAATTCTGAAAAAGCCCCAGAAGCCAATTCCTACTTTGAAAGATGGGAATAAACTTTTTTTAACTAATGCAGAAAAAGCTCAAAAATTAGCCCAACAATTTGAGTCTGCTCATGATTTTAATTTAAAAGTTGTAAGTCCAATTGATGCTCAAATTTCCCTTGAATTTGATGATATTCTTTCTAAACAAAATGTATTTGAAAGTTCTTGTGAGATAAATATTGATGAACTTAAATTGATTTTAAAAAAAATTTGAAATATGAAAGCCCCGGAGAAAGATGGGATTTTCTATATTCTTATTAAAAAGTTGCCTGAAAGCACTTTAAACTTTATAGTTAAAATCTTCAATAAATGTTTTCACTTGGCTTATTTTCCAAATAAATGGAAAAATGCCAAAGTAACTCCAATTTTGAAACCTGGAAAAAGTGCTTCAGAGCCCTCAAGTTATCGACCAATTAGTTTTCTTCCTTCTTTAAGTAAACTATTTGAGGGAGTTATTTTGAATAGAATGATGATCCACATTAATCATAATTCTATTTTCCCTGATGAACAATTTTCATTTCGTCATGGACATTCTACTACACATCAACTTTTGAGTGTAACTAATATGATTTACGCTTATACATCTGAAGGTTGTTCAACTGGTGTTGCTCTTCTTGATATTGAAAAAGCTTTTGACAGTGTTTGGTACAAAGGTTTAGTAGCTAAATTAGCTCGATTTGATTTTCCTGTATATCTCGCCAAAATTATACAAAATTATTTGACTAGCCGCACCTTACAAGTAAGCTATCAAAATTCATGCTCTGAAAGGACACCCATTAGAGCTGGTGTCCCTCAAGGCAGTATACTTGGGCCAATTTTATACAATATTTTTACTTCTGATCTTCCTGATGTACCAGAAGGAAAAGGTAGAAGATTATTTGCTGATGATACTTTGCTTTCAGCTAAAGGTCGAAATTTACGAGTGGTACGCAGTAGATTGCAACAAAATTTAAATTCCTTTTTGAATTATTTGAAAATGTGGAAAATTTCTCCTAACGCTTCCAAAACTCAACTTATTTTATTTCCTCATAAGCCAAGAGCTCAATTTTTAAAACCTAAAGAAAATCATTCCATAACTTTTAATGGGGTTTCATTAGAATGGTCTTATCACGTGAAGTACTTGGGACTTACACTTGATCGGAATCTTACTTTTAAAAATCACATTGAAGATATTCAATCTAAATGTAATAAATATACTAAATCTCTTTATTCTCTCATCAACAGGAAATCCCGACTGTGCCTGAAGAATAAGATGCTTATTTATAAGCAGCTGTTCCGACCAGCGATAATGTATGCAGTTCCGATTTGGTCTAGCTGCTGCGAGACGAGGAAGAAAGCAATCCAGAGGATTCAGAACAAGGTTCTGAAAATGATTTTACGGCTTTCACCTTGGCACAGCACCGAAGATCTTCATCGTATTGCGGGCATTGAATCTATCGAAGAGATGGTCAACAACATCATCTTCAACTTCAGAGCCAAATCGATGCAGTCTTCCATCGTAGAGATTCGTTCTCTTTATAATTAGTTTTATTTTAGGATAGTGTTTGGCTGGTAAACGGTGGATAATGTGCAACACGAGACCCCATAGTGGTCATATCACCTCTTATTCACAACTCCTATCTCTACCTCTCCGTGGTACCGGCTGGGATGCGAGTAACCTAAGCGGAGATCGGGTACCCAACCCCGGTGGATGCTTTGGTCGCATGCAGACTGAGAAGGTGGCCGCACGCGTCTGTTCCCCAGGTCAGGGGCGGCGTGCAACAACAACCGAGCGTCTGTTCTCCAGGTCAGGGGCGGCTCAAACAGCGTCTGTCTTGCAGCAAGCGGCTGAATTTATGAAATGCGGCTCCCGCCAGCTAAGTCCAAGATGGCAGCCCCATCGCGGGATAGGGACTTTAGGCTAACAACCTACTGCTCCCGATTCATAATTTGTTACGGAATCCGAAAGAAATGACCGATCTGGAACTTTGGCGACGACTTTTAGCATGAAAACACGGACACGAATTGGAACTTGGAATGTTTTAACCCTTGCTCAACAAGGCAAGCTGGCTCAACTTGCTAGAGAAGCTAGCCGCCTCAAGCTTGAAATTCTGGGACTGAGCGAAGTCCGTTGGCCTAACACTGGAGAACACAAGACACAGTCCGGGCAAGTCCTGCTTTACTCTGGCATACGAGGAGAACATGCTACTCGGGAACGAGGAGTTGGTTTCCTGTTCAGCCCGAAGGCCTACGCGGCCCTCATTAGATGGGAACCGATAAACGAAAGAATAATCGTAGCCAGATTTAGAACACGGGTTAGAAACCTTACAATGGTCCAGTGTTATGCGCCAACTGACGTTGCCGACTTGCAGGAGGAAGAGCAGTTTTACAGTCAACTGATCAGCGTGGTAGAGAAAATTCCCAAGGGAGACATTCAAATCCATTTGGGCGACTTCAACGCAAAGATTGGCTCCGACAATCAAGACCTTGAGCGCATCATGGGGCGCCATGGCCTAGGACAGATGAGCGAAAACGGAGAGCTGTTTGTAGAATTTAGTGGCAACAACAACATGGTGATCGGTGGATCGCTCTTCCCCCATCGACCAGCAGGTCGATTGGTCACTTGGGTATCTCGAGATGGCCGAAATTGACCACATTTGCATCAGCCGAAAATGGAGAAGGAGCCTTCTTGACGTCCGCAACAAACGAAGCGCAGACATTGCATCTGACCATCACCTTGTCCTTGGCGAGATACGACTAAGAGTTGCGCGTGTCTAACGGCGCGAGGAGAAAGTCCAGAGGTGAAAAGAGCATACGTTGAACAGCTAGAATCCCGAGCCTCGGAATTGCCGACAGACGGAACAGTCGAAGAACAGTGGTGTGGAATCAAGAATGCCTTTATCACGACGAGCCATGGTACTCTCGGTAAAGTTTGTGGACGAAGGAGTGAATGGATGTCGGATGAAACTTGGATGATGGTCGATGATCGGAGAAAGGCGAAAGTCGGAATTGAGCAGGCATGTACCGGGTCAGCGAAAGCAGCCGCCCGCTTACGATATGCGGAGCTGGAAAATGCAGTTAAAGGAGCTTGTAGGCGAGACAAGAGAGCCTGGACCAACTCCCTAGGCAAAGAGGGAGAAAGAGCCGCCGCCTATGGAGATATCCGATTACTTTTTGACATTTCTTGCCGCCTTAGTGGTGCAAGGACTAATACAATAATAAAAAGACCGAGCAGGTCAGTTATTGACCGATCGAACAGATCAGCTCAAACGATGGACTGAGCACTTCGAACAACTCTTCCGAGCCACGAATAACGATGGCCAACAGAATCCGCAGCTCGAAGCGCCAACAGTTAGTCGCATAAATGGCGTCAACTCGGAAGCGCCTTCGCTGGTTGAAATATAAGCGGCAATCAAAAACATGAAATCCAACAAAGCACCTGGGATCGATTGCATCCCTGCTGAAATGCTGAAATACTGCAACATTCCCGGCCGATTGGATGCAGGGTATCCTCGTAAAGATCCCGAAGAAAGGAAACCTGACAGAGTGCGGTAACTGGCGAGGCATAACGTTGATCTGTACAACCCTCAAAGTACTCTGCAAAGTTATCCTGAACATGATCCAGGAGAAAATCGACGCTACACTCCGACGGCAACAAGCTGGATTCCGATCCGGACGATCATGTGTGGACCACATCACAACGCTACGAATCATACTGGAACAAATCAACGAATTCCAGGACTCTCTTCTGCTGGTTTTCGTTGATTTCGAAAAAGCATTCGACCGACTTAACCATGAAAACATCTGAGCGGCTCTTTGGCGACGAGGGGTCCCAGAGAAACTAGTCCATCTCATCGAAGCACAAAACGAGGCATTTTCGTGCAAGGTGCGAGTTTATAGGGCTACCTTATCCGGATATAGCGTGGTTTTAAAACTAGACCCAAATCGTTTTGGCAGTACATTAAGGACCAACGGAAAGAATCGGGTTTACCGTCCTACATGTTTTGGAAGATAAGTCGGCAACCTCGGACCTTGATATTTGTAACCTCTTCGCTGACAAATTCCGTAGTACGTTTGATTCTGGTTCAGTATCCACGGATCAGTTCACTATAGCGGCTAGTAACGTCCCACGTCAGAGTTTTCCTTTCATCACATCGTAAGTGATAACGATGCCATCTTGAAGGCGACTGCTAAGCTGAAATCTAGTCTTTCTGCAGGTCCGGTCCGCAGGAATGCTGACTTTCCTAAAACGATATATACATATGTATCACATATGCTGATTCCTATAAAACGAATCTTCCAAGCATCGCTCACGGAATCCATATTCTCTTCCATTTGGAAAGAGGCTTACATGTTTCCGGTCTTCAAAAAAGGTGACAGGAAGAGTGTTAACATTTTTTGCGGTATTTCTGCCCTATGTGCGATTGCCAAACTGTTTGAGCTGGTTGTATTAGATCCATTTTTCTCGAATTGTAAATTTTATTTCTCTAACGAACCACATGGATTCATGCCATGGCGCTCTACGACAAAGAACTTGTTGACGTTCACATCTTCAGTACAATACAGAGGATCTCAAACCGACGTAGTCTACATCGACCTGTCCGTGGCTTTCGACAAGGTAAACCACAAAATAGCCGTAGCCAAACTAGATCGTATCGGTATATGCGGCTTTTTGCTGGAATGATTCCATACCTTCCTGGTAGAACGGAAACTTATTGTAGGAACAGGTGAATCATTTTCCAATCAATTCCTTGCCTCTTCTGGATTACCTCAAGGGAGTCACCTAGAACCCTTAATATTCCTGATCTACTTCAACGACGTGCTGCTGCTCCATCGAGAACCAAAACTGCTGGCGTATGTCGACGACCTGAAATTGTTTTAACCCGTCAACCGCCCCGAAGATGTCAACGTCTTGCAGAGCCAGTTTAACATCATCGCCGCCTGGTGTGATGTCCATTGCCTTCCCTTGAATTGCAACAAATGCACGGTTTTTTCGTTTTCACGCAAGTGGCTCCCTCTATCGGCTGATTATTTTCTTGGACATGTGGCAGTTGCACGAGTTGAGCATGTGAAAGACCATGGTGTGATCCTGGACGAACGGCTGGATATCAAGATCCACACGAATTACATCGTCGATAAAGCTTCCAGATGCCAGGGTCTTTAATTCCGCATGACAATAGACCTTAAAGATATTTATTGTCTTGAGAGTCTTAGCTGCAGCTTGGTTCGATCGTCCCTCGAATATGCCTTGGCTGTTTGGTACCCCTAAATACAACCAAAATAGCTCGGAGCGTATCGGAGCCATCCAGAGGCGTTTTTTGCGTTTCGCTCTTCGGAACCTGAACTGGCAAGACCCGTTCCGACTTCCCAGCTACGAAAACCGCTGCCGCCTCTTCGACATCAACACGCTGCAAGCCTGCCGGGCCGTAACACGGACGTCTATTGTCGCCGATCTGCTTTTATCAAGGTCTGACTGTCCCGCATTTTGAGATGCACTCAAAGTTTGAGTCTCAAACTCAGCGTACAATCTCGAGGCTTGAGGAATCGTGATCTTCAGCTCTTTGCTCCTCTCCGACAGAATATCAGGTATCAGAAAAGGGGTAGGCTTGATAGCGGCACGTTATCCAAACAAACGGGAAAATTGTGCCTAGCCTATTTTTACAGATTTCATCATATACCTGAGAAACCTGAAAACCATAAAAGGATTAGAAAACAAATAAATATTTAGGGCATAAAGCCGATCCACGTAGGGATTTTGAAGCATTGAAGCTTATAACCACATTGGGTGAAAAATGACAGATTGTTATTTTAGTTTAAATTCTTAGAATTAGATACACTTATAACAGGATAGGCGAGAGTACATAAAAGCTTTTTAGCAAACGGAAAACAGGCATATATGAGCTAAAAAGAATCACACATTATCGATTCACAACTACAAAATTCAGGAGATTTGAGTTTACAATGATCAGAAAATGTTCTAACCAGGATGCTACAATGAGGGCAAATAAACGATTTTATAATGGCAAAGTTGGCATTTAGCCTATCCACATAGGGATTTTTAAGCAATGAAGCCTTTTTTTAATCATGAAATTGGAAATAAGGAGTTTTTTTAACTTTCTTTGTTAAATTCTGACATACATTAAAAAAATGAAGTCGGGCAAAAGAGGGACATGTACACACTAAGTGGAAGGTAAATATAGATACAATAGTACCTCTGAATCATAGCTTAACCATACAGGAGATTCAGAGCACATAGTCTTGATTTAATATATTTTTATTTAACTGACCAGTTAACGCGCTGGTTAAACGACTACAATGAGCTCTTGTGACGCCAAATTTGAAACAAGCGATATTAACACTGCACGAAGCTGTAGCAATGGATTCCAGAACCAGGATTGACATATGATATGAAATATCAGAGTACGATATTAAAGGAGCTTTGACTCTTCTCAACACTATAACCATTCTAAAGCTAAGGGAACATGTGTCAATACAAGAGAAGTGACATATATTAGGTGAAACCGATATGACTGTCGACATGCGATACAAGTTTTGATCAAAAACTTGATTTAATAGGGAATATTGAAGCCTTTTGGCAACCTAAAAAAAATATATATATATTTTCTTGAATTTTTTTTTTCCACGGAAACGATATTTGTACGGCTTCAATGATTGAATAACCATGACGCAATTTTAACAATTAAATATCTTTATATGAACGGACATTTACCTCCACAAAATTCTGTTACCAATCCAAAGATAGAAGGGACTAAATACTTGTCCAGTATAAGGAAAATACACTTAGGGTAGGAGTACCCTCCTCCGTCGTATCCCTCTTATTCGTCTTAATTCATGAATGCATGTTTTAGAGCCGAAAAATCATTTTCCATTTCAATAGGCTATTTCACATGATAAACTTACGCCTGTTTATTTCTTTTCCATCACAAATTTGTCACTTTTAAAACTATTTTTTGAGATATTTGATTTTGAAATCTCGAAGTGAAATTAATTATTTGCACACTCCGCCATATTGAAAGACGAACTTAGTGATCCCCCCAACGTGTTTCTTTGTTTTAACGCTTCCTGTCAATGCATAAAACAATCAAAATCATCAAATTGAACAGAAAAGTGTTGAAATAAAATTAGAAAAATGATTTCAAACTAATCTGAACTATATAAATTTGTCAATATTCGATTGAAATCGAATCGCTCGGCCCCCATAATTCGTCGTAATTTTGCGACAGGAATAGGAAACCGTTTTGCAAGAATTGGAATTAGACCGGTTCATTTTTACTATTTTTTGCTGACCACAGTCGGACTCAGAGAGAATCAACATAATTGATTTCCAAGTAATCACAACACAATAAAGTAATTTTAAAGCTAGGAACTAGATGCGCTGGGAGATAAGTGCAAAAAGTCTTTTTATATTAATAAATTACTTGAATGTATTCAGCATTGCTTATAATGCATGGTTTCAAATGAACATAGAATTGATGGCTTTTTTAGCAAAGTGGTTGGTGTTTTACAAATTATTTACTACCAGTACTGTGCATAATTTAATAGACGTTTGAGTGCACGCAAGAATATCTCCAACTTTACACATTTCTAACGTTCAACTCCAATGACATTGTTTCTTCATAATTTTATATTTTAAGATTATTTTTGGTTCGATTATCTGATGACACTAAACCTCTCTCAAGTATTTGAAACATTAGATACATCAATTATATGAAAATTAGACTTTTTCAACTTCTTTCATTCAAACTGCAATATCTTATATACGACCTACATACGCTTTGCTCTACAGAATGTTCACTGAGAGATCCTTGAAAACTAAAAATTAAACTTCTCCAGTTTTCAGAAATTCTCTAAATGAGAATCAATAACTACTCGAGGAAAAAAAATCAATTCCTGGACCGATAACCTCGATTTCTATTGAATTTTGACGATGCATGGAAAATTGATGCAAAAAACTCCCGTTGGAGTTCAAAATGACAAGAGAACATAGATGAATGAATAATTTAAACTTGTAAATAAGAGTTCACGAGTCTCTGGTTTGGATCTCAATACAAGTATGGATAGAAAAAATCAGAAGATATGATTTTTTTTACATAAAGTCGTTCAAAATAAAACAAAATCGAACCCCTTTTTTATGCTGATTCCTACCATATAAGTTTTAAAACTTGACTCATGTTTGCTGCATATTTAAAAAATTCCCAGTGAATTTCCAACAAATGATGTTTTCTAATTTTTGACATATTACAGTTTGAATGAACAAGTCGAAAAGTTTTATCGCTCGTAAAAAAACTCGAATAGATGAGCTGAACCAGTCTAATGCGCATTACACGCATCAACGTGGCGTTGCTTTGTTTCGATATCCTTCGCCAGGGTTCCCACATGTATAAGAATACACATGTTGACAAAACGCAAATGTGGTTCTGCCTCTCCTCAAATTTCTTACTATTCAGTCTCATTACGTAGAAAAACATATAGTTCTATTAAAAATGTTGATGTTCTTTAAATATGAGTAGTTTCTGTGTAAATTTGTGCATTGTAATTTGTGTTAAATGTCTGTATGAATGTTATGAAATTTGATCTTACAGACAAATCCTGGATCATGGCAGCCCTGTCCGTTGGAGAGTGTGTTGGTAGAAAATACATTTGCAGGGTGGATTCAATTTGTAAGGTCTAATATTGTGATGTCTGCAATTGTCTTAGCCAAGCAATGGTACCTAGCTACAATAACGCTACGTTGAGATTTCTTGGCAAGACCATTTTATTGCGACTTAGAGCTCATTCGAACTTTGCCGTTATCCTGCGCGGTTGATCCTTGCGAAGTAAATAATAGCATTTGCACGAACCGCAACCGCAAAACTTCAAATCTATATCTCATGAGGGAGGAATAGTTTGAGACAATTTCGGTATAATTGAATAGAAGGTATAATATTTTGCTGCCTGCAGATGCATTAGCCAAGCAATGGTAGACCTGTTTACAATAAAGCTATCCAAGTTTCATGGCTTATTGCGACTGGTTACTTGAAAGAACTTCTGCTGTTATCCTGTGCGGTTGATCCGTTCGATGTAAGCTAATGCCAATTGAATGAACCGCAACCGCAAAATTTTAAATGTATTTCTAAAGAGGGTGGAATAAATTGAGACAATTTCGGTCTCCTTGTACGACGGAATTAGGAACCTGGTACGACAATGAAGGAACTTGAATGAGGAAAATAAATCATTAATTGACTATAAAGTACGTAATGGATTGATCTTTTTCCTTCATAATTTCATAAAACAGTATTAGAAATATAGTTCAATTACTAAACATCAGTTTAAAACCAACGTGGAAGGCAATTCTATTGAAATAATGAAAAAAGCTTCCTTAAGCCGTTGTCTTAGGGTCCTTTACCCTATTTTGCGCTTGATGTAACAGATATAACTGATGTAATTTAGATCATATTCTTCTATGATTTCAAATCGGTTAATATTAACATCGGTTAACAGATAGCTAAAAGCAATGGGACCGTAAGCGATTCACATTTGAACACTTGTGAAGAGATTTTATTGAACGGAGTTACTAGGAGAGCAAAGAGATTTTTTTTGTCTTTATTTAATAGGTTTTCAGCCACAGGCTGGTTCACATCTGGAGCGAAGAGCTTAGTTAAATGAAAAATCATATTCCAAATTGGTAAAATGAGGAAATATGGAAGAATACAGCTTGTGCAAATGCATGTACTACATATGCACTATTGGCATACCCTTCTTGAGAGAAAATACGTACAAAGGTTAAAAAAATACTAGCAAGAATTCAAAACTGATTCAGATTCAAAACATTTTCTCCCAATGTTTTGAACTTGAAAAATTTCTGAACTCTGCATGCAATAATTGACCTTGACCTATTTTCTCCCCCGCCCAGATACAGCCTCATTGATTTCCAATAGACAGAAATATGACGTGTAATGGTAGTTGTCTTCAATTTTTAACCTATCATTTGGATCAATATGTAATCTGTTGATGAAAAAAAAAAACAAACTGCTGGTGCCTAAAGAAGTATTGCTTGAAAAGTAGTCGTGCAATACCTCGCTGATGTCAAATGAATTTATATTATTTTTCAATGCCAAAAGCCATGCCCTAGTTCAACTCCTAATAACTTTTTTGTCTAATAAGATACGAAGTTACGGTTTTCGACAAAGTTGTGCAGCAGATAATATTCTTTTGAAAATTCAGTAATAGGCACAAAACTATAACCAGAGACGGTTCCACAGAAAAAAAAACAAAGATGATGTTGAATTTTAGAACAAAATACTCAATTTTCCTATACAAATCTAAAAGTTCAAATTTACTCATATAAACGTTACTTGAAAATTCTGCGAAAAATAATGGATGAGTTTTGAACCCAAAAAGCAGTTTGGACCCCAGGGTTCGAGAAATTAAAAAAATCACCTCAAATCGACTCAGACTTTTTCACCACGCCAACTGCTTGGAAAAACCGAGATGGAATGTTTTATCTTGCTCGGGTTTAATTGTTATGCTCATTCGTTCGATGAGAAAGCTGTTAGATTTGTGTTTGTTTGCAGTAAGAATTTTTCCTTTACTAAAAAGGCATTTCCTGGCACCTGCAGAGAAGAACGGTCAAAGAGACTCAAAAGGCATAGTGCCAAATTAGTAGCCCACTACCGCATAATTTAACAGCCAATTCATCTCTCTAGGCTTGTCATTTTGTTTTTTAACAGCCAATTCATCTCTCTAGGCTTGTCATTTTGTTTTTTTATTATGCTTGCGCCTATTTTGAGTACTGATGTACACAAACAAGAGCAAATCTGGAAATAAGTGGTGGCCAAAAGCGGCCTCAAACAAAGCTTTATCAGAATAACCCAAAAAACACTTTCACGCTGAATAAACGCTGAAAAAATAATCAGCAATCTGGCTGAAAGAAGGCCTCAAAAATTCACTAATTCACGTGTCTTCAGCCTTTAATCATCTTGATCTGGGAAGTTATTCAGCAAACGTCATTAAACGTCAATTGACGGATCAACCCAAAAAAAAAAAAACAAAAAAATAAAGACCAATGCCTATCCGATGTTTGGCACCCACTTTTGCCCCTCTGTGTTGTTTTTTTTTTTCGTTCCAACTGCCCCGAACTTTAAACCTCCGGCTTGTTGGTCGCATGCCGCAGTACGCAGAACCAACTGTAGAGAATAGATTAGTGTAGAAGATAAAATGATTTTAGAAATCACTTATAGAGAACATATGAACATTGACAAAAAGCTGAATTTAGAACATTAACATTAACATTAAGCGGTTAACATTAAGCGGTAATGAATTTAAATAATGATGTTGAATAGACAGAATATAATCATCTGTTGTCTGTGAATCGACAAGGGAAAGAGAGGCTCACGAAACACTCCAACAAATCAGATTCGAGTTTACTAATACTTACAATTCCCTTAATTCAAGAGCGAATGTATGTGTTACGGATTTGAAAATGTTCTCGGGATGAAAAAACGAAGGGAACAGCAGTTGATAGAATATTGCGGAAACGAACGGTTCGTGCGAGGTTTCTACGTTCTATAATTTTGAAAGTACAGAAGAAAAATCGTCGTTCGCAGAATCCTCCGGACTCGACACCAATCATGAAGTCTGCGGCGCGATGATAATTTGTTTTACTTAAGCGACCAAAATGCCTTTCAACTGAAGATTTTTTTTATAATAAGTGTGAGGGAAATTATCTTTTTTTTTTCAATTTTGGGCTCCAAAAGTCAAATTTTTAAGAGAATCTCCTCTTCATTTCAAAATTAAGCTAAACAAGAAATCATAAAAAAATGTCACTGAATAAGGAAAACAAAAATTCCCATTCTCCTTTCAATCAAGTCGCAATTATGTCAGTTTTTTTTTTAATGAAAATGAATGAGATCTTCCCATACGAATTTCCATACCAAATTAAAACTCGTTGTTCATTCAGGACTGGATGAATCGCTTCATGCTCATTATTGCTCCTTCTGGCAGCAAAACTAACCAAAAAATGTTATGGGAGGTGTAAAAATTTAAGAATTTGAAATTTCATCCAAAGCTTGCAGCGGTCTAGTGCCCCCTGCTTTCTACGTATATATTTACTCATAGATACAAATATTTTGCATGCACACTAGAGTGCCCCAAATGACCCAACCTTTGAAAAAGTTATACGCTGCAGGCTAAAATTGATGCTAGGCCTAGTACAAGATCTCATGCCAAATTTGGGCCAGATAGGATCACGGGAAGGGGTCGCTCAACGAGCCTGAAGTTTGTATGAGATTTTGTTCGGGAGAAACATGCAAAACCAGTTTTTCATCAATAACTTTGATTCCCGTCGCGTCGGCCAAATTCTTTCAAAAATGGGTTTTCT
This sequence comes from Uranotaenia lowii, assembly GCF_029784155.1. Lineage (NCBI taxonomy): Eukaryota > Metazoa > Arthropoda > Insecta > Diptera > Culicidae > Uranotaenia > Uranotaenia lowii. The sequence goes on along the minus strand of NC_073691.1, from coordinate 149,816,356 downwards.
TCAAGCCTAAATTATGAAAAATATTTCATCCGAAGAGTGCATTTCGATAAGAGTCAAGATAAAAAAGTTTAATTAGGCTTCAAAAATGTGAAATTTGAATACATTTTGCATGAGATCTTATGTAAGGCCTAGGATCAATTTTAGCCTGCAGTGCGTAGGTATGATTTTCGGAAAATGGCTGATTTTGGTTAATCTACACCAAAAATTAAGCCTTTACCCCAATCATGAGTTCTGAACATTTAAACGTCATTGGCGTTAGTGCTTTTCCAACCATATCATTTTTGGAACATTACACTATTCAGCGCGTTTTCGGCACAGAGATTTGCTAAATGTGCATTGGATTTTTGAAACCCCTTCTTTGGGTGTACAAATCTGTAGCATGCCTGGTAGTTTGCGTCTTATTTCAACTCGCAGGCACACTAACGCCCAGACCAAAGACATGAAAATGAATAAAATATGTGAATTTGCCATCTTTCCGACATTGCCGGTGACATCGTTTGAGAGACAAGTGGGACGAAACAATAAATCCTCCTCGCCAGGAAGGTTTTGGTCCCTTCTTTCTCGTTTCGTATCTATTTACACTTTTGCTTGAAGTTTCGTACCTACAAATGTATGTAAGTGAATCGAGGCAAGAACCGGGAAAAGATTTGTGAACGTGCCCGCTGTCCTGTTGCCGATGGGTTGGCGGACAGAGTAAGTAATCCGGTTTGTTTTGGCCTGATACCTACTTGTCAAAGTTAATTGGTTGCTCGGCTGAAACGCAACTCCCATAATAATTGGCATCATCGGCTGGGAAAAATGGTACAATCGGTTGTCTGTGCGATAAATCACTTTCATTTGAAAAAAAAAATCAGAAACATCAATTGCGTTTTGGTTTTTTAGAAAAGCTGTGTATGTATTCTAAAGTCTGTTTCACATAGAATCTGGTCGGATAAAATAGATCAATTCTCCGCAAAGAAATAACGTACAACAAAAATAAAAATGTTATTTTGTAGGGTTTTCATTGCACTTTAAGGAAAAAATACATAAAAATCATTCTTTTTTCGGATGAATTTTCGAACTTTTTTTGTGATACCACCCATCATTTTATGCACAGTACTGCTGGTAACCTCATTCGCCATCTTGTTCCACTACTTTTCCATTTGAGCGGGTTTTTTTTCATGGTTCTGCCACATTTCCTCAGCTTGCCCTTAACTATTGCCCAATATTTCTCGATGGGACGAAAATCCGGACAGTTTGGTGGATTGAAACTTTTTTCAACAAAATCGATCTTGTTCACCTTATACCACTCAACGACATTCCGGCTGTAGTGGCAGCTTGCCAGGTCCGGCCAGAACTTCACCGGACCTTTGTGGGACCGAATGAATGGCAAAACACTCTTCTGGAGACATTCTTCGTTGTAAACATTTCCATTCATTGTGTTCCCAGTGATGAAAATCTTAGTCTTCTTCCCACAACTACAGATCCCTTGCCAAATCATCAACTTACGAGCAAATTTATCTAATATCTGTGAAAACAAACTTGAATCTACCCGCAACATTCCCTCTACGCTTCGCAAGGTAAAATATGTTAACGGGTGTTTGTCCAAAATCCATTTTGACGTAAGTTTCGTCGTCCATCAAAATGCATCCCTTGTACTTGGTCAACACTTTCTCGTACAACTTCCTAGCCCTGGTTTTGGCAACCAGGTTTTGTTTCAGCGTCTTGTTGGGGTGTTTGCTTGCATGATACGACCGCAAGCCTTCTCGCAAACAAATTCGTCGAGCTGTACTGTGGTTCGTCTTGAACTTTTTCGCCAAATCACGCAAGGAGATTCCAGGATTATTGTGAACCGATCGAATTACCTTTGCTCGCAGCTTCCGGTCATATGTCCCTGGTTTGTTTTGCTCAATCCACCGTAAGGGTCTCCTGGTAACGTTGCAGTACCGAATTTACAGTCCATTTTGGATATTTCAGGAATTTCGCGATCTTTACCCCTGACAAGGTCGGTTTCTCTACGTGAGTGTGCAGAACTTTCTCTCGCCTTTCGCGTTCCATCGTCGATAACTTTTGACTGACAGCTTCAATCTTGATGAAATTTTCACCACTAAGTTAAGAAACCATCCGGATCAAAACATTGTCAATAGATTCGCGATGTGACAACTAGGGGCGCTGCAGTAAATGAAAAGATGCTACCAGATTCTATGTTATATCGCTTTGCTCTCAATAGACGAATTTACCAAAACTAAATGAGAACCAAAACAATGTGTTTTCCTAAATCGAAAACCGTAGGTTTCAACAATTTTCGATTTATTTGTGCTAGGGTTTTTTAATCTTTCGGTAGGTTTCCTCAACATCATCGAATCAGAACCTTGCGTTACCTTGAAGCAAAATGGACCATTAACTTAAATTTCCTGCAATTATTGCGCGTACAACCGGATCCCTAATTAATCAACATAATTCAGCAACATGCCTCACGGTGACAAACAATCAAGTTTCTTGCTCAAGCAATCGCGAGATAATTTCAACCAGAGCACCCAGATCCTGCGTAATGTACCGGCTTCAAAACCGCAGCTTGAAGAAGAGGAGGTGTCTCTCGAACTTCTCGCTAACGCAGCTGTGGGAAGCAAATTAATGCCCGGCTATCGATGCATAATTGAATTAGCATACATAATCAATCATATCAATACGCTCATCCGTCCGATAGGGTTCATTTAATTATTTGCTTCCTCGGATTTCTGCGTTGTGCTTATTCCTCGAGCGGACCCAGACTAAAACGACTGGATGGATTGTCGGATTGATCGATTCACAAATCCGATTGAACTCCTGTTAAACTACATACAATACACGAAAAAATAAAACACTGTATCTTTTTTCACATAAAGAATATCAATTGAAAATACTGTGATGCTTTGCAGTATGTTCATTATACTAACGACTGGTGAAAAAAGTTTGACAAAAAAATAAATACGTTCTTTACACATAAGCGTAGTTATAGTCAAAGTCAGTTTTCGCATGATCAAAATAAATAACACATTTTCAAGAAACTTAACAGATCGATATTTCTCTGCTTAGAAGTCAAAAATGATTAAATTCCCTGAAAACCCTGCCGGATATAAGGGTTTTATTCTTAGTTCTTTTAGAGCACGATTCAATCCGATAAGGTGGTGAAAATGCAAAGCATGAAAATAAGTTTAAATGAAATTAATAGAAGCATCATTCTACACACATACACCTACCAAATGAGGGGTGTTCAGGTTTTTCATATGAATGATTAGAAACAATACAGCGAATTTAAGATGACCACTTTTTGAACCGAACACCCTTTAGGAGAACGAATTAGAAGCAAAAGGCTGAAATCCGTAGCGATTCAGCACGCTAGAAGAAGTTGGCGAAAGGCTACAATCATAAATAACTGTTGAGTTCCTCGAGAAGTGACTAAACAGTTCTATAACTATTTCGATTATTCGAAAGTTTCTCGTCAGAAGTCGTCCATACTCATGCTCGTTTTTTGAGGCCTAAGAACTCAATTTCGCTGTGATGGCTTCAGCAGATATCCAAAACATTTCAAATGAATTTGAGGTGCTCGAGGCGTCTGAAACGAACATCAGACTGATTGTAGGCTGAATGCAAAGTAATGAAATCTATCAGAATATCGAGCCAATGCCCAATGGGGAAAAAAGTGTGCGAAGAAGTTCAATATCTTCCCTCCTACATGAACCAATTCTATGAAAATATACTCTCCATTAGTAAAAATGGTCGGAAAATCGATCGGACATAGGTTAAGACGCCGCACGAGCTTACGAACGGAGATATAGTGCACTATTTGAATCCCTATCTCCCCTTTATCTTGTAAACAATCGAGAAAAACGCAGATCTGGACAGGACCATTTTGAACAAAAATAAACCTATCTTGTGTGATTTTTTTTTTCGAAAAATCAAATGAAGGCAATTTGAGCTACCACACACTTTGAAAAATGTAGTTATGGCTGATTTAAACCGCAAATTCCCTATATTTTTCAATTTATCGAAGAAAAGTAAGTTCGGACCTGAAAATTATGAATGAAATGAGCCCTATTGTGAGTGATTTTTTCTGAGAAACCAAATGAAGGATATTTGAGCCACTGCACGCATGGCTAAATGAGGTTATGACTGTTTTATCCTCAATTTCTCAACATTTGTAAATTGTTCATAAAAAGCATGTTCGGACTTGAAAATTTGAAGCAAATAAGACTCATCCTATGTGGTTTTTTTTTCCTAGAAATCGAATGAGACTTATTTTATGTGTTTTTTTTTTTTCAAGGAATCGAATGAAGACTGCTGATTGAACACGCATCAGAAAATTTCAAGATTTTCAAGAAAATTAAACTTATCTACTGTGATCAATTAATTGAAAAATGTAGGGGAATTGAGGTTACAAACAACCATAACTCCATTTTACGATGCATGCGGTGGTTGAAACAGTCTTTATTAGATTTACTGAAATTAAAAACACATAAGATTAGTCTTATTTGGTCCAAAATTTTGAAAATCTAACATGCTTTTTCTGAATTATACTGAAACTGTTGGCAAATTGAGAGTAAAACGGCCATAACTCCATTTCTCGGAAAAATGCACACAAGATAGGTCCCACTTGATTCAAAATTTTTAAGTCCGAACTTACTTTCTCCTCAATTAATAGAAAAATATAGGGGAATTGAGGCTAAAATAAGCCATAACTCCATTTTCCGAGACTTAAGGTATGTCTATTTTTGTTCAAAATTTTTTAGCAGTTCAAGTCTCAGGTCTCAGGTATCAGGTCTCAGATTCCAGGTCACAGGTCTTAGGTCTCAGATATCAGGTCTCAAGTCCCAGGTCTCATATATCAGATCACTCCCTGCTGAATCGTGGTCTCTAATAATCATACCCATTTTTTTTGAACCCAAAAATCCTCTTATATCAACTTTAGTTCCATTGGTTGATAAGTTTTCAAGCTTACAACAAAATTTATATGGAGCCCCCCCCCCCCCTCCTTTCTTCCCCACTCTACACTGTGAAGCGTAAGGGTATAAGGCTATAACAATCGTAGAAATATATCTCGTAACCGAATACCATTCCATGCTATATTTGTTTCCATTTGTTGGCTTTGCTAGCATGAATTGAGAACTTATGCTAACAAAACTGTATTGGGCTCACCTCCCTCCTCCTATGTACCTACTCACTGGAATGAGAATGGTGTGTAAAATAATCATAGAGTCATACCAAAACGATTTCCATGTTATGTTTTGTCCATTTCTCGGATTTTGTTTAAAAAAAATTTAATGTAAGCTTTCCTCTTCCCTTCCTATATTCCCAATTCTATCCTTCTGCAAGAAAGGAATTGTATCACATAGAAATATTTCTCGTTTTGAAATACCATCCCATGCCCAATTTCGTTTTATTTGCGTAGTAAATTCTTGATTTATGCATTACCTTGAAAGGAAGTACCATCCCCCTCTCTGTCCTCCCCATTGAATGGAGGGGTGAGAACTTAATATTCATAGAAGTATTTTTCGTACTCAAATACTTTTTGATGCATAATTTGGTTTCATTCGCTCGAATAATTCTCGAGTTAGGCAAAAATGCATTTGTATGGAAAACCCGCGTTCTCCCTTTATCTATCTTTCCGCTGAAAAAAAGGTGGGGATTCATATAAATACATTTCTCCTATCCTAATACCTTTACACGCCAAATATGGTTCCACTTGCTCGGTCAGCTCCCATTTATACTGAAGACTGTAAGGGAGACCCCTCCTCCCCCTTTTCATTCGACTCTTTGAAATAGTTCATAGAAGCATTTATCGTACGCAAATATCGTTCCGTGCCAAATTTGGTTCCATTTGCTGTAGTAGTTCTCGAGTTATGCAGTGAAAATTGTATGAAACTTCCCTCCCTCTTTCTTTTCTCCACACTGGAAGAAGGAAGAGGTCTCAAACAATCATTAGAACATGTCTCGTTCCCAAATACCCTTCCATGCCAAATTTGGTTCCATTTGCCTAATTAGTTCGCCAGTTATTTAAAAAAATATAAAAAAGGTCCCCTCCCCCCTTTATATGTTTCTACTGGAAAGAGGGAGGGGTCTTAAATAATCATAGAAACATTCTACGTATCCAAATATCCTCCCATGCCAAATTTGGTTCCATTTGCTTAATTAGTTTTTGAGTTAAGTAAAAAGCTATAAGAAGACCCCTCCCCCCTTTTTATCTTCAGACTGAAAAAAGGGAGGGTTCTTAAATAATCATAGAAATATTTTTCGTATTAAAATATCCTCCCATGCCAAATTTGGTTCCATTTGCTTTATTAGTTTTTGAGTAATGTAAAAATTATAAAAGAGGCCCCCTCCTCTTTTCTACTGGAAAGAGGGAGGGGTCCCAAATAAACATTGAAATATTTTTCGTATCCAAATACCTTCCTATGTCAAATTTAGTTCCAATATCTTGATTAGTTTTCGAAATATATGAAAAATTGTAAGGAAGACCCCTCCCCCCTTCCTATCTCCCCATTGAGAGAAGGGAGGGGTACTTTATATTCATAGAAACATTCCTCGTTCCCAAATACCACTCCATGCCTAATTTGATACCATTTGCTAGATTAATTCTCGAGTTATGCAAAAAATTGTCTTTAGTTTGGGAGGCCCCTCCCTCCCTTCATGAGAGAGGGAGGGGTCTCAAACCATAATAGGAACCTTCCTCTGCCTCCAATATCCCCATCTACCAAGTTTCACGCAAATCGGTTCAGTGTTTCCGAGTCTATAGGGAATAGACAGACAGACAGACAGACAGAAATTCATTTATATATATGTACTAGCTGACCCGGTGTGCTTTGCTACACATTTCAAAATCTAATATATAAAGATGAGTTGGGCTATATAGGTTTGTATATATATATATGCACCTTATACAAATCCACACCGCTTAACCGATCAGCTTGAAATTTGGTACAGTGATGTAAACGGACATGAGAAAGGTCGAGGTAATAGTTTTGGGCCCCTCCCGCCTAAGAAAAGGGACCCTCCCATACAACTTATGTTTTTATTCACACGAATCAAAAGTCATGGCACCCATTTGTCAACCGATTTTCGTTTCCTTTGGCGGGATTGTTTTCACCATCACCAAGGGCTGGGCATTAGAAACGATCATCCAAAGTTCACGTGTACTCGAAAGCACATCAAAGCTTGCTGAGTATAAAAAATTTGAAAGGAGGAATTTTGGCGAGTGTTTTTTCCTTCTTCTTTTCAAAGCACGTGGTACCGGTGCGAGGTATTTGATTGCAATAATGAGCCTTTATTTAGGATTAAAAAAAACTACTCGCCTGTTAGAGCAAGTTCACTGGTGTTGGGAAAAAGTGGTAGAAATTTTGACATTTTGAAAATTTTACCATGCAAAAATGTTTTCAAGTTCTTGGGGCGTTGTATATTTTTACAACACTGTTTCTATTTCAACCGTATGTGATAGAAAAATTGCCATTTTTGCATCACAGCATGCGAAAATACAACACGTGTTGTAAAAAAATTTGAAAGCCAAGGATTTTGAAAATGTTTTTGCATGGCAAAATTTTCAAAATGTGCTCTAAGTGTCAAAATTTCTACCACTTTCTCCCAAGACCAGTGAACTTGCTCTTAGGAATATATTGAGAACAGTAGTTGAGAATCTACTAGAATATGCAGTGTGTAAAGTATGGATACATGAATTTATGTTCATTATGAATTGACTTCTTCAGTTGAATAACTATTTGGACTGAAAACTAATGTGCTTTTAGGAGCCATCCATTTTCATATTTTTGGAACTCCTCATAAGAAAACAATTAATAAAACTGAGGGTTGTAGGTTCAAGGTTGCGATTTCAACACTTTGATTGCCATGAAGGAATTTAATTTACAATTAGGAATAAGACAATTAAACGTTCATTTTAAGCAAAAAATTATAACGAAATCCAACGCACGATACTTTTAGTAATTTAATCTGAAGTTTTCAGTTCTTAACAGTTCAATTTCATTTGTAAATTTTAAAATTTTAAGTAATTATTGATCATCGATGTGTTCAATTCTACTATCCAATTATAAGAAATTTAAAAAAGCACATTGAAAACTTGCAGAGGGTTCAGCGGAAATCTATTTAGAAATTTCTAAGTACAAAATAAAACTTAAATGGGTTTTCCATTCTACGGGAGATCTTGAAAAGAGGTCGTTAACATTTGTTTACAAGCTTAATACATGGGATAAGATAACCCATGGAAAAGATAAAAAAATGGTATCATTTGATAAAAAAAAAATTAATTCAATTCAAGCTTCCCAAAAAATTTTGGGTGAAAGCCAGAATAGCCGTATCGGGACCGGACAAATCCAGCCAATTTTATCGAAAAACCTAGCCAAATCCAGCATTTGATTTCAAAATGTTCGAACCATACGGGCAAACTTGGTCAAAACCGCGGAATTATTCAGTAATAATAACGAAAAATATACTTGCAATATTTTTTTTTCAACAAACCACATCAGCAGATTTTAAATTGTATGTCAAGCTTCCAAACACGGGTCATGATTATTTCTAATAGAGAATTTGTTTTCAAGTGGTGGTGCACCGGGGCACTACCGGTAGTGCACTTTTTGCTGTTTTCATGCTCGTTTTCACGAAGAGTAGCCGACTGGTAGTGCACCATAAAGTGGACGGTGGAACACTCTGAAAATATTCGGTGTTGCTTGCGCTCTCACCAATACTATCATGAATTTTGACAGCACGTGCTTCCCGATGTAAACAAATATCAGCTGGTTGGTTTATTTCTATACCGCAAAATTGCGTTCGAGCTTTTCTCTTTATTATCCGCCCGTTTCCAACAGAGGCGGAGAATTTCACCTAGATGGCACGTTCCAAAGCAAACAACGCTCCCAAGAAGAAATGTGCCCAGAAGGCTTGCTGCAATCGGTTCCAGGCGATGCCGGAAAAGAGCAGCAAATCCGAGTGCAAAAAGGCCAACCCAAAGATTTGGTGGAATCGAGCAAACCGAAAAGTTTTCTTGTTCGGGAGGGTCCTATAAGTTGGTCTTCACAGCAAGAAGCGTTCAGCTGCATCGAAGCTACTCTGTTACAAGCCAGCTTCGAGCTGTGCCTTAGGGCGACGATGCTCGGTTGCGCCAAGTCCCAGATTTCCACGCGTTGCCCTTCAAAAACGGTAGTTCGAGACTACACCCGCATTGGGAGCTTGAATTTCGTTCGTTTCGGTCTGTTAGCAAAACTTTCTCCCCCGACTTCCGCGATCCGAGTTCGCCATTTTGACTTCCAAGAATTTTTTTTGAAATCTGAAAACGAAAATAGGTACTCGAACGAAGATGAGATTTGCGAGGAATAAACGTTCAAAATACCGGCAAAAACCTTCAAGCTGGGGTAACTGCAGTCTAGCAGCAGCAGCAAGCATAGACCGCCCAGAATCAGCCGGTATTGCAGTTACCATCAGAGCCAGAGCCAAGCAAAATAAATCTGAAATCTTCACAATTCAACATAATATATAAATTCATGCTAAAATTTTCATATTATTTAAAAGACAATGATCAACTAAAGTAAATTTCATTTCAATTTTCGAAGTCAAACGAAAACAAATACCAGCTGTAATGGATTTTTGACAGCTTGATGTTTTCTGTTGACACTGCCGATTTCACGTACACCAACAAACGTGGGTGCAAAACTCGATTCATGCTCGTTTTCAGCGTGGAAGGTGCAACACTTTCGGGTGGTGAAAACAAATACGGTATAAAACTTGCCATTTAAAACTTCTTTTTGAAAGAACGCCAGACCGGACTTACCTCATATTTTAATTCAACCTGGCAACCTTAAATTGAAATGTTTTTCGTGATAGAATGGATAAGCATTCATGGGAAATTTTTTCAAATTTCTATTAGCAAACCAAATACTATTAGTTATTTAATAATACCAAAACGACAAACTTTGCTAATAGTCCCAAATAAAACTTTAAGAAGACTAACAAAACTTACAAAGCTCACATGGCCAAACATGGCCCAATTTTTTATAATTATGAACAAAAAGCTTTCAAAATTTCAAAAAGTCAAACGACTCATTTCGATTTATATTTTATATGAACCCGAGCAAGGCCGGGTAAAATCAGCTAGTAGAATAATATTTCCAGAATTTATTCAAATCCAGTTATACTGAAAATTGTAAGGGCGACCTCTTTTCCCCCTTTTCATCCACCTTTTTGAAGGAGTGAGGGATACCAAATATTCATAGAAGCATTTCTCGTACCCAAATATTGTTCCATGCCAAATTCTCCCCGCTGGAAGAAGTAAGGGGTCTCAAATAATCATTAGAACTTGTTCACGTTCTCAAATATCCGCCCATGCCAAATTTGGTTCCATTTGCTTGGTTAGTTTTTGAGTTGTGTAAAAAATTAAAAAGAGGGCCCCTGTCTCCCTACTGGAAAGAGGGAGGGGTCTCAAATAATCATAAAAATATTTTTCGTATCCAAATACCTTCCCATGCCAAATTTGGTTCCATTTGCTTTATTAGTTTCTGAGTTATGTAAAAAACTATGAAAGAGGCCCCTCCCCCTTTCAACTGCATAGATCATTAATCATTATGAAATATTTTTCGTACCAAAATACCTTCCCATGCCAAGTTTGGTTCCAATATCTTGATTAGTTTTCGAATTATATGAACAATCCCAAATTCCTAACACCCCTCTGAGAGGAGGGAGGGGTACCTAATATTCATTTAAATATTCCCCGTTCCCAAATACCACCCTATGCCAAATATGATACCGTTTGCTTGATTGGTTCTCGAGTTATGCAAAAAATTGGTTTTTGTTTGGGAGGCCCCTCCTCCCCTTCATGAGAGAGGGAGGGGTCTCGAACCACAATAGGAACCTTCCCCTGCCTCCAACACCCCCATCTTCCAAGTTTCACGCAAATCGGTTCAGTAGTTTCCGAGTCTATAGGGAACAGACAGACAAACAGACAGACAGACAGACGGACAGAAATTCATTTTTATATTTATAGATATATACATATATAGATAACACTCGTCAATCATTTGCAGAACTCTCTACATAATAACACAATGATTGGCTAAATAAAAATATTGAAATCGTTATAATAACAAATTATAAGTGAATTTTTTTAAGATCAATGTTATTCATTTTAAGTCTTTGGGTACGTCACCAAATCCAAGTTAGGGTTTGTTGGAAAACATAGAATTTTTACAATTAAATTTTACTTCTTTGCAAACATTCGTTCTTCCTAATATAGACATCATTTGCATTACATTTTTTTCCCTAAAAACAGAATTTTTTTAAGATCTTCCAACGATGCACAAAATCATAATCTCGTTGTCACATTTTTTTTTAAATTTATAACGGCGATAGCTACACATTACTTTCAATCAAAAATCTTCTGAAGCTGTGCAGGTATATCACAGCAATAACTGAAAAAAGAGAGTTTATTTATTTTTGTGGTTCCAGTTCAATGATCGAAATTTTGGTTTTCTGTACGCATTAAAAAAAAATCCTTCCACAGTTAAATTTGCCCTCGAAACCTGCAATTGATGAGAAAATATTTTTAACATAACATGTCGATTCAAATCCTAGGTATGTATAACAAAACTGTGCTGCTACTGTGATAAGATTTCTAATGCTAGTTTTCGAAAATATCTTAACGTTATTAATATGAATTTTTATTTAGTGAAAAGACTGAATTTGTCAACCTTTGATATGAAATATTTTCACAGATTTTTTGGATCAAACACAAATTAATGTGGGTTTCGTCATTAACATTTTTTTCGGGAAATGTTGATGCTTAGATTGAGTTCAATTAGCAACGAAATAAGCTTTTTGTCCAATTCCATAAAATAATTATATTTTCAAAACAAATATCTGCACAGTTAATTTATCATTCAACTTATAATATTTAAAAAATTATCTTGTGCTCATCAATATTCTTCCGATTCTTTCTACTTTCCTTTGTCGGCTTACCGTTAAAAAAGTCATTGATTTTGAATGTTAAACCGTTCAAGAAAATAAGAATTCAAGAAAAAACTCCAATTTTCCATTTCTGACAATGATATTGCACTCATCCCTTTGTAAAACACATTGAATGTAAAAATTTCTGAAAAATCTCCAATCTGAATAATTGTGAAATAAATCCAAACAAAAACACGTGAAGTACATATTGAAACAAGTCATCGCCATATCAACTATTTCCGGTTTATTGAATGGTAATTTATGATAACTAACGATCTATAGCAGGAAAAATTCGAGAAAACAATTTAGAATGCCTTCGAGAGCCGCACATTGGAGTCTTTAGGGCCGCATACGGCCCGCGGGCTGCGATTGCTCATTTCCTGACTAAGAATATTAAGACTTAAGAATTTTGGCTTGTTTTGAAGCTTTAAAGAATCAATAAGAACTAAAATTTTAGGCTGCATAGAACTTATTTCAGATTAATGATGGAGCTAATTATGCTTTCTCATGCCAGTTTTATTAATCTTGTATTGCTTTGATATTGCACAGTGAATATTAATAGTGTGTGAATCCAGTGCCATCTATGTGTTCATATCTGCTTGCCTTAATTCTAGTAGATCTTGTTCTGTTAGAGAAAAACTAGATGATACTGGAGAAATTAAGAAAAATACCATAAAATATTCGAATGTTTGTTCAGGACACCATTTTGTCATCACACCTCTATGAGCTGGTTGGAAAAAGTTTCGTGGTTTTGTTCAGCATTAAACATGTTCTGACCTACTGTGCGCTGCTTAAATATAAAGTTTTCAAGCTTTAATGATATCTCGCATCATAAAGTGTTTCTGTACCCAATGATTTGCCCTAAAGAAAGCTAGTTGGATAAAGTGATACAAAAGGATCTTTGAATTAATCTTACTTTAAACATTATCATATGCTTCCATTATCTATTGATTTTTAAATTTGGGTTGACAGAAGCTATACCCAACAATGAAATAATTCCAAACTCGCACTTATCAACGTTCTAGTAAACAGAAATACGCATTTTTGTTCAATAACTAGTTGAATACAGTAATGAGAATCTGCTCTTCACGAGGTAGACCTTTTTTCGCGCAAGAATAACAACCTCCGTCATCCTTCAGGAAAACTCAACCCGTACGTGGCATACATAATTGAATAATCTGCATAATGGCCTAAAATTAAGTTAATTCTAAGGTTGTGAACCTAGTGGTTAAAGATTTCTGCTCGTGTTCTTGTCTTTTTGAATCCTTGTGGCGTGGAGTAATTCGGTAGAACACTTTTTCATAGGGCACTTGTACTGCAAACCCGGAACCAGGCCATAGCTGCAGGCCACAGTTAAGTTCCGATTCCGAAACATCCCCGCTCTCGATTGATTTATGGGCTGGAAAATTGGATTCTGACCGGACCGCGATTCGCAAAGGGAGCGAGCAGCAAGGTTATTTATAATGTTTACTTTTGGGCTACTCAATGGGACATTATGATGCAAATCGTAGCAAGCGAATCGGGTGCCCTCGAACTTCCGGTTGTACCAACAACAGTAAGTGGGTGAAATTTTACAACCAGTCCGAGTCGGAAGCAAACCGGAGGCCTTGTTGTTGGGGCTGCACGAACATTAACTTACACAACATAATTGGAATGAGGCCATCAAGCAGGAAGTCTCCTTAAACCAACTAGAGGCGGGGGAGGGATGTCATTCTATGTAGAAGTGCAGCTGGACAGTTGAATTTGTTCTTTCCGAAAGAGCTGGGGGCTTGAAAATAGTGTTATAGTAGGACAAATTATTTGCGGCTGGTTGAGTACTTTGTTGGGCAGGAAAAAGGCTTACATCTTATTTATGGGCTCAAGTCTCTGCCTTATTTTTCAAAAATGCATAAATATAGCCACCCTCTCTAAGTAGTTGTTAGTGTTGGTTATGATTTTCAAAATATTTACAACGAATGATTATTAAAAAAATAAACACTTCACGGAGGATATTATTTAAAGCATAGATCATCTAAAATCTGGACGCACTGTTTATTATACCATAGCGTTCCTAGTGGTTGAATCTGGAATGTTTTAACAGTACTTCAAGAAATCAAGTAGCTGCTCAAACGATTCGGTATTATGGAGTTAGTTATTAACGAATCCCTGTAGACCAGGGTGGCATAACTTCTTCCACAGTAACGTGAGCATTGTTGGGTTTAATCTTCTTACCCGCGATTCTACACATTCCAAGCGTCAAAGTGGAACTAAGGATCGGAAACTGCATTTGAAGGTGTTGAGAACGATCAAGGCAAACCCAGGACAGTCGGACTATGACATCGCCAAGAAATTCAATGCCGACCGATGCACCGTCAGAGGGATTCGTCTGCGCGAAGGAATATGATCTTATAGGGCCAGTAAGTAACCAAACTGGACATTGAAGAAAAATGTAGTAGCCAAAGGACGTGCCCGGAAGTTTTACAAGAAGGTTCTACCGAAGTATGACGGATGCTCCTCATGGATGACGAAACGTACGTGAAGATGGGTTTTGGACAGCTTCCTGGCCAAAAATTTTATAAAGTCACTAGTCGGGGTGATGTCCCCAGCAAGTTCAAATTCATTTTTGCCGATAAGTTTGCAAGAAAGTGTTTGATCTGGTAAAGTATTTGCAGCTGCGGACGAAAAATTCCGGTTTTTGTGACAAACAAGACCATGGAAGATGTACAAGGAGGAGTGCCGGAGGAAATGTATTTTTCCGTACATTAGATCTCACATAGAACCAGTAAAGTTTTGGCCAGATTTGGCAAGCTGCCACTACAGCAAAGAGGTACTACAGTGGTATCGGGACAACGGGGTGCATTTTGTCGAAAAGGACATCAGCTGCCAACAATTCCGCCCTATCGAAAATTATTGGGCGATTGTCAAGCACAAGATGTAGAAGAATGGTAGGATGACTCGGGATGCAATAGAGATGAAGAGATGGTGGAACAAAATGGCCGCTGAGGTCAGCGAACAGAGTGTCCAAGAGTGTCGACAAAAAGTTTCAAATTTCATCAACTCCACATCGGAATATTTTTTGTTATTTTTCCTTTAAAGTGCAATACAAATCCTACATTTTGAGTAAAAAACATTTTTATTACGTTTACGTAGATCCGAGATAGACCCGAAAATCATACTGAAAAATTTATCGATACATTCCTGTACATAAATTTTCAAATCGATTCTTTGCTGACTCTTTACAAAAATAAATTGATACCAAAAAACGATTGCTCGTCTCCTTCAATCTCTGTGGGTAGATTTCATACCGGAAATAAATTGCTCGTCTCTCACAATCCCCATGAGCATAGTTTCATCTCAATATCGCGAAAACAATGAACAATCAATATGGAAGACCCTTTAACAATCCTGATCTAAAATTGATTGTTTGAAATCATTTGCTCGCCCCTTGAAGCTTCCACGTTCAAAAGTTTATTTCCTTCTGAAACATGATTAAGACAATATCGCTAAAACAATGAAATGTTCTTATGGACTCCTTTGGCCGACCCCAGAACCAAACTTTGAAACCTGACATCAATTTCCCACCCCTTAAAACCCCAAATGTACAAACTTGCATCTCAATTCCATGTATAATAACGCAAGTATCGCAAAAACAGTAAACTCCCCTTTTTTGCTGATCCCCAACACAAAATTTGACACTTAAAATCGATTGTTCGTTCCTCAAAACTTTCATGTGCCAATTTCCATCTCATTCCGATGTAACTAAAACAGTATTTGTGTAGTATGGACGACCCCTTTCTACGGCCAGTTACACAAAATTTAATACATGAAATCGGTTGCCCGTCTTTCAAAACACCCGTGTACCAATTTTTAACTCAATCCGATGTATAATAACAGACTGAGTCGATTTGGGGACATTTTTGAATTTCTCAAACCCTGGGGTCTAAAATGCTTCGTCGTGGTCCAAAACTCATCCATGATTTTTAGTAAAATTTTTCAGTAACGTTTACAGGAGTAAATTTGATCTTTTAGGTTTGTATGGGGAAAGTGAATATTTTGTACTGAAAAATCAACATTATTTTTGTTTCTTCTGTGTAACCGAGTCAGCTGTTGATTTTCGTGCCAATTTATTTTAAATTCTTTAAAGGAAATTTCCCGCTGAACAACTTTGTCGAAGACCATCACTTATCTATTAGGCAAAAAATTTATAAGCTGATTAACAGCCCAAGTAACAATTTAAGTTTTATTCCAACCTTAACAATCCGGGCCTTTTTGGCCATATGTTTGTTAACGTTTTAAAAGCTAATTCTATACGCTATAAATAATAAAACATCCAACAGAATAGTTTTATTCGACCTTATAGACAAAGCCTTAAGAAACTTTTCAGAGCTCTCTTAAGACTATCCATAGCTCTTTAAAAACTACGTCAAGGAATCTTATAGGAATTTTACTGTGGGAGCTGTGAAATTTGATAGATACTCTACTGTGGGAACTTTCTGTTCCGTTTTTCTCTCGTGTTATTTCTTACTCTCCCAAGCATTTGGTTCCATTTAAATAATTTTAAAAATATTTTCATTTTCATTTTTAATATGTTTTAGCATGAAAATTCCTGCAACCTCAGATTTCTGGTGAAATATATACGAAATAGCATCAAAACATATGCGTGGCTCAAAGAAATTGAAGGTTGACACAATTTTAAGAATTTTTTTTGATTAAAAAAATAATAATTTCAATAACATTTAAATTTGCTCAAATGATGCAATTTTTGTTTTGCATCGAAATTCATAACCTATACAACTAATAATAAATAAAGGAAGATACGGTAAAAATTTGGTCAAGGGAAAACGCGTGTAAATCGGTGAAATCGTTAATTCAAAAATCAAATTAAATTTCTTTAATTAGTATAAAATTCAGGAAAATTATTCAGTTAGGCTTCCGCTTTTCCAAATCCGAATTGCCAGGCCTTACGCTTAACCCCTGCCATCAGATTTTGTACAGCCACCTTGTCCACCTCCTTCGCCGCAGAAAGCCAGTTTGCCTTGAACTGCTGCTCTTCCTTAGCAGTTTTTTGGTCTTCTTTAGGTTCCACTTGATAATAGCCCAGTATTTCTCAACTGAGCGGAGCTCTGGCGTGTTGGGAGGGTTCTTGTCCTTGGGAACCACCTGCACGTTGTTGGCGGCGTACCACTCCATGGCCTTTTTACCGTAATGGCAAGATGCCAAATCCAGCCAAAACAGTACGGAACAACCGTGTTTCTTCAGGAAAGGCAGCAGACGTTTATTCAAACACTCTTTCACGTAAATTTCTTGGTTGACAGTCCCGGAAGCTATGAAAATGCTGCTTTTCAAGCCACAGGTACAGATGGCTTGCCAAACCAGATATTTCGTTGCGAACTTTGACAGTTTCATGTGCTTGAAAATATCTGCTACCTTTCTTCTTCCTTTTGTCGTATAAAACTCCTGTCCCGGAAGCTGCTTGTAGTCGGCTTTGACGTAGGTTTCGTCGTCCATTATCACGCAATCAAACTTCGTCATCATCGTCGTGTACAGCCTCCGGGATCGCGCTTTGGCCGTCGTATTTTGTTTATCATCGTGATTTGGAGTAACTACCTTCTTGTAAGTCGATAGTCCAGCTCGTTTTTTGGCTCGATGCACGGTTGTAGACGATACACCCAGCTTATTTGCGGCATCTCGGAGAGAGAGGTTAGGGTTTCGCTTGAAACTACCGGGAACTCTCTTTGTCGTCTCAGCGGCTTCCGGTTTTCGATTTCCCCCGACTCAGACTTCCTGGCTGTCGACAAACGTTCTCCAAATGCTATAATTACATTTGTAACGGTTGATTTGGCAACTTTTGGCGGTTCTGCCAGCTTTGCGTGCGAGTAGCTCGGATTTTCGCGATGCGCGAGCAAAATGTGGATACGCTGCTCTTCTTCCTTGGATGGCATTTTGACAACTGAAGAGTAAATTCCAAAATCAAAGTAGGAGCAACATTCTGCACACACACACACACACACACACACACACACACACACACACACACACACACACACACACACACACACACACACACACACACACACACACACACACACACACACACACACACACACACACACACACACACACACACACACACACACACACACACGCACACCTTCAAAATGGGGGGTGTTCAGGTTTTAAAATGCAAAATTGAAATAAATACGCCAAGTTCATATTGACCATATTTTGACCGTATCACCCTTTAGTACCGCAAACATTGAAAAATTTGTTGAAAATGTCTAGTTTTTCATATTATAATATTCTTTCCAGCAAGATGGCGTCAGTAAATTCGATTCGATTTCACAATAAACATGGCGTTCAGTAAGTTTATGTTGAACATCAGAAGGCAGTTGAAAAACAATTTTAAAATTGTTTTTTTGCCGGTTTGAAAAATTTTGTAATAAAACAATTCCTACAAACAGTTTTAAATTGCTTTTAAGAGACCTTGAATCACAGCTTTGTTTGACGTTTCTCTAAATGAAATACACGCTCATGATGGATTTATCCATTTTTTGAGTAAAATAAGTTTGTCGCAATAAATGAGAACCGGTGAACAGTATCCGGTCACTCGTTGAACATTTTTCGACCAGTTATTCACAAAATTATTACTAAAAACAATCAAGGATATGAAATTTTTTTTCTGATCCAAAAAAAAACACGTCCGTTGCCATCAAGACAACGCCTACTCTCCTCATAAAAACTTTACCTGAAAATTTTACAAAAATTCATGGATGAGTTTTGGATCAAGACGAAGCTTTTTAGACCTCAGGGTTTGAGAAGTTCAAAAATGATCCCAAATCGACTCAGTCTAGTATAATAACGTTAATATAGTTTAAACAGTATTTGTGCTGTATGGACGACACCTTTGGCCGACCCCTGACCCTAAATTTGATACCTGGAATCGATTGCTCGTCCTTCGAAATGTGCTAATTTTTATCACAATCCGATTAATATTAACGCCAATATCGCTTAAACAATATTTGTCTTGTATGGACGACTCCCTTCAAAAGGGGTGATCCGAAAATCTGAAAACATTTTTCATCATTCCTGGTCCCAATGAACATCCATGCCAAATTTCAGCTCTCTAGCTGCCAAGACGGCTGAGTCTATAGAGGACAAACAAACAAACATACAGAAAATGCTTTTTCTACATAGATTAGTTTGAAATTGAAAAATCAATGAAAAATTTTGATATTAAATATGATTTTATCTCTGACTTTCATCACATTTTTGTCTCTCGAGATATCACGTAAAAAACATGGTTTTTTTTATTTTTCAAACATAAGGTATTACATTAATTTTTCTATCAACCATTCAATTAAAAATAATGAAAGGAAATGTAAATTTAGATGAATACCTATTATAATTTTGCTCAATTAGTTCTTATCATGATTAAATGCTGATCTGATCCGAAGTGCATAAAAAGATTCGGATTTAATTTTTTTTTGAATTCTGGTGTTGTATTTTCGTATTCTATTTCTGTGCACTGATTCCGAAGTTTTATATTCAACAAAATTACATGTTCAGAAAAGCATCATAATTTTGAATATTTTTTTAATGACCTACCGGACTTTACTGTTAAACTTTTTTGTAGAAATCTAGAAGAAAAAATGTAAAACAAAAAAGTTATAAGCAACGATCACGATCACCGAATCCACAATCTGAGACATAATTAAATTGTGAGCCATCTTCGTTAGAAATGATTTTCTTCTGTTTAAAAAATTCTGCTTATACTTTTGAAATATTTTTGAAAATGAAAATCACTTAAAATTTGTTCGACTTGAATAATAATAAAAGGTGATTTTTTGTTGTAATAATTCAATATTGGGACCAATCAATGCCTGTAGTTGGGATTTTTTCTACAGAATACGTTAAAGCCTTTAGATGGGTAACTGAAGGGTGGTTTCAGTTTTCTAGATTTCATTCAAATTCCTATGTAAAACATGGCCATTTTTATAGAGGGTAGTTTGTCCAAAGACTCAGAATTGCTGTACAAGTTTTGCTTGTTTGTTTTATTTGTCTGGGTCAAGTTTTGCGAAAAATAGGGATCACTGAAAATTTAAAAAAAATAATTACACGTACCTTCATATGTATAAATACAACCATATCATGAAACATAATGATGGCTTCAGGAATCTTGCAGCCATTATTGATTAGCATCTATGGATCATTCCAAAAGCATTCCATGTTAGGAATATTTTGCTACAGACTCATTGTTTCCGTAGCGCAGCATAAACATACATACATTCCCTTTAGTGCTCCACCCAACATTCTCAAGATAGGTATTGAATATCGAGGATCTCAATGTGGTAGCCATTAGTAGCAAAACAATGCACAAAAGATTAATCCTCCTCCAGGAGGTGGCAACTTGATGGACCAGAATTGGAAAAGGCAGAAACAAAAAAAAACGCTATAAGCATCAGCCAATTCCTCATCTCCCATCATCCGACAACCGATATTGGTGGAGTTCCATGTGTTTCAGTAATCCTCCCCGAAGCTACATACAACACAGTTTCCTAGTAGGTTTAACACCGTCTAGACTCAGGCCATTCCTTGTCTCTACATTGATCTTCGCGTTCAAGTGCAAGTGGGGGTCTCCTGGTCATCATCGTTCACTTTTCTACTTTCCTTTCCTCCAATATTCCACCGAAACGTTCGCCAATCCACTTTTTCCACGACCGATTGCCATAAACCTCATCAAACAGCTGTCTTCTAGACGTGGAAAACGAGTAGTTTTTCGTATTATAGCTAAGCGGAACTTTTTTTGTGGCTGCTGCTGCTGCTGCTGCTTCACAATCGATGCTCTGCTGGCGAAATCAATTTGTAGCCGGTTGAGTTCGACAAGAAGTATTTTCTATTTTTTGCTCTCGTTTTTAGTTCGGTAGTTCAAGAAAGGAAGAACGCTCGGCAATGTAGGTTTTTCCTCAGGTACAGTGCCATGTACGCATGGAGTAGCTTGATGAAAGTGACATTTACAACATTTTGCTTTGGTCATTTCTTACCCATAAGTCTTTACCTCATACGTCCAACACAAGTCCTGAGGGAGGTGCAAAACAAGGCTATGATCATCTAGTATCCGGGCAGTTTCAAACCTCTGTATTTTAAAAACTATTGATTTGATCGAAAAACTTTCTATGGAGGAAATGAAGGTGTTATTATTATATTTAATGTAAAAATATTTTAAAAAAATTTATTGTTGATGACAAGAAATACTCTTACTTTATGATAAAATATCATTTTTATCTTTGCACATTTTTTTCAGCCATGTATTGATCTATTATTTTTACCACAGAACTAAACCTTTTCAAAATCATGATATTTTACACAAATTCATCTGTAAAAATCAATTGGAATGTGGTTGAAACCTTTTCATGAGTAGGCATCTCGAAGAATATGACCTCTTAAATTCGGGTTTAACATAAATTTCGTGGTCCATCAGAACACATTACGTAAAACCCGGTTGCACAGATTGCGATCCATGGAACTGCTAATTTTTAGTTAATTCCCGGGTGTCCACTTGACAGGCAACACTTTTTGCCTGTCGGAAACGGATTTACTGCATAGTTAAGAGGTCTGCATTCAGTTGACTCCAATAACCATAAATTTGTTCCTATAGTTGAGATCAAAGGTTCCGATCCGATGCTTGGTTTGAATTTCGTAAGCGTTCAAGAGTGGCTCCTTATACTTCTCAACCATCTGGACCAAAAAAAATTCAGAAAAAATAAACAGTTCATGAGTTTTCAAGTAAAAAATAATGAATTTCCGAGGCGCAAAGTGCGTAATACGAGCAAATTTGTGCAAAATTATTTTTACTATGGCTTTTGCACCGTAAATATCTCAAACACACGTTAACGTACAAATGTGAAAAAATAGGCAAGATAGTCCTTTTCATAACCAACACAACGCTGCTAAAGTTTTGCATATACGAGCTCTAGTAACCTAGCTATCACCGAAATGAAGTGCCCGGATACTAAATGAAAACATGGTTGGTCTAAAATACCGACCAGAGAAAGAGTTTTTTGATTGGCATATCTATGACTTGTAGAAAACGAGGATGTGTTTCGATGGCAATAACATAAACTAAAAAAAACTACGTTTAATAATTCAAACGATGTAAAATTTACTTCAACATTCAATCGATCAATTACACATTTTCAACTTATTTTTGATTTTCTAAAAAGAAAAAATAGTTTGTCAACAGACAGACAGACAGACAGACAGACAGACAGACAGACAGACAGACAGACAGACAGACAGACAGACAGACAGACAGACAGACAGACAGACAGACAGACAGACAGACAGACAGACAGACAGACAGACAGACAGACAGACAGACAGACAGACAGACAGACAGACAGACAGACAGACAGACAGACAGACAGACAGACAGACAGACAGACAGACAGACAGACAGACAGACAGACAGACAGACAGACAGACAGACAGACAGACAGACAGACAGACAGACAGACAGACAGACAGACAGACAGACAGACAGACAGACAGACAGACAGACAGACAGACAGACAGACAGACAGACAGACAGACAGACAGACAGACAGACAGACAGACAGACAGACAGACAGACAGACAGACAGACAGACAGACAGACAGACAGACAGACAGACAGACAGACAGACAGACAGACAGACAGACAGACAGACAGACAGACAGACAGACAGACAGACAGACAGACAGACAGACAGACAGACAGACAGACAGACAGACAGACAGACAGACAGACAGACAGACAGACAGACAGACAGACAGACAGACAGACAGACAGACAGACAGACAGACAGACAGACAGACAGACAGACAGACAGACAGACAGACAGACAGACAGACAGACAGACAGACAGACAGACAGACAGACAGACAGACAGACAGACAGACAGACAGACAGACAGACAGACAGACAGACAGACAGACAGACAGACAGACAGACAGACAGACAGACAGACAGACAGACAGACAGACAGACAGACAGACAGACAGACAGACAGACAGACAGACAGACAGACAGACAGACAGACAGACAGACAGACAGACAGACAGACAGACAGACAGACAGACAGACAGACAGACAGACAGACAGACAGACAGACAGACAGACAGACAGACAGACAGACAGACAGACAGACAGACAGACAGACAGACAGACAGACAGACAGACAGACAGACAGACAGACAGACAGACAGACAGACAGACAGACAGACAGACAGACAGACAGACAGACAGACAGACAGACAGACAGACAGACAGACAGACAGACAGACAGACAGACAGACAGACAGACAGACAGACAGACAGACAGACAGACAGACAGACAGACAGACAGACAGACAGACAGACAGACAGACAGACAGACAGACAGACAGACAGACAGACAGACAGACAGACAGACAGACAGACAGACAGACAGACAGACAGACAGACAGACAGACAGACAGACAGACAGACAGACAGACAGACAGACAGACAGACAGACAGACAGACAGACAGACAGACAGACAGACAGACAGACAGACAGACAGACAGACAGACAGACAGACAGACAGACAGACATACAGACATACAGACATACAGACAGACAGACAGACAGACAGACAGACAGACAGACAGACAGACAGACAGACAGACAGACAGACAGACAGACAGACAGACAGACAGACAGACAGACAGACAGACAGACAGACAGACAGACAGACAGACAGACAGACAGACAGACAGACAGACAGACAGACAGACAGACAGACAGACAGACAGACAGACAGACAGACAGACAGACAGACAGACAGACAGACAGACAGACAGACAGACAGACAGACAGACAGACAGACAGACAGACAGACAGACAGACAGACAGACAGACAGACAGACAGACAGACAGACAGACAGACAGACAGACAGACAGACAGACAGACAGACAGACAGACAGACAGACAGACAGACAGACAGACAGACAGACAGACAGACAGACAGACAGACAGACAGACAGACAGACAGACAGACAGACAGACAGACAGACAGACAGACAGACAGACAGACAGACAGACAGACAGACAGACAGACAGACAGACAGACAGACAGACAGACAGACAGACAGACAGACAGACAGACAGACAGACAGACAGACAGACAGACAGACAGACAGACAGACAGACAGACAGACAGACAGACAGACAGACAGACAGACAGACAGACAGACAGACAGACAGACAGACAGACAGACAGACAGACAGACAGACAGACAGACAGACAGACAGACAGACAGACAGACAGACAGACAGACAGACAGACAGACAGACAGACAGACAGACAGACAGACAGACAGACAGACAGACAGACAGACAGACAGACAGACAGACAGACAGACAGACAGACAGACAGACAGACAGACAGACAGACAGACAGACAGACAGACAGACAGACAGACAGACAGACAGACAGACAGACAGACAGACAGACAGACAGACAGACAGACAGACAGACAGACAGACAGACAGACAGACAGACAGACAGACAGACAGACAGACAGACAGACAGACAGACAGACAGACAGACAGACAGACAGACAGACAGACAGACAGACAGACAGACAGACAGACAGACAGACAGACAGACAGACAGACAGACAGACAGACAGACAGACAGACAGACAGACAGACAGACAGACAGACAGACAGACAGACAGACAGACAGACAGACAGACAGACGGACAGACAGACAGACAGAAAGCTGTTAACTTATTCATTGCAAAACTCTTTCAAAGACTTAAAAAAAGTTTCAAGAACGATCATTCTAGTGGAACAAAATTTTATACCTGCTCACTGGTCGGTGATTTAATCAGATCCATTTGACATTTGAGCGCTGTTTTTTTTATTTTTTTCTTCTGTTTTCCACCCCTGGTACTCGTACAATCAAAGATTATTTTATTTCGGTCACAACTATTTGTTCGATGCATACTTTTCTATTTTTTATTCTAAAATTTTAGTCGTCATGATTGAAATCATCGAGTATGTTTAAAGTATGTTTAAAAAAAAAAAATTAAAAAATAGGCTTTGGAAAGCATTTGGTCAGAACCGGAATTTGCAATTAACAATATACCAAGAAATTTATAATTGAATACCATGGCCAAAAAAATTGAATTTTGTAGTTCTTGGGCTGAAATATGTCAGAATAAGAAATCCTTATCTATATTTTAAGAGTTACAGTTTTTGCTTGGTCTTTATATACCATTTTTACCAGCAAACATCTGAATCTGTTTTAGGATAAGGTTGCCAGATTGTTCGGTTTTATCCGGTTTTTCCCTGATATTTGATACAAAATTTGATTAAAGTTGATTTTGAACGAATTGTGTTGTAATTTTTTTTATTTAACCCTTTAATGCATGACTTTTTCAAAATGAGAATTGCAGTTCTTGATTCAGTGAAATAATAACATTTCAGTTTGAAAAACAAAACTCAACAGGTTTGAAGTCGTTATTTTGAGTATAATAAAAGTTATGGCGCATCAAAGTTGAAAAATATATTTGAAATTCTTAATTAATTTCAATACGGTGTTTCTTATTTCATCAAAACCTTGTTAATTGGGTTCAAGAAGGTGTTTTTGATGGATTGAGATTAAAAATTTTTTTAGAATTTGAAAATATGAAGAAATAAGAGCGATTTTCCAAAAACTACTTTAAAAAAAATAAATTTCATTTTTGCAATTTTTTCCCATATTTTGTTAGATATCTCACGTAATAAAAATACCATGGGCTAATTTTTTTTAATCTAAAGAATATTTTTTGTGAATAAATCATTCAAAAATATTTACGCGTTTTCGAGATATTTGGATTTTGATTAGTGTTGTTTTAAAACAACACTATGCATCAAAGGGTTAACGAAGAAAACGAAATTTTTGAAGCAAGTTGTATAAAAATAATCATGAGAAGATTTTAAAAGTCTAAAATACGATTTAAAATCAGCTGATGAAAAAGAAGTTCCTTAAGGTTTTTTGTGTATTATTTATGTTGAATAATTCCTAGATTTGTCCGGATATTGCCCGGATTTTTTATCGACATTTTTTTATTATTTATTCAAAACTAAATGTTCGGGATAACAATACATCTTTTCAACTTGCTCTATCCTATTCTTTCAGCTTTGGCTACACAACTCACAAAGGTTTATCAACAAATATTCAACTCATTATCGAAATTGTTATTGAACCATCCACTTTTGTTTCATCTCATTTCTCTTATTTCTTTTTGAAAAATATTCCAATCTTTTACCCACATGTTTAAAATGGTTTAACTTATAGAAAAAATGTTAAAATAATGGATTTATGTACCTTAAGTTTTCAACTTTTTTAACGTGTTTTTTTAGTTTTTTATTCGTTAGTAATGTCAATTACAATTTGTTTCCAAAAGATTTTTATTTTAATTTTTGAGGTTTCTTTCTTTCAAAATATTAAAAAAAATCCAGGAAAAAACATTGAATTGAGGAAAAATAAGTTATAGCTGCTGGTTATTTTGTTTTAAAGTTTATTCTAGAAAAGCCACCGTGAAAAAAATCCATAAAAGGAGAAAGTATTGAAAGCAAGACAACAATTACCATGAAATCTAGATTCAACACTATTACCTTCCCAACTTCTGAGAGGATGATGATAGTTTTAATAATATAACTTATTGCTTCATTTCCATCATGAATAAAATATAACATTCAAGCGCCAATGATTGCCACCTTTCCGCAGAAATTGAAAAAAAAATAATGGAAAGCGAATGACTTAGATAGCGGCAGGTTGAATCCCAAGGTCTCACTCCCAGCTTGTTTGCTAGTATCCTAGCTTAACGTGAGCCATTCAGAGCTTCGGAGTAGTCTTCATCTGCAGTGTGCAGTTTAGATCCATTTTTATATTCTTTCATAGAGTGGGGTAAAGCTTGTCCGAAGCAGCAAAACGCCCCGCTGTAGAGCCAAGCGGACAATTACTGGCCCCAGGGCGCGAGATTGGTTCGGCTTCGTCCCTCCCTGACATCAGCACAAAAAGGTTGGTTCTATTCTGGCAGCCTGATAGCCGGACACACGTACCGCCATAAGTATGAAGCCATTTGGTCCCGGTCGTTATTATTAGAATTATGAAGTGAAAAGAGAATGTTTTCTCAAGGAACGAACGCGGACGGTCCAATATCGGCAGCTGAAAATCTGAATGAAACGATCGGCAGGGAGGAGAGCCTCGGTGCAACTTGAGGCTTTCGGGGAGGAGGTTCAAGAAAATTGAAGGTGAAAAAACGCATCACTCTTATCGGAGCCGGACTATCGAGGTGCGAATAGTTCCGTCCAATCATATAGCTAAAGGCAGCAACTAGCAGGATGAACATGTTGTAAAAGGCGTTTTTAGAACCGTTTAATGGGCTGTCTTATCGCGTTTAAGCCTTTTTTTTTAAATGTAGTGGTACCTTCTCTTTATTGCCAATTCAAAGCAATTTGGAACTGGAAAGCTTTACGCCAGTGGTTTGCTCAAAGTCAAGGTCGTGTTTCAGAAACAGTTAAATGAAAATTGTTCCACTCAACAACGTTTTTTTGCTCTCTGTGTTTTGTAAGATTTTCAACATTTGCCAATGAAAAAAATATATTTTAGAGTCAAATTTGTTTATTTTTTCAAAATTTATCATTCCGTAACATAGGAAACCTTTTTCAAACCACAAACTGTTTATAATGCCGACATATCTTTCAGGTTACAACGCATTGCTTCCAGTAGGAGGATCCGACTTTCACAGTTCAAAGCAAATGGCATTCCTAAATTGTGGTTTGATTAATGAAATTGAACGCCCCAAGCCAGAATGGGCTGTCAGCACGTGTGTGATTGCGCGCTGATATTACATCAGTGCCGCGGTGCGGTTATGTTACCGAAAACTTCCACCCCCGTGCTACATCTAAGAAGTCTTACGCAAGGAACACACTCCTAATTGCTCTGTCTCCTGCCAGTCAGCACCATCCCAGGCCGGAAGTGAGAGCTGAACCAGGAGGTGCCAAAGCATTCCTTGTTAACTCGTTTTAATTTCCCTTCAAATTTCCGCCCGTGCCGTCGACATTCGTAGAGCGTAACTGAAGGGAAGTCGCTAGGAGCAGAAGCAGTTCCGGGGCGAAGGAAACGCTTCACAGTGGTTCGAAATTCAATAGAAATTGGTGGAAAATTCATTGCTACCTTTTTTAAATAGGTCAACATATTCAAGAAACAACATTTTTTATTATAAAGACACACCAAAAATTCTATAAAATTAAACGTGACAGAAACGCCGAAAGACCTAATAAAGATATATTGACAGTTCTATGCCAACTATCTTACCGTAAGGCCTCAGCCCCCCTGTTTAGAAGTACAAGAATGATATGAAACTATTGATTTTCTCAAATGGACGTACTCGAAACGCAATTTTTCTTTAAAAAAAATGCCGTTTTCGCCCCTTCGAGAAACCGATTGAGTTTTCCATGTTTTGATTTTGAATAATATCCAGTGGAGCCAGGACAGATAATTTTCCAACATTCCCACAGATTTTTTTTTAAATCTTATCTAAACATTATTATGAAAATCATAATTTAAAGCAAATTTAACAATTTTTTGAAAAGTCCTCTTTATATCTCAGCTTAAGTATATCTGGCCTAGCGTTGATGGGCACATACTCTTAAAAAGAACATCTAGTTCTAAACCAGTAGTTGTTCGATCTTATTCAGATATGATGAAAGTCATAAAACAATAAAACATTCTAAAAGGAATTGACTTTAGACTAAAGCCAATATGACTGATACATTGCTCACACATAAAAGTAGTAATATCCTTTGCGTTGCTTCAGATGATATTCAGCTAAATAGTTTGAAGAATGAAACAAAATTGTTGCAAATTAATATCCGTGGAATGAATAGTCAAGAAAAGTTCGATTCATTGAAAATGTTTCTCGAGAGCTTGAAAACTAATATTGATGTTATTGTGATTAGCGAAACCTGGGTCAAAGAAAAGAATATTGCTTTCTACAATTTGCCAGGGTACAAGGCAATTTTTTCATCTCGGAACAGTCATGGTGGTGGTTTAGCGCTTTACATAAGAGATGAAGTAAAATTCAACATGAAGAAAAACTTTCAAGATGAAGGCTATCACTCCATTGGAATAGAGATGGTATCGAATGGAGAACAGATTACTGTTAACGGGATCTATAGGCCTCCAGACTATAATATTTCTAAATTCCTCAACCAATTAGAACAACTCATTTCCGAAGCAAAGCCTGGAAAACCAATGTTTATTTTAGGCGACCTCAACGTCCCTATCAACAGACCAAACGATCACTCAGTTCTGGAATATCAAAGTCTCTTGAACTGCTTCGGCCTAACTGTTTCCAATAACATTATCACCAGACCATCCAGCAACAACCTGTTAGATCACTCCATTGTACGCTTTAGTGATCTAAACTTCGTCTCTAATCGTACGTTTGAGTGGGACATTAGTGATCATAGGCCTGTCCTTACTGCATACTGTAACAGAAAAACATCACCAGAAATTACACTTCTATCACGTCGAAATACCAATTGGAGAAAGTTGAACAGAGACTTTATAGATTTCTTAACAAGTTTCTGCTCACGAAATCGAGACCCCAACGCGAATTTACAATCTGTATCTGAACGCTATCAGCAACTTCTCAAAAAACATAGCAATGTTTCGACTACTAGAGTTAAACTGAAAAAAATATGTCCTTGGATGACATTCGAAGTATGGCAGCTATCGAAAACCAGAGATAAGATCCTGCGGAAATGGAGAAGGAACCCCAGCGACCACAATATTACTGAGCAACTGAAGAGTACAAATAAACAACTACAAAGCACAAAACGCAAAGCAAAAAGAGAATACTACGAACAACTGATGAACACTTCTAACATGAAACTACTTTGGAAACAAATAAACGAAATAATTGGAAAAAATTCTATACCCGGTGACCTGGTTCTGAATATACATGGAGAATCTGTAAGTGACCCGTTGGAAGTTGCGAATGCTTTTAACGACTTTTTCACCTCAATTGGACGACAGCTAGCTAGTCAACACCATTCAACAGGAAACATTAATGAGCATGGCACAATTGAACGAATAAGACATTCCATGTATCTTCGGCCAACGACAGTCCAAGAAATAACTACTATTATTTCTAAACTGGATCCTGCTAAAGCTGCTGGAGCTGACGGCTTCCCGGTATCTGCCCTTCAAATCTTTCACAAGGAGTTAGCCCCTATCCTCTCGTCGTCTTTCAACGATAGCGTGTGTTTAGGTCAGTATCCCGAATCTTTAAAACTTGCTGTTGTTCGTCCAATCTTCAAATCTGGTGATCCGAAAGAACTCAATAGCTATCGACCGATTTCTGTTTTATCTGCGTTCAGTAAAGTTTATGAGAAACTTATTGCTACAAGACTGCACGAATTTCTCGAAGGCGAAGGCTTCCTGTATGAGCAGCAACATGGATTTCGGAAAGGTGGCTCTACGGAGATAGCTGTCCTAGAATTAGTGAATAGTGTGTCACACAACTTAGACAGGAAGAAGGAGATACCGGCTACCTTGTTCCTGGATCTTTCGAAGGCCTTCGATACAATAGATCATTGTCTGCTATTGAAAAAATTAGAATCGTACGGTATAAGAGGAGTAGTCAACGATTTAATGAGAAGCTATCTGCACAATCGCCAACAAGTCGTCAAGATAAACGATACTTTAAGTTCTAAATTACCGATAACCGTAGGTGTTCCCCAAGGTAGCAATTTAGGGCCTTTACTGTTTCTCATCTACGTGAATGACCTATCGAAACTTCGACTGTGTGGTATCCCAAAACTGTTTGCTGATGACACGGTGCTAGAGTATTCCAATAAGGATGTGGAAACAACAATAAGTGAAATGAAGAAAGACCTTGATGTTGTAGATAGCTACCTTCAGAATAATCTATTAACGCTTAACACTGCTAAAACAAAATTTATAATTTTTCGTGGAATCAAAACCAAACTTCCGTTGCATTCACCCTTAATTCATAAGCAAAACGAAATAGAGGAAGTTTCCAATTTTAAATACTTAGGAGTTCACCTAGATAATCGTTTATCATGGAAGCCCCATATAGCGTACATAATAAAAAATTGTGCTCCAATCTGCGGAATCATACGGAAGTTTTCGTACTTCATGCCTAGACATATTTTACAGAAGCTTTATCATAGTTTTGTACATAGTCGATATACATACGCTATCAGTGCCTGGGGACACACCAATGTATCTAACTTATCAACGTTGAAAGTCCAGCAAAACAGATGTATGAAAGCAATTTTTAAACTTCCTTACATGTATCCTAGCTTAGAATTGTACAAATTATCAGAACACAATATCTTGCCAATCAGTTGCTTAAGAGATTTACAAACATTATTGATAATGCATCGAATAGTAAAAATCAAGAATATCCACCACAATTTCAATATGCAACACGTAACACACAATTATAACACTAGGTTTATCGATAGATTGTGTGTAGAAAATGCTTCAACTAGAATCGGAGAAAGAAGATTGGCCACAACAGGCCCAACTTTGTATAATCGTCTCGGCACAGACATTCGGAACAGTAACAGTTTACCTATGTTTAAAGCGCGTGTTAAACAGTTATTGAAAGCTAATTTAGAGCGGTTATCGTAAGCACTATCACACCTAAACCCATCTGATGTAATCTATACCCAAAACCTTTTAGAGGAACATAAGTTCATTAAGGTTTTCTAAATTCTCTGTTAATGTCAACAAATAAAGACTGCTTCTTCTTCTTGTTTCAAAGTAATAAATTTTACATAAAATGCATACATGTTCAGTAGTGACTTCATTCCTCAAATCCGTATTCAATTGGTTCAGGTTAGTAATAGTTAAACCCTGCATCGATTAATTTAAAACCCTTATAGCGTTCCGATCTATTCGAGAAAAGACCTAACTTTACATCGATTTGAATTTTAACTACACGCACACTTGTACAATAACGCAAACTCGAACGTGGCTAACGACTTCCCCTATCAGAGTAAAATAAAGATAAACATTTGTGTTGAGCATTAAATAAGTGTAAATAAACAAACTTCATGTAATTCTCATCGTTGAATTTTACTAAGTGTATATATTGATCTAGTACTGCAATCTGCTACGGTCAGGCCAACTGTCAACGAAGGCGACGCCGCGAAATCACTTTTTTTTCACGAGTTCCGGACGAAGCAGACGTACAGACCGAACGCAGCAGCAACGTGCAATAAAAGGTTACATTTTCTGGTCCTTCGAACCGCATTTGGAGAGCTATCGAAGGTAAGATTTGCTAAATTTCAGATTAGAAAAGTTTGTGAAAAACTCCTCAACACTAGGGTTGAAAGAAAGAACGACGCATGGGTCGTATTTTTTTCCATAAAGCTTTCCAACACGAGTGTTGGAATTAGTGAAAATACTATTTTGTTTTCTCCAATATGGCGGTGGAAGAAAAAAGGGACGACACGTGGGTCCTTAGTATGTTGCGTTGCAACTTATTTCAATTATTTGTATTTTATTTTCTTGGCAATCTCAAGGTAAAAATCTCTAGGTAGCAAATGATGAACCGGCCCTGTTGATACGGATTTAACTTCACGATCCGACATCAAGAGGGCTACCGAAAGTAAAGATGGCTAGTCGACGTAGCGTCCATTTCAACCGTTGAGAAGAAATGCTTGAATTTCGCGCGCGATCGACAAGCATTGTCTTGGCAAAAACCCGAAGCCAACCTCATAGGGGGAGGCAATCGGGAAGCCTTCTTGCGAGCTCCAGACGCTGATCAAAAAAGTCGCTCGTTGAAGTCGAAAAATCGTATATTTTAAAAACTCGTAGTCGTTGGTAAAGTGGAAGTTGTGTGGTCGTATCGGAAAACCCAAAGTCGTTGAGGCTGGCAATCTCCGACGCCGTTGTTCCGCGCATTCGGTCGGTCTAAACGGGAAGTCGGTTAGTGGAAGTGCCTACTGGTTGTCGAACCTGGTCCTTGGAGGGCAGTTGAAGGTCCGCGCTAAGACGCTGAACGTAAGGAATCGGCGCGTAGTCGGTAAGTCATTTTTGCTTTTAAATTTCATTTGTTACATTTTGATTTTTTCTCCTTGAGATTGCCCAACCTTCAACACGAGATTCGCGCAAATTTAAATTGTCCCCCCCCTGGGGTAAGAGTCCGGGCTAATTAAATAGATGACCGTTGGCACATCTACACATAGTGGATGGCGCTTAAGTGCCGACGGTAAAGTTTGCGCCTTTTAATCTCGCCAGTTAATTTCCAATACGTAACAAGTAATACAAAAAATTCCAACAAGCGGGTTGGAATCGGCAGAAAATTATTGCGTTCTTTCGATAATATGGCGGCGGAATGAAAACTGGGCGACACGGGGGTCGTGATAGTAAAAAAAAATCTCCAACAAGCGGAGTGGAGTGTGAATACAAGTGAAGATAATCCACTCCAGCACATGGGTTGCGGTTAGTGACGCTTGGGCCACACAATATGTACCTTGATCTTTTTTAATGCTCAACATTTGGATCGATGAAGATTCGATAAAAGCAAGGATTTTTGCTGCCAAGTTGTCCAACACCCGGGTTGGATTTCAGAGGTTATGAAAAACCTGCGGTGGGTTTTTATTCCAAAAAAAGTTGATAGTGCGATTAGATTTCCGGACCCAGAGTGAATAGAGAGAACAGGGAAAACTTAGCGATGATAAATGTTGTTTCTTTTCTGACAGAGATGGATCCAGAAGAGGTAGATCCCGTGCCCATCAATGAACAAGATGGAGTACAGACGACACCCGAGGAGCCTGTATACGCCGTTCTTCAAACGGATCTCAACCGGACGGTGATGCAACGGAACCATGTTGTGACAAGAATCACGCAAATTATAGAGACAGTAGCAGCCTTTAAGCACGACATTACCCTTTTGGAAACCAGAAGGGATATGCTAAAGACTGCTACAGAACCTACGACACAACCCAAAACATGCTTGAGCAATGGATACCTGACGAAGGAGTGAACCGTACCGAAGTTGAGCTCAAATCTGTGGCCTCGCTATGTTCGAGAAGACCATTAAAGCAAAGAAATCGAATGAAGGGGCCTCATCTTTTAGAAGAGATTCGGTGAGGCTTCCTACAGTCGACCTGCCGATCTTCAGCGGTGGCTGAGCAAACTGGCTAGAGTGGATCGATAAGTACAACTCACTAATTCATCGCAGAACATCTCTACCCAAGATCCAGAAATTTGAATACCTGAAACTTTCGCTCCGTGGAACGGCACTGGGTCTCGTGGATTCTTTACTGACCACCGAAGCGAACTATGCCATTGCGTACGACATTCTGGTTCAACGGTATAGTAACCCGAAGCTACTCATACAAAAACATACGCGAGAGCTTTTCGAACTGAAGCCATTGAAGATGGAATCTTCTGCTGCTTTACGCGACTTGTTTGATTCGGCCCGCAAACACCTAAGATGTCTTCTAATCTTCGAGCAACCCGTCGATTCCTGGGATGCAATACTTCTTCACTTAATGACCAACAAACTCGACTCAGCAACACGAAGAGAGTGGGAATTGACTGCATCGGAGACAACGCCGCCCAAGTACGAGCAGCTAGAAAGATTCGTGAGCGACAGATATCAGGTGTTGGATGCGATGCCAACCAAATCTGCAACATTTGAACCACCGTCAACAAAACGGTTCAAACCGGAAATACATGCTCTTACGGTAAACCAGAGATTTGAGAAGCAAGGATGTGTCGCTTGTGGTAGTGATCATGCTTTGGCTAGCTGCAGCCGATTCAATGCGAAATCGATCGACGAAAAAATTAAGCTAATCAAACGCTACTCTTTGTGCTACAATTGTTTCAAAGCTCGTCACACAGCCGATCTATGTAGAAGAAGAGCCTGCGAGATATGTGAACGAAGACATCATACCTCTAAATATTCATGGAGGAAATCCGGCCGCAACAAGCAGTGCTCACTATGACCGCAAATTTCTTACAGACCAAAAGCGTGAGTAAACTGTCATTGAACGACTTCTGAAAATTAATATGGTTGAATTAATTTGCTATTGTTTCTTTTTCTTCCCTTTTAAAATATCCCAGTTAATTCAGATCTTCTTAATCAATTAAATACCGAAGCCTTGTTGCCAACAGCGTCCGTCTTAGTCTTGGGGCCAAATGGCCCACCCGTTTCATGTCGGGCATTAATTGATTCTGGGTCACAATCCAATTTCGTGACGAACTCAATCGTATCAAGAATCGGAGGGCCAATCCAGTCATCTACGGTAAACATCACTGGGCTTGGACAACACGTGCAACCTGTATTAGGAAAAATATCTTTGATCCTTAAGGCGCGATCATCAAATTACTGCAAACCCAAATTATCAATGGTGACAGAGACAATAACTGGTCTGCTACCTGATCAAGATGTAGACATTAACGGGTGGGAGTTGGCCGACGTAAACTAGGTTGACCCAGAATTCCATCTGAGTCGTCCTGTTGACATGCTTTCAGGAGTCTCGACGACATTTGACATACTACAAAACGGAAACATCAAATTAGGTAACTGCTAAATTTTATTAAATTATGCTTCCTTTTTAAAACTGAGTACATCTTAGGAGATCGACTACCTATCATTCAAAACACTGCCTTTTGATGGATTGTTGGGGGCAACGTAAGCCGTCCACGAGTCAAAGGGAACGTGAACCAGTTTATGAATGAGAACATTGTTAGTCTCACAGCTCGGAAATGGACAGATGAAGAAATCCTATGTTAACAGTTCTTTGTCGATACTACCACGCGCAGTTTGGATGGGTGATTCATACTCAGACTTCCACACATCCCAAGTAACAATTTTAGCTTTATTATGGTCAGCAAAATGTCGTTTGGACCATAGCATTAATCTTCATAAAAAGCTAAAGTACATTCTATAACATCACCTGGACTCTAATAAAGCCAAAATTAGGCTATTTGGCCCTATCCTAGGAACGTCATCATGACCAATCATTGTTAGTCATCAATATTGGTCACCAAAGCTTTTAAAAAGCTATTATTAAACATGTTAGAAATTTTTGTTTTTTTCGGTTCTGTCAGTTC
The DNA here is from genome assembly GCF_029784155.1 of Uranotaenia lowii. Classification (NCBI taxonomy): domain Eukaryota; kingdom Metazoa; phylum Arthropoda; class Insecta; order Diptera; family Culicidae; genus Uranotaenia; species Uranotaenia lowii. The sequence goes on along the minus strand of NC_073691.1, from coordinate 149,780,259 downwards.
TCGGAGTTTTTTTTTATTTTTTCCAGCAACCGTAATGGTTGATGAATGATGATTGCATTATTCAGATATGAATCTGGTAAAATTAATAGCTAAAAAACCAATGTTTTACCCATATAATGAGCGTCTTTTCTACTGCCAGTCAAGATTTTAGGTAAAATGTATATGTAATAGTATCTTAAAATAAATGCGCCTCGTCAAATCTGATGGTCAATCATGATGGGATTGATGGAAAATAGGCCTGAAAAAAAATTTTCCAATGCTGGCATTGTGAATCCATCAACATGGCGTCATTTTGTACCCTTCGATTTTGCAATCAACATGGCGTGAGTCAATTCATAGTTTATTTATGGTTTAATGATGACCCCAAAAAAAGCTACGATTTGACGTTTCTCTCGCAAGCAAACCAATTACACGCTAAGGTTGAGTTCCTCATTTCGAGTTGTTAATCATTAGTACAGTAAATGAGGACAGACTTTTTGAATGAAAAGGGATTGGTTTTGAATGACCCGTGGAATAAATCATGAGTTGAAGTTAAATTTCGTTGTCTGACGCCATCTTGAAATCCAAGATGGCGGCTTCCGCTGAACTTTAAAGTGGTGTAAATGACTTGAAATCGCATGAAACCCCAACAAAATGGGTATCGGGTGAAAGTGCTAAACGAGTAGAAGTCGAGTTGAAATCCAAGATGGCGGCATCCGCTCAACTTTTGCTGACAAAAAGTCGCATTAAACCACCGCTATACGAGTATTGAATGAAAAGGCTAAGCTAGAAGATGTCGATTTTTTTTTTTCCGACGCCATCTTGGAATCCAAGATGGCAGCTTCCACTGAATTTAAAATGCTGTTAATCAATGAAAATCGCTTGAACACAACTTTTTTTCACGTAATACTACATTAAAACTACTATTTTAAAACAATTTAGACAATTTTAAATCACTTTTATTATTTTTTCATTATGTTTCTAATGCATTTAGAACTTTTCATGTTTTGTTTATAGTTTTTGATTTTTTTGCCATTTATGTAATTCTTTTATTCCTATCATGCTATTATGTCTAAATTGTATTGGTCTTATTCTAGCGAAAACTATAAGGTTATGTTGTTTCTGTTAACCGTCTGATTTTGGCACATGTGCCAAATTCGATGTTTCCAAAATCGAATGTTGCCAAACGGGGTCTTTATTGTGGTGGTTTTTGTGGGATTTTCAGTCACTTACAGATTTTCAGAGAAACGCGAAAAGAGATATTTGACTTCTATCATTTAGCCTTAGCACCCAATGCAATATATTTGGGAGTTTCATGCTATTTTCATTCATTTACAGTATTTTTAAGTTCAGCTGAAGCCACCATCCTGGATTTCAAGATAGCGTCAGAATGCAAAAATAAACTTTTTATAGCTTATCCCAATTGACAAATATCCATATTTTGGAGGTTTCATTCAATGATTTAGAGCATTTTTTAAGTTTATAGAAAGCTGCCATCTTGGATTTCAAGATGGCGTAAGATAGCAATATTCGACTTCTACTCGTAAACCCCTTCACCCACTACCAATTTGGGTTTCATGTCATTTTAAGTCATTCACTACATTTTAAAGTTTAGCGGAAGCCGCCATCTTGGATTTCAAGATGGCGTAACATAGCGTAATTCAACTTCTACCGGTTGTTTCTTTTAACTTATACCCCTATAATATAGGTTTTATGCGATTTTCAGTCATTTACAGTATTTTTAAGTTAAGTGGTAGCCGCCATCTTGGATTTAAGATGGCGACGGGCAACGAAATTTGACTTCTACTCGTTTATTACTTTCACCTTATAACCATATTGTGAAGGTTTCACCATATTTTCAGTAATTTACAGCTTTGAAAATAAAAGAGGAAGCCGCCATCTTGAATTAATGATGGTGTCAAGCTTTTTTTCCTACTATTCGGGCCCTTTCACTCAATACTCATATTGTAAAGATATGCATACCACTTTCGGTGATTTCAAGTTTTCAAAGATGTATTTTTTAAATTTAAACTCAAAACCAACACGCATAACTTACCAAAAATGTGTAAAAATGGGAGTTCCAATTCAAATATGTGCTATCTAATCTGAGCGTGTCCTGTTTTGACATTTTGATCGAGAACTGTCACTAATGCCATATTCGTTTTCATCTGGTGGAAAGATGGTTGTGCACCAACTGCTGTCATCTTCATATAAAAAAAACGCTTTGACAGCACTTGGTGCACTACCGGTGCACCACCAGAATGAAAACGAATATGGCATAAGTTTTATGGCGGTTTAATAATCAGGCACTGAGTGCTATTATAGAACATGCAAAAGAAAGCTTGAAGCAAACTTCTAAGTTTGTGTTTTATTATAGTTTTAAAAAAGCATTCATAACTCTTTCAAAATAACTAAAACAGTATGTTTAATAAAAGTTTTATTAGCGTTTTCAAAACCATCTGCAAACATATGGTCGAAAAAAAATATAAGCATTCTGCATGACCATAATAAAACCGTCATAAAAAGAGCTGCACAAAAAATGCCATAATTAAACCATAATAAAACTTCCTAATGCTAGTTGGCATAATCTGTGTTACTTGGGATAACATTGATCAATTGGGTGAATGTAAAAGTATGGCTTTGGACAGGTTTCTGAAACTAGAGAAGAGATTTGCTAAACGAGCAGCTACGGCATGATTATGGCATCTTCATGACAGAGTACCTGATGACTGGGCATATGGAGAAAATCGAAGAGAGACACTTAACCATAGGCGCACCTAAATTCTATTTTCCACATCACCCGGTGCTTAAACCTGACAGCAGCACCACAAAACTTAGAACTGTGTTTAGCGGATCTGCCAGTACATCGAGAGGCCTGTTAAATGATGTGCTGATGAGTGGACCAACTATACAGCAAGAACTCTTTAATATTCTACTGAGATTCCGGTGTCATCGATATGCCTTGACAGCTGATATAAAACAAATGTATAGGCAAGTTTTTATCCACGAAGACGATCAGTGGACGATCTCCAGTTGCAACTAATTTTGTGGCCTTTTTCGCCAGAAGAAGCTGTCAGCACATACCGCTTCAACACGGTCACATGTGGAACATGTTGTGCCCCCTTTTCAGCAGCTCGGTGCTTGAGGCAACTCGCAAATGAGTTTGAAGACCAATACCTTCACACCAGCCAAGTGATCAAAACGGATTTTTATATGGACAATGTACTGACCGGTCACGATGACTTGGAAAAATTACTGCAAATTAAAGAAGAGTTGATTATGATTCTCAACAGTGCAGGGTTCGAACTGCACAAGTGGAAGGTCAATAATCAGTCCATTCTTAATGTTGAGGAAACTGACCCAAACATTAAAATATTGGGTATGCAGTGGGATACAAGGGCTGATATGTTTGGATTTAGAGCTGAGGTAAACTCGAACGTCGAGGTTACTAAACGAAATATTTTGTCGGAAGTGCAGAAAATTTTTGGCCCTCTAGGAATCCTTAGTCCCACAGTCTTACACGGAAAGTTTATCATGCAAGACATTTGGTCTTTGAAACTGGATTGCGATCAAGAACTACCCAAACGGATAAAAAATGAGTGGAAATGGTTCTGCAGACAGGTTGGTGAAATCAAAAACATCAGTTTCCCTAGACATGTTACATTCAAAGGCAGCTTGGTAGTACTTCATGGGTTTTCAGATGCAGCTAAACGTGCCTATGGCACAGTTATTTATGCAAGAACGACCTGCGGAAGCCAAGTTCATGTCAACCTTTTGTGCTCGAAGTCGAGAATAGCTCCAAAAAGGCTAACAAAGAAGACAACACCATCCCTCGTTTGGAGCTAAGGGCTGCAACGTTATTAGTAGATCTCATGGCAAAGGTTTATGACGCTATAGGTGTTGAAGTCCATGGAAAGTATTACTGGACAGATTCGATGGTTACCTTGGACTGGATATCCAACCCAACGCAAAAAAAGACCCACCTTTGTGAGCAATCGTGTGAAAAGGATTACTGAGAATTCATCAATCGAAAATTGGAACCATGTGGGATCAAAGGACAACCCTGCAGATGTTATTTCAAGAGGTACATCCATCCAAAAACTTTCGGAACATTTGATTTGGTGGAATGGGCCAATTTTCTTAAAAGAACACGATCGTACATGGAGTCGGGAAATGCAAAAGGTATTTGTAGCTAAAGAGCAACATGCTACAATTAATCGAGCCGACGAAGACTTCGCTCTTCTAGATCGTTACTCGAGTTTAGGAAGACTGCAGAGAGTAGTGGTTTATTGTTTACGATTCAAAAGAAACTGCCGAAGTAAACCAGGCGAGAGAGAAACAGGTTCAATATCGCTTCAAGAGTTAGATGAAGCCCATTTTTTCCTTATAAGAATAGCACAACAGAGATTTTTTGCCGTGGAGAGACAATTATTATTAAAAAACAAACCGTTACCTAGCTCAAGTTCACTTATAACTCTCCATCCATTTCTGGATCACCAAAAATTCTTCGAGTTGGTGGACGCATATCTAATGGCATATCTAATAGCGATCAAGTATCATCAAGACAGTTTACACGTCGGAGCTCAAGGACTGCTTTACGCGATGCGATTAAGGTATTGGCCTATTCATGGTCGCAGTCTGACACGCAGAGTGGTGCATCAGTGCCTATAATGCTATCGAACGAATCCGAAAACTCTACAACAAATTATGGGTCAGTTGCCAAACGATCGAGTGCACCCAGGCAGGCCATTTGAAACAGTCGGGGTTAAAAATCGATAGTTTTTATATAGTGGAGACAGGGCTTATTTGGTTGTATGGTAACAGACTAGGTAATATTATTGGATGTCTTCCAATGCGGATGTCTTTCAAAGTGACTCACAATTCGTAAGGGAATTTCAATGTGAAAATGAATAAAAATAACCACAAAAATTTTCAGCGCTTTGGACCATTGTGCGCTCCTTTCCACGAGAGGGCGGGGAAGGGCATCTACTAGTAACGCGAAGGAAACAATTAATTCAGGAAAAAGGCGCGCACGAGAAAAAGTATCTACTCCCGGCGAACGTCTTTTGTGTAATTAAAATGCCACGTGGCCGGGCCCGGAAAATCATCAGTTATGCAAGAAAGGGTAGGGGAAAAACCACAACCACACAGAAATTAGCATGTCAATCTGGGCGATGTTGAGTGCCTACGATGTTGTTGTTGTTGAGAAGTCGCGTTTCATGTTTTTTTTGTCTCTAACGAAACCCTCGAGCAATCTCTAGGTTCTTGATTTTTCGGAGGAATTTTGCAAATTTAATCACCGACAATAAAGGCGCGAGGATAGCGTTTTCGAACAAGTAAAAAACCTTCCCTTCGACACTTCCCGCTTTAATTCAACACGTTACTTTCACTTTAAATGTTTAACTTTCTCATTATACTTAGGAGGATGTGATTCTAATTAGCACGTTTTAAATATTTCATCGTCTTCAAAGCGTCCGATGAGGATGGGGCACATGAATTGTCGGCGGATTGGATTTGATTCCTTCCTCTTCTTGAGCTGAGCTGTACGATGGGTGGGTGGTTTTGCCGGAGAGACAATGAGCTAAGTGTTATGATAATTTATTCAAATCTGACGATTAGCGATTTAGCGGCGCTACTAATTGGGATTTCGACGCGTCACGATGACATGCTAACATGATACATAGTTGTGCGGAGGATTTATTAAGATGAAATGATTTCGGCCGAGAATGTACCTGTGCCTATAAATGTTGTTGATTGTGTCTGGAGAACTTCAAAGCATTTGGAAGATAAACAAAATCCAAAAGAGAATTTTTCACTGCCGATTTAATCGACGAACTGATATGAGATTTTGAATTTATAGTGTGCTTTTCAATAACTACATTGAGGACATTTTATAACACCACTGGAAAAATAAAGAAACATACATAATATTTTTTTTGTAGAGAAATGAATCCAACTTAGATGAAATTTCAGGGACTAGATAAGAGAAAATCGATGTTGAAAAACATGCGAAAAAAATTCGCCTTGTCTCCCGGTGAGACTTGAACCCACATCTTGCGCCTCTCCGGGGCCCATGTATTAACATTCTACTACAGGAGACCAACCTGGCGTATGAATATTATACTGGTTGAGTGTCGATGTCTATCGGAATGAAGAAATAACATACATAATATTTAAGCTCGCAAGCAACTTCCAAGAAAATTCGTTTGAAAGTTTTCCTGTTAAACGATTTTCAATAGGGGGAAGTGTTCCTAAATGCGTATTTTGGTTATGATTTAATTGAATTTTGGTTATATATGCATACAGCGGTCTGACGAAATGGCTGATAGATAAACACATCGAAGTAGTGCAGTAAATCGCTTTGGATTCATGGAATTAATTTTTTTTATTGTTCTACAAAGCCAAAAAAAAAATCAAATTCACAAGATTTTTAACAGTTTTGAATAAATTAACCTTCATTTATGGTATACAAATAAAAAATGAACGGAAAGAATACAATCTTTGGATTTAAGAATTTTAAACATTGTAAGTTAGCGTACATTTTCATCCGACAATTTTGCTATTTTGTTTAGAAAATTAAACGAACAAAAAGCGAATTAAAGGTTTCGAAATGACACAGTTGGTAGTCTTCTCCCAAACAGTTCGACTTCCGAACAGCGTTGCCAGATCTACGAATTTTCAGCATTTCTACGGAACTACGGATCGATGCTAAAAATTTCGGACTATCGAAAAAATTGTATGGACTCTGCGGATAAACGAAAATAAAGGTCATCTTACGTAATGGAGGCCACACAAGGAACGAAGTTATCCGAAGCTGGATCGTCAAAAAGAAGAACATAATTTCAAACACAGAGTCCTGAAACAATCTTACTTTGAATGATTTTGTTTCTTTGTTTAGTTTTAATTGCAACGGTGCCCAGCCAGAACAGCTATCATTTTTCTTTAAATAGATAAATAGAAAAAAAAAAAAAGATAAAATTTGTACGTATGTATGTATGTTTGTATGTTGGTTATCCACAATTGATGCCCAGATTCACCGCAGTTCCTGCCTTTGTATGGATTCACATGCATTCAGATCAGCTAAAACGATGGGCTGTGCACTTCGAACTACTCTTTCGAGTCAAGAATAGCGCTGGCCAACAGAACCCGCACCTCTAAGCGCCAACAGTAAGTCGCATTAATGGCGTCAACTCGGAAGCGCCCTCGCTGGCTGAAATAGAAGCAGCAATCAAAGAAATGAAATCCAACAAAGCACCTGGGAACGATTGCATCCCTGCTGAAATGCTGAAAGCCGACCCTGCCCTGTCAGCACAAATCTTGCACCGTCTTTTCGCTGACATCTGCGATACTGCAACATTCCCGGCCGACTGGATGCAGGGTATCCTCGTAAAGGTCCCGAAGAAAGGAAACCTGACAGAGTGCGGTAACTGGCGAGGCATAACGTTGATCTGTACAACCCTCAAAGTACTCTGCAAAGTTATCCTGTACATGATCCAGGAGAAAATTGACGCTACACTCCGACGGCAACAAGCTGGATTCCGATCCGGACGATCATGTGTGGACCACATCACAACGCTACGAATCATACTGGAACAAATCAACGAATTTCAGGATTTCGAAAAACCATTCGACCGACTTAACCATGAAAACATCTGGGCGGCTCTAAGGCGAAGAGGAGTACCAGAGGAACTAGTCCATCTCATCGAAGCACAATACGAGGCATTTTCGTGCAAGGTCTTGCACGACGGTGTCTTGTCCGAACCAATCCCGGTAACTGATGGAGTGAGACAAGGATGTATCTTATCACCGGAATCCTTCAACAACGGAGCAACTGAACGACCTTGACCTGGCTGACGATATTGTTTTTCTCGCCCAAACGCAACCGGATATGCAGAGCAAACTCGACGACCTCACCGAAAGTTCCAAGGCAGCTGGTCTCAAAGTCAATGTCGGAAAGACCAAGACGATGGAGATCAAATCAGGAAATCTCTCCAATTTCATGGTAGCTGGGCAACAAGTTGATAAAGTGGAGTGCTTCCAGTATCTTGGTAGCCAGATGACGCCTGATGGTGGTACCAGGAAAGACATCGAAACCCGTTTTGCATTTGCGAGTCTCCGAAACATCTGGCAGTCACGCCAGATCTCTCTACAAACGAAAATACGAATATTCAACTCAAACGTCAAATCCGTATTGCTGTACGGGTGCGAAACTTGGTGCACATATGCGGTGACGACGCGAAAACTGCAAGCATTTGTTAACCGCTGCCTGCGGAATATCATCCGCGCTTGATGGCCTGGCAACTGGATCTCGAATGAGGAACTATATCGTCGGTGTCATCAAAGGGCGCTAGAAGTCGAGATTCGGGAACGGAAGTGGAGATAGATTGGGCACACGCTGCGGAAAGATGAAAACGAGATTTGCAGAGAGGCGCTAAATTGGAATCCAGAAGGACATCGAAGAAGAGGCAGACCCAGAAACTCGTGGCGTCGAAGCCTAGCCGCTGAAATCCGAACTGTCGATGAGAATATTGACTGGGATCAGGTGAAGACGCTGGCTCCGGATAGTCAACAGTGGAGGTCTTTTACCACGGGCCTATGCACCGGAAAATCGGCGCGGGATCATTAAGTAAGTAAGTTTGAAATGTCGCGTGGAGCGAATTGGAGCGATAGAAAAGAAGCACTTCATTTTTATTTTATTCACAAAACGAAAATCAACTTCACAATCTGCGACACAGCTGCACATCAACAAGAAATCATGCGAATGTTTACGTTTTTGGCAGTGTTGCAAGATTACAGAAGCTTTTTCAGTGCTGCCGAATCGGTGGAAAATCAGTCTGCCGCACTTTTACTGTAGGGCTTTAGCGTGAGTAGATTGGGTGAATTTCAATTTTTAAATTTATGTCATCATAATCCATGCAAGCAAATAAACAAACAAACATGGATAGAAATGTTTCCTCTATCAGTGCTTAAAAATTTATTACGATTCGTATTGTTTCAAAAAAGTTACACGTGATGGAATTCGCGAAACGACAATACATTTTTGACACCCACTTTTAAAGCCCGACGTGATGGATGAATTTTGTCGACAAAGACATCAATCGACCCAACTGCCCTCAATTCTGCCCTATCGAAAAATATTGGGCAATTGTCAATCAGAAGATGAAGAAGAATAATAGGACGACTCGGGATGCAACAGAAATGAAGAGATGGTGGACCAAAATGGCCGCTGAGGTCAGGGAACAGGGTGTTTAAACTATGATGAGTGGTAATTGACAAAAAGTTAGAAATTTTATCAAAACTACATCGGATTTTTTTTACTTTTCCTATAAAGTGCAATAAAAAAAACCTTTATTTTGAGTTCATAACATTTTTATTTCGTTTACATAGCTCCGAGATAGACTCGTTTTGATGCGTCCAGATTTAAGATGATAAATGCTTCATTAAAAAACCCGATTTAATACACTTAACAGTGGATTGGAGCCTTTCTAACAGAGTGTAAGTTATATTTGGTAATATATAAAATAATATAGAATACACATGATAGATTCCTTCCCTCTGCATCATATAAGTATGATTTCAGATATTCAAACAAGAAAAATTCCGATCTCAATATAAAAAATCATGCTTAGTACGTTTTTTGGGGAAAAGCGAACTGGTATGTAAGGAGTTCATTTTATGTATGGAAAGAATGGTATTTAAACAGTTGTATTACCAAGTCTGAAATGGTGCCGTGGTAGCAACCAGAACTTTCACGATGCTGGTCACGGTTCGAATCTTACTGTTTTTTTTATACTTTTTTTACTGAATAAGTAAAACCAACTACAATATTGATGGATAGCCGTGACACGTGGCCTAGCATGATACCTTTTTTAGAGCTCAACCATGCATAAAAGAAAAAAATCTCACAAAAGCAGGGGAAAGTAATATGACTATTAAATGATTAATCTCATTCTGAAAACTAAATCTGAAATCTTATTCTGATTCTAAAGTTTGAATTTTGAGTTACAGCACTTAGTCTAATATTTAAATATAATTTCCAATTTCAAATTCCAGGTTGATCTTTAATCCGAATTCTTAATCAGAATTCTAAATCTGAATTCTCAATCTGAATTCTGAATCTGAACTCAGAATTTGAATTATGAATCTGAATTCTGAATTCAAATTCAGAATTAAGATTTTAGAATAAGGAATTTAGAATTCAGAATTCAGAATTCAGAATTCAGAATTCTGGATTCTGAATTCTCAATTCAAAATTTTGAATTTTGAATTCTTAATTTTAATTCTGAATCTAAATTCTAAATCTGTATTCTGTATCTGAATTCTGTATCTGAATCTGGAATCTGGATTCTAAATCTGAATCTGAATTCTAATTCTGAATTCTGAATCTGAATTCTGAATCTGATAAAGATGGATAGAAAAATGAAGAGAAAAGAGCAAAAGAACATTTTTGCAAAAAACTTATAAGCGCACACCATACTTTACCCCGCAACATCAATCATTATAAATTTTCAATTCCGATATTCTTTCTCCAAGAATCTAAATTTTCACCGATATGCTGAAAATAAATTTACAAAAATCTGAATTCTGAATCTGAATTCTCAATCTTAATTCTGATTGTGAATTCTGAATTTGAATTCTGAATCTGAATTCTGAATCTGAATTCTGAATCTGAATTCTGAATCTGAATTCTGAATCTGAATTCTGAATCTGAATTCTGAATCTGAATTCTGAATCTGAAATCTGAATCTGAAATCTGAATCTGAATTCTGAATCTGAATTCTGAATTTGAATTCTGAATCTGAATTCTGAATCTGAATTCTGAATCTGAATTCTGAATCTGAATTCTGAATCTGAATTCTGAATCTGAATTCTGAATCTGAATTCTGAATCTGAATTCTGAATCTGAATTCTGAATCTGAATTCTGAATCTGAATTCTGAATCTGAATTCTGAATCTGAATTCTGAATCTGAATTCTGAATCTGAATTCTGAATCTGAATTCTGAATCTGAATTCTGAATCTGAATTCTGAATCTGAATTCTGAATCTGAATTCTGAATCTGAATTCTAAATCTGAATTCTGAATCTGAATTCTGAATCTGAATTCTGAATCTGAATTCTGAATCTGAATTCTGAATCTGAATTCTGAATCTGAATTCTGAATCTGAATTCTGAATCTGAATTCTGAATCTGAATTCTGAATCTGAATTCTGAATCTGAATTCTGAATCTGAATTCTGAATCTGAATTCTGAATCTGAATTCTGAATCTGAATTCTGAATCTGAATTCTGAATCTGAATTCTGAATCTGAATTCTGAATCTGAATTCTGAATCTGAATTCTGAATCTGAATTCTGAATCTGAATTCTGAATCTGAATTCTGAATCTGAATTCTGAATCTGAATTCTGAATCTGAATTCTGAATCTGAATTCTGAATCTGAATTCTGAATCTGAATTCTGAATCTGAATTCTGAATCTGAATTCTGAATCTGAATTCTGAATCTGAATTCTGAATTCTGAATCTGAATTCTGAATCTGAATTCTGAATTCTGAATCTGAATTCTGAATCTGAATTCTGAATCTGAATTCTGAATCTGAATTCTGAATCTGAATTCTGAATCTGAATTCTGAATCTGAATTCTGAATCTGAATTCTGAATCTGAATTCTGAATCTGAATTCTGAATCTGAATTCTGAATCTGAATTCTGAATCTGAATTCTGAATCTGAATTCTGAATCTGAATTCTGAATCTGAATTCTGAATCTGAATTCTGAATCTGAAATCTGAATCTGAATTCTGAATCTGAATTCTTAATCTGAATTCTGAATCTGAATTCTTAATCTGAATTCTTAATCTGAATTCTGAATCAGAATATGAGTTCTGAATCTGAATTTTGAATTCTGAATTCTGAATCCTGAATTCTGATTCCTAAACCTGTATTCTGAATTTGAAAACTGAATCTGAATTCTGCATCTGAAATTGAATCTAAATTATGTATGAGTATGTAGAAATGAAAAAAAACCTAAATTCATTCTTCAACACGGGTAAAAAAACGAGGGTCATAAAATCTTCATATAAATTCCCCCCCAACGCAGTTTTCTGTACGGCTCTGCATTTTGTTGACACCCGGCATGGCTATAGACACTATAATTTCATATATGAAATTATAGTGTCTATAGGCATGGCGGACTCTGAAGGAAACGCCCATCCGCCATTTGCTGCATTGAAAAGCAAGAAGTGTAAGATATAAACACTGTTGCCGTATTTGCCCCAGCAGACTGAGAAACTGCCCAGACCACGGTGCGTCTTAGTAATGCCTTTTACGTATTTGAGTTTGAGCCACTCTTTGACAAGCGTGCTGATGGTTTATTGGGTAGCGTTTGCGCCTTGGGATCTGAAGGTTATTGGTTCGATTCCCGAGTCAATAAATTTTAATTTTTTATTTGATTATCTCCAATTTATAAATGATTGCTGGTGCTGCTGCTTCGAGGCGCCACTAGCAACTTTTTTTTATGCCATAATAAGTATGATATGTATTTCGTAAAGAAAACGGTTTCAACTATTTTGTTTTTTTCCCGTTTTTGAAAGGGTTGTGTAGAGAAAAAAATGCATTCTTTTGAGACTAAAATCATTCTAATTGTGCAGCCCAGTTTCGCAAAAACGTTCTTGACATTTTTAAAATGGCACATACAAATCCACGGACATCAACAGAACTCGTCGAGCTGAGTCGATAGGTACCTATAAAGGTATGTCTAAGACCCATAATTAATGATCTCTCAAATCGACCGATAACCAAACCTTTCTGTTAGAAAGGCAAAAACTTACGGACAAAAAATCTGCACCGAAATGTGCATCAACAACGAAAAAGATTATCAGGGGAAAATATGAGAAAAAAAGGTAGTATTTTTTTTTATTTTGGATGACTTTTTATACCTTTTCCTTTCTCTCAATTTATCATTTATCAAAATTAACTGGTTACTTAAAAGTGTTTGAAAATCCGAATGCTATTTTAAGCTGTTTTTTTTATTTGTCATAATTAACAGCTCTTGCATGAATCTGTTTTTTTTTATTTTAAATATGATATGTTCAATCGATTTGTTTTATATTTCCTTATTCCTAGTACGGGAGAGTATTTGGGTTAAAAAATGTTTCTTAAAATTTTGACACCACTTTCTTCTGTGGATGTGGAGTGAGATGATTAAAATGGGGAAAGTGGGCTCCTATAAATTTATGCGTGCCTCGAGATTTATGGCCAAAGGATTCCTAATTGGCCAAAAAAGGGTTTTGTTTACGAGAACGATTCTTTGATTTTTTCCTCCCCTTTTCCCTTGAAGAGGTTGGGGGCTCTCATACATAAAAACTTCTTAACTCAAAAACAGTACAAGTAAAAAAATATTTTTGAGATTATTTCGGACTCCGCGATCTCTCCAATGGGATGACGGAAGGAGGTAAGAAGGGTTCTCATACATTTTTCGTATAATTCGAGAATTAGGGTAAATGTACCCGAACTTGGCCCCTAAGGCATGGTTGACTATATTTCCCATGATTGTAGTCTTCCTGTAATGTGTACCTTCAAAAGTCCTTCGACAAATATGATTGCTTACTAGCCTGAAATGTAGTAAAAATATGTCCTTGCTTTAAAGCGGTGGATAATTTGAGATAAACCTGATCAAACTATTGATTGAAATGCTCCTTATTGTGGCCCCCGTTCCGAATTGTGGCCCTTTATGAGTTCCTTAAATTGGCCGCCTCTAGAAGAAATTTGCCTCACTAATACAACAACAGCCCCCACGAATTCGTTGATTATATCCTGAAAGGAAGCACAACAATGTTCTGTGTTGTTTTCAAAAAGTCGAAAGTACGAAATGTCAACCAATTTTTAGAATTGATATTTGCATGCAGAATTATAATCTTACGTAAAAAAGTTTCACTTGTTTGATGCAGTTTTTGGTGTGTTTAAAATTTCTATTATCAGAATGACAATCTAGAACAAATAGGTTCCAAAATATTGCATTGGTTATCATAAATATGTTTATTAACCGAGCAAACAAATCGTTTGTTCATTTTTTTTAAATTAAATCATGATAGATCTGTTTCCATTGAAGTTAACATACGATAGTGAATGTTCATATTTTTTTATTCCACTCCCATAAAAGGAGGAGAGACATTTTAAAAACCATTATGACCGAGGCAAGAAGCAATCTAAAGCTAAAACTCAAGTAAGCGAACGAGTCTTTGAATCATATGTACCTACATATTTAAAATGTCGCCCTTAGGAATTTTCTAGCAATCTTTTGCGTACACCCGGATAGCAAAACAAGACAAACTATCGCTCACTCCAGCCAGCCTGATAGAAATAGATTGCATCTCACTCGTTCGTTTGGGGACTATAGCCAATGGAAGCGAACAACAAATTTACAAGCTGGGTGAAATTCAAGCTGCATCTCACTCGCACTCATGCAAAATCATCATACAAACTTGGCAGCGCTTCCTTCGCATATCCTTTTCCTACAGAAAACAAACGTCGTCACCTCTGCTGATGCACAGTGATCCATAATATAAAACAAACTTGGTCAAAATATTATTTTTGATTTCACATGAAATTGAAAACAATAAAATTTAGCTCTAAATAACATAATTTTTCAACATTGTAATGCAATTACTTTTTTTAATAAACATAATATTTAGAATGTCATAATTTGATCTTTGTAACCATTCCTTCAAAATACGTTGAACCTTATTTCCAATTGAAGATTTTTTTTTGGGTATGGATAAAGTCACTTCAACGTTGAGATCCAAGATATCGATTCGGATCCGAATCCTGTTGATTTCGTGCTCAGAAGTTGAGAGGAAAAGTTCTAGAAATTTACCAAAAAAAAGGCATAAGGCAAATAAAGGCAAAGGCATATAATTCCAACTAAGATGCCAAATACGCTTGAGAGATAAATAAATTGATGATAGTCCAAAATACATTTATGGTATTTTTAAGTTATTTCAATCATTCTTTTAACTTTCGACCGATTTTAAATTTCCATACCACTGTGCACTAACGGCCGACGATTCGGCTACCGGCTGCCGGCTACCGTCTGCTTGCTGATTTCGTTCTCACACATATATACAAACCTCAATTAGTGGAATTTCATGCCAAGATTAGGCGAAAAAAATGTTTATATTTTCTTCAATTTAAGATCAAATATGTACGTTGTTTGGATTAGGTTATAATTTTATATTTTTTGCCACGTTTTGCTGTAACCAACGGTATTTTTAAGTGATTTTTGCATAGGGAAGTGTGTTTTTAAAATCGATCCGAAGGTGGCAGATGCACTAGCAAGGTAGGTTCATTTCAGAATTTTGGCAAAAATCGTAATTTTACTTCCAGTTCGTCATATGAAAAAAAATTATTACGCAGTTATTTGGATTCAATTGCGGACAAATGCTATGCAGAATGTAGACAAATGCGATTTTCTTTTATGTTTGATTTATTTTATATTTTTAGGCATATGTTTGACATATAAATTACCAAAATGCATTTTGGCATGCCAAGATAAGGAGCATGCCAAGTTAAGGCTCACTTACCCTAATACTAAATTTTACGTAAGAAATTTGGGTAAGGCAGGGCCGTAGTAAAAATAGTCTCATGATAGGGGCTTTGATTATTCATTTTAAAGTTCTTCGCCATTAACAGTTTTTCGCATGGCTTGTGGTATATTTAGCACAGTTGGCAAAACACTTGCCAGCTGAGCCGATTTCCATGAGTTTGAGCCCAAGGGCCAACATCGAACACAGTTGTACCGAATAAGTTTTCAATGACTGTTTTCTAGAGTGACAATGGATGTATCTGAAAATTCGGACTTGATCTAGGATGCCTCTAAGAGCTCAAAGTTTCGGATTTTTGCCTTTAAAGAATCTCTTAAAGGGTGACCATAGGAAATCAGAAAAATCTAAACTTTAATTTTGATGTCAAATGATTTTAAAATGCATAAAACATTGAAATCTGGTGTAAATTCAGAAAAAAAAAAATCCAAAATTTATTATGCCGGTTAAGGATACAAAATACTTTACTTCATGCACTACTGCAATCAAAACCATATATTGATTTTTTCATAGCTCTTTCCGCTGCCAAAAATATCTTTACTTATTCCTTTCTTAATTTATACTGTAGGTGGTTAAATCAGTTATTAATTAAATCATGGTTATTATGCTCAAAATAGCTTTAAATGTTCTAAACAACCGAATGGAAGTTCAATGATCCGAATCTTACCATCAACGAATGCTATTTATAGTCATAAATTAATTTTGTTTCCCAACAAATCGGCCAAACTTATTGATGCAGCCATAAATATTTCAGGTATCAGAATGGGGGTAGGCTTAATAGCGGCACGTTATCCAAACATACGGGAAAATTGTGCCTAGCCTTTTTTTTATCCAAGATTTCATCATTTACCTGAGAAACCTGAAAAACCTATAAAAGGAAGAAATAAATTCAATCTATTTAAGATGGCATAAAGCCTTTCCACTAGGGATTATTAGCATTAAAGCTCTTTTCTACATTCGGTAAGGAATGATAGAATGTTTTTTAAGTTTAATTTCTTAAACTCAGATTCGCTTAAAGCGTAAGATCCCAGAGTACGAAAACGTAGTCTGGCAAATGAGGGACAGTTACATATAAGATGGAAGGGATCTTCCACATCTGATTCACAACTACCACATACTGGAGATTCAGCACGCTGAATGTTGTGCATGTGATAGTTGAGTTGACAATGACCGGAGAGTGCTCTGATTAAGATGCTGCAATGAGATTTATTTAAAGTTAATAAGTAACTAGATATGATTGGAGATGGTTTTTCTAAAAATAATTTAGTTTGACGACAAGTGTCCAACTCTTCCCAGTATCGTTCATGCTGGTTAGAGGACCAAGTTTGAATTTGGTTTCTGAACCAACATGGCGATATTGGGACAGCCGGCTCTGGTCCGTAAAATTCCTTTTCCGATCCAGCTCTAGCGAGTTCGTCGGCGCATTCGTTTCCAAAAATTCCCTTATGTCCGGGTACCCATAGAAGGTTTAATCCATTGCCTTCAGCAAGTTCTTCGATTGCTTTCCGGCATGCGATTACCAGTTTTGATCTAGAACTGGAAGCACTGAGTGATTTGATAGCTGCTTGGCTATCTGAACAGAAATAAATTGTTCTGAACATAATCTTCTTTTGAAGTGCAATTTGCACTCCATACATAATAGCATATAGCTCAGCCTGAAAGACTGTACAATATTTTCCTAGAGGTTGAGCATATTCTATGTTCAACTCGTGACAGTAAATTCCTGCACCTGCACGGCCGTTTGATAATGAACCGTCAGTATAGAATACAATATGAGAGGACATTTGGTCCTCTACGAAACCTGATAACCATTCTTGAGGAGATGGAAATTTGACTTTAAACCCCATGTAGGGAAAACTACTCGATTTTGTTTCCCAACAAATCGGCCAAACTTATTGATGCAGCCATAAATATTTATTAACATCTCATTCCAGAGTTCACAACAACTTCTTGGTACGAAGAATTTCACACCTCATGCGGGTGAATCAATAGCTAGATGGAGATTGAAGATTAAAAATGACACCACTTGGAGTTCAAATCAATTTGGAGAAGGCGATTAAATAAAAGCCAAATCAAAAAGATGGATCGTAATGTTACCAGAAAAGATTTTTGGTTGTTTTTTCTTAACTTCAATCAGAAATTCGAATTGGGAATTATAATAAAGATTAGAAAATCTATGAAAAAATGGAAGTTTCAAAGAACTTTTTCAAAACTGTAGGGGAGACAATATTTTTTCATTTTTCTACTCAAGTTGTTTATGTAAAACCAAACCCAGTTATTTACAAGTGACTCAAGCTTGTATCTCCACTGACTTAATTCGATCATTTTTTATCCTTAAATTGGGTTATCAGAGAAGCTATTTTCCTGAAGAAACTTTGAGCTCCATTAGCCTTTTTTCGTTGTTGGTGCATTCACTTCTCAAGCATAACACGGGACCAATTATCTTCTCGCAAATCCTGCAAAATTTATGCACCAGAATCCCATTACCATTTAATCTGCCACATTTGCAAGTGATTAAAACAGCTTTTCTGGTTGTTCTCTTCCGGCTGGAGGTGTTGCTTCATTTTGAAGAATAAAAAAGAACGCAATAATTATTCGTGGCACACGCTTACGCGTTTGGAAGAATCTGGATTTTGAATAAAGCTACAAGCAAGTGGATTAAAATTTAATCATTAGCCACGTTATCTTGACTATGATATTTTAAGAAACATAATCATGTAAAAATTCAAAATTTCTAATACAAAAAAAACAAAACAGAACTCGACCTTTAACTATCGTGCTTTCAAAACAAATCTCGTCGATCGGTTTCGGCTAAGATGTAGCAAAATGTACAATTGTATTTAAATTTTATCATACAATTGTTGCCGGTAACTTTCTTGGCTAAATCTAGTAAAAAATATAAATTTTTGTCCAAAACGTTTGGATTAAGAAATATTTTATGTGTGATTTAAAAATGTGAAGTTTACGTGTATTTTTCCCATACCGTAAACTGTGGAAACTTTGATCATTGGCTAAAAACTGTAACCAGTGCGTTAGTTTACCGTTTAGTGTAGTGAGGATCATAGTTTAAATTGCAAAAAACACCATCAAGATTCAAGGAGGTGCTTTGGGGAGGAACGGAGAATGACCACTCCAAGATACCGAACGCGTAGAGGCAGCGTGATCAGGTCAACAGAGCGCTAGTCGACACCAGGTGGAGCTGAAGGACGCGTTATGGTAACGGTAACGCTAACGCATCAAAGCGTAACAGGACATGATGGGAGGAATTACTGGACGGACCTCAAATGTCTATGACCGGAGTACGGGGTCAATAGCCTAGCAAAGGAACAGGCTCATTTGGATCCATAAGCTCGAGACGTCGACTTCACCAAACCGCACAACCACCCAAAGCCAGTAGGCAACCCAGCAAGTGATCTGGGACACACTTTGAACCAGGTAATCGCCATTTTGAACCCCGTACCCGGCGTCCGACTGATACATTTCCGTTTCCCATCATGTGCCTTAGGACCCCGTTATTTTTGGCTGAACAACAACATCAGCTCCACCGGTCGATTCACCGAAGGTTTACCCTTGAGATCGCCATCCAGGGAACCGCCAATCCGCTCCACCCAAACTGCGCGTGTCGTGAACTACCAGCCGATACCCAGCGTGCTTCGTCCGTCGTCGCTACAACCCACCAAGAGATCCTTGGATCCCTGTCACCAACCGCCGGCAAGACGCGAGAAGGTAATCGAGCCGACGCCAACCCACCACACCGTCACGGCACCATTGCCACCACCGCAACACGAGGTAGGCCAGTTTGATCTTTGGGGGAAATCCTCACACCGGGAGGGAAGTGAATCACCACAAAGCCATTCGCCCAGTGTCACGTTAGTGCTTTACGTTTCGGGAAAATAAAGTGGGAGTTCTCTTGACCGATCTAAAGTGTTTCCTTGATTCCGCGATTCCTTTTACGAGTGCCGACCCTGAGGCTAGAGGGGGGTTCTTGCTCCACTGAGCAGTAGGTTAGCCCGTGGTTACAAAACCCTATCAAATGGTTAAGTTTGGATAAAAAAAAAACACGGGAACAGTGGGAGGACTTCAGGAATTGAATTAAGGTGAAATTTCAATTTATTTTGATGTCAAAAAAATTTGAGAAAAGTTTGTAATTTTTGCCCCTAAATGTATGCAGCAATATTGTCCATCATTTGAGCCTATTTGTTTTTGACAGAAATCTTTGAAAAATTTAATTGAGTCCAAACAAAAAAAATACTGTTATTGATGATTTAAGCCTTCTGTGCTGATTGGCATCAAAACAATAATTTTGAAGATGTTGAAATACGTTAAAACCATAGTCATTAAAATTACAAACAAGTTCTAGAGTGTTCTCGCCCTTTTTGAAACGGTACTCCCAAATTAATAATTTTTTTGAATAACCTCTCTATTGTATCTATCAAGGTTAGTTTCTAGCTTTAGGACTTGATTTGAAAGTTTGGAATGTTTGGATTTGAGACCAGATACTTCCTTTTCAAGAACATCATTCCGGGATTTTAAATCTTTGGAATTTGTCTGCATTTCTTCAAATTTCGAAAATGGAAATTCCGGTGGAACTTGCAGAGCAAACGATGGTTTGTGAATGCTCAGATAAGCTCCATTTAACTCAGAAACGGGACTATCGTTGTAAAGCCATCTCACTTTGAACGATTTGAATAAATCTTTGGGATTTTTAATTATTTTCTTTTCTTGCGAAGATCCTTCAAAGGGACTACAAAAATAAATTTAAACATATTTTTTTTCTGCCACGGTAGATTTTCTTTTCCCTATACAAACATTTTTTTGTCGAGACCTTATGAACCGTACTTGCTCCAAAATTTTCAAATATATTAATCATTAATTGCCGATCTTATTAGTCATCATCCTGTCCAACACGAAAAAGGGACATTTCCTAATTATGATTAATCAATACCATCAATCCAGCTTGTTGTAAAACACGATGACAGGAGGGAATTCCAAACCAATGCTAATAACTTCGTTCTACTTGCGACGAGATGATCTCGGAACTGAAACAAGCTTGTGAATCATCATAACATTTCTAGAGCCAATCGGCAGCTCGAATCAACAGAAAACCTGCTACCGAAAGCCAAACAAAACTGATTCAATAACTAGTTAGTTAGCCTAGAGCTGAACAGCATTAACGAGAAAAGCAACAACAACAACATTCAGAAAAGTTCGTTGATCCAGCAAATATGATCTGGTCACGGAATCCGGACGGAGCCGGGTGACAAATTGTGTACAAGACCTCATCAAGTTTTTTTTCCTGGAGGAGTGAACCCCAAGAACGTAAATTTGGCATTATTTGTCACCGAACGGCGACGATGCAATTCGCAGAATCCTGAGATAACCTCAATTTCTTCTCACTGTTGTTGGTACTGTCAACAAAATTTATGATGCATAGTGTTCAACGAAATAAAATAAAAAGACACAATACTGAGTAACTGTGGAGATAAATTTGCATAATTTGTTTTAAGAGGAATACCAATATTTATGATTATAACGATGCGCTACAGTGAGACATTCGACATTCAGTAGAAATTGACACCTTTTGGTAAAAATTAAACGATGTTAGTAGTGCAAATTCCGGTAGCTCAAAGATCACAAGTAATACACATTGTGTCATCATTGTGCTTTATAACTGTTTTGTTAAGACTTTATCCACCCTATAGTAAGGTTGCCAAATTATCCGGTTAGCCCGGATATTTAATAACAAATTTGGGAACAGTCTGACCCGGCCCGGTTGCCCGGATTTATTCATTTTATTTGACAAATCAAACAAATTGTGTTGTCATTTTTTTTTTTTCATTTATGCCTTAAAAACGAAATTTTTGACCAAGTTTTATAAAAATAATCATGGAAGGTGTTTTGGAAGCCTTAAATACGATTTAATCCCGTCGTGTGCTGATCGAAAGCAGCTTATTCTTGACTCGCGCCTATCACAGCACTCGCGCGGTTCTAAACGCAACTACTCAGATGATTCCCGACGAAGACGTTATCTAACTCCGACTCCGCGCACCTCTTATTTCCTTATGCCCTCACCAAATAACTTCCCACAATCCTATACAGATTTGCCGGGACCCTCATTTGGATGAACAACGACTCTGTTGAAGGCGTTCATCATGTCGATAGTGACTACCGCGCAAAAGCGGAACCCTCTCATCTTCGTTAGCTTGACTCTGTTTCGCTATCTCACTGACGGAGCGGATGGTGTCTACGGTGTTGCATCCTCTTCGAAAACTGTTTCTTCGAAAGTTCGCCCTCACTTTCAGTATACCTCTGGAGTCGTTTCTGAATCACCATCTCTAAGACTTCATCCGCTGTGTCCAGTTAACAGATCGGCCGATAAGCCGATGGGTCTCCTGGAGACTTACCCGGATTCGGCAGAAGAACTGATTTTTCCGACACATATCGTTGCAATGATGACCGGAACATTTCGGAGAACTCCCTGATGGCGGCCTGCACTGCGACGTACGAAATGCCGTCCGGTCCGGGGGCCTTCCTTGGCTGGAGGGACTTGGCGATTTTGCAAAGTACATACACATAATCGGCTTCTCTATGCTGGTGTCCCAGTCGTACGGGACTGTTGGTCAGCAGGTAACATCGTGCAGTGGGAACAGCTCGTTGATGATAGCTCTCAATTTGTCTGGGCACGTTTCAGGTGGCGCACCCTCACTTTGAGTCTTGGCCATGACTATCCGATAGGCATCGCGCCATGGACAGTCGTTGGAGTCGCGACATAGTAGTTTGTAACGTGCTCTCTTGCTTGCATCGATGGCCTTGCGAAGGGCCGTTTTTGCGCTTGTGAAGAATGGCCTAAATTCCGCTCTCTCTCCTTGGGCCCCTGCGTTCTACTTCCTGCGGCTTGTCCTATGACAGTCGACGCACAGACCCGCGATTTCCTCTGACACCAATAGAACAGCCCTTATCGTCATCACAGAATCGCAAGCGCAAGTTAGTACCCTCGCCACTTATTCAGCGGACAGGTTGTCCTGGTTGTCCAACTCGACGAAGACGTTCTGGTCGAATTGTGTCGTCTTCCAGAGGTGTTTCCCTGTCCTGGACTCTTGTCTACCTGTCCGCGTACTTGAGCTCAACCGATAGTGGATCGCGAAGTCGTCGCTATGCGTGTAGGCCTCGCTCACCATCCAATTGCATACCAACGCTGGGCTACCGAAGGTGACATCTATGGTTGACTTGTTCCCGTTCCTGTGGTAGGTCCTGGTGTTACCTACGTTTGCCAGGTTTACATTCAGCCTTGCCAGGGCTTCTAGAAGGATTTGACTTTTTGGGTTCGTGCTACCACATTGCTCGGCCCACGCTTCTGCTCTTAAGCACCTCTACAATCTTGTCCACCATAGTGCCAAATTTCTCCAAAGACTATCTTGGGATAGCATATCAGCTACAGAAGAAATAAACTTTGGCTATCACCATGCCTTCGTGTTCAGTCGCCACCACCTTTTGTAAGGGGAAACTAGCTATTATCCATATCGTGGCCAGTTTAGCTTCATCGTTCTCCGAACTAATGCCATCCGAAGCTCTACGATATGGGTCTGCCGCTAGTGCGATGTCCAACTTTTCCTCAACTGTCATCAGCCGTAACAGCTGGTGTGCTGTATAGCAGTGGTTTAGGTTGAGTGGGACGATCTCTATGCTCTTGGCACCCGGGGTTGTACCAACTGCGCCTTTTTATTGGCGGGCCACCTGGGGTTGCCAGCTGCGTGCTATCCAGTGCAGACCGGGCGTTTTGCGTTCTTTTTGCAGTTGGCCGATTTCACTTCAGTGCCGGCATATGTCACTTCTGTCTTACCCAGTGCAGTCGAACGACTTATGGCCAAAATCCGTGCGCTTGAAGCACATGTCCGCTTGCTGGAGGATGGATACGTGGCAGATAGACCATCCCACCTTTAGCCGCCCAACCCGATCTGCATTCCAGATCTTAAGGAGTTGCAGTTTCTCCTCTGTTGTGACCTCGTCCAGGTTTTTAATCCGGATGGTCACTGCTCTATAGAGTGCACGTGCTTCGGCCATGTCACCAAGAACATCGGCCGCCTTTCCCGCGCCATACTTAAGTTTCAGGATCATCTCGTCGGTGCGTGCCCGACGGATTCTCCGGACGTTATTGCCGAAATCGGTGAGGTTCCAGTCTGTACGCATCTGTCTTAAGATATCTGCGTAAGTGCCCTCGCGTACTTTGACGACAATCGCCTCTCCCTGGGGTCGGAGTTTGGCTTTTTTCGTCTCCGCATCCATGGACCTCCCCTTTTGCGCGATACAGTCTGCCACCCGGTATTCGCGTTGGTAGGCTCGCTTGCATTCTCTGCAGAACTTTCTGCTCCCTTATTCACGCTGGCCACAGGGTCCTGATGAACAGACGGTTCTTTTCTTTGGGTCAACCCAGTTAGCCGTTACCGGCAAACACAAGTCCGCCCTCTGCTTCGGCGAAGGCGTTGACCTTCTTCGGGCGAATCGTGTCTGGCTGCATCACTCTGACTAGCTTTTCACGTATATCCTTGTGGATGCTGGACTTCCCCTCTACACATTCCACAAGATCAGCGATGCCAGCCATGGCCGTCACCTGTGCCCCCGTTGCTCCCGGTTCTTGCAGTTCCGGGGAACTTAGCAGCTCTTCCAACGCTTCATGTACGGCTTCGTACGAGTCCGCGCGCTCCTAGGGCGGTATTTCCACCGTCGACTCCGCCGTTAGGTCCACTGGGTTTACAGGTTGCCTAACCAGTGAGCACCTAAGGCCCCTCCCAACGAACGGAACTACTTCTCAGAGCCTTTTTTTTTTAGTTGGTAACCACAGGTGGTAAATCCCGGTTTACGGATTGTATTCCAAGGCACGGCGAGCCACCGCGTCCCTCCAGTTTGCTACTCTGGGTTCATGGGTACAATGGGAAGACTCACCTGGGGCTGCAGACCTGGTTCCCACCTCGAACTGTTTAGTACACTATGCTTCAATAGTGGGAGGTCTATTCGCACTAATGCGCTCCAAGGCAATACTCATTCCCCAGACCACTTTCAGCAAAACCTCTCGTCTTCACGACTCGACGCCTGAACTCTCCTTTAACGAATTGAGAACCGAAATCTCCTCGCAATGACTCGAAATTCTCACACAAACCTCTCCTCTCCGCGACTTGAGGCCTGATTTCTCCTCTGACGAGTAGAGATCCGACCCCTCCTCGCATCGACTCGAGGTTTACCTTTCCTTTGCACGATTCAAGGCCCGATCTCTCCTCTAACGACTTGAAATCTGACCTTTTCTCGTAATGACTCGAGGTGACCACTTTTACCCCTCCTCTTGTTGATAAGGGGCCTGATCCCTCCTCTTACGACTCGAGACCCGACCCCTTATCATAAAGACTCGGGGTTGACCACACAAACCTCTCCGCCAGAAAATTTGAGGCCTGACCTCTCCTCTAACGACTCGAGGCCCGACCTCTTATCTTCAGGTTTCGAGGTTTGCGACCTTGCCCGTCGTGTGCCTGATCGAGAGCAGCTTATCCTAGACTCGCGCCTGTCACGGCACACGCGCGGGACTTAACGCAACGACTCGGATGATTCCCGACGAAGACGTCATCCTACTCCGACTCGAATGGCTCACCCGGCGTTGAGAGCCACTCTACCCGTGGGTATTCCCCTAACGTGGAATAACCCTTTCCCAACGATTTCCACTGCAAAGAAGGTCAAGTCTTCCCCGCAGCTTCTGTCGTTGAGAACCGCCCTACTCGGATACTCCCCGAAGGTGGAGCATCCTACGCACGAACGCGGCGCACCCACGGCATCCGCTACGCGGAAGGTATTGTCTTATCTTTGTAGCTTCAAACCGTGGGGTCGGACGCACTCTACTCGACAGCCCCCCGTCGATGAGGTCAGTCTACTCCAACCGTTGTCCGGTCTTCTTTATCCCCCTTGGCTGGCAACCCTAGGATTTTTGGCCCGCGGATTTTCCTGCCCGTTGTATGCCAGATCGAGAGCAGCTTGTCCTGGACTCGCGCCTGTCACGGCAGACGTTCGGGACTTGGAACGCTACGACTCGGATGTTTCCCGACGGTGACGACATCCTACACCGACTCGAGAGGATCGAACAGCATCGAGAGCCTCTCTACCCGTGGGTATTCTCCGACTGTGGTTAACCCTCTTCCCTCGAGATCCGCTACGAGAAAGGTAAAGTCTATTTCCCCGCAGTTTCCCTCTTAGGAAGCGGCCTGAATGTTGTTAGCGGCATACCACTCCATGGCTTTTTCTGCTATAATGGCAGGAGATCAAATCCGGTCAAAACAGCACACACAAGTTATGTTCCTTCAGGAAAGGAAGCAAACGCTTTTGGAGACATTCTTTCAAGTTGATTTCCTGGATGAAAGTGCCCTACTGCAATGAAAATGTGTCTTTTCAAGCCACAGGTACAGAAAGCTTTCCAAACGATTTTTTTGCTAACTTTAATAGGTTAATATGATTGAAAAAGTTTGCCACCTTTCCCTTTTCGGTTGCTGTATAGCAGGCGATGGGAGCGGTGCCGAGTTTAGGTGATGGTTTTCCACTAAAGCAAGTGGAATGGAGCGAAAACTTCACCAAACAGATCTTACGGGTTTTTCTTAAGGTGAGAAAGAAGAACTTTTCACTTCCATCGCCTTTACTATGGGCGATGGAAGCGAAAAGTTATTCTTTCTCTCCTTAAGAAAAACGCCTTTAGAACTGTCAAAAGTTGGGTGAAATTTTTGCTGCATCCCACTTGCACTAATGCAAAACCATCACCCAAATTCGTCAGCGCTTCCATCGCCTATTGTCTAGGAAGCTGTCTGAAATCTGCCTTGGCGTGGGTTTCGTCGTCTATTACTACGCAATCAAACTTTGTCAACAATATCGTTTACAGCTTCCGAAATCTTGTGTTTGCCATGGTTTTGCTTATCGTTGCGATTTAAAGTCGCTGGCTTCTTGTAAGTCCATAGTCAAGATCGTTATTTTGCTTCATGAACGGTTGTAGATGATATACAAACTTATTGGCGACATCTTGAACTAGGAGATTGGAGTTTCGCTTGAAAGTGCTAGCCACTCTTCTGTTTGTCACTGCAGCTCCTGGCTTGCGTTTTACCCCAGATCCACGCTTCCTTGTTGTCGACAAACGTTCCCCGAACACTTTTGTTACTTTGGTGATGGTTGAGTTGGCCACATTCAACAATTTTGCTATTTCTGCGTGTGTGTAGTTTGAATTTTCACGAAGCATGTACAAAATTATGATTCGCAGCTCCTCTTGCTTGGACGCCAATTTAATAACTAAAGATCTATTGTAAAAATCCAAATTGAAGCATCATCCTACACACACACACCTACAAAATGAGAGGTGTTCAGGCTTTTTATATGAATGATTGGAATAGATGCGACAAATTTAAGATGACCACTTTTTGATCGAACACCCTTTATTAATATTATAATTATTGTTTAAGCTTAATTTAAGCTCTTAAAAAATTTAATAAAACCAAAAACTTTAATTGTGACTTATGTTTAGTTATAACCCGATTTGTTCTGAAAACGTCCTGAAAAAAGTACCTACATTCATATTTTCGGACCCGTATCCGATCATTTGGCCGAGGACTGTTTAACTCTGTCACCATCTCTATTTAAAATTTTTTCTCTTGCATCAAACAAGATTTCAATTATTCGCAATCTTGCTCATCTAATCAACATGTAATCTTGAGAAAATGAATCAGCACTTCAACGTTACCAGATCCCAGAAATGAACGGACGTTGACGATGACGGAGAATCGAGAAAAAATGCAAACTTTGGGTAGAGAAATAAATAGTTTGAAATTGATGCTCTTAACGGGGCAATTTCCTGCGCCACCGTTGTAGAAACGTACTTACAAGGCTTCGACTAGCGCGTTCTCGAGCGAGCATTCCGTGATAAAGAAAAAGTGAAAACCAAGCAAACCCATCCCATCCTTACTCTGTAGGATAAGAAGCTACCGAGATGTTGATGTTAAATTTTTTGCTGTCTGATTTTCGCACAGCTACAGCATATTTCTGTTTGTAAACGGTTTAGGAATTTGCCAAGAAGGTAGGAATAAACTCTCCCTCTCAATTGCTGCCATTACGATTGTTGAGAAGGACGTGTATAGAATAAGGATTTCTAGGCTTGTTGCAACAATAAGTATTGTTGAATATTTTGTTCATTTGGATTCAGTCAATTCTATATTTCGTAGGTGATAAAATAATTGTTATCCAACCCACAGATACTGGTGTCGTAAAATTCTTGGTGATTTTCTCATGCCAATGAATTTGTTTTTTGAAAATATATTTCAAACTCTACAATAAAAACTGACCTTTTGAACTTTTTAAATTTCTTTGGACTTAAAGTTTGAATTTTTAAATGATCATAACATTATTTAGAAAATATTTAGTTTATTTCGATTAAAATTAGCACAATATGTAGCTTTAAAGTGGAACAAATCAAAGTTAGGTTGGTAAATTCTTTAAAACCATCATTTCTTACTTGAAAATAGAAACACTAGGAATCGAATGGTCTAGAACCAATTTTAGATCAAAGATATTCTATATTTTACAAATTTTAAATCAACACCATTGCATACAAAACCTTTTAAAAAGCATGAAATTCAAACTCGAGTATACTTTGGTGAAATTTTAAGGCTTATTTTAGATCTTCTGGCACAATCTGAACTATAACTGAAAAATAAAAGCAAATCTATTTAGAATCTTCTTTGTTTTTTGGATAAAATTGAGTGCAAGCTCCAACTTGGTGAAAAAGTTTCTTTCTATAATATTTCTGCTCCATCAGACACGCTTTAGCATCCTCCCTAGTAGGAAACAAAAAACAACCGAGACGGCTGATGTAATTTTTTAACGTTTTCAAATTCATCCTCGCGCTGATTCCTTGCAGCAGCCAGCAGCAGATAAGTGATCCGCTTAATACGAGAAGACAAATCGAATGAGAACCATAATTACAACCAATTAATGGAGGACCATCGCCATCGACGCTTCCATAAGTCAACACTGTTGCAGGTCCTGGGCAACGACGGCTACGGACGGAAGAAAACTAGAATGGAATCGAGAGCCGTTCCTGAATTGGAGGTGCAAAACTAACAGAAAACATACAAACA
This sequence comes from Uranotaenia lowii, assembly GCF_029784155.1. Taxonomy (NCBI): domain Eukaryota; kingdom Metazoa; phylum Arthropoda; class Insecta; order Diptera; family Culicidae; genus Uranotaenia; species Uranotaenia lowii. The sequence goes on along the minus strand of NC_073691.1, from coordinate 149,751,540 downwards.
ACACAGCGATGAGTCTAATTGCCATTGGATTCGCTCTGCTGGAAACAAACCGAGTGGCGGGGAACAAAAAAAAATATTACCACAATTAATCACGTACCCGCTATAATTTCGCAATTTGCCATCTTGTCTTCTCTGCATTTCTCAGATTTCTAGCAATGGTCCTGGTTCCTGTCCTGTGTTTCTAGGAATTCAATTGACGAGCAATTGAGAGCTCGAATTAATTGCTCAGAAAAGGAAATAGAAAAAAAATCTGAAAACAATACCTATTAGCTTCAAAATTATCACTTTCTAATTGTTCAACTCACTTCTGACATTTTCCATGAAATAGTCAATTGATTGATATTCTAGCTTTTTTATTTACCTACAGCCCAAGCAACCAAAAGTTTCTTTAAGCAGATCCATAAATGCTTAATCAGCCCATTCAATGTCCTGATGTGCATTTTGTTCAACTCAAAATTTAAATTCTTATTGAAACTTTAAAGTTTCAATATCAAATTGTGGAGAATGCAATTCAGCCCTCCATATCAAATTGTAGAGAATGCTATTCAGCCCTCCATATCAGATTGTAGAGATTGCTATTCAGCCCTCAATATCAAATTGTAGAGAATACTATTCAGCCCTCAGTATCAAAATGTAGAAAATGTTATTCAGCCCTCGCATAGATCCCTAGAAATCGTTGAATTTCTTTCATAAAAAAAATCTGAAATAAGTTTTTTTTTAATTTTTAATTATTTTATTTGACTATTCTCTTTTCTACTTCCCATATCTTTACACTTCCATTCTTTGTAAGTACATTTCATTTTTTTTTAAGTTTTCTTAAGCTTGCTTTAGAGTACTTGTTGTGAGAATTGATCCATGGCACTCCGAGGTGCTAGCCCGAAACCTTGTCACTTGAACCATTGGCACGTATCTGTTTGTCTTCTTTCATTTGTCTATTATAAACGAGTGTTTTCATTAACCGCAAGTTATGCGTCATAATTTTTGACAGTGTTATCCAAAACACAATTGTTTACGTTTAGACGAAACAAAAAAACAGTTGAGTAAAGGTTTCGGTATTTCTGTATCGTAAATTGTGGTTGAATTGTCTATTTGTAAACGGTAAATATACCCTAAAAAGTCATTTAAAAATATTTATGGTAGAATATTTACAGATTTGCAGTGACATGTTTTCCGTTGTGCAAACCACGGATGGAAAAGGAAGGAAGGAGTTAACCGCAGTTCCGGCCAACTGGGTAGAGAACTCAAAAAAAGGCTCCTACCTACGTTGACCCAATTCCAAAACCGGACAGCAGCTAGATATTCTATAGAGAAACTCATCATCAAAGCCAAAAACCACTTGGAACCGGGCAAAATGTAAAGTGAAACGTAACAAAATCGAAACCTATGATGAAGCTTCTCATTTCATGGAATCCATGTCCGGAGAATCTAGCACGGATACAACGCTTAAACTGCAAAAAATCTCGCACAGTGGTCATGAACCAAATTTTCAAAAAATGATCGACACCGCAAATCATGACTCCTTGTTGCCTAACATTGTTTGCCAGGAAAATACACCGGCTGGAATATCAACGCAATTGATCTGTGAGCCCGGTATGCAGCCAGTTTCTCCAGCCAGCCAGTTCATTGATCCTTCACAATGTGTGTCCCCTGTTCAAATGGATTCTTTACCCGACAATGTTGAATATGTGACACTTGCATCCCCATATTCATTCGAAGATCCTCCGACGGTGCCACTTCCGGATAATAATCGATTTATTTCGTCAGTTGATACTCATCTTACTGAAGTGAAGCAATTATTACATGAACTGGTTGGCCGAGTAGCAATCATAGAAAAAAGATTGCTTAATCAAAGTGCTCAAATGGATTTCACTTTGGATAAAGTGGGCACAAATCCACCGAATGATTCGTTTTGTTTTAAGCCTATAGGGACCAAACAAGAGCTTAACGAATTGGAAACAAAATTGGGAGAAGAGAGATTCCGAGCAGATTTTGTAAGTAATTTACACTTTATTTTTCATTATCTCGATTTCATTTTGGAATCACCTTTAGTTTAAGTTTAAAGTTTTGTGACGATAATCTGATTTCGATTGTTAAGGAAATTGCAAATCGAATCTTTGTCCGATAGAATATTGTTCAATTGGCAATTTTGTTGTAGTAATTATTGAAATTTAAAAAATGGTTAGAAATCTCAAAGCATTACAAAAAGATTGTTGATCATTTGGTTAAAATGTATCATGATAAATACCTTTAGTTTTTGTATTATTTAATATCACAGAAAGATTATTGAAGCTGATTCAAAATAACGTTTCTAACAGAAGTTTATTGTTTCGGATAAAATATTTTCATAGCACAAACTTTAAAGAAATTTTCATAACATAAACATAACTTAAATTTGATTTTAGCAGGTGACATTTCATGTCCGTAGCTAACCAAGGCATCATTGTGGTAACACTATTCGGCCCCGTAGCTATGACATTAGCGCGTAGTGTTTTTAGGCCACTGAGCTTGGCGCCGTTAAGCATAATCATCATGTTATGTTCATGAAAAGAAAATTTAAGTAAAGAATGGTCCATCCACGAACGAAAAACATTTTCAGACAAGTTCATAGAAGTTTTAATTTTGGTGAAAAGTAATCTCAAGTATTAATGGAATTCACTACACTCACTACAGCTTTAAAAACTAACTGAGTTGTAGTGAAGATGCGTTGTAGTAGTTGCAGATTTCTTTTTTTTTAATTGTACTTACTTGCAGTTAATTTTTGAAATTTGTCATCTTAACTGTTCACACTTTCGAACATCTAGAAACTTTCAACAACAGGATCCTTTCCGATTAGGAGCGAAAAGCAATGATGGGTTGAATCGAAAGTTGATGCCTGAATTGAAAGAAAACTATTAAATCGAATCTTCAACTGCATTTGATTGTTTTGCTTAATTTACTTGACCGTTGTTTTCATGAATTCTTTAGTTCCAATGTCTACTTAGTTCTTATGTTGCATAACCGGTTAAAACTCTATAATGAACATAAACAAAGAAAATAATTTTTACATTTTCTTTTCAGCTAAAATGGCTTCGTGTTAACATTTACGGCGACTGCTCAGAAAACCGAATGCTTTCAGCATTGGACTTGATCTTCAGTTTGAAATTTCAGGCCGACTGCACTTGGACCGGAGCAAGTCGTAAAGGTCCAAAAATCGCCATAATGCCGAACAAGATGATATTGCACATTTTTCAAGAAGTAGGGAATACTGAAACTGAAACCGTGAACAGTTTTAAAGTTGCAGCGTTTTTCAAAAAGAAATTAAAGAATGCAACTAAACGGTTACAAAATTCCGGGAAACGTAGAGGTTCTCGACACGTGCGGGCCAAAAACTCCAGGCCAAAAGGACGAGAAACAGTCACGACGGATGCCAATAATATTCTGGATGATTCGCTGACAGAAAGCAGTATTTCGTGCGGTGGTGGTCATTCCGATGACCAAATTGTTTCTTCCAGTGATGATGCTTGATGCTTGCGTATTTTTTCTTAATACATACACTCAATACACTTTGTTTTTGTTATTTTTTTTTAATAATATTTTTCATCATACTTTTTATTTCTTATGAACTATGAATTAGACAGCGTGTCTGGAAGCGAATGGAATGAAAATATAATGTACCTCACAGTCAATGGCTACTACTTTACATTTTATGGCGTTACAGTCAAAGAACAAATTATCGTCTGAAAGATTTTTTATTTTGTTTTGGGATTTTTTTTTTGTTGATATTGTTCGGTGAAATAAATGACTAGGTACTTTGTTCTTTTACGTTTCGATTGACTATTACTTTTCAATCATCTTCAGATCTACAATAAAATATTTAAAAAATAATTAAACTAATTATGAAATTAATTACAATACTGCTCGTACACTAATTTCTATTCCCCTATCTATCCGCATGGGGCCACAGAAATAGACTGATCTCGATCAGCTGTTGGCGCAGTGTTTCTTGGTGGTGGTTTTGCTGGTTTGCGTTTCACCCAGCATTCTCGAAGTTTCTGTAGCAGTCCGTCGTATACACATGAAATCTCCTCCGAGTCGCGCTGTAGGTTTACAGCCCGTTCTTGGAGAAGTTTCACGTGTATTGTCTCAGCTGTTTTCCTTCGGCCTTCGTGACTGATTTTCTCCAGGATAGAAGCGTGTTCGAAATCAAATGCGTGTGCGTTTTGTGTAGCATGTTTTGTTAGGCCCGATGCCGTCGGTTTGCTCTGTGTGTTGCTTTCGTGATGTTTAAGTCGTTTTTTTAGTGGTTGACTCGTTTGCCCAATGTATTCCCGGGGGCAAGAGCCGCATGGGACAGAGTAAACCACTCCTGTTTGCATGTTTTTGGGTACAAACCACAAACAAAACACCTGCATAGCGCTAATAGATCGAGCTCTGAAGTTAAGTGACGTTGAGAAACGCAAAGACACAATCGAAATAGTAAAAAACATTCTCCGTACAAATAACTACCCAGAAGCCGTGGTCAACAACACATTAAAGAAACGGATACACGCACTGTACAACACGTTCCAGCAGGAAGAACGAGACCAAGGGAAATTTGTCTCGTTGCCGTACATTCCATGCCTGAGTGAAAAGGTCAGCAAAATACTGCGCCAAAATTCGATCGTTGCAGCACACAAACCTTGTGATAAAATTAAATCGAACCTTTTCACACTACTGAAAGACAAAATACCCAAAAACATGCAAACAGGAGTGGTTTACTCTGTCCCATGCGGCTCTTGCCCCCGGGAATACATCGGGCAAACGAGTCAACCACTAAAAAAACGACTTAAACAACACGAAAGCAACACACAGAGCAAACCGACGGCATCGGGCCTCAAGGAATATTTAAATAAGGTAGTGTCGAGAGCCATATTGGATTTTTTTTGTGACGTCACAAAAACGAATATATCGAAAATTTATATGCGAATTGCAGAAATTTCAAAGAAAAACATGTTTTAGAACGAAAATGAATTTCAATTTCATTTTGATTGTGTTGTAAGACCTCTATTTCACTATGTTATGAAATTTTCTGGTCCTTTGAAGATTGTATTATGTTTTTTTCTCATTTTAATAATGAACGTAATGTCATCTTGAAGCTAAAACGTTCAAAAACGAAGATAAAATCTACTTTTAAAAGGTCTAGCTGGTAGTTATTGAGTGTTCAACTGATTGTCATGATTTTTATCCAATCGGTTTACCATATTCAATTCTTATGTAGAACAATTAACATCAATTGATTATTGTTAACTCGATTTCCTAAAATGCGAATAAATAATTGTGGTTTTATATCAAAGTTTGTTTTTTGAAAACTTTTTTGTAATAAGCACTCTTAAACTGCACTGACTTGATCATTTTCATGGAAGACTTTGAACTAATTTTTAAGTTTTGCAAATTTGAGTAGGGAAAATCCACCATTTTTTCGAACTTCGAACTTCGAACGAACTATTTCATACAAAAATTACTCGAAAATCCAACTTTTTTCGTACCAATCTTGAAGAGCAAGAATCCTTTTAGAATAACAGGTATTAAAAGTGGAACATTTCCAGCAAATTCTTCAAATTATCAATGAAAAAGGCAAATTTCCTAGTAAATTAACAGATTTTTCGTGATTGTGACGTCGCAGTGTGTACTAATACTAAAGCAGGGCTGCCTCGACACTACCTTCTTTAAATATTCCTTGATCGGGCCTAACAAAACATGCTACACAAAACGCACACGCATTTGATTTCGAACACGCTTCTATCCTGGAGAAAATCAGTCACGAAGGCCGAAGGAAAACAGCTGAGACAATACACGTGAAACTTCTTTAAGAACGGGCTGTAAACCTACAGCGCGACTCGGAGGAGATTTCATGTGTATACGACGGACTGCTACAGAAACTTCGAGAATGCTGGGTGAAACGCAAACCAGCAAAACCACCACCAAGAAACACTGCGCCAACAGCTGATCGAGATCAGTCTATTTCTGTGGCCCCATGCGGATAGATAGGGGAATAGAAATTAGTGTACGAGCAGTATTGTAATTAATTTTATAATTAGTTTAATTATTTTTTAAATATTTTATTGTAGATCTGAAGATGATTGAAAAGTAATAGTAAATCGAAACGTAAAAGAACAAAGTACCTAGTCATTTATTTCACCGAACAATATCAACAAAAAAAATCCCAAAATATAATCGAACGGTGATCGAAACTCGTCGAAAAAAAAAAGATTTTTTATGTTTCCTTCGAATATGTTTAAAACCGATGATTGATGGGGGTAGTCGAAATGTTCTTTTTTTGCTTTTAAAATTCGCCCTTGAATTGAAATATTGTTATCTTGCTTCAGGGAGATGAACTTTACTATTTGATTTTTTTTTACTAAGAAACCAGTTGTTAGGAAACTTGTTGTTCAACAAGAACCCTGACCTAACAAAGACTCCGCCTGATGCTGTTTTGTATGGATATGATTTGGATGGTTTATCTTGGAATACGTAATGTGAATGTACCTCTGACATTCGATTAACGGTTTGTTCAAGGCATTTCCACCCACTTCTCACTAAGTGTTTTATGTTCTGAAGCTCGTTTTCAAAAGGATAAGCTGAAATTGTGTTGATATTACCAAATTTTTCCGCTTCGTCTACGATATGTAGCAAGTTATGTATGTTACTTGTAAAGTACCTTTGGCCATAAAGAGTCTCGAATTTTTCCACAAATGTTTTTAACATTTCCCTTGCAACATGCCAATTATTTCTATAATGATCAGAGGAAAGCATTGTAATTGAACAGAAAAACAATAAAAAATGAAAAAAGTTTTCTTCTGGAAGAATTTTTTTTAAAATGTAAATGCTACCATAATGTAAAAAGGTGCTAAATTCTGAGGCTTTCCAATGGCTAATATGGTCTAGTCCCCGGAACTTTCGATGGATTTCATAAGGTAATTTTATGTTTTTTAGTTTTTGACTGATTTCTTCGATCTGTTGGGATGAAAGCTTTGTATGGAAACCTAATGTTCCATCACGCCAGCCTAACAATAAACGTTTCATCACCCCTAAATCAATTAAATGGAGTCTTTCACCCACCACTATATCTTCAACTGTATCGAGCTGTTTGATAAAAATAAGTGGAGTTTGGTGCTTTTGGTGTTTTTGGTAGCTTTTGTTTCGGAATTCAGCGTCAGCTCGTTTTCGATTTGTTTTTGAAGAGTAAACAACCGTTCTTGATTCATGGCAGTATTCTCCTTCGCATGTGCATTTCAAGCATCCATTTTTGGAATTGAAATTCGCAACTCCTGTGAATGATATAAAAAATAATGTTGAACATTATTTTGTCAATAAGAATAGATGCTTAAATCGTGAAAATTCAAAGAAAAATTTCTCGTCGTATACTGTAATTTACTACAACTAGTTATTGCACATCAAATTATAAAGTTAACTAACCTTTGATGAAAGATCGTGCTGGAGAATAACAAATAAAACATCTGAGGGTTATTCTGATGTCATACCCGTTGATTGAGAAACCGTTCTCGGCAATATCATTCATTTCCTCTGCAAAAGGCTTAAGGGGGGGGGGGGGGGGAGGGGGTAGGGTCTAACACTTTCAAAAAATCGATTTTTTTATTTTTTTATTTTCTTATTGTAAAACATTTCAAGAATGTTGTGTCAAATTTTCAAGTCAATTGAAGCAAAACTGTAGAAGTTATAGGCCTTTATCTCCTCATATCTAATATTGCAAGAAAGCAAGAGCAGAAACTTCAAACGCGTTTTTCTCGAAAGCACATTTTTAAAGTCCGTGGACATCGTCATTTGAAAACTACTTATCCGATTCTTTTCAAATTTGGAACATATTTTCTACATATAAAATACCAGACCCCAACGTTTTTCTTTTTTGATTTTTTTACTTTGGGGAGATTTTAGAGGTGAAAAATGGCGGATTTGGTCGTGAAAAATCGTAGTTTTTACTTCAAACAGCCACAAAAATTTCATAAAAATATTTTTAAGTTAAATAAAAACGTTGGGGTCCAGAAAAACATCTATGAAAAATGTTTTGCTCTGATTTTTTGAATTCAGATGATTCTGTGCTGAGATACAGTGTCCACCGCACATCCTGTTTTCTAAAAGGCATCCTCGAAAATGCTCCGTCACCGGCTCATTTTTCAATATTTTTCTACGAAAAAATTACTAAATGTTCTTTTAACAATGCTTTGTATAATGCAAAAAATTTGAATACATTTGTTTGAACGATAGCTCTGGAAAAAAATCGTGAAAATGGTGTTTTTTTATACCCGTTAGACCCTACCCCCCCCTTAAGGTAGCTGTCAAGATCCAAGGGTTTGATGTTCCCACAATAGATTCCAATAGGCATAGGGTTTATTTCAGGCATTTCAAAAATACTAATCAAAATTGGCCACAACTGCAACTTGCTGCTTTTATATATTGGAAGCCCGTCGATGTTTACATTAATTGAAATGCAGCGAGGCCTTTCAAGATTCCTGGAATTATAGTTCAAGATGAGATTATGTTTTTTTTAACAATTTAAAATTTACCGGAAGTATTGTTTGAAACAAGGTTTTATCCCTTTGTACCACAACTGTCCACCGGGTATGGCTATTATGTTGGAGGTTTCAACCCTCGAAGTGTGTAACAATGTTCGTGCAGAACGTGGCAATCGTCTTGCATTTGTATTCCGTCGAATGATATCTAATATTTAGTTGATTGCTTCATGAGATTGTTTAGTTTGAAAAGCCCAGTATCGAAGGCATTCTTCAAGGGTCATTTTTTCAATTAAGTCCTCTTCCATTTCACCTATTTTAATTTCATCTTCTTGATCATCATCTTCTCCAAACGAAACATTAACATCCGATTCTGGATTACAAGTTTGATGATAGATGTCAAATGGATTTAAAATATCATCCGGTGCAAGTGAACGATTGGAAGCTGCAAAATTAAAATAAAATGTTTTTTTTTTAATAATTTTAAGCTTGTTATTTTTACTACCTGAAACGTAAATTTCCCCTGTAACTGCTTGGTCTTCCGTCCATTTTTGTTCTAGCCTTCTGCGGCGATGATAAAACAAAACACTTTTTCTAATTTTCTTTGAAAAATCCATTTTTACCAGGAACACGGTCGATCGGATTTACTTCCGGAACAGTTTTGTTTATGTCTCAAAAAAGATGATTAAGGACCCTCTAAGAAACACACTTTTAGAAATCACATAAAACGATCTCAATATACCTTCGTGTGATTTGTTCATGTCTCAATAAAGTAGAATTACGGACCCTCTTGGGAACACACGTTTAGAAGTCACGTAAAATGATCTTGAATATCCTTGGTGTGACTTGTTAATGTCTCAAAAAAGTAAATTACGGATCCTCTAGAAAACACACTTTTAGAAATCATATAAAACGATCTCCAAATACCTTCGTGTGACTTGTTCATGTCTCAACAAAGAAGAATTACGGACCCTCTTGGGAACACACGTTCAGAAGTCACGTTAAGCGATCTTGAATATCCTTAATGTGACTTGTTTATGTCTCAAAAAGGTAGAATTACGGACCTTCTTGTGAACCACCCATTATGAAGTCTCATAAAACGTTCTTAAATATCCTTTTTGTAACTTTTATGTTCGCAAATAAGTAATTAAAGTCCATTTAAGGGAATAAGTTAGTTCTTTTCTCTCAGAAACCTTCGTTCAGCTAAAATGGAACTATGAAAGCATTCATTTAAGTAAAAACGAGACTTTTGGTTGCTTGGGAGTGCACAAAAGTTTACAATGTTTTTGTCCAATTTTTACGGAATACATTTATAAAAGTTATATACTTTTACTTTTATAGTCTTATACTTTTATAGTCTTATAAAAGTTTGAATGTTTATAAATAAATGTTCATATTTTTGTCTTAAAAAAAAACAATCATTTTGCTTTCGCATGTGCCGACATCATGCCGATATCTAAAAGAGACATAAGCCTATCGAGAAATTGCACCCCGGGAACGAGAAAATCTGTCACTCCAATAGATGACTTAAATTAATAGGACCAGTTGCCTGACTCGCCGAAGATTTCTCCCGCCGCGCTGAACATGTTAAAACATTACAAAACACACAACACTCTCCCCGGGAGTCCATCCTCTTTCACTTTTCCCTTCGCATTTCGAGTCCTAGGTTTAGCAGTTTTCTAGAACCCCGTAGTTCCAGTTCTTGGCCCGGTTTGTGGTTCTCTAAGCTAGAATGGTCAACAAAACGATAAAAGTTCATCGCATTACCAATATCGGTATAATCACATTCATTAGGCTATAAATAAACGGCGATGCCTAATAGGCGCAACCAAAGTAAGTGTAACTTAGTGAGGTTCCAGTATAGGAACGTGCTTACTTAAGCCACTGGGAGCGGCTAAATAACTTTCTGCAGCAACTCGTTCCAGAACTCACTTCTTAGGAAGGAAAAGCAGCGCGTATCATCTGCGAAAGTTGACATGTCCGATTGCGATTCCCCGACAAAGACTAAACCAATCTTAGCGTCACTTTTTAAAATATATTTTTTCTGAGTTTTGGAGTTTCTGTAACTAGGAAAAGATGATAAACTACACAAGTCCTTTTGAAAACACACCTCAGCCAAAAAGGCATCATACAATTGCGTGCCATTCCAGGCACGTCATCAACCCGGGAGATGAGGTGCGTCTTCATTCTGGTGCCCGATCTCCGAAGACTTCTGCTGATGTTCCAATGTCTTTCCACCTGTGTCACTTGGAACGCAGGAGAATGTTGCATTTTTCGATACGCCTCGGCCATAACTTGTTCTGCCTTGCGTGCTTACGCATCAAAAACGATAGGGCTGATTTTTTTTTGCGGGCCATTTATCTGCTTAAAATGTTCGCTCGGAAGGAAGGGAAGCAAATGGAATCGTCTTTAGATGGAAAGTAAACTTGGTTTTGCTCGCTATGAACAGAATTTGGATACCTTAAAGATGTTTGCAATTAGGAAGTAAGCACAATCGAACACTCGTCAATGTATTATTTTGTTCTATAACAATAAATTACTTCCCAGTACAGTAAGGTTACCAAATTTTTAATAATTTAAAATAATTTAAATTTTTAATTTCGCGATTTCGAAGCTTATTTTTGACAGGTCGTGTGCGTGCAAGAAAATGTAAACAAACGGGTGGGAATACTAGCTTCTCATAAATCATTATTTTCTTTGATTTGGTTAAGATTTTCAGAAAATGACGGATACAAATTTGAAGTAGAAGGTTCAGAGATTATTGTGAGCTAGGGGAGATGGGGGCATAATGGCCACCTTAAGGGAAACGCTTATTTAACCATAGAGAACAGCTGTAATATGTGAATTACATCATTGTTTCGTGTTCAGACACTCAAATAGTCAATTGCCTAATTGGATGAAACTTGAAAAAGTAGATAAAAACGTTTAAAAATGCATTTTAAAAAATTTTGTCGAAAGCTTAAAACCAGTCACTGTAGAGGCATAATGAGAAACCCCCCGAGGCAGTATGAGCACCATTAATGAAGGCATAATGAGCATTTTCTGCCGGGGATTCTAGCAGCAAATTCGACTCGAATAAGTCAACTGAGTAAAAGTGCTACAGCTTAACTTGTATCGTTTGACGATTTGGCCTATTGATAAGATGTCGGAGAGGTAATCAGTAGGCTCGAGTTCGATTCCTGGTCAAGGTGATTTTTTTTTCGTTTATCATTCGTGATCATGATTGCACTAAACGGTGAGGCGTAGATTAATCAAACAAAGCAATCACAAAATAATCTAGGTCTGTTTGTAGAATTCAAAGAATTAACACATGCTCATACATTATGTTTCTGGTGTTTTGTTTGACGGAAGATGCTTTGATGCTATTAGCCGTATAATGTAACAATAAAAAAATCACTCATGAATGGTATGCGCAAAAAAAAATCCCCTCGAACAGGAATCGAACTCGAGTCTACTGATTACCTCTCCGACACCTTACCAATAGGCCAAAATCGACAGACGAAACAAGCCAAGCTGTAGCTCTATTATTCAGTTGACTTCATCGAGTTGAATTCGCTGCAAGATTTCCCGGCAGAAAATGCTTAATTGATAGTGCTCTGTTCGCCTCTTGTAAGCAAATTAAAGTAAAAAAGCGTTTTAAAATTGATTCAAGTGAAAAATTAAAAATTTCATGATGTTGAAAATTGAGAAACAATGTGTAGATCATGTTGCAGTGCATACATTTCAGATCAAGATTATTTAAAGGTCATAAAAGCTTATTTGGTGGTTCTCAAAAATTATAATATTTTCGTCACTTGAGAACCTAGCTGGTTATTATTTAATATCTCTGTAAAGATGAAAAGGATATTTCTTTTTTCATGAAAAATTAATACTATGGATAGTACGAAACAAGTCCTTATGAAAATTTGTTTAAGAAAATACGTACTTATGTAGAAAAAAGGAGTGTTCATTATGCCCTGGGTGCTCGTTATGCCCTCATCTCCCCTGTAGGAGAAAATGTGTATGTACATTGAAGCATCGCAAAACGACAACAAAAAAGGTCAATTTTTTACTACTCCAAAAACTATTCTGAGTATTTCACCTATCTTTGAATGAAAACTCGAGCCAAATGCACATTTTCAATTGCAGTTTGTTAAAAGAGTAGTCAATTAACGTTTGTATAAAATTTGGGAAAGACCCAACAATTGGTAAGCTAGAATTTTAGATGCCAGTTTTTCTAATCCCTTCTTGTTGTGATCTAGTGGCTTGGTGGTTATGGGCGTGAGCAATCGCAGCAATATTTGAAAACGTATGCACATCAGGAAAATTCAGAGCTATTTGTCAACTTTAGTTCACGTTATATTTGATAAAGTGGCTACTGAGATTGAAATTAATTTTTTTCATAAATTCTTTATCTAAATTTGCGATTCAACTCAACCGCCTGTGTCCTACACCTACAATGATTGTTATGCACATTAATCAACTTTATGTTGAGTATCAGGATGCAGAAAAATTGTAAAAACATTGATTTTGCGTTTTTCTCGCATTGGTGTTCATGGCACATTAGACCGTTTACCAAATATGGGCAGAATAGTAGGAATATTCCTCACTCCCCAGAAACTTGAAGGACACATGAAACGCGCCTCCATGTGAGGAAAGTTCTTACGAACATGAATAAATGCTATCGAGAAGACCTAAGTTGCCTTAGACTAAATTTCGATAGCTTCTGGCGAAAACTGTTAAGCTCATTATCACCAAAACTTTGTGTCCCGATTTGACAATTATACTAAATACAACACAAGTATATCTACAATTTAATATCTTTCATGATAAGTAAGTTGACTTCGTTAATAAATTATATACTCAAAATATGATTTTGATTTATCGGTTCAACATGTTTTGGAGTTTTCAAAAAAATCAGATGTGCCTAAATGAAAAGTATTAAAAAGAGCTAATTCTACACGAAGAATTTTTTCCTTTACCAATTTATTCATTTTAGAGAAATGATGATTTCCATTTACCAAATGTGCACCAGATAATAGTAATAATAATGATGAGGTGGTCATCAATAAATCACAAATCATATTGTAGAGTAGATTTTAAGATCAATTTACTTAGTAAATTGTTGCCTTATTATGATTTCTATTATGGAATATTCAGTATTGTCCAAAAAGTGAAATTTCCATCAATGATTGTTCCTATTCAAATGACATTAGAATCTCAAATTGTAGATTTATTAGCATACTTCGTCAGTCGGGACCTTTTTTCCGTTCGGCAGAAAACAACACAAATTGAGAACCATAGCAACATACTTTGCTACACGAAGAAAAGTTGGAGTAGGCTGAAATTCCTTTGTTGAAAATAAAACATAAACAAAATTTTCTGCGTGGTCATAGAAATGCAAGTTCAAACACGAACTTTTGTAGTTAAGACGCGAACCCACGGTTGATGGAAAGAATGTTCAGAGTTGCCTCAGTACCTCAATGCTTGAAATTTCCTTCTAGTAAGAACTTTCTCCAGGAGGTGGTGCTGATATATATGTCCTTGCTGAAGTATATGAAGCATGCTGAGAGTTACCAATGTTGATTATAATATGTTTGCTTAAATGCTTTTCAATTGCCATCGTTCAATGGTTATAACATGTTTTGTATTTTTATCGGACCTCATGATCCCATTTTTTTTGGGAAATTTTATTGAAAATTATAATTATACAACCACTAGCCGTAGAAAATTTTAAATAAAAACATAACATTTTATACTGTCTTAGGCTGAAACTATTTAAATTTTTATACAACGTATTTATTAAATGTAACAACTAAACCAAATCCAATAGTTAAAGTTTGAGGTAACAACGAGAAAATCGTTCTTTTATACAGACTTACGAGAAGCGCATAAAGTTTAATATAAAGATATGATAAAAATATAGATTATTGGAAAAAATTAAAAGCTAAGAAAATGGACGGAAAGATTGATTCACATGTGGGCCGTTCAGATATCACGTAGACAGAAGAAAGAGATTTTTGGCCCCCTCCTCCCACTCCGTGGCCAAGCGTGGACATTTCTCAAACCCGTACCTTCCTCCCCGGATGTCCACGTGGAAAGATTTGAAATTGTTTTTTTTTCTCTAAATCTAATTTGTAATAATTATAATTATTAATAATTTCTAATTTATCATATTTATAGCTTGCCTTCAAGTGGCTACTAGTTGCTTAAACTTAAACTGGAAAGCTTTGCAATTTTAAGATTTTGATTGAAACATCTTAATATTTATTCACCTTTAGAAAATATTTTGGAAGTAAGTATGTCCACGTGGACATTACCCAAACCCCTACCCCCCTCTCCGTGTACATTTCCATATCCCCTTCTCCCCCCTAAGTTGTCCAGGTGGTATCTGAACGGCCCCATGTTAATTTTCTCTGACCGACTGACTATTTTGAAATGGAACTATCAGATAGAATTGACTCTTCTACCAGGCTAATTTATTCAAATTAAATTGAACACAAACTCCAATTTTTCAAAAGAGTGTTTTTTTTCATAATCATTTGGATTTATGAAAACTTAACTCGAAGCAATGTCAAGTCGTCTATAGTTTATCGTTCACCCAGAATGTCCAGCTCACGCAACATCGTACTACCCCAGATGGCAGCAGCGCAGCTTCGAAACAGCGGATGCTGGCAGTTGTTAGGGAGCTAAGAAACAAAAAAAGAGAAAGCAGACAAAATGAGGAGTTTCCGACAATCCTAGCTTATAAAAGGTTGTTCGAAAAGTCCATTGTAGTGAAACCCAAATTCAATTTCAAGGGAACGAAAATATGGGTTTAACTAAATATAATGATTTCACATTGTCAATAAACATGCTCGCCGGCTCGATGATGACGTTTCCAGTGTGATGGCCAAAAAACGAAACACCTGACTTTCCGAAGAGTCTTTTATAAGCTTGAGATGCCGGAAACTTCTCTTTTTTTCTGTTTTCTTCTTGTTGTTTCTTAGCTCCCGAACAACTGCCAGCATTCACCGAGCACAGCCCACTGCTAAAACTCTGCTTTTATAACTGCACGGAAAATATCATTCACGTGTCGAGGCTAACCTATAGTCATTTTCGTGCATGCACGAACATTTCTCATGTACCACATTTGTGTGGAAATTGTAAATTTCGAGTAGGACCGCAACTTTCTTAAATTTTAAAATTGAATATTTCAATACGCCTGTATAAAAACGGATAATCTTGCAATAGACTGAACTCGTTTCCAGTTCTTTTATGTGTTTATAATATTATGTTTTCTCTGGGGTGGCATATGAAAAAAAAAATTCACAAGGGCCCTGAAAATTGGCCTCGGGACCACCGATGGCTTAATCCGGCCCTGCCTTTATAGTAAGAACATCTTAAGATTATAAAATTTTATAGACGGGTTGAATGATGAAGTGATACGGTCTAAATTTGGTCAAGGGAAAACGCGTGTAAATCGATGAAATCGTTTATTTAAAAAATCAAATTAAATTTCTTTTTCAAGTTTAATTAGTATAAAATTCAGGAAAAATATTCAGTTAGGCTTCCGTTTTTCCAAATCCGAATGGCCGGGCCTTACGCTTAACCCAATCAGATTTTTAACATCCACCTTGTCCACCTTCTTCGCCGCAGAAAGCCAGCTTGCCTTGAACTGCTGCTCGTCCTTAGCAGTTTTTTGGGTCTTGTTTAGGTTCCACTTGACAATAGCCCAGTATTTCTCAATTGGGCGGAGCTCTGGTGTGTTGGGAGGGTTCTTGTCCTTGGGAACCACCTGCACGTTGTTGGCGGCGTACCACTCCATGGCCTTTTTACCGTAATGTCAAAATGCCAAATCCGGCCAATATAGTACGGATGTTGCATTGAAATTTACAGTTAAGTTATTAGTCCTAAAATAGTTTACGATACGAGCGATTGGCAAAATGAACACATTAAAACCCATCCCCATACTGAGTAAAATCAGCGTGTTGTTGTTATTAAACCAAAATTGGTTAAAATGCGCCAAGCGTGAAATTTTATGTTAAGAGCACCCAAAAATGAGGGAAGGAAACGCAGCGTGCAACAAGAGCTGTCAAACGGGCCACGCGGAACAGATCCGCCATTTCGTTCCTAGCACCGTCGTGAAAAACGGAAAAAAGTGCCGCTGAAATCGGGAAGTGGTTTTGCGTTCGCGGATTTGCCGAAAAAACAGGTAAGCCCTACCGTGCAGGCCACCGATCATCTTGCGCTAACAGTTTCTCACCCCACCGTGCAGAAATCCACTCCAGAGCGCGTGCCCGACGAGCCGGAAGGTGTAGCCCAACACCTGCAATAGATTTGGCCGAAGAAAAGAAAAAGGTGAGCACTACCCTGCAGTGCACCAATAATCTCGCATTAATGAAAATTTCTGCATCTTGACAGAAACCTACCAACGAGACGAGCCGGCCAGAAGAGGCGAACAGGAAAAAACAAAAAGAGCCGCACAACCACGCTGCGTAAGTCGCACGCACTAGACCCGTAAGCCAGCATTTTAAGCGTTTCCTTTCTGCTTCCTCAGGGCTCTTTTTTCTCCCCTCATCTCAACTGCCTTCCGGAGCGGCAATTTCGGGCAGTGGCACCCGAGTCGAAGAAAATCAGCAGCCCCCTGGTAGACCCCAGGAGGCGCCACAAGTGTAGGGCGGAGGCACAAATCAACGAAAATCAGCAGCCCCTTGGTAGACCCCAAGAGGCACCACAGGCGTAGGGCCACAGTTCATACAGGGCTGCCATTCGGCACTCTGAATCGCCGAGCAGCACAACAATAACTCGGAGGCCCCGGGACTCTGCCGTGAAGAAAAGTGGAGGTCTTCCGGCAGAGAGGGTCCACAAGGGAATGCGAAAGACGCAGCGTGCAACAGCACACGCAGTGCGGCCAATCGGCTCTCCAGTCGAAGGGCGGCCGGAAGAGCAGCAGCGGTACCCAGGTGCCACCAATCGGCCCCAGGCTTAGGGCGGCCGAAGCAGCAGCAGCGGCGCCGAGGTACCACCAATCGGCCCCAGGTCGTAGGGCGGCCGAAGAGCAGCAGCGGCGCCGAGGTGCCGCCATTCGGCCCAAGGCTCCATAACACGGAACAACCGTGTTTCTTCAGGAAAGGCAGCAGAAGTTTATTCAAACACTCTTTCATGTAAATTTCTTGGTTGACAGTCCCGCAAGCTATGAAAAGGCTGCTTTTCAACCCAGAGGTACAGATGGCTTGCCAAACCAGATATTTCTTCGCGAACTTTGATAGTTTCATGTGCTTGAAAATATCTGCTTCCTTTCCACTTCCTTTTGCCGTATAAAACTCCTGTCCCGGAAGCTGCTTGTAGTCGGTTTTGACGTAGGTTTCGTCGTCCATTACCACGCAGTCAAACTTCGAAAGCATCGTCGTGTACAGCCTCCGGGATCGCGTTTTGGCCGTCGTATTTTGTTTATCATTGCGATTTGGAGTCACTACCTTCTTGTAAGTCGATAGTCCGGCTCGTTTTTTGGCTCGATGCATGGTTGTAGACGATACACTCAGCTTATTTGCGGCATCTTGGAGAGAGAGGTTAGGGTTTCGCTTGAAACTACCGGCAACTCTCTTTGTCGTCTCAGCGGCTTCCGGTTTTCGATTTCCCCCCGATCCAGACTTGCTGGCTGTCGACAAACGTTCCCCAAACACTTTAATTACATTTGTAACGGTTGATTTGGCAACTTTTAGCGATTTTGCCAGCTTTGCGTGCGAGTAGCTCGGATTTTGGCGATGCGCGAGCAAAATTTTGATACGCTGCTCTTCTTCCTCGGACGGCATTTTGACAACTGAAGAGTGTATTCCAAAATCAAAATAGGAGCAACATTCTACACACACATACACACCTTCAAAATGAGGGGTGTTCAGGTTTTTTAAATGCAAAATAGAAAGAAATACGTCAAGTTGATATTGTTCAAATTTTGACCGTATCATCCTTTAATTGACATATAATTCAATAGATCAAATATTTCTGGTAAAATTAACCTGTTTTATCTAATAATTTTAAAACAACATTTAGAATTAATGCTTGGGACTTTAAATTTGTTTCCTAGGTAAAATTATCAGCACCATTAAAAACAATCACGTTAGCTTTCTTAATGTTGCTTGATATTCTCCAGAAATATCAGCAAGTACAAACCTGAAACAGCAGCAGGACATATTTTTCTGGTTTGTCACCCGGACATATGTCAGGATCAGAATGCACGGCACCAAACATCGTTTTCGTCGTCGTCTTCGTCGTCATGGGTTCAAGGACAAGCCAAGACACCACTTTGACACTTTTTGCCTTAATTCAATTTTCTTTCAGTTCCACTTCTGGCTCCTGGCAGGATACGAAACACGCGAAGCGAATCTTCCTGCAACATGAATGGGAAAATGGGTTTTTCCACCTTCACTTTCCACCAAACTAAAATGGTGCTTGGCGTATGGCGTCGTGTCATCTTCTCCGACGTTCTTCCGGTTGCTAAGAAATGGGTTACTCTTTCCGGTTGATGACGACGGTGAAGCGTGGCGAATTCCCTTTTTTTCTGTTCATCCATCCGGCTGCACTCAAGCCAACTGCATCATCCCATTTGCATTCACGGGAGATTCACAGTTCGTAGTGTTTTGAATCTTTCATTTTTCAATTTTCACCGGAAGCTGTTTTTTTTCGCACCGAAGTCGTTTGAAATAAAAAGCAAGCAAAAAATAGAAGTGCTTTTTTATGTCACGTTGGATTACAGTAGCACATGTTGTGATAATGAAATAAAGAATCTGTAAGAAAATCTGAAAAATTTCATAGGGTTTTGATTTGATGGGTTTGGACATTTTTCCGAGAATTATCTTCCAACTGAATATACTTTCACACATTATTAGATTTCCCATCATTGAATTCTTTTCAAGTACTTAAAAACCCACGCTCTACATTTCCCAGCCATTGTGAGCTCCTATTAGAAGTACTGGAGTTGAAAAAAAAACAGCCAGCGGCATTTATGCTGAATTCATCCTTTTCTATATTGCCAGAAAAAAAGGAAAGCGCTTTCAGAATGCAACCACAAGAATAGAATGGATATCATCGAGGAAAATTATAATAATGAACTTTCCCACAGGCAAAGCCATGTCACCATTTAGCGTTTTCCAGAATTTGTGCTCTTTCTGAGCAGCTCTAGGATTCGTGAGCTGAAGAGGCAACAAGCTGTGTCTGTTTTTAATGATTTAAATGCCAAGATATTTTCGTACCTTTGTAGAATTTAAAAATTAATATTTTTAGTTTGAAAAACTCGTGATCCTAAAAAATAGTTTTAAAAACCTTTTCCGGACATATAAATCTCTTGAATGATGGCAGGCAACTAGTATTAATATGCAACCAGTCCAAGCGATTGTGATGGATAATGGCATGCTCCAGATGCCGCGGTCCTTTATAGTTGTGTGGGCGGGAAACTCAATCAAATCGCAATCTTTTGTCGCATCCTTTTTCCCGAAGATGATTTCGGCAACAGTGAATGGATTTGCTTCTTCTGAGAGAAGAATAGTAACTCAGTTCAGAGGAAGAAGGTGCGGGTTCTAGGTGGGGTATCTTTTGTGACAAAATTGTACAACGTTAACGTTCAATGGTTTCAAACGCATCGCTAGACTAACAGCATTCAAGAGGTGAAATCAGAAGGATGCACTGTATCATCTTTTCAATAAACGTATTCAACAATAAAGGGACGATTGGTGTTTACAGTTGATAAAATCAAACATTTCAGTTTGATAAACTCATATCATAAAATAGATATACAGGCTAACACATAGCTGTTGTGTGAACATCATAAAAACCTTTTTGAACCTAATTGATGATTTTTGGTTGCGTCACCTAAATTTGTTGAATTTCTAAATATATCTTTATATAATTTGGCTTACCAGAATCAAACAGGAAAAAGTACAACAAGTTAAAATAAGCAATCAGAATGTAAAAAAAACGACGCCTGATAAGGTACATAATTGGAATTCAAAATTAGAAAGTAATCATGAGATTTCACATAAGTTTTATGTACCGTAAAACGGGGTAACATTAATCACCGGGGTAACTTTGACCAACATGAAACTTTTCCACATTATCATCAATAGCTCAGTCTATTGTTTGAATTCTTGAAAACTGTTCTCTACGTTTGAAAGCCTATCAATTGAGTATCAAATAGGCAAAATTTGGTTTGTATTTGAAATTTTTTTCTGTTAGTAAAAATATAATTTCAAAATCTTAAAATATCTATTTTTTCAAGGCTCGCAAACAAACAGCTCTCCTGATGATTCCAACAAGCTTTTAGAAGCAAACGGGTTGTTTAAGGTGAAAGAACAACTTCTTTTCTTTGTATATGAACAGTTATAGTGCTATTTTTATAGTCATTTAATGATATATTTTTGATATTTAGAACATAAGGACATTTTCCAAGAGTAAGCCCGTATTGGAAAAATGGATAGGAACCCTATCAAATCGTTAACTTTGATGAAAAAAATGAAAATGGAAATAGTGGAAGGGCCTAGGGGAATGTGTGAAGGTAAAATTTCATTTGTATTTTGAAGCTCTAACTATTTTGCAATTATAATTATTTTTGCCCCTAAATGTAGGCAGCATATTAGTTTTTTTTCGATAATAACTATTTTTGAAATAAAACGTTAAAAATCAAGGGTAAATTGATAGACTAGCATTTTTAAATATTATGAAGGTGTTTTGTATCCTTTATGATCAAGAAAACGCGGTAAAACCGTCAGAATAAAGACTGATCAATGTCACCCCAAAGCATCAAATTCTGAATAGCGACGGAAACGATTTTTAAATCAAATTTAAAGAGGTCCAATAAATTTCTGCATCCATGTTTTACGTTCATAGGAGTCCAGTACTAGTTTTAAAAATATAAAACATGTCACATTTCCCTTAACAGAAAAAATAATCGAAAAATATTGAAAAAAGTGATCAATATTACCCCGGATTACGGTACCGTCAATTGGAGCATCATGCAACACTTTTCAACTTCAATGGCTTCTGAAAACTTTATTTCCTCTGATAATCATACCGTTTGAACATGAAAGTTTCAATGCTAATGGGACATTGGGGCAGAAAAATTATTGGTTCCACCAGTTATTTTTAAATTTACAAAAAAAAAATGCAGTTATCATCCTACTTAGAAAAAAGGGGAAGGTTACAACAAGCATTGTTTTTAATGAAAAATTAAATGAAAACGTTTAAAAATTTATAGTTTTTTATACATTTGTGATGTCATAACGCATAATGCACCAATTGCAGTAATTCTTAGTTTATTTCGAATTAAATTTTACCGTTTTACCTGAAGAAAATGTTTTTAAAGACAAAGCCTGAGTGTGTTGCATACATTGAGGGGTAAAAAATTACAACAACAAATTCTACTTGCTGAAATCATAAAAAATAATGTTTGGATGCAGGAAGTTTTGAAATTAACAAACTCGTGATACAAAACAATCGTATTCCAGTAAATGGAAATAAGATTTCAAATGATAATCTTTCATTTGAATTTTGATGCATTTTAGGCCAGAAATTTAAAAATATTTATTGAAAAAAAGTTGGTAATTGTTTGAACAATATTTTGACACCAACAGTGTTGATATAAGATAAAAACATGTGATATCGTTAAGTTTATTCGTCGTACTGGGTAAAGTTTTTACGTCATTGAATAATTTAATAATTTGTACATTTATCCCTCAATTTTTTTTAAGTTTTCCATGATAATAAAAAACTTTTAAAAACTATATTACAATGTGAGAAACTAGGTCATCATTTTTTTATCATTAAATGATAACTTCTTTACATTCTATTCAAATGAAAATTGAATATGTGTTGTGATATACAAAAGTTGCATCTAACCCTGATTATTCCCCGTTTGACGGAATATCTTCTTCTGGAATCTTTTTAATTCAATCCGTGTTGGGAAAATTCTCGAATTTGAACTTATCCTTAATTCCCGGATATAATATAGTGATAAGTAATGAAAATTTTCTAAATCAATACACTTTTAATAAATGTGATTAATGTGATAAGTTTTATTTTGAAAGTTTTATTTCACAGCGAGAACTAATATTAATATTGAACATATTCCCAAGCAACCAAAAGCCCAATAGATCAGGTACAAAAACGCTTACTCAGCCCCATCATTGATTTGAAGTACGTTCTATGCAGCTCAAAATTTAAGTTCTTATTGATTCTTTCAAGTTCCAAATTAAGTCTGAATGATCTTCTATTCAGCTTCCAGCGGCCTTTTAATTCGGCTTACAAAAAAACTAACATGAGAAAAAATATCTCATCTCAACTGCATCCTTGGCATCGGTTCGTATCACCTTTTCTTGATTATTTAATATGTTCTGTACATGGTGCCGCAATGATGCCAACCTTCGGATTCCAAACTCGACAAATTTCTCAATTGCTTCTTTCCTACATTTCCAAAATAAATCGCATCAGAATGGTCACTCAACTACCAAATTACTTATTGAAAAAAAACTTACCCGGCTTGGGGATCGAACCCCGACCTTCGTGATGAGAATCGAACACGCAACCATTAGACCACGCCTAGATGTTGTTCTAACTCAAATTAAAACTCGAAGTGATGATTTGATTTTGAAAGCACCCCAATGCACTTTTTGTGACTTACCTTTCAAGTTCATTAATGATTTCATTAGGTTCACTAAAAGAAATTGGGCAGTTAATTCTCTTTTTCAGCCAATATGTAACTTTCAATGCCTTCATTCACGTAAATATGTGAATTTTTATTGCTTGGGTTGTACCTTACAGTTGAAACAGTTGCTTTTAAAATCTCTAGGATAAAATAGACATGAAATTATGATATTTTTTTTTCAATTATCGTGAGTTTTAATTTTAAAATTTTAGTTAATAAAAAGTATCGTACTGCAAATATAAATCACCGTTTTTTTAAATATTAAAAATCCCACATTGCAATGCCTATTCAACAGATTTACTACGCCTTAAAGATAGGTTGGAAAAGAAAACTTCTTAAATATTGTTCAAACATTTTCATATCCAAAATGTAGAAAATTTTCAGACAACTAACTCTGAATCAGTAAAAAAGGGGTTTTAAATTTAGAAAGTATTAATTTTGATTCAATGAGCCTTGATATTGAAAAATAACATAAACAAAAAACAGCCAATTAGTATCCAAGTAGTATACCCTCGAGAAACTTGACATAGGAAAATCTTGCACACTAAATTACTGGAAATCCAAAAATATCAATTTCTGAAAACCAGCTCTTTCAATTGCTGGAAATCTGTTTTTTTTTTCATAAAAGAACCGTACAGTCATATTTATAAAAAGAAATGTGTAAGTTGTTTTTTCTCGAGCGACATATTTTAAGTTTTTTATAAATATCAAAATTGAATAATGAATGCCAGTTGGCTGGCGGCGTGCTTTTGGCCAAGTATTGGACATCTTGCTCCGTCAGAAATAAAAATTAAAAATATTATTTTCCTAACGAATTACTTTATCTCTTCGGAAAAAATCTACCTTTGGTTTAAATAATGCTTCACTGCTGGCATATGGAGTCAAACACTTTTCGCGCGCAACGAAAAATAATGAGCAAAAACTAAACCAAGTTTTTCAGATCGACTGCTGGATTTCAGCAATAAAGATCTAATGCTGGAAAAATCAGCAAAACGAAGAATGTTTGAAATCGAAGCAATAATTTACTATGTAGGTTGAAACCTGCAAAGAACATGTAATATTTGTTCCTAGTTTTTTTTTCATCTATATAAATAAAAATGAAAGCGATTTTTTTTGTGATACCATAACTTGAAACGTTTTATAGTTTTACGAATCTTACTTTTTATGAAAAGGGGGCTCCCACATAAAACCATATTATAATGGGTAACATTTCAAACAGCTATTTGGCGATTTTCTTAAAAATAGGTTCACGGCATAATTTTACTCAAGATTTTTGTTTATTATGCAAAATAAAATTTCTCGCTTTTAAAACGAGACAAATTATTGCACAACATAATTCCTTCAATTTTGAAGCGATGTCCCATACAAGATGAACGCATTTTACGACATTATTGGAACAATCGTGGAGCGATTATGATTAAATTTGGTTCACAACTATGTTTTGGCGTGAAAAAATGATTACCGTAAAATGGGGTAACTTTGATCACCGGGGAAAATTTGATCAACAATCAACTTTTCCACATTATCATCAATAACTCAGCCTATAGTTTGAATTTTAGAAAACTGTTTTCTACGCTTGAAAGCCTATTAATTGAGTATCAAATAGGCAAAACTTGGTTTTAATTTGAAATATTTTTCTGGTAGTAAAAATCTAATTTCAAAATCTTAAAATACCTATTTTTCCAAGGCTCGCAAACAAACAGCTCTTATGATGATACCAAAAAGCATTTAAATGCAAGCGGGTTGTTAAATTTGGAAGAATATTTTTTTTCTTTGTATATGAATAGTGCTATTTTTATAGTCATTTAATGATAAATATTTGATATTTATAAAATAAGGACATTTTTCAAGAGTAAGCCCGTATTGGACAATCGAATAGGAACCCTATCAAAACGTTAACTTTGAAGAAAAAATAAAAATGGAAAAAGGGGGAGGGCCTAGGAGAATGTGTGAAGGTGAAATTGAAATTGTATTTTGAAGCTCAAACTATTTAGCAATTATTATAATTTTGGCCCCTAAATGTAGGCAGTATCATAGTTCTTTTTTCGATAATAAATATTTTGAAAATAAAACGTTTAAAATCAAGGTTAAATTGATAGACTAGCATATGTAAATTTGTGTTTTGAATCTTTAATGATCGAGAAAACTCGTTAAAACCGCCAAAATAGAGACTGATCAATGTCACCCCAAATCATCAAATTCTGAACAGAGACGAAAACGATTTTTAAATCAAATTTAAAGTAGTCTAATAACTTTCTGGATCCATGTTTTACATTCATAGGAGTCCAGTACTGGTTTTAAAAATATTAAACATGCCACATTCCAATTAACAGAAAAAATAATCGAAATATATTGAAAAAATTGATCAATTTCACCCCGGATTACGGTAATTGT
This sequence comes from Uranotaenia lowii, assembly GCF_029784155.1. Lineage (NCBI taxonomy): Eukaryota > Metazoa > Arthropoda > Insecta > Diptera > Culicidae > Uranotaenia > Uranotaenia lowii. The sequence goes on along the minus strand of NC_073691.1, from coordinate 149,726,007 downwards.
ATTGAATGATCTCTAATACCTTATAAACTAGGCATTTTTTTGTAGCACCTTAAAAGGGTGATCAGAATGAGGTGTTACTTGACTGTTGTTTTTTGGGTCTTTGGCCGTTCGTATAACAGTTTGAAAACCCCTCCGGAAATAGAGGCTTCCATACTAAACGAGCTTAAAATATGACTCGAACAATTTTAACTTCAATTGATTCATAAGCTTTATTTGATTCAAGAAGATCGTTTATTCTGCAAAATGTCCCCTTTCGCTTTCGAAACGTGGAGCTGCCCTACAAGTTCAAGCTTAAAAACCAACAAAATTTAAATAACATTTAGGTGCGAACCATGAAATTAGGAACACATGCAAGTTATAACACACCATAATATTCATGTACATTTTGGAAACAAGTATGTTTTGATATTCAAAATCAATAAAATTAAAACTTTTCGAACAATGTGCAAATAATATTTAAAAAAAAATTGAAAAAATTGAAGTCTTGACAAAACGAAGTGAATTTGTGACTAATTGCTCCACATTTTTTTGTAACGAGGGGCACCCATTTTAAATAAATACTCATAAAATTCAATACAACTTGTACAAAAATTTAATCAAATCTGGTGCGCAAAAAAGTGAAGATAATCAAATGGTTCTTTACTTTGTTTGACTTTTCCTACCTTCAAAAAGACCAGATAACCTAGGGTTGCCATCCGTTCCGAAAAAGTCAAAGTCCCCCTGTTTTTTCCGAAAATGTCCCACCGTCCCGCTTTTTATTCAAAATGTCCCACTTTTTTTAATCGTTTTCAAGAAAAAGTTTTCCTGAATTTGATTTAATTGTTATACCCAAACTACACCAACACACAAATAAAATGCTAGTCTTTTTTTCGATCACCTATTTCGTTGGAAATGGTATTTTTAAATTTTGTTCGACGAATCAGAAATCTTAAATCTGATTCATCATTACATATCACGGAAACTAACGAGATTTAATTTTGAAAGAAGTTTGAACTCTTCAAGAATCCATCTGAGCTCATCGATACATACGTATCGTTAGATTCAACTTGAACAAAAAAGGGTTTATTTTGACGAATTCATTTTAGATACCTATCAAGCTTTGAGTCCCAAGAAATTGAATTTCATGTAGCATTTCAGTTAATTGAAAATTCTGATTCTGGGAAATGCTAGTGGTGGACTGGTAAATAAAATGACTTATTGGTAGAGCCGCTCATTAATGGTTTATTTGATTGGTATTGGTATTGGTTTGGATGTTTTATCTTAGAACGAGATTTATATGTCCTCTAAGTACAATGAAAAAATAAGTGGTGCAATAATATTTTAAAAGAAATTTTATTATATACCAAAAACATTCAAAATTATAAACATTCGATAAAAAAACAGTGAATGTTAACAAAATAAATAGAAACATTCAATACTTTTGTAAAACAACAAAATGCATTTATTTGTTGTGAACACAAGCATAAATTTTGTCTTGACATTCAAAAGCAACTTTGGTCAAAACCAAAGAAACATTTTGAAATAAAAAAAACAAAAAATCACTTGTAATGCTTGTCGTTTTTTTATCATTCATTTTTTGGGTTTCATTCAAAATTGATTTAACATCTTTGTGTCATTCTCACTTGTTTCTTTTAACTAGCGATGAAGTTGAAAAAAAAGTATGGAAATGCTTAAACTGTGTTCGATGTTCACTCTGGGTTTAAAATCGTGGAGGTAGACTCGGAACGAAGGTTTTACCGACTGAATGATGTTGTGATATATGAAATTTAATATTCGAATAAAATGCATCAGATTTCTTTATCAATCCAAAACATAGATACATACATTTCATGACCTTTTCCTACACATTTAAAAGTTCTCCGCTTTTCGACTGTGTCCCGTCTTTTTAAAACCATCTGACAAGTTCAGATGATTCATTGTATCAAAACACCCTTCTCACTTTGTTAATGTGGGTACTAGTCGAAACCTATGAAAATTACGACAAAACTACAAATTTTTTAAGTGATTTTCATTAATTTTCTTAAACAACTGAAGCTCAAACAAATCATAACTCAAAGATTGACAAAAAATCTCTACCTTTACTTTTCGCGGCCTCTATTTTCATTCTACTGAAAAATTTATCCTTTTGAAAAAGATTTCCGAAGAGGATTTACCCAAGTGTGATCATTACGAAACAATCATTAGTGAACCCTTCCTAATTTTTGAAATGGGAATGTCCAAATCAATGTAGTAATAGGCTGAGTCGATTTGGGATCTATTTTGAATTTCTCAAACCCTGGAGTCATGAAAGCTTCTTTTTGGTTTTTATAAAACGACCACACACATATAGGATCTCAGCGAAACTTCATGTTTCTTTGAAGAGATCTAATTTAAACTTGCACTCAGGCGTGCATCTTTCAAGGACATGATGGCTAGAATCTTCCAAATGCTAAAACCATCAGCCCACATAAAGAGTAATATGTATGCCGTGAGCGTGATTCGATCTCATGACCTCTGGCTTAGAAGACTTGAATGCTATCCTCTACGCCACGGTCGGCGGCTAAACTCATCAATGATTTTTTGAATTTTTAAGTTACATTGACAAGAGTAAATTTAAAATTTTAGATTTGTATGGGAAAATTTAATATTTTGTGCTGAAAAATCTACCTCAGTTTTGGAACACAAGCAGTGATATTAATTAATTTTTTTTGTTTTTCAATGTCAAAAGCCATACCCCTGTTCAACAGCCAATAACTTTTTTGCCTAATAAAATACAAAATTACGGTTTTGGACAAAGTTGTTTGACGGAAAATTTCCTTTATAAAATTTATAAATTAGCAGAAAAACCATAAACAGGCTCGATTCCAAAGAAGAAACAAAAATGGTGTTGATTTTTCAGTACTAAATATTCCCATACATGCCTAAAAGTTTAAATTTACTCGTGCGAACGTTACTCCAAAACTTTGCATAAAATCATGGATGAGTTTTGAACCAAAACGAAATTTTCTAGACCCCAGGGTTTGTGAAATTAAAAAATGACCCCAAATTGATTCAGTGTAATGTAGTTATTTCAAATTTTCAAGAGACATTAAAAAATTAAATATGTACATGTTTTTGACAAAATGACTAAATTTATTGTATTGAAAAGCACTCCCACTACAAAAGGAGTGAGCCTTAAACTAAAAATCAACATGATGGAGCAAGTGGGTTACAATAAACTCACTACAAGGTTCAAAAAATTGAGAAAATTTTTGGTTTTGCGCAAAAAAAATTTACCAAAATTGGTAAACAATTATAATTTTTTAGACAATGCGTTGATAAATTAAAGCGTTTCCCACTTTCGAAACAGAGGGTTCTTTATAATATCTAGAAATACTACGACACAGCTAGAACAACGTGCAGAGATCTAAAATATGAAAAAAAAACACATTTAAAATTTGTTAGTCAAAACTATCCATTTTCGGAACGCTTGCTGTAATAAACATGCAATGCTGACTCTATGTTGTATAGCAAAGAAGTAAGGGACCTTTAAATGAAGTTGGAAAATTTATAATGTCTTGTTGAATTTGGGATGGAATGAAAATCACCAGGTCTGCTAGTTTGATATAAATCCATGGTTTCTAATACACAGAGGGCTCTTCAATCGAAGACTGTGAGTTTTTTTTACTTTCTACAGATACAGGAAAAAGGGAAAAAAATCAAAGCCACCCTTAAACTACTTTTATCTTAACACTTATTATTACCCTTTAAAATGTCAGCAAATTATGGAATATTCAATTTATTCTTGAGCAATTTTAACATTTTAGGATTCGATACCGTCAAACGGGTAATTGTGCAACAATTTTATACCACTTATTAAATTTTTATTTTAATAATTTGTAATTATGTTATCATTTAAAGATAACAAAAAGATGATGACATAGTTTTTCCCATCGTGCGATAGTTTTTCAAAGTTTTGGATACTCTTAGAAAAATCTCACAGACTGGGCCGGACTGTGGACATTAGGATTTTAGAAGACATTGAAGTTGAAAGGTTTTGCATGATGCCCCAGTTTACGGAAATCCGAAAAAGTCGCATTATAACATTTTTTCTAAACCTGAAAAAATAAATCGGGAAAGTTTCATTTTGACACACTCAGCGACATGCCTTCATTGGACATCAAGCTAACTTTTTTCAAAAGACTTCAACAAATTTCCAAGCGACGAACCTGATCTACTTCAAACAAATCAGCCAGCTTCTCTCGATGCCAATAAATCATATCGTTCGACAACACCTAAACACCCAATAAAAATTGACGATCCGTTAGATCGGTGTTATAAAATGACACTTGGGTGATAATTTGTGGCTTTAATTGACTGGACATAACAGCAGCAGCACTTTTTGTCCGAAACCGAACCAACACGGGGACGTGCCAAAACTGCCATCATATTCTGGAACAGGTTCAGAGCTGGCCCACAATCTCTGCCTAAGCTCCCGATCACGAACAATGGTATCGTAAAGTGTTTTGAATATTTCTGTGTTCAGCGCCCGCAGAAAGGTGATTTTTTTTTCGAATGTAAACAAACAAAGCTGCTCCCAGGTTGATGGACAAAATTGACTTGGCCGAGATAGCCGTTCAAAAAAAAAACTTGAAAAAATGCAGCTCAGCTGATAGCAAACAAACTCTCAAAAGGACTGTTGGCGTTTTTTTTTATCAACTACTGTGTTCCAATAGAATATGTCCCCTGAACCATAACGACGAAATAGAAGACAGAGAGGGAAAAAACATCTCAAACACAACACTCACTTCGCTAATTGACACTTAAGTGATTCAAATTTATGCACAGAACGACCAGGAACCGGTGACCAGGAGGTGACCGGAATGCGTTTATGTTGCCCGTAGTCGAGGATAACGAGACATCGAAATGACATTCTAAGTGGGTAGCCCCACTTGATGGTACAGGAGACTGATCGTAGCCGTAACTAGTGGTGTGTGGTGGTATGCAAAAATCTGTTATCCGCAACAAAGAACCAGCAACAGCCATTTGATGGCTAATCACCACCGCTCAAAGCTTCACTATCATCACCGGATTCCAACCGAACGATGACGACGACGACGACGACGATCGGTTGATCAAGTAGTAACCTACTAGCCTCAGTGCGTCCAAACAACCGAACGCACCTGTGATTCAACAGTGCAACTCGTAGCAAGTCTCTGCGACTGTTGCATGCAACAACCGGAAAGCTTCTCAACTTGAGCCGAAACAACAACCCGAAGGCAGCCGATCAGTTCCGATGAGCACTCGGCTCGGCTCGGCTTGGCTCAGCTCAACCATTTAAGCCCTCTCCAACCGAGAGCGGCTGTGCTCCTCGGGCGGGAGGTCACTGACGGATGGCAGCAGCATAACTTGGCGACAGGTTTCCTTTTCCTCTATGTTGGGCCTACGCGAAGATCAACAACGATTACGATGACGGGTGGCATTCGGGCGACCTCTATGCTAGCTAAGGTAGCTGCGCTGTCGGTCAAGTTCAATGTTGTTAAATCATCATCGTTCGGGGGGGATTGTTCCACGGGTATTCACTGCGGTTTTGTTGTTATTGTTGTCACTGTTGTTGCTGTGGTTTCTCGTGACGACGGAGCGCTGGCTGACATGAACTTGTCGGTCGTTGATCGTTGTCGTTTTGTTGTTCGCTCGTATGACGATGAGCGGTTCATCAAGTTCGTTTTATATGTTGCCACCCACTTTTTGATGAGGGGTAATTCGCTCATAATGATGTTCGTTTTAAGAAGTACATGCCTGACATTGGTTACTGTTACTTTTTCTGTTGAGTAGTTCATTGGGTAATTTAGACACTTTAAACAGAAGAACTAGAATTTTAAGTTAAATTATGTGGAGTTTGTAAAACTCAAACTTACTTCAAGTTCAATTTCCAAGTTTTTTCACGATTTAAAAAAATAATACATATGTTTTCGACAGGCGTCATTACCTCTCATCCTGACCAGGTTTTCTCCACGCTTAACACGTATAACAAGGAGTGTATCCGAAAAAAATGCAATACTTTGTATAAGAATAACTTTTGAATGCATGAATGACAATTGATGAGTTTTTCAGTGAAGCTACCTTGTACCCAGCAAACATTTTTGTAGGTATATTTCTCAACAACTTTGTAATGCGTTTCATATTCATTATAGAATGATCGTATTAAGCTCGAAAAATCAGCATTAACCTACCAAAGTGGAGGCAATAGATATACACATTGTCAACTTCTGGCTAAACGCGAACCGTTTCCAGCGACAATATTTGCTGCCTCTGCCATTGGGCAATTCTTGCAAATACACCATCTGATTTTTAGCAATCTGGTTGCACTGCTGGTCGCAGAGAGAACAACAAAGCTGTTCTCTCACTTGACCCACGCGGGAGAAAAAAAGGACGAAATCGTCTTCAAAATCTGTAAACATGACGGACTTTTTATCATATCCAATTTAAACCATTCAATCCGACTTCGAGTAAAGATTGTTACGACCTTTTACTTGCGTTAGCTGGAATTACGATTCGCAGTAACGTTTTTAATGACTTGAGATTTTTAATACGGTTTTATGTTTGCTGGGTAATGTAATGTGTACGTGAACCAAATGTGGCAACAATCTGTCAAGTGGTTTTCGAGATAGCGCTCAATACTAGAGATCATTGAGAACATTTTTGGGGAAGAATCAAGAAAAATCCAGAAAAGTTCCAGTTGAAAACCCAAAAAACAGCTGGAAATGAACTATTTGACCAAAATTCACATGGTAAATTGTTTAAGAAGTTATAGAAAATCCAATAGTGAGCTTAAATTTGAATAAAAGTAAAGATGATTGATTCCATGAAGTGAGAGGAATGAGACAATTTTTTTCAAGCTCAATCCGAAAATTTGAATAAAAAAAGTGATAAAAAAGTCAAATTTGTCTGACTGGTTCGTCTCGCTGACTTATAAGTATTTTTTTTATTTACAAGTTGTTTTATTAAGGCATTCTTCTTATAAAGTTTTTATGTGCCGAGAGTATTTTTCCTAACTTTGGGTTAGTAAGAGGGGGCCGTAATCGTCGCGGTGACTCAACTGTTTGTTCAAATCTTGTTAAAGGAAAGGAAAGGGGATTAACTGGGGTCACTCCCAAGAACAATTTCCGTCAGGGTCCTGTGGTGGATTCCTGTAGCTGCGGTTTCGATAGCTTTTTCAGAGTTTTCGCTTTCCTGGCCAGCCTTGTTTGTGGTGTTGTAGGATGTTGTAGGTTGGACGAAAGTTTGTTCTTATAAACAGACGATACAAGCATTACAAAGAGTACAGACAGAGCGGAGACAGACAGTTTTAGATATTTGTAGACATGGTACAAATATTTTAAATCAAAGATGTCTCGAATAGGAATACCAGGTAGCTTTACTCAGTCTTTCATAACGATTGACACGACGAATGGCTAAAAATACATAGAAGACTGCCTCCAAATACGACAGTTTTCTCTAAAAAGTACTTCAATGGGTCCCACAAAGTTGAAACTCTGTTTAAGTGGGATCTGGAATCGTGCCACTACGCAAAAATAGTGGTGGAATGATAAAAAGTCTTAAAAGTTGTATCTGTGCCGAAGGAGGATCATCGGCTAAATTTGTTATAACTTCGATCAAATTAAAAATTTTGAGTTATTTTGAAAGTTAGCTTCAGTAAACGGAAAACGTTATCAAAAGTTGACTTGATTTGCCCAAAAATTTAAATCAAAAAATTTCAGAGTGATAATTATTTCAGATGAAAAATCTTTTGTAACTTCTCATCGCTGATTGTACCAAGACCAGAAATAGAATCCTGACGACTTATTTATTTCGTGTAGGGTATTTAAACATTCAGAACGGTTCATTCACATAAAAAAATCAATCTTTTGTATACATTCGATAAGGATAAACTGGAGTAAAGAGAATATGTACATATATGTGATTTAATTATGAAAAAAAAATCTCCTCCTTTTCTTGAAACTACAGTAATTTATATTTTGAGCTAAGTTTGAAGTTTTTATGAAAAAAAAAAAAATATTTGGGACTGGGTAACAACTTGGACTTTCTTGTGACACTTAGGCTCACAAATTAAATAATCAAAATTTTGAAAAATCCATGATTTTCGAACGTTTTCATATTTTTCACTGTTAATCGATTGTTCAACCTTAGACAAGGGTACCACAAGGATGGTTAAGTGTCACATATGTATAAACATATTTTTAACCTCTTGTTACTGTTTGATTGCATAAGTAAGCATTTTTAGAGGTGTTGAAATGTTATTTACACACTTTTTAAGCGAAAATTCAAAATTGTTAATTTTTGTCAAATGAACACGATCTGAAGCTCATGTCATCCATTGATTTTTTGTTTTCGATCGAATGGAAAAAGAAAAACTTTTTTAAAAATCGATTTAAGTGGTTGATTTGATGTCATACATTTAATAAAAACTATTTTCTCAATTTACTTATAGTTTGTTGACTGGGCTTAAATTCATCGGATGTTTTTTGCAAATTTTCAATTTTGTCTTTAAAATTTCCGAATTTATTCAAATAAAGAAAAACATTTATTTTTATTTCACATTTCTTAGATGATATTAAAAAATAAAGGTTTTATATGGAAAATGGAAGAACTCTATAGGGAACTCTGAAAACATTTATATTTGGATTTCTGCATTTTTGGCTCTCCTCTAGAATGTCATTTTCTTATTTTCATGAAAAAAAACCCTTTGGAGCTGATCGTGTCATGAAAAGATCTTTTAGAAGTGGCTTAACATGCTTAGAATAGGTACTCTACATTATTTTGTCTATATTATGTATGTACATATTCAAGATGTTACGTTGCTCAAAGTAAGAAATTAAACAAAATTTTCAAGTAAAACAGAATCCATCTGTTTTTATAATTAAATCATATATATGCTCTTTTCTTCAGAAAATATTGATCAAATTTTTGTAAAATATTTATTTTTTTAACGTAATGAAACCATCCTGAACATTGAAACACTCTATCATCAGTAACTAAGTCATTTGGATAATATTGACGGCCTTGGTACAATCAGCGATGAGAATTTTTAAAGGAATTTTCAAATGAAATAATAATCACTCTGTTTGCGACACTAAACTCTTTTATTTCAATGAGTATCACTTTATTTCCTTCGGAAAAGTTGTAGCCAGAAAGTCTACATAGTTTGACTTAATGAATGAATAAATAAATAAAAAGAAAAATTCTAAATTTCATCAAAACAACATCGGAATTATTTTTTATTATCTTTTTTTTATTTTTTTTTAAGTTTACCGTAACAATTGAGTAAGTCTAAAATAAAATGAATAACATCGTTCCATTACAAAAGCAACCTGTACCTTCGTCTTTTGGAAAGTTTTTCGGTCGATTATCTTTTTAGAAAGACAATACAAATTAAATTAATGCTGAATCAGAAATAACAAAGCATCTTGGCTGCAAATATTTAATGAGAAAAATCAATACAATATGACTTACGCGTATGCTACCAGGTACGCGTATTTTGGTTCATAGATTTTATGAAAGTCCTAGCAGCAAGTAGCTGCATGACAAAAACCTAAAAAATGGCTTTGTAGCTGACTATTTTCCATATTTTACAACGAACAATTTAATAAGCCTCGTGCGAAATTAAAAAAAAATAGTTTGCTACCCATTAGGCTGAACTTAGCTTGTAAAAATTATGAAATTTGTTATTTTTGACTTTACTGTACTGTTTTATCTAGTCCTTCCGTAATTTTAATGAATGCTTATTTTGTCGCTCACATTGTATGAATATTTGTAAAATTAACGTAAATTAGAGGAGCAATTTAAAAGCATTCTGTAAAAATAGACATATGGGACAGCTTTGCGGGTACATTTCATATGGGACAGACATGACTTTGTATTTTTCCATATATGTTGAGAACAAAGTTATGAAAGTTTTTAGTTTAAATTGAAGAACTAAACTGTATTTGAACGATTTTTGAGATAAAATGAAAAATGACGAAAATGCATATGGGACAGTCTTGCGAAAAGCGGCAGTTTAGCCACACGTTGCATAGCTTGGAGTTCTCCCTCTTAACTTTCTCGCTCCGAGAATTTCTTTGGTCCCGACTAGTAAAAAAAACCAAAATGAGAGTGTCGATGAAGGTGTCAAATTTAAGAACCAATCCAGAAAATGACAATGAATTAAGCATGGGTCAGTTAAGAGATCGGAAGAAAGGGGCATGGGAGGGTATTTGATTACGAGAATGTATTCATCGCCAAAAATGACCTTAGACAAAATCAAACAGCATAAATTAATCAACATTCGTAGTCCAATGAGCAGCGATGCCACACATATCGATTTTCCATTATTTTTACCGGTTTTTGACGAAATGTTTTACCAAGAATCTATACATACCGAAGCTTCGAGAAAAAAAAATTAAGATTTTTAGAATCTGCATACCGAAAAACGATTTTCTCGGGCTTGAAAATACCGATTTTCCTGTGAGTATTACGGGGGATTACAGAAGAGAGTCGTCGGTAGGAGAATGACACTGGAAGGCAACACAACTCGACCGGTCTGCCTTTTTTGAGGTGTAAGAGTTGATGTCGGTACGGGAGCTATCCGAAACCCTCAAGTTCCTTCAAGGAATCCGTCCGAACTGCCATCGAGACGGCTGATGAATCAAGGTACAAGCAGAGAAGGAGCTTCTTCTATTTGAATCTGAATGCTTGACATATGCGTATCCTTCAAGTTGTGAGACTGTGGACTGTGGCATGACACATCAACTGAAAGTTCTTGTTAAGCGAATCTTAACGCCCGATGATATTTGAAAGATGAAAGCCAGTTAGGTGGTTGGATTCATAAGAAATACCATCCCAAACTGGAATAATGTCTCGATTTTGACTACAACTACCATCTCTACCAATGGTGACAGTATTGCGTGATCAGACAAATAATAAATTGGGTAATTCCGCAATAGGCCTGGTTCACCCGGATCATGACTGCCCTGCAGAGGAGTTGGAACCAGCACCAGTCCGCGATCGGTGTAGGGTGACTCCTTCGTCGGGGAGCACCTGAGTAGTGTGCGTCCGACACTGGCAGTAAAGCATACAAAGATAAGACTCTACCTTCTGCGTATGCCGAGCTGCTAGGTACGTCGCGCGTCTGTGTGTAGGATACCTCCATCGTTATCGTCGCGGAGTATCCGAGTCGAACGCGCCCTCTGCGACGGAGGCTTTGGGGATAAGACATGACCTTCTCCGCAGTCGAACTCGTAGGGGGAAGATTATTCACGTCGCGGAGTACTCTCGGGTAAAGTGGTCTCACGTCACCGTCGGATGAGCCACTCGAGTCGGGTAGGATGACATCACCGTCGGGATTCATCTGAGTCGCAAGCGTCTAAGACTCGTACGTGTGCTGTGACAGGCGCGAGTCTAGGATAAGCTGCTCTCGATTCGGCACACGGCGGGCAAAAACCCTAGGGTTGCCAGCCAAAAAGGGAGGAGGAAGACCGGACCACGGTCGGAGTAGAATGTCCTTTCGGTGGGGGGCATTCGAGTAGTGTGCGTCCGATCCTAGCAGTAAAGCATACAAAGATAAGACTTTACCTTCTGCGTATGCCGAGCTGTTTAGGTACGTCGCGATCGTTGTGTAGGATATCTCTACCGCCGCGGAGTATCTGAGTAAAACGCGCACCCTACGAGGGAAGCTGCGGGGATAAGACTTTACCTTCTTCGCAGTCGAACTCGTAGGGGGAAGAGTATTTACGCCGCGAAATACTCTCGGGTAGGGTGACTTCACGTCGTCGGTGGGTGAGTCACCTGAGTCGGTGTAGGATGAATTCTTCGCCGGGAATCATCCGAGTAGTTTTTCGTGAAGCCCCGGACGTGTGCTGTGACAGGCGCGAGTCCAGGATAAGCTGCTCTCGATCGGCACACGGACGGGCAAAGAGGAGAGGGCCTCGAGCCAAGTCAGGCGGAACCAAGATCTCAAGTCGTTAGAGGAGAGGTCATTGGTCTTTTGCAGTGGTCTCGAACAGAGGCGGAGCGCACGATTTTCGTGGGAACCAAGCTAGTCTCGAGTTGCGAGTAAAGGCCGGATCTCAAGTCGTTAGAGGAGAGGTCCTTAGTCTTGAATCGTAGCAAGAGGCAGGGTATATATGCTGGAGTTTGACTCGAACTGGAGTTTGCCGATGAGCGCTTAAGCGCGGACTTGGTCTCCCATCTCGGGTATAGCCTTCGTTGCAGGTCCGGATGGGAATTATGGCCAAAGGCCCCAGGTGGACTTTATGGCGTAGGGGTACTTAGTATCATGAGTCGTCCAATTGCACCCATGAACCCAGAGTAGCATACTGGGGGGACTCGGTCGCTCGCCGTACCTTGGAATGCAATCCGTAAAAAGGATTTACCACCTGGGTGATCAACTAATAAAAAAAAAGCCTGGTTCTGTGGAAAATTCTTTTAAACGAAATGCAGATATTGAGCCTCACCAAGAGAATGATGTTGGAGGACCCGATGCTCTCCAAAAGTTCACTGTTGACATTTTTTGTAATTTCTTTATTTGAAACGGCTCTTACCTTGAGGCGTTAAGGAGCCAAACTCGTTTTGTATGTTTAAAATTGTTAACTTAGGGCTAGATCATCACTCTTTGAAGAGAGAACTGTTGGTTTTTAACAAAATTTGTTTCTGATAATGAACCAGCAGGATTACAACAAACAGGTAGAGTTCTAGTTAGAACTTGCGCTACTGAAACCAATATCGTGGGTAAGTATTTGAGTGTGATTATTGATTCAAATCAAGCATTCAAAATATGAACGAACAAAATAATAAACACACCAAGAGGGATTTTCAGTTGAAATATGCTGCAGAAAGTGACCATTTCACCCAATCTATGGAAGACTCCCGACACACACCATTCTTATGTGCGTCTAATTTCACAGTCTATCAATCTATGCTGATGTATGTTCGAACACCTGACACCTAACATCAACCAACTATGATTAACCAACAGAAAACTTATTTTAACTGTTTCCAGTTCATATGAAGCTTAATTTTTATTCACATTTAATGAAGTTTTTTTTTAAGTTAAATACAAATTTTTATTGAAAAAATGTATTCAGATGTAATCGTTTCTAAAAACTCAGAAATCTTGACTCACAATTAAAAAGAGGGCCATCAATGATTCATTTTTTCAGAACTTACTTCCTAATAAAATACCTAATAAATTTAATTCAGATGAACCATTAAGAAAAACACTAAACCTAATCATCAAATCTCAATAGCTGACTTATCGCTAGCATTCTATTATCATTCGGGCGACCACTTCGGTAATGCTCAGAACGTGGTTCGGTTCTTCCAGTCAGCTGTTTCGACCATTCGGCTTCCATCGTGAATCCGAGCAAAGCATCTTCGGGTTTCGACCAGGCATAATCGGGACTGGGAGCCGAATGCGCCGTCGCGACGCTTGGCACGCGATTTGTTTACACCCGCCGAAGAATTCCCGCTTTGGCTACTTTCTTTCGTTCTTTCTTTCTCTCTTCGGGTCCACCCGCCGGAGCCAGGGACCTCCGGTCGGTCGGTCGGTCCGATCATGAGCGTGCAACAACCTTTCGTTCGTTGGGAGATCCCGATGCGAAAAAGCTCCCAGCTTCGGGAGTAGTACCCAAGAACATGGGGTGGCTTTTCTCCCTCGTCCATCAGCACGGGAAACGATGCGATCCGCGATTCGATCGACAGGGAATGGTTGCGGATTTTCTTTGCCTCCCTTTTTTTTCTGCCGCCCTCGGTTAGTTTGAGAGATTCCAACCTATGGCGTGTTCTTGGGTAAGCGCGAGTCGATCGTTTTTTTTTTGCGTCGCGCTGCTCCTCTTGTTCATCTTCTAGCCAGGAGGTGGCGTCTTCCGTTTTCGACTCGTATTTCGCAAGATCTATCGCATGGTTCCTCTGCTGTTGAGTCGTTCGTTGGTTGATGCGGTGAGGAAGCGTGGCGGCGACGTTCTCGCAGAATATCAGCCAGCCAGAAGAGGTTTCGGATGTTCGGGAACAGAGTCAGTCGCTTCTCTTTGAAAGGTATATAAGTACCTGGTGTAATCAGCGCTTAGCCAATACTTTGTAACTGTCAGCGTCGCGGTTGGGAAGGTTCTCGTGTGTCCTTCCTGGAGTGTAGCCTGGAATATCCTACACACATATTTGGGTCCTCGAAAGACTCTCTCGCACGTTCGCTCGCTAGAGATCCCAGCGATCCTGCTGGTCCCGTTTCAGATCCCGTTTTCGGTTAGGTTAGGGTCTCGACACCCACGGAAGCAACTGCCAGTTGCTGGTGGAATTTCTCGGCAGCAACAGGTGTCTCCCCAGAAAAAGGGACTTCAGGAATCAGTGCTCCTGCGCCATCAATTGCCTTCTACTCTTAGGTGCTTTTCGTGACTTGTGTGTGATATACGGTTTATTGTGGGTAACGAAGTTCCAGTGAAAAGTGAACGGTTGCGGAAAAACGAGCTGTCCCCCCGAAGAGGAGAAATTGAGCAGCAAAGCAGAGGTCAGGAAAATTAGTGGGCACCCTTTCTAGGGTCTCATCGTACTTTCCCGGCTGCAGTGTCGCCGCCAGTTTTTGTCAATTGGAAGATTCCCACAAGGATGAAGACAACTTTTCGCGCAGTGAATTCTTTTTAACCGTTCCTGTTTGTGCCGGATTATTTTTGCCGACTGGAGAATTCCACTGTCGTAATTCATAGTTGGATTTGTCTCTATGAAAGTGGAGGAAAGTGTGTTCAACTCGATAACAAACGAGAAGTGACCTTGGAGATAAGTGGAAAAAGTTTTTATGAATGGTTTTTCGATTGCCGGGATTTGATTGACAGCAAGGAGGCTGTAAAGCATACAGGTAAGCATTTGTTTAAATTATCGTGAAGAAGATCGGATTTCTAAAGGTTTTAATAAAAAGTATTTTATTATATATTTAATAAATATAAAGCCGTTTTGGCTTAAAAGCATTTGGGTTCAATTTATATCGAGTTTCAGACAATTTCAAAAATATTCATCCACGTTCAACTAAATTTATGAGATTGAAAAACTTGCACAAAGTTGATTTTTTAACTTTAAAAATAATGTAAAATAGATTTTGTATTCCTTATGAAAAATTTTTAATCCGCAATTTCTTTGAAAAAAAAAGACGCTTTTTGGGTTATTGGGCAAAAGTACACTAGAGAATTAAAACAAATTTAATTTTTTTTCATTCATTATATTTCCAAGTTATATTGGTGGTCTCAAACATGTTAGATTCGATGATTTTTTTTTTCAAGTCAAGGAGAAAGTTTTTATTTTTAATTTTAATTTTAGTTTTAATTTTGAAGAATCAGTTTTCAACTATTTAACATCCAAGAATTTTACTATTCAGATTTTCAGTTATTTAATAAATTTCGACAATTAATATTTCATTCCGATAATCTACATCATGGTAAAATATAAGAAAGCTGTTTAAAAAAATCCCGGTATATATCGCTTTTTCACATTTCAAGAACAAGATTCAAAATTTAAAAAACTAACTCTTTTTTTTATTGAAAACCATAAATTATTTCTATTTCTCAAAAGGTAATACACCATATTGAGATAAAAATACAACTCAAATTTAACAAACGAATTCAAACATTGATTTAACAATTTAATCGACATCCCAAGGATTCATAAACTAACATGCATATTAAACGACTGAGATTAAGTAAGAATGAGCTCTGAGTTTTTTGGTATCGAATTCTTTCAGTATTAGTAGAATGTTTTAAAAATTTGGAACCTTCCAAATATTAGTCGATTTTTGTAGAATATTGAAATTTTTTTGAATTTTATGCATTAAAATAAGCAGTGCTGATGTAATATTAAATTTTTAAATGATTCGTTGAACAACTTATTTTGATTGAAATTGGTGTCCTTAGTTAAAAACTGATGAGGGCAACATTTTATTTAATTATTTGCTTGTACTTAAATGAAGCTTAAACTTTGGCCTTGAGATTCTAGTTTGCCATTTACTACGATGAAAAAATAAATTGGCACTGTGAACAATTTTAGAATTGAAGTTTAAATATCTTATAAAATATTCAGATTTTAGTAAAATCTTAGAACCATACCGACATACTCAGATTCAAGTTCAAAAATTTACCTTACATCGGCATCAGAATAGCATATTATAAATCTGACCTTCTAGAATAAGCTTGCCAGATTGGCCGGTTTTATATGGACTTGCCCGAATATTAGCACAAAATTTGGAAAATTTCAGGATTAATTCATTTCATTTACATAACCAGGCGAAAAACTCAAATTGTGGTCTTTTTTTTTTTGAGTCCAAAAACCAATGTATTTTACTATTTTTTTCCAAAGTACTGTGAAACGGGGTAACATTGATTACCAGGGTAATTTTGATCAACATGAATTTTTTCCGTATAATTATCAATAACTAAGTCTAATGATAAAATATCTCAATTTTTTTCTCTATATTTAAAAACTTTTATAATAAGTTCCAAATTGGGAATAACTTGGTTTTTTTTATTAAAAATTCAAATGTAAGTAAAAATGTAATTTCAAAATCTTGAAATATGTAATTTTTCGAAAGTCCTCAAACAAACATCCTTCCTAATAAAAATCAAAGCGTTTAGAAACTCGTTAAATGCGTCGAAATAGAGACTGATCAATGTAACCTCAAAGCATCAAATTTTAAACAGAGACAAAATCTATTTTTAAACCAAATTCAACGTTGTCTAAAAAAATTCTGTAACCATTTTTTAAGGTCACAGGAGTCCAGTACTGGTTTTAAAAACAAGAAATATGCTACATTTCCCTTAAAAGAAAAAATAATCGAAAAATATTGAACAAAGTGATCAATCTTACTTCGGATTAAGTTAATCAAGAACGGAAAAAGAGTCAAAAACATGATTTCAGATCTGCTGATATGTTTCGATAACAATTTTTTTTAAGTGTTCTTCTTATTGATTTCTGTTGAGCAATTCATGGGTGTTGACCATATTTGCCCGGGCATCTCCCGGATATTGGTTTTGAATATCCTGAAATCAAATGCCCGGATTTTTCCAGATTTTTTAATAGAACAGTCTTGATTTGCCAAGCCCGGAGACATGCGGGAAAAATTTTGGCAACTTGATTCTAGAATAAAAAAGCTACTATTAAAATGGAATTGAACTCAAGTTTTCGAGAGATCCTGAACTCTAACCTTATTAGAATGCACAATAGCTTCGAACATTGAAACGGCGAAAAATATTATTTAAAAATCATAGCAAATATATAAGAATTGATGATTATGGAAAAAGTATAATGAGATGATTTTTTTTTTTTCATTTTAGTCATCAATCTTAAATTTTTAAAATCCAAATACTGAAATGGCTATAACATATGTTTCATTGTTTTAAAGAAAATAAAATCAAATAAATGAATAAGTCCCTAAAATTCGTCAGATCATCCTATTCGAGATTATTTATCCAAACGTAAATCGAGTTCAATCTGTTGATTTTAATATTTCTCGTGCGAGCTTTCATTACGTCTCATGAAAAAAAAACAACTAAATTCTTATTTACAGATAACTGCTAAGAAAGTTATTAACGCAACTTTAAAATTTGCATTTAACATAAAGAATATTTTGTCCAGACTACAAATATTCCAAACGGAAAAAAGTTGTCAGTTTTTGATTTTTTTTTTTGGATAAAAACTACTGTTTGTTTACATTTTGTTTCAATCGACATAATAAAGCTCACGTGAGATTGGTTTTATTAATTTTTGCTATAACTATCAGAAGCTTTTATCTTGAAATTTTCTAATTGCAAAACACTCCATTGATATCAAAAATCAGTTAAAGATAGCATTTGCAGTTTAAGAAATTTATAGATTGAAATATATTTCAATAATAATAATAAAAAACATCAGGTTGTATTTGGTAATTCGATTATTCATAACTCAAATTTAATTCAAATGGATCTGCTTTCTGAAGGCATTTAAAGTTAAAACCTTCGGAGCCAAAAAGATATGCATAAAGTGCATAAAAACTAGTTTAGAGAAAACACGCCTTTAAGTTCTTGTGTTATTCTTTTCCATATTTTTTTCGGAAATTTGTACGTAATTTTTGAACACAAAATCATATGAATAAAATTCTAAAAAACATTAGAAAAAATCACCAGATACATATTTCAATAAAGAGAATCGATTACCATTTTTAACATTTAATCGAATATTTTTCACTAATACCTACCCTTTTGACTCTGAGGGCATCAAGTCATATTACTTGATCTGAAAATTTAGTGTCAAGTCTGACTGCGTTATCTGAACTTTATCCTTAATTTGTTTTTTTTGAGTTCAAGCTCTAGAATCATGATCTGAAATCCGATTTTAAAATAGGATTCTGAGTTCTGTTAGTTTATATTCGCTGGATTTCAAATTAACTTGGATTCGCGTATTGAATTACAAATTTTGAGAAGAATTTGACATCTGAATTTAAAATCTTAAATTTTAATTTTTAATCGCTTTTCCGGACTTTATGGAACTGTTATCTTTCTAGAAGTCAACCAATTTACTTGAAAATGAAAAAAAAATTGTAGCTATTGGTCGTGAATTGGATTTCCTTCAACATGAATATAATTTAGTCATTAATAAACTTAAGTTGTTTGTGTTTTGATCGATTGCTTTTGTGATATAAATTCACGCTAGAATTGGCCATTTTTAACTATAATAAATACCACTTCAATTTCCTATTCACTCTGTGGAAAAAGAATATTGGTAGTGATCAAATGAGTTGTAGAGAAAATAAATTCCAACAATTTGACGTTCATAGCTTCTCGATTGAATAACAATGAACACAGTTATGCCTCTTTAAAGTTGTGACGTGAATTTACTCGGTTATAACAGAACAGGGTAGTGAACTGTATTCACGTCACAAAATTTCAATTATTCTGAACAATTCAAAGCCATCAAAATTTAATGTACACTTTTTAAAGTGATATTTTGTTATTCCGACTTGTACAATCGTAAATTGTCAGTATATTTTCCTAACTGTTTCCTTTTTTTGACTGGCACTTTAATAGCAACAAATTGAGGAATCATACGTTTAAATGACTGTTTCTCACAGTCTTTATTTGAAGATTCACAAAAAAAAAAAAAAATTCCAATAATTTTGTTATTCATTTGAAAATAAAAACTCAACATTATTTTGCTCGATTTTAAAAAACCCGACCAACTGGAGGGTCAAAATAGCTTCCAGAGCATATTTCCCTTAAGATGTTTTTGAAAGAATCGAATTTGTGACGTGAGTTCAAGCATTGTAACTTTGCTGAATTTCAACTGATTTCTATAAAATATTGTATTTCAGAATTCACTTTTCAAATCATTTTTCAAATTGCTATACATTGTCAAAGTTTTCTCGTAAAATTAAAATGTTTCTTTTTATGTTACGTGAATTCACACAACAATCCCATGGATATAAAAAAATCTTTTTCCTACTAAATGGAGCAGAATTTTTTTTTGGCTTCAAAACGTTTGGAAAAAAAAATTAATGCATATATTTTAATTGATTTTTTTGTAAAAGTTGTCAAAAAATTACACTTTTCTAAAAATTTTTTTTTATTTCTTTTCGTTGGTTTTGTGTGATTTGAATTATCAGAATAAGGTATTGACAAGTTTGAGATTTTTTGATACGCTAACGGATAATAATCACTTGTGAGCGGTACAAGCGCGTGTAATGTTTCTGATGCCTTTTCGTTTTCTCGATTCCAAATTCAATATTTTGGATGTTTGTTACGAAAAATGCAAGTTTAAAAACATGTGGATTTGAGTTCCAGAATGCAACACCTTGTGAATTATAAATTCCTCCATTTTAAGAAATAATCAATCAAAATTTTGCAACTATTTCTGTCCTGCACTAAAGAACGATTCGGAGGTTTTGATGTTTATGTTATGAAACATTTTTCTTGGAAGTTGTAAGGTCTCGCGTTCTTCAAGAAACTTGATCATTGATTAAGAATCTTCACTTGAAATATTTTACAAACTTCGTACAGTTCTGCCTTAAAACTGTATTATTTAAATGAATTTAATTTTTTTTCTAGATTTTTGTAGAGTAGATTCTGGGTTTTAGCAAAATTTGCCCGGATATTGCCCGGATTTTTGGTCGCCAATTTTGAAATTAAATGCCCGGATTTTGCCAGATTTTTATATGAAATTGCCCGGTAGGTGCTGAAAAAGTTCTGGCCACCTTAATTTATCTTACAGTTGCATTCAGCGCCCCTCGAAAGAGTGAAAATCACCTCTTAGATTCTAGAAACCCCGGAAAATTGTGAATTGTGTTGCCATGTGCTTTTTAAACGTTTGTTTCATTTGAAATCATTGAGCTCAAATTTTTATTTTCCGTATTTGACATTAGTATTTCGAATAATTCGTCTTATGTGGAACTCTTGTGCTTTATGGATGGGTGTCACTTTTTTTTTGCGATCTTTTGTGACTCCATTTTCTAAATATCGGAAATTGAACATTTAAACAGTCTCTCAAGAAATAAGTAAACTACCTATTGTATTTTTATTTAGAAAAATTTTAATACATGCAAAAGAAAACATATCAGATGATGAGTAGTAAATATGAAGAAGTGAATACCCAAGCAACCAAAAGCCACATAGAAACTTTAATGAATGCTTTGAAAGTTAAGTATTGGTTGAGTGTTTCAAGAGTTCCTTTTACGGGATTAAAGTCTTAAAAAGTGCGCAAATGTACTCAATTCAGGATTTCACTGTCACAAAGAATAAAAGAAAGAATACAAAACGGGGCCCCATATATACGGGGCAAGCGCAAATTTTGGAATTTTTTCACAAAAGCACCGTTACTTTTTACCAACATTTTTTTAATTTTTACTTCCAACGGGAATTTGTTGAGAACTATTTTAGTGATGCAACGAACGATAATTGATAATTTTTGAACATATACATATTTTTCTAGGACATGTGAAAGTTGAACTATGGTGAAAACCGTTTGCACTTGCCCCGGTGTACCTTATAGGAAATTTTAAAAGCTTGTTCTTGAAGAACTTCAACAATTTCTTGAATATTCTTTATGTGCTGAATATAGTTCTCTTCGGCTTAATTATATTACTTTAAAGTATAAATTAGAAGCTATTTTCAGGGCAGTTATAAACAAAGTTCTTAAATAACTTTAAAAAAACTTAAATTTTACACGTTTATTTTTAAACTTAAATATAAAAGTGGAAAAGAATTGAAAAATAAGGGTGATATGAAAGCGAAGTTCAAATGATCGAAAGATTTTTCAAATTGCTTAAATTTTGGGTAATTGTTTTTTGTAGAAACGTTCATTTAGATCTTTGAAATTTTACCTTAAGAACCTAAGAATGACATCCAAAATATACATTACCCATCTGAAATTTTTTTGTGAACTACTTCAGTTGTTTAAATATCGGCTTTCAGCAATTTTCGACTCATGTGAAGCAAAATTTTCCCTTCAAGAAAATACACTCAAATGTGTACTTTAAAAATCAATTACCCTCAGCATGATGTATAATTTTCGTTTGAATTTCAATTTATTCCCTAAAGACTAATTATTGTTATCACGTCAGACGTTTTTTCTCTCATTTTTCTTAAATAAAAATATCAAATTTCTCCCATCATTCTGTGCTTTACCAAACCGCGACGTTCGTCCTGCTTGAGGGCGAAAAAAAAATCCCACTTCATTTATGAAAAATTATGTTTTGAACAATTACGTTCACTGTCAGGGGCAGTGAAAGATTCAATCGGCGAAACCAGTTCATCGGCACAAAATAGGGAGACAAACAACTGGGTGTCACCTAAATAGCAATCAATCTCTCTCCTCGATAGGAAGGGACAGGGGTGGGCATTGAGATTTCGAAACGTCGCAACGCTCGAACTTTGATGGGATCTCATCATCGGTGATGGCGATAATGGGTGTCCCCATAAAAAATTAATTCCAAAGTATGCAAATTTGGTCCCGGAAAGTTTATTCGGCTTACGGTGAATCACTTTTTTTGCGGGAGCTCGCTTATACTGGACGGGAAAGAGTCTGAATTTCTTCCGTTTTTTTGTTATTTCTTGTGCCTGTTTTGCTTAATTTTTTTTTTGGCGGAGATCTCATTCTGAGATATGGCGTGAATGTCTTGATCGATGACCTAGATCCCTTGGTAGTTGGCTGATGACGAACATGTACGAGCGTTAACTAAATTATATTTTAATGAATTCGATTTACTTTGGATCGAACACATTGCTTTTTATGGTATGTCGTAGTTTGTCAACAGGTTTGAAGCTGGGGAATAAGTGATGTTTCTGTTCTGGATATTAAATCAAGCAATAATGCGAAGAGGTAATGTAAAAAACAGGAATAATAGTCGATTTTATAATATGGATATTGCGTGTATGTTTGTATGTGTTTGGAGGTGGTCGTAGAATATTTTTGATGCTTGAATTTTTGATGCTTGAATTCAAAATCAGAAACTGAAAAGTCATGGCAAACATTTTCAACGATTTATGTTTACCTTTGATGGGTTTTGCGAGGCGTCGTGAGCAATTATAGCCAGAGGATATGATCGCTAGAAAAATGGAACATTTGGGTGCCTTTTTTCATCCAAGCCTTTTTTTAGTAAAAGTCTTTAGCAAATGATGTTTCTGGATATTTTTTTTTTAAATTGACTTATCTCTAAAAGTATTTACCCGATTTAAGGTCTAATCACTCAAACTCTTATACCGTTAATAAATCAGCTGAACCCTATAAAAATTATTATTATTTTGAGAAAAAGCCAAATTCATTAAAATGTCTCAAACTGCGAAAAGCACTGAATTTTAATCGAAAGACGTCTTAAAAAACATGGAACTACACGGAAGAGGGCACTTGATTTCGATTTTTTTGCTGGAGATACTTGTTTATTTATTTTATTTTTGTTGAAAACGCAGGTTTCAGTGGTCGAATAGTGTTATATTTATAAAGGTTTTTTAGTCAAGTTTTTAAACAACTACCCATAACATTAGCGATAGCTATTTGTCACTTTCCACTTCTCATATTTCCTAACCGGGAAAGTACTCATTTCTGAATGAGTACTTTGATATTCTTACCCAGAATATCTGGCAACACTATTGTGTTACCACGAACCCAATTTGAGTAGTCTCGCTTAACCGTGTGATGATGTAAACATTCGTACCGTGTTTATCACCATCACCCGTCATCGGCAATCATTGATCTATTGTTCTCGATTGCGTATTGGACATGGCAAGAGGAACCAAAACAAACAATGTTTTGGTTCTGAAACCGTAAGTTTCAACACCTCCCCCGAATTGGAAAATTGAGAATGCTGAACAGTTTAGCGTGCCTCACCCTCGGTAACGCCTTCGTATCTGGCAACTAACCGTCTCCCAAAACATCTCCTCCAAAGCCACAGAAATATCGTTCTGTAAGCCTGGATGAGCTCCACATCATGAGAGTAACACTATCTATAAGAAGCTTTGTTCAACCTTTGATCCGGGCTAATCCTCCATCTGGAGCACCAAGCAGTCCTCGTTGCAAATCCCGAGAGTCTTCCTCCCGGCGGTTGGAAATAAAACCATGCTGTTAACCGCAGCACGGCTCGTGTCGGCATCGAGAATAACCCTCTCGTTACCCAACTTCCTGGCCTCGAACTCCAGTGGCACCTGCTGGCTGATCTGGAGCATCTCGAGGCCTCTGCGCTGACGATCCTCTGCGCTGGTGGTTCTCTGCGATTGGATCAGCCCAAAATTTCTGACCACAGCACACAACCAAAGCACGAGAGTTACCCTCTCAGCTATCAGCACCGCCTAACTAATCCAGAGTGGACCTGTCCACCTCTGCGCAGCCCGGTTGCAGATCTTGAGACTCCTCCTGGCCGTCGGACTTGAGCTCACGCTTGCAAACCGCAGCCTGCCTCGTGACGGCATCGAGAGTAACCCTCTCGGTTCACGAACTTCCCCTGACTCGACCTCTAGGGGAACATTCTTGCTGGCCTGGGATATCTCGCTGGCTGGTTTTGGCGCTGGCGGTCCTCCATCAGCTGGTTGGCCCTCTGTGGTAATCCTTTGGCTCTTCTCTGGGCTGGTTTGTCCCTCTGCGCTGGCTGCTGCAGAACTCGCTAACCGCGAGTCAAATATACTTGAGAGTAACCCTTTCACTAACTCGTTTTCCAATTTTACAGACGTATCTGGGACCATACCGTGTTGAAAACGCAGGCTTCAATGGTGGAATAGAGTTAATCTTTATTCGTTTTGTTCGTCAAGTCCTTAAATAACTACTTATAACATAATCGATTGTTGTTTACATTACTACACAGATTGTTTATTGTTTATTGTTTATAAAAAAGACCATCTGACGTAAGTGTCTTAATAGTTTACTTAAATCTAGGTCTATCTAAACTTACATTTTGAGTTTTCTAATTAGCTGTTTCTTAACTGGTCACTTATGTTAGATTCGATCAAGCGTTTAAATGTTGCAGTTGAGATATTGAAGTCAAAGAGAGCATAATTGCGTAAGAAGCTAATTTTTGCGGAACGTAAAGGGTCGTTGCTGCCATAGTGTGTATTTCTCGATTCCAGTGAGAGTCAGTCACGGTTTCGCAGAGCTCATTCTGGGGCATAAATATTACAGCGGGAGAGTATCCAAGAACAGTCGATTTCGTTTCTGAGAATATCGCTACAAATAGTGATTGACCAATGGAATGGCGATCCGACAGCGTGTGAAGGCCAAGCAAAGCGCAACGTTGTGTATAAGGTGGCAGGTTTCGAGGATTATCCCACGGTAGATCACGCAGAGCATAACGAACAAATTTCCGTTGAACCGCTTCAAAACGCGCTACCCATGTAGCTTCAAATGGCCACCACACAAGATTTGTAGATTCTAGTATTGAACGGACCAGGCAGCAATATAGAGCTCGTAGACAAACAGGATCTGTAAATTCTTTACTCAGACGTATTACAAATCCCAGCATTCGGTTAGCCTTTTGAAGTGTAGCACAGTAGTGACGCTTAAATGTTATATGACTATCCAAAACAACGCCAAGGTCCTTTATTTGATCAACACGATGTAGAAATTCGCCCTGGATATTGTAGTCGTATAAAAATGGAAGTTTCTTGCGTCCAAATGTTATGATACAGCACTTTGAGACGCTTAAGGCCAGTAGGTTAACAGCACACCAATTTACAACCGTATCGAGGAATCGCTGTAATATCTGACAATCTGCAAAGCTGTTAACGACCAAAAAAAATTTCAAATCGTCCGCATACATGAGTACTCCGCATCCAACAAGCAGCATGTTAATATCGTTACAGAACAGGGTGAACAATGAAGGACCCAAATTACTTCCTTGTGGTACCTCTGAAGTCGGAATGAAATCTGGAGATTCAGAAGATCCAATTTTTACAGCAAGACGACGATTAGTTAGGTAGCTTCTGATCCAGGCGCATAATCTCTCAGATAATCCTAGGCGTTTTAACTTCAAAAGTAAAATTAAGTGATTCACTGAGTCAAATGCCGCAGTGATGTCCGTGTAAATTGCGTCGACTTGTTTGCCACAATCCATACTGGATATGCAGAATGATGTAAACACAGCTAGGTTTGACGTAACCGAGCGTTTCGGGAAAAAACCGTGTTGATTGTCCGAAATCCAGTTCCGGCAGGCTGAAAACATAACATCGTTGACAATTCTCTCTAAGACCTTCGAGCAGGCAGCTAACGATGTGACACCTCGATAATTGCGCACCTCTTGCCTATCACCTTTTTTAAAGATTGGGTGCATGAAGGATCTTTTCCAGGGGGCAGGAAACTGATGTTGTTGTAAGGACTTATTGAAAATACAAGTAAGGGGCTTTACAAGTAAAGTGCAACACTTTTTTAACACACACGCAGGAATTCCATCCTGTCCAGCTGAGGTAGAGTACTTCAAATTTTTTATAGCCTCGAAAACCATTTCCTCGGTAACAACAAAAACGTCGAGATTTAAAACATCGGTGGGCAATCGTGTGACAGCTGCCCTAATTTGATCTCCAGTTGGCGATTGAATTGAAAATACACTGAAGAAATGCTTTGCAAAAAGAGCACATTTGTCAGCAGGTGATTTAACAATTCTGTCATCTAAACGTACCTCCGCAGGTAGACCGGATTCCTTCCGTTTGTTATTCACGAAATTCAAAAACTTTTTCGGGTTCCGACGAAGCTCACTTTGTGTAAGATTTACATAGCGGCGATAGCATAATCGGTTGTAGATTCGATATTGTCTGGTTAAGTTTCATTTTAATGAATGGGCATCTAGAATTACTAAATGCTCGTAGAAATTTCGAGCGCAGCTGTTTTAATCGTTTTAAACGAGAATTGGTCCAAGGAGGTCTGAGTGGAGGGCGAGCCATGGGTACAGATTTGTCGAACACATCGTCCATAATTGCGCAGAATGAATTCACGGCTATATCCACACTAGTACATCTTTGAAGATTTGTCCAGTCTACTTCAGATAGAACTAGGTTCATCAGATCGAAATCAGCCCTACGGAAGTCACGTGCAGATGGGTCGAAATCCTCTACAAAAGCGACCGGATTCGGGAATGAAGTGATGAACTCAAGCGGAGGATGATATACGTCAATTGGTACAACGGCATCACTTGCTTCAATAACTGGGCTGTTCAAGATTGATTCGTCCGTGAAAACCAAATCCAACGTCCGATTTTGAAGATTTTGTGCACCATTCCGTTGATAAAGGCCGTTCAATACAGTGCCGTCCAAAAAAGTAGCCCTAGCCATACTAAGTACTGATGCAGAATCGACCACCAATTTGTTGCTATGACTAGGAACCCACAATAACTGTGGTTGATTGAAATCGCCAAGGAAAATAATACCGCATGATGACTCTTTCAATCTAGCTTCTGATGAAGTCTCAACATGCAAATTTAACACAGAGCTATCCTGACTTCTTTCAGGTGGGATATACGACAAACCGACTAAAAATGAACTTTGTTTATAGGACACTTTTGCCCATAAATTTTCTATACTACTGCTATTACAAAAAGTGACTATGGACGAGCTAAACTTACTTGACACGGCTATAAGCACTCCCCCGCCCCGACTACGTCAGCTATTAGAGCCATTTCTATCGCAACGAAACACGGTGTAATCCGGACAGAAAAGTTGACTGGATGGTACTGTTGCGTCAAGCCAGGTTTCGGTGAAAGCTTGATGTGATATCATCACTTATTGATGTTCTCAATTATGTGTGGAATTCTGCCCAGACAAGAAGAAGTCGTATATTATTTTACAGATTATATCGCATGAATGTTATTTATACTCATTTTCGTATATTTGCACCTACAATAGTACTTTTCTCCGGAAAAATTCGGACTCGCTACATCTTCCGCTGTTGGTGATTTTACACGTTTCGATGGGTGCTTCGCAACACTACTGTCGCCCGCGCGCCATTCTCTTCGTCCATCATCCTCCTACACTCCTCGTCGTTCCAGTTCTTCCGTCGTGTTCGTTTCACAGGCCCGATGACGTTCTCCGCAACGCTGTTGATAGCTGTCTTGATGGAATCCCAACAGTCCTCGAGAGCGGCTTCGTCAAGCTCGCCGTCTATAGGTGGTGCTGCTTCGAGTGATTGCGTGTAGTCTGCTGTAGGCAGCTTCGATCTGATTCCTGCGATTTTTAATCGAGGCGGGCGTTGGTTTCATATATTGTTCACTACGGAGAGTTTTGGGCGCCTCTTCACCATCACCAGGTAGTGGTCTGTCTCGATTTTGGCTCCTCGACTGGATCTGAAATCAATGATGTCCGAGAAGTGCCGGCTGCCTATCAAAACGTGGTCGATCTGTGATTGCTTTTGATACGGCGATCTCCAGACGTACTTGTGCGGGAGTGTGGAACCTTCCAATTGTCGGTTTGAATTCCTCCTCCTGGCCGACCTGGGTGTTAAAATCCCAAGCTACTCGTAGAATTCGTCTTTGTCGTCACCGGTACTTCAGAGGTGAGAGCTGTGCACGTTGATGATGCTGATGATGAGGAACCAGCCCTTTATTCTTAACCGGCAAATTCGTGGGTTGATCGGCCACCACCCGATCACCCGCTATTGCATCTTTCTCATCACTTTAAAAGCTGTTCCAAGCTCGTGTGTGTTGCCGCTGCTGTGGTAGAGGCATGACCATCATGGTGCGTTCGTACCGTGGAGCCCTTCCAGCATACCTCCTGCAGCGCTACAATGTCGAATTTACAGCTTTTCAATTCGTTGGAGAGCACGTGAGAACTGCCCATGAAATTTCGAGATCGGCAGTTCCATTTTTTAAGTTTCCAATCTCTGATCCCTTTTCGTCGCATGCAAGGCCGGATTAACGGGGGGGCAAAAGGGGCAATTGCCCCGGGCCCCCCGGTACAGGGGGGCCCCCCGAGGGGAAAAAAAAGTTTAAACATTACTTTAATCATACTACTTCAATTTCTTCAAATTTATTAGAAGAATTCAGGAGTAGGAATTCGGAATGAAAACTTGAAATAAAACAACTAAAGAGGCCCCAGTGAAATAATATCTTGAATAGTTTTTTTCTTACATAAGAGGGGGCCCCCTAGAGTAAGTAGAGTTTGCGGGCTGAAAATATCAAAATATTGATATTGAAATTCAAAATTTTCATCCTAAAATCTGACCAAAAATAATGTAAACTGAATTCTAAAAAAAAATCGACATCAATTAAGAAGAATATGAGGCAAACATCTCAAACTTTCATTTTTTTTCCATCGAAACATGTCGGTCAGGATATTCTGTACAGAAAAGTCAAAATAAAGACTTACAATCATCTTGCACAATACAATTGTTTATTATAACCTTAACTTTCTAAGAATCGGTTACTGTAAATACTAAAATAGCAGCTAATTTCGTCAAAACTGGCTCACAGTGCTAAGAGAGAACAGAGAAGCT
This sequence comes from Uranotaenia lowii, assembly GCF_029784155.1. Lineage (NCBI taxonomy): Eukaryota > Metazoa > Arthropoda > Insecta > Diptera > Culicidae > Uranotaenia > Uranotaenia lowii. Next base: position 149,697,111 of record NC_073691.1, on the reverse strand, counting down.
TTATGATATTCATTTCAGAATTTTACTCGGGCAGCATCCGGGTTAATATCGGGTATTATTGTAACTTTTCACTTTTCAATCATTACTTTTAAAATTTACGTTGGTTTTGTTAATTCTAAACCCTTTTCCCTATCTATTTTTGAAAATAAAATCTCAAAAAAATAACTGTAGTTGCTTAAATTGCACCAATCGACAGTACAATCCCAATTTCAGTCTTAGACTTGAAATTCGTATTGAAACATTTTCAACTGATATGACAAAAGTAAATATCCTGAATTCAGCATATCATTTTCCAAATAATCATTCTAAAATTATAACAAAAACGATCTCATAGTTGAGTTGCTAATATCATTGAGTAACTCTCTTAACATGAATATTTCTATGTTTTTAATCTTACCTTTTTCCAAATTCAATTCATTGAGATTTTCAAACCTTATGTTCTTTCTTCACTTTCAGTTTCAGTTTCATGGTTTTTCTTAATTTTTAGAACTCGGGATCTTTGTTTAAGGTACTAAACTCATTCTGTGTTTAATCTCTATTCTGATTTTTTTTTCAATCGATTATTTTTGCACTTATACTCCTTTGGCTTTGAGTGCATCGAATGAGACTTTTGTCACAATCAGAATAACAATTTGATTACAATTTTTTTTTATCTGATGAGAATCATATTCATAAATTGGGATGGAAAGGAATTTTTTTTTTTGGGTTTCAAAGATATAAAATTGAAATTCATATTTGATGCAATTCCTGCTTTGGCTCTGATTGTAACTAAGAATCTCAGTTTTTTATTTCATTCATATTTTGTTCCTCAAACTTGATTTGAATTTATGATTTAGATTTGAGACATGAAATGTGATTCTGAATATAACCTGATTTTTAGTTTTAGATTCTTAAACTCTTATATCTGTATCTCTATGGAATGTGAAATTAATCATGTTGTTAGTTTTGTATTCTATGTTTCAACTTTTCATGATATTTCCCAATTGTCATTTGGTAAATATCTTTCGATAAAGCACAAACCAGACGATCAATGATGAAATGAAAATCATTCAAAATATCTATCTGGCCATTTTTTCTAAATCAGAGAAGTTAAGTTGGTGATAAGGATATTCAAAAAAATAAAAATTAAATTTTGCATTTTGCAGCTCAAATCAAAGCTTTCGTTTTTGAGAAATTTCAAAACTTTTCCGCAATGTTTGCTCGTGATTAATTAACAATTTTTATTTGAAGATACCAGAAATTATCTCCTCATCTCCAGTTCTTTTATACGGTTAAAATGTTACATATTCTCTGGGATAGCATTTGAAAAAAATGGAATCATAGGGCCCCCCCGAGGAAAATTGCCCCGGGTCCCCCGATGGCTTAATCCGGCCCTGGTCGCATGGGTCTTTGCCGATTTGCATCCGAAATTTGTTGTTCATTGTTCGTTGCTTGTGTTTTTTGTAGTCATCTTCACTATCTCGCTAGAGGACCGTCATGATGTTGCTGTTTTGGGTCCCGCCCGAACACTACAGGACGTTGTTGCAGTTCGCACGCCGCCCCTGACATGAAGAACAGACGCGTACGAAGCCCACTCTCTTGGGTCTGTATGCGACCAAAACATCCACCGGAGTTGGGTACCCGACCTCCGTTAAGGTTGATCGCACCCTATCTTGCACCATGGGGAGGTAGAAAATCGGAGTTTTAAAACAAGAGGTGATATGGCCGCTACCCGAAGATTGTGTGTATGGGGTCTCGAGTTGCATATTGTTCAAGTGGGAAGGTTGGGGGATTTCACAGCATGGTATTTTGACAGGGCTGACGCTTACAGCTGTGGGCTCATATCTGGATTGGTGACGGCTTTACTTGGGATCCTTCCTGGTAGCGTACGTCCACGTGGTGTTGATGAGGATGACACCCTAACTTTCCAGATGACTTTTGGAAAGGGTCGGCAGAATCCAAGCAGGAGCTAGGCCCTGAACGGCAACTCAGGTCCGAATGGGTCCACCCGGGGGCGGCAAGAAATGGCCGGATGTGTCGGGTGGTAAAAAGTCACTCTTTATCAAGAATAGAGTCCCGCGAAACTACTAGACTACTATTACTTTTCGGCTTCACCTTCCTTATATCCAGTGTTGCCTGTTTGCGCTTTTTTATTGAGCAACTGTCTAATGTAATGAGCAACTGTCTAATGTCAAATATCAAAAAAAAACCTATGAAGCATAGAAGGAAAAGGGGAAAAAGGAGCTGGCAACCTTGTTGGCCTTACACGCGTTTTTCTCGTGTCCCGTTTAATCGGCATTTAACGATGAAATCCTAGTGCTTTTCCCTGTTATTTCATATTGTGCTGTGCAGTTCATTATTCTTCGTTGAGAAAGTGTTAATTTCCATGTGAAAAATACCGCTGGTGTTGAAAATTTAATTAAAAAAAAAAATCAAATTCTGATTTTTCCATTCATTATTTTCTCCCGGTTAACGACGCGAGTGATGTTGTCTCTTTTTTCCTCTTGATGATTATATCACGCTGTTGTGTTCCCGAAAACGAAAATCATCAGCAGCTTCGGTCAATCGTTGTGTTATGTGTTGCGTCTCGCTCATACGAAGCACCAACACCTGTCTGAAAGGTCCAAATAGTGTATGGAGAATGGATTGGACAAAACTTTTCCTGCATCGAGAATCAAAAGCTACAAGTTCACCCCGCAGCTAAGTATTTTAACATATTTTTCGTACGATTTTGCTCCAATAACAGCTGTTTTGTAGTTAAAAAGATACATCTGAATTTTTCGGCATGGGAAAGTGAAACATAATATACCTTGCCAGCTCTTTACTCATTCGGTGAGGTCATGTCTCACGTCACGTCTAATCTTTCATTCTGGTTTATTGAATAAATACAGTAGTTCTCAAACTCAAAATGACAATTTTTAAAGTTTGTATTTTATGTATCGTACTTTTAATTTTGTTATTTTAATTTAATTTAAGTTCGATATCGAGAATATTTCAAGGGTTTTTTTTTCTATTCCAATTTAACTAAATACACTTGCTTAATGGATGCAACATACAGAAGTTATATGTAAAGGTAAAAGGTATATTTGTGTTTTTAATGTAAGCTGGATTTCAAAGAAGATTAAAAATCGCTTTTAAAAACTAACCGCAACCTAACCCGAAAAAATGTTTAAAAACTTCTTAACTTTGTTTTAGAAACTCTGACACACCCATTAGGGTCGGAAAGTGCCGGACCGGTCGCCCCTCGCCCCTCAATGAGCTCAGTGAAATGAACTATCGTTGTGTAGAAGGAGTAGAAAATTTTCATTCATATGACGTGGCTATGCATGGCAGTTCAATTTTTTATAGAACCGTACGAAACATTTCACCTAGAAATATTTCAACGATATAGATTTTTTTCCATGCAATATTGCGTACAAGTCAACGTTCAAAAACAGATTATATTCAAGATGACAGTTTATTTCTAGAAAAAAAAAAACATTCCAAATTATCATGTCTTATTTAATACGTCAATATAAAATTCAAATAACAATAACGTTTCGCTGTAGTAGCATGGTTGATTTTAATGGTTTTAAAGTTTCAACGAAAATTAAATGATTCCGGATTTCACTTAATTTTTCACTGTCACTAAAGGATGAAAGAGTCAGCATATAATACCAACTGGGAAGCTATTTTTTTCGGAAGGTGCCACGAAATGTATAAAAGATAGTTATTTCAAAGTTATGGTATGATCAAACCACACATCATATTTTGCTATGCTATCAAATGTATTCATTTTCTCCTCTGATCTTTCATTTAACAATTTTTTTTATATTAAAAATTAAAAAAAAATTAACAGGAACTACCACAGGTATAAATACTTTAATGGCTGCAGATAGCCTCTTTCCCTTCCCAAGCAACCAAAAGTCACATATTGACTTGAATGAAGGCATTGAAAGTTTCATATTGGCTGACAAAGAGAATCAACTGCCCAATTCCCTTTAGTGAACTTTATGTACTCAATAATGAACTTGAAAGTTGCAAAAGTTATTAATATGAACGTTGTATGTGACTTGTTTTGCCCAATTCCCATTAGTAAACTTTATGTACTCATTAACGAACTTGAAAGCTGCAAAAGTGATCTATACGTACGTTATACGGGACTTAAGTCACATAAAGCGCACAAAAGTGCTCAATACGGGATTTGGTAAGTCACATAAAAGGCACAAAAGTGCTTAAACGGGTATTGATAAGTCACAAAAAGTGCATTGATGTGCTTTCAAAATCAAATCACCTCTTCGAGTTTTAGTTTCAGTTAGAACAACATCTAGGCGTGGTCTCGTGGTAGCGTGTTCGATTCTCACCACGAAGGTCGGGGTTCGATCCCCAAGCCGGGCAAGTTGTTTTCAATGAGTAATTTTGTACTTGAGTGACCATTCTGATGCGATATATGTAGGAAATGTAGGAAAGAAGCAGTTGAGCAATTTGTCGAGTTTGAAATATGGCGCGTGGCATCATGGCAGCACCGGTACAGAACATAGTAAATAATCAAGAGAAGGTGATATGAACCGAAGCCAACGGTTCAGTTGAGATAGAGAGAGATTTTTTTTGCTCATTTTGCGATTTTTCGGAAGCTGAACTAAGAGGCCGCTGGAAGCTGAATAGAAGATCATTAAGACTTGTTTTGGAACTTGAAAGTATCAATAAGAACTTAAATTTTGAGCTGCATAGAACGTATTTCATATCAATGATGGGGCTGACTAAGCGTGTTTGTACCCGTTTTATGGGACTTTTGGTTGCTTGGGTTGTAATGCCCGACGCTAAACAGGCATACTGAATCTTTTTAGTATTGTTAATTGAATATTCCATTTCAGCCCACCAGAAAGACAATCGTCTACGGATCGTGTAATGTTGTATTGTTCTAATATTATTATTAAAAACAAAACAATAAATAAAAAAACAAATTTTATCAAACCTTTCATATTAGGTTTCAACTGATCATTTTTTTTTCTTACCCAATTTATTATTTATAAATGTGTTAATTTTAGCATCAAATGAACTTTACTTCACATGTTCAAGGTCGTGAAAATTAATCGCCCAGCGTGTTAAATATATTACATTACATAATTTAAATATCATTTTGTACTAATAAGATAAATCTTTTGAAATTCCAGCATCGGGAAAGCAGTATTTCAAACTTTTTTTTTTTTTCATACACAGTATTTTTCATACTGAGATCATAATTTTAAATAATTTTTCTTGTATTATTTTCTTTTACGTTATAGCAAACCAACACATTTTTATTGAAAATATACAAACTGTCCAGCAAATAATAGTCCCATTACAAAAGCCCAGTATGTAAAATACTAATATATACATATTTTGCACTTATTAAGTATTTTACGATTTACTCATCCATCATTATCATCAACAACGCTGTTCAAAGACATTATTATAGTTTCATAATGATTTAGGTTTTTCAGATGGACCCACTAGGCACAACAGAAAGCATAATTTAGTACGCCCTATACGATTTTACATTTAAAAAAGGAAAAATACGAACAATCTGTACATATAATATTTTTAATTATTCAATTCTGCAAAAGTGTTATAATTAATATAAAGGATTTTCATCTTTCAGATATTCCAACCGGTATTCAGTTTTCAACATTTATTATTTTGATTATCATTTAAACCATAACATTCATATTCATCATAAATAATATATATATATTCATTATTGAACTAAACCCTATACTAAATACACGTTGATCTTTTGTTGGATGTGTTAGGGTGCTAAATTTATATAATAAGGAAATTATATTTTTTTAGTAGCTGAACATATCAACAATAAAAGATCAAAAGTCTAATCATAATTACATGGCCCATTTGGTCATGCGGCTATGATTGGGCGGGGCTTATTGATAAGGAAAGTTACCTCGGAATGTGCAGCTAGGTCTCTGTCATTCTGAAATGGGTTTCTGGAATTTCAATAGAGCTAACACCACCAGCACCCGCAATTGAACAGTTTCAATCAGATTGATTGATATTGACTCTTTTGCATAACATACCTGCCAGCTCAGGGGGTCGTTGGTTGGATCACACACACACACACATGAAGCATAGAAGGAAAAGGGGTATTGGAGATGGATTGAGGATTTTTCTACAACACTAAAAAAAACTTTTAATGCTTAATCGTCTATCTCTTATCAACAAAACACATTGTTACTCTAGTTGGTAACAAAATGTAGAGGCTACTTAAAAAAAAGTGAGTCGACCAATCAGGAAACATTTATTAGATACCCTTATTTGCTGTTCATATATTTTAAAAGTCCATTTTTATTCCATCCAACTAACGAATATTTTGTATTTTTTTTTATTCACAAGAGTTTTTAAGACTTAAGAGGAATTTTTGACAGTCAATTTCAACCAATCTGTAACCAGTCTGTATGATATTGTGTAATCGAAAATCGTGAACAATAAATAAATAAATAAATTCAATTGTTGTACAGTGACAAGATTGAAGCCTGTCTTACTTTATAAGAACCAATCGTATTAAATCTAAAACACTTTGACTAGAACCCAATCGAAATATCGTACCCACATCAATTATTTCGAATTAATTTGAGTTAATTGTTCGAAAAATCATCTCCAGCCGGATATCGAATACAATGGATTCCGCAGCTCACGAATCACCAGAGTTGTGTTCTTTTTCAACGGAGTGGGAGGGGGAATGTGTGAATATTTATTTCTTTTTCATTCATCCTGCACTGCCCTAATGTCATTCATTGTTTGCCTCTGATTCATCTGACCTCTTATCAGCACCAGAGTCATCGGCGGCATTCTTTAATATTTACTCCCTTCTTGAACAGTCAGCGTACAAGTTCAGGCGAGAAGGAAAACCTGTTGCCTTTATGTAATTTAAACGGTTTTATTTTAATATATAAAAAATTGATTTCAAATATCAAAACATTAAATTTGAAATTTAAATTCAGAATCAATTCGAACATTTATGAATCTGCACATAAAAAGATTGCTGTTGTTTCTATGAAAAAAAACCCTCAATTTCCACTACCTTTAAGTGTTCTCTTTAGAAGAATCGATTTGAAAAATCAATTAAATCTACTTTTCCTGCCGGCGAGAAACCCTTGTCCTTTCGAACGTAGACGTTTAGATTGGGACCAGGAAAAAAATACATCCAAAGCAGAACCGAAGGTGAAAAGATGCGAAAAAGATTTATGCGATTCGCATGCCTTGTTTTTGTTGGGTTTTTTTTTGCTGGCACTGTTGCAAGATGTTACCAAGTTCCTGATCCGCCTCCAGGGAGTGGGCAACTTTGACAGGTTATCGGCCCCCGGTAAGTGTTCCCTGGTCGTGTCGAAAGGTTCAACGAAAAGTTAGGTGCCCATAAATTTTCGCACCAATCCTTCACCCGGTGTTTGCTAGCGTTTTCCGCCAAAGAAGAGTGGAATTGAGATGAAATTCGTCGGACTTTTTGTTATAATTGGGTACAATTTTCAGTTTGCTGTAGAAAAGTAAAATGTTTTAGTTGTTCGAGTGTCTATTAACAAAAAGTATTTCTCTGTAAAGCAGCGTTTGAGGACTGGTTAAAGTCTCACAGCACCAGATTTTAAAATAGGAAGCTATTGGCACCCCCTTCTGAGTTTTTTTGGATAAAAAATTTGTACCAAAACTCATAGTCCACTAGCTTTTCCAGTCAAAGAAGCATTAAATATTTGTCTTGGCCTATTTATCATATTTATGTCACGCATTGCACCACCAATGTAGTTACATCTGTAGAACCGGTATGAAATTATCTTTCTTATGCATAGGGGAGAGTGGGGAAACTTGATCCCCTTTTCTTATTTTTGCCATATCTATTTGGAAAAAAATAGCAATTCGCACCTATTAACATTTTCTGACAGCGTGTAACTAAAAAATTTCTATGCTCTAAAAATTAGAACGATACTTGAACCCGTTGATGAACTAGAAGCATTTTCGTGGGAGTAAAAAAATAGCGATATTTTTTAAGTTAAGGGAGATTTGATCCTTTATTAAGGAAGTCTTAATCCTTGGAAAAAAAATCAAACCAAACGCCAGATAGAATGTCAATTGACTATTTTGGTCATGCTTGTTCTCATTTCACAATTTATAACTGACAGATGAAGAATATTCTATAACTTTGTCTCAACGCTAATGACATTGCATACTCAAAGGCGCTATTTTTTATGATTAAGAGAAAATTATTATTTATTTTACCCCTTTCCTTAAGACAATTGTTGGATAAATATTTATTATTGGATAAATATCAGTAATCTCGTTATCAGCAATGATCACGATCAATTCAGAAGAAGAATAAACCGTTTTTACTCTAGGAATCAATTGAACACATAATCCACATTTTAGAAAACTTTTTCTGAAAACAGTTGAGAGTTTTCCATTGCTTTGATATATTGAAACGAATATTTTGGTTATAACTTTTCCATGTGAGGAATTAAAATGTTTCTTGATGAAAAAAGATTTTCAAGTCACATTTCTTGGAATTTTCAAACAAAATTCAACTACTCAAACAATTATTTTGTTAAGATTTTCTAAGCTTTAAGCATTGTTGTTTTGCATTTGATCTTTGTGGGACATTCCAGTTTCGAGATATAGTTACGGAATCAAGTATCCCCAGGGATCAAGTATCTCAATCTCCCCTATAGTTTTATTGCAATAACCAACGTTAACATACCTAAAATCATGTGCAAAATCGAATTTACTTGTTAAAATAGTAACAGAAAATGCAGATTGATAAAAGGTATGAAAAAAAAAAGCCACCCTTGAATAGTCGTCAAAAATTCTGTATTTCGTGAAACCAAAATATCATAAATTATGTCTATTTTCCAATTCACTTTTCAAACCCTTACTATTGTTACTGAAACAGCTTTGGCGGATGATTAATTTAAAAGTACGTTTTTAACACCACTTACATTTTTTTGTGGCCATGATCTTAAGAAATTTTATAAAAATATTTCGATATGTGCAACATATAGCTTCTAACTTCAGCACTAAGTGATTTTTTTCAAGTTCTTAATAACCGACTCACAGTAGTTTTTTTTTCGAAGTATGTTTTTTCGGATTTTTTATTAGACTTTGAATAACTTCAAATAAAAAAGGTAGATGAATATTGTCTGATAATCATATTTGAGCTACGTTACGAGCTTTCCAAAACTGTAAGTTTTTCAACAGTCGATTGAAAAACTATAGAATTTTAGCGGAAAAGGTATTAGGAGTCATTTGACCCTCGGCGATATTGATAGGTATAGGACAAAAATAATGAAAAAATTCGTGCATTATGAAAATAAAAATAGTCGTGAAGAAAAATTAGCTCATAAACAATTACAATAGGAGTTACAGTCATTTGAAGTTAAAAAAATGTCATTTGAACCCCTCCGGTACGTTAAGTGTTGAAGCATTATTTTCTCCTTTTTCCTTTATTCGATATCTACTGTGGTCTGTATTTTGAACCACCATGTTTCTTTTTTGGACCACCCTTGGGACCTATTTTGGACTATTTTTCCATATCATCTCTACAGTCCTTCTCATTTCATTCTCAATTTAAACTTTTAACTAATCGACCTTTGGTTTTGTTTTTCTGAATCAAGATTTTATACACCACAAATCCATCAACTGTCTTTTACATTCCATTCTCAGTAAAAGGTGTTGTTGATTATCCGAAATATCTTTCCTGTCATTCTTAGATCAAACTTTTCAAATCTGCAAAATTTTTATTTATTTTCTGCATACCCTTCTTCTCATCTCTACATTCCTACTAACCTATTCTATTATGAATAGAAACATTATTTACCGATTTTTGTTTTTTTTTTAAATATATGTGTATAAAACGAAATTAAATTTTTCAAATATCCTTCATCTCAATTGTACATTGCATTTATAGCAAAGGCTTTTCCAATCTGGTCAAATCAGGGTAAAAATCAAAACAAACAATCAGCAGAAGCTGACTTAAAAGTCTGCGCTTCCTAAGCTTATCTGTCTTTCGACCGTAGCACACAGGAGTGCGTAGAAGAAAAAGTTGGCCAAAAGTATTTTTTCGTTTTGAACTCAATAAAATAGTTTATTTTGACTTATCAAACGTTTTTAAGATCATTTAACATATTTTTTACCGTTTTCGTAATTTTTCATGATTTTCTATTAGAAATATTCTGACATTTATTTGACATGATAGATAATCTAGTTTAGAAAAGTTGTAAAATTCGAAAAAATCTAGATTTTTTAATTTGTTTTTGAAAGTTAAATAACATTTGAAAATATTCGAACAAGATCATTAATTTTACTGAGCTTTAGTTTAAAATAAACGAAGCCCTAGGTGACTGTTTTGTGGAAAAAACCTATCAATATTTTTAAACTTCAAACTTAAAAATATCAGAAATGCGCGAGTTTGCGAGAGTTTTTTCTTTTGCACATGATTATTGAAGTTATCAATTTTCTAACGATATCAAACATTTTGCCGGGACTTGCTGGGAACATAAACAAAAACACTAATTTGTAAAAAAAAATCAACGTTTATAACAAAAAATAAATAGAAGAATTTTCAAAGCACTGCGTACTGTTTCTATAGACATCGAATTTGGTCTATTATACTTAAAATTATAAACATGCCTCCATTGAAGTTTTCCATTTCAAATTTTCATTTTTAGCCACTAAAGAAAGTTTTATTCATTGATATGATGTAGCCGCGCTGATTCAACGATTTGTAGAAAAATTCTCTCACATAAAAATACTAAAGTTTCGACAGCTGCAACAGCTTATAAACACATCAGATGTCAAAAAACTGACCAGTACATGGTGTTAAATTTATTCAAGAATCAAATAAACATTGACATAAAAGTAACCAATGATATTTAAATTTTGAGTTTTGGCCAGGTTTTTGGGTGAAATACTCTTGTGTGCGTAGGCTGAATTATATTTTTTTTAACGAAAAAAGACGGATAGGCTTAGGAAGCGCAGATTTTTAAGGCTGATCTGATTTTGCCTTTCGTTGGAAAAAGGCGGATTGCCTAACGAAGCTCAGTTTTTTTAAGCTGATGCTGCTTTTGTTTGTTTTGATTTGGCCTTCCGGTGGAAGAAGATAGATTGGCTTAGGAAGCGCAGATTTTTAAGCCAGCTTCTGCTGATTGTTTGTGATGATTTTGCCCTGATTTGACCAGATTGGAAAAGCCTTTGCTTTGAACGAAATATAGAATTGAGATGAAGGATATTTTAAAAACTGAATTTAGATTTATTAAATAAAATAAATGTTTCTATTAAAAATAGTATAGGAAAGAAAGAATGTGAAGAAGGATATGCAGAAAATAAATAAAAAATTACAGATTTGAAAAGCTAAGAATGAAAGGAAGGATATTTGGGAAAATCAACAACAGCTTTTACTTAGAAGACAGTTGAAGGATATGTGGTAAATAAAAGCTCGATTCAGAAAAAAAAAATTTAAACAAGTCTGCTACGGCAGCAGCCTTCAAAATATGCGCTCCAAAGGCCGAATCAGAAATAATCTGCGCTCCTTGGGCTTATTTGACTGACTGCGCCATAGTCGTGATTTAACGATTCTTACGAATCTGATTTGAGATATTCACTCAGACACGTCTGCCGTTCATGAGAATAGATCAATGACTAGCTTTGTTTTGTTTGTTGTGCCTAGTGTTGCCAAAATAACAACCGTTGCCATCGAAATTTGTTTAATTTTACTAACCTTCAGTGTTGCCGAAAACAACTTTTGTTTTATTTTAATTATTATTTACAAATGGTTTTATTAAGGTAATATTAAGGTAAGGAATGATTTTATTAAGTGAAATTGTAAAGTTTTCAAGGGCCGAGGGTTATTTTTCCCAATTTTGGGCTAGTAAAAAGGGGCCCGTAATCGTCGCTACAACTCAAATTTTAATAAGATCTAACTATAGGAAAGAAAAAAGAGGATTATCTGAAGTAAGGTTTCCAGATTGCCCGGTTTTATCCTGGTTTGCCCAGATAATTAATACAAAATTTGGGAACAGTCCAACCCGGCCCGATTGCCCGGATTTTATTTTAGAAAAATGTCTGGATTTTACCCAGAATTGTTCACTTTATTTGGCAAATAAAATAAAAATTGATTTGAAAATATTTTTTTTATTTTTGTCTCCAAAACGATTTTTCTTAGCAAGTCTTATATAAATAATCATGAGCAGTTTTTTGGAAGGCTTAAAAACAGTTTAAAATTCTGGCAACTTTAACTTATAGATGTTAAATTCACAACAGTTATGCAGAAACTATTTATTTCACTTGATATGTACCTACATCCCAAGCAACCAAAAGTCCCATAAAACAGGTACTAAAAAGCTTATTTAGCCCCATCATTTATCTGAAATAAGTTCTATGCAGCTCAAAATTTAAGTTCTCGTTGATACTTCAAAGTTCCAAAATAAGTCTAAAGGACCTTCTATTCAGCTTCCAGCGGACATTTAAAAGTCGCTTCCAAATAATCGTAAATTGAGCAAAAATTCTCACTCTGTCTCAACAATTTCACCTTTGGCATCTGTTCATATCACCATCTATTGATTATTTACTATGTTCAGTGCATGATGTCCCTTTGAAGCTACACGCCCGTATTCCAAACTCGACAAAATGCGGTTTTTCCGAGATTTGTACCATTTTCTGCTTGATTGATTCTTTCCTACTTTTGCTACATATATCGCATTAGATAGTCACTAAAGTGATCAATTTATTTATTAAAAAAAACCCGATTTAATACACTTAACAGTGGATTTGAGCCTTTCTTTCAGATTCAAAACATATTTGTTTTGCGTGTTTTAATCCATAACGGTAGAATGTTTACAAAAATCACTTTTGTAGATGATTTTCGTTAAATAAGCTCTCAAACTTTTTTTTTTTTTCCTATGGGAATTCCGGCTTGCAGTCTTTTTTAAGCAAAAACGATTTTTGTTTTTATAAATCCAACGTTTCAATCCGTTTTGGATCTTCTTCAGGGACTAAAAAGTTTCGTTTTCTTGTTGAGGTCGACTCGGCTGGTCGTTTTGAAGCTGTCTTTTAATTGTGAATAGTTTTTCATGGATAAAATCCGTTTGTCTGGTGTTTTTGGGATAGTTTTTCCTCAGCATCAGAATATGCACAGTCTTCACTTTTCACTTTTTGTTTTGTTGTTGTGAAAAGTGAAAAGTGAAGACTGTGCATATTCTGATGCTGAGGAAAAACTATCCCAAAAACACCAGACAAACGGATTTTATCCATGAAAAACTATTCACAATTAAAAGACAGCTTCAAAACGACCAGCCGAGTCGACCTCAACAAGAAAACGAAACTTTTTAGTCCCTGAAGAAGATCCAAAACGGATTGAAACGTTGGATTTATAAAAACAAAAATCGTTTTTGCTTAAAAAAGACTGCAAGCCGGAATTCCCATAGGAAAAAACAATATATTCAGTCGATCCCCATACACAAAAGCTCTCAAACGGAATAAACTATAGGGGATGAAAAAAAAACTATAGGAGATAAAATTTGTCAAATTTGTCAAATTTGTCAAATTTGCCAATTTTGTCGATTTAATCAATATTGTCAATTTTATGGATTTTGCTAGTTTTGATAATTTTGTCGATTTTGTCGATTTTTATAAGTTTTGTAATTTTTGTTTATTTGATTCAGTTTTGTCAATTTGTTCAATCTTGTCAATTTTGTCAATTCTGTAAATTTTGTCAAATTTGTCAATTTGATAAATTTTGTCAATTTTGTCAATTATAATAATTTTGTAACATTTGTAAATCTTGTCAATTTTGTCAATTTTGTCAGTTTTGTCAATTTGGTCAAATTTTTCAATTTCGTCGATTCAATCAATATTGTGATTTTGCGATTTCTGTAAATTTTGACGATTTTGTCGATTTAATCAATTTTGTCATTTTTGTCAATTTAAACAATTTCTTCAAATTTGTTCAGATTTGTCAATTTTGTCAATCTTGTCAATGTTTACAATTTTCTAAATTTTGTCAATTTGGTAAATTCTGTCAATCTTCTCAATTGTGACAAACTTGTCAATTTTGTCAATATTGGCAATTTTGTCAATCATGTCAATTTTGTCAATTCTGTCAGTTTTGTAAATTTTGTCAATTGTGTCAATATTGTCGATTTTGTCGAAATAGTCAATCTTGTCAATTTTGTCAGTCTTGTCAATCTTGTTAGTTTTGTCTATTTTGTGAATTTTGTCAATCTTGTCAATTTTGGCAATTTGGTCATTTTGTCAGTTTTGTCAATTTGGTGAATTTTGTCAGTTTTGCCAATATGGTCAATTTTGTAAATCTGGTCTTTTTTGTCAAATTGGTGAATGTTGTCAGTTTCACATATTGGTCAATTTTGTCAATTTTGTTAATTTTATAACTTTTTTCAATCTTGTCAATTTTGTAAGTTTGTCAATTAAGTCAATCTTGTGAATGTTGTCAATTTTGCCAATTGTGTCAATATTGTCGAAATTGTCGATATTGTCAATTTTGTCAATTTTGTCAGTTTTGTCAATTTGGTGAAGTTTGTCAGTTTTGTCAATTTGGGCAATTTTGTCATTTTGTCGGTTTTGTCAATTTTGTTAATCTTGTCAATTTTGTCAATCTCATCAATTTTGTCAACTTTTTCAGTTTTGGCGATTTTGTCAATCTTGTCAATTTTGTCAGTTTTGTTAATTTTGTCAATTTAGTTAAATTTGTTCTTGGCCAGCTTGGCCAAAATGGTTAATTCATATTTATATGCCTTTTCCAAAAAAAAAAATCCGAAATGCTTCAAACACTACTATGGAGAACTTGGTGGCGCCACTGTTTGGATTGACTCCCAAGCCGTTTTCGTCAGACACCAACCCCAACAACAAAACGCAACAATTGCACAGGTTTTTCTATGCGAACGAAAAGCTTTCATTGCGCAACGTTATCATCTGAAGAGAAAAGGGAACGAAAAGGGAATTTGCCCGAGAGCTTAAAGCTCGAGAGAAGATTGAGTAGCATTTGTCTAATTAGATTTGCTTCCACGGGCGAAATTCTCTCCTGTCGTTCGTGCCTAGGAAGAAGCTTCCTGCTGAGCACGAACGGCACGTGAGAAGATGAGAGGATGTGCATACATCGTCCGCGTACCCGTGTTGTTTTCCCCTTCTCAGAGCAATCTGTTTCTGAATATAATGTTGGCCGAAGTTACAATCGCTTTCGTACCATGCAGTGTGGGCATGACCTACTCATCAACGACTTCATTACTTTCGGGGTCGTACCCCTTGGTGAAAACCATTTTGAAGTTTAACAATTCGGAGCTTCGGTTCCGAAATTTTTTGAAATGGTTCGGTTTCAATCTGAACCATTAAAATAAAAACAAAATACAACCCTTGGCCGGGAAATTTTGAACTGTTAAAATTGGGTTGCTCAAGAAGCAAGGGAACAGTAATCAATATTCATGACGGCCAATAGCCGATGCCGGCGAAAAGTCCAAGACGCCATTACGACTGCCAATTTGTTCGCGTATTCACCCGGAATGTTGTGTGTGCTAGATTTTGTTTAGCTCTTTTTTCCTTTCTAGTATCAACCTATTTTCTTCGTTGAAACAAGTGGAATCCACAAATTTTGAACGAAAACAACCCCCCAGCGAGAAAAGGAAACCGTGTTCCAGCACAATCGAAAGTGTTCCCTCAAAAGTAAACTCGAAGACAACGCACCGGGAATGCTGAAGAACAACGGAAAAAAATTTAATCATAATTCTATTCAGAGCATCACTTTTGGCATTATTTTGGACAAATGAACAGACCCATTCCGCCAGCTTCTTCGGTATTCCAACGCCAAGACGCTCCGGTTTGTTGGAATCTGATTAGCACTTTGGAGCTTCTTTGTATTCATTCAAGGGGGCCCCCGATCTTCGATGGGAAACGAATTTTTCGAACAAACATAACCTAAGTTAGCAGTCAAATCAAAGCTTCAGCTTCATAGGTCTTGTTCATTTGTTTTTTTTTCTTGTGTTCTTTTGTTTGGTCCCGAATCGTTAGGCCGTTGTTATTTTTCCGGTTCGCACCCGAGTTGTGTTTATCTTTCTGCTTTAAGAATCATAATCATCGGGCGCTGACTCGAATCTCATTTTAATCATAATGTGACTCTTGTGAGGAATAAAAATAATGTCTTCCTCTGTTCGTCGATTTTGTTTCATCAGATGGACGTCAACCAAAGTTCGGGGGAATTTGAACAAAAAAATTGATCAAATAATCAAGTTTTACTACATTTGATAACATTATTGTAAGGAGAACAGATGGAACAAAGTACCTGCCGTTCCTCTTGCTTGCTTTCA
The DNA here is from genome assembly GCF_029784155.1 of Uranotaenia lowii. Lineage (NCBI taxonomy): Eukaryota > Metazoa > Arthropoda > Insecta > Diptera > Culicidae > Uranotaenia > Uranotaenia lowii. The sequence continues at coordinate 149,680,810 of NC_073691.1, read as the reverse complement.
GTTTCGATTGGACGGAGAACAGGGCACGAATTTGAACTCTCAAAGAGGAAACATGACATGATTAAAGTTGAGGCAGTCACCAAATTTCAATAATATTGGCTGAGGCAGATTCCCTGGTTTATTCCCTGATCGTCTTTTTTGAATAACTTGATATGTTAGCGATAGCTAATTCAATTTCGTATAATTCTCAGATAAACATCCAGAATACCCATCCATACTGGTATGATGCCGTGAACTCGAGTTTAAGTTGCCGTCGGTTTGCGTACATGAAAGTTCACGTCAGCTTTCACCGAAAGCGAATTAGCGAAAAGCAATTGGAGAACCAATCCTCAGTAGAGAAGTTGTAGCTAGTGCGTTAACTTACTGTTCAGTTTAGTGAGAATCTTTTGTGTGAATTGCGTGAATTCATCATATTCAAGAAGGTGTTTTCGTGCCTAAGGGAGAATAATCACCGTAATTTACCAAACACCGTATTAGCCGGTACAATTGGGTAAATTCGACGCTAACCGACAACAGATGGAGCTAAAGAAGGCGTTAGCACCACCAATGCGGTCAGAGCAAACAGGACATGATGGAAGGAATTAATGGATGGACTTCGAAACCTTTTCCCTGCGTACGGGGCCAGCGTACTCTGACCCTGATTTGGAATTCATACCGCGAGACATCCATATTGCACCGAGCCTTGCCTAACAGAGCATCATACCAAGTTGATGAAAGTGCTACGGAAGTGTTCTTAGAACACTTCTTTTTCTCCTGGAAAATTTGGACTCGTGACCTCTTCCGCTCCCGATGATTTTCCACTTTCAACGGATGCTTCTCTGCACTCTTTGTCCATCAACCATCTACACTCCCCGTCGAGCCAGCCTCACATGCCCGATGACGTTCTCCGCAACACTGTTGATGGTTGTCTTGATGGTATCTCAACAGTCCTAGAGAGGAGCTTCGTCAAACTCGCCCTCAACCGGTAGCGTTGCTTCGAGCGATTGCGCGTATTCTGCTGCGACCTCAGGTTACTTCAGTCATGTGATATTTAACCGAGGTGGGCGTTGGTTTCGTATGTTATTCACTACGGAGAGTTTGGATGCATCTTCACCATCACCAGTTGGTCTGATTCGATTTTTGCACCTCTACAGGATCGGACATCGATGATGTTCGAGAAGTACGTGGTCGATCTGTAATTGCGTTTGGTACGGTGATGTCCAGATGTAGAGGCGGCAAATCGTTAAGTTTGAGGTTGCTTCCGTTGGTCAGTTGGTGCGCGCGGAAGTTTCCAATGGCGACGATGACAATTGACGCTCTTGATATCTTGTTTTGGATAGCGGTCGTATTCACGTTCTAGCTGCTCGTAGAATAAGTCTTTGTCGTCTAAGGTACCTTCGAGGTAACAGCTGTGCACGTTGATGATGGTGATGTTGAAGAACCGGCCCTTGATCCAGAGTCCGACAACAAACACAAACACAACACAAAACATATCGTGCAACACAAAGTGCTGTCGCATGAATTTCTGTGCGCGACACTTCAGTTTAGCACTTCAATTGTGTTGTGCTGCATCGGTTCAACACGACACAGTTTCCAGTTGTGTCGTGTCGAGAATAACACAGTTGTGCTCAGCACGCAACACAGTGTTGTTACGAGCAAGGAACTTTTGTCCACTCGTCGCGCTTCACTGGACAGCATCTCTCCGTATTTTCAATGACGAAGCCCTTCAGTCACATTGTGTTGAAGAAGAACGTTGAAAGCAAACGAAAAAAATTCTTTCCAGTTAGGCTGCTGGCAGGTAGCAACGAATTGCATAAAAGGCTTGCTGGCAAGAGGAAAAGCAATAATCAAATCGTTTTGTTCGGGACCGGCACAGGAAAACACTGTGTCTTAAACTGTACCAGATTTTGTGTCGCACACAGCACTGTGCTGTATTAAGGCTGACACTTAACAAAAGTTTATCAACATATGCACAGCACAGCTTCGTTCCGGATGTGTCGTGTCATCCTCAACCTATACATTCGTGTGTTGATCGGCCGCAACGCGATCACGCGCTTCTGCATCTTTCCAGTCACTATAACAGCTGTTTCAAGCTCGTGTACGTTGCCGCAGCTCTGGTAGATGGTATGATCGTCTCGTAACGCACGTACCGTGGAGTTCTCCCAGCATACCTCCTGCAGCGCTACAGTAGAATTTACAGCTCTTCAATTCGTTGAGCAATCTAGCAAAGTTTCCTCTAAAACCAGGTATTAATGTTCATCTACTGGTCACAATTTTCCAGAGAATACTGCACAATCCTCCAACTTTATCCAGCGACCCTTAGAAATCATGTAACACTTAACAGGCTTACATCTAACTATATCAAGTCGCTGTACATTCTTCCAACGTAAACTGCCCAGCAAATAGTATTAGAAATGATAACTTGAGTTGTTAACAATGGTGTTGCGAATCGCAATTTATACTGCATTGTGAAAAGATCGTATTTACATGCGTCCAAAGTCAGTTTAAATCGGATAAAATCAAAGGAAGTTCGCCATGTTTGTAAATTTTGAAATGATTTTGCTCCCGCGTAGGCTTTAAGTAAGAAATTCACCGTTATGTTCTCTCTGCAACCAGCAGTGCAGCCAGTGGCTAAAAATCAGAGAGGAATTGAGTATTATTGACCAATGAGAGAACTGGAATTTATTGTTGCTGGCAACGAATTGATGGCAATTTGGTGGGTAAATGATGTTTTTTCAACTGATTATTCTATTAATGTTTATGGAACGCATATCAAAACAGCATAATAATATAGCTACAAAAATGTTTGCTGGGTGAGCTTTATGACACTTCCAAGAAACTTTTAATCTCCTTTTAAAGATCTCTAGTCTGGAATAGCTTCCAAAACAAACTTCGATTCATCGATGCCTACTGCATGAAGAAAACCTCTAGTAAATTCATATTCAGAAATGCGGTTTTGATCTCCATCTCATGAGCCATCATTTGGAGTTCGTCCACCATCGCCAATATTGTAGGGATACCTTTTCACGACCGAGCTAGTCTCATAGAGGACATCATCCTTCAAGAAGCATAACCATTTCGACAAGCCAGGTTTTCTGTGAGCCGTTCGCTTTTCAAGTCATGTTCTTCTCCAAACCTCCTCGTTTGTGTCGGTGCTCCTACTATTCTTAATATATAGTCCTATCAATCAGCTGTTCGTTCACATCAGCTACAAGCGGGCCAAAAATCCTAGTTGGAGTAGACTGACTCCAACGACGGGGGGCTGTCGAGTAGAGTGTGTCTGACCCCACGGTTTGAAGCTACAAAGATAAGGCAACATCTTCTACGTAGCGGATGCCGTGGGTGCGTCGCGTTCGTGCGTAGGATGCTCCACCTTCAGGGAGTATCTGAAGAGTGCGGTTTCAAACTACCGAAGCTGCGAAGAACTTGACCTTCTTCACAGTGAAAATCGGTGGGAATGGGTTACTCCAAGATCAGGGAATACCCATGGGTAGAGTGGCTCTTGACGCCGGGTGAACCATTCGAGTCAGAGAGGGATGACGTCTTTGTCGCATACTATCCGAGTAGTCACGTTAAATCGCACGCGTGAGATGTGACACGTGCGAGTCTAGGATGCTCACGATCGGCACAAAACGGGTATAAAGGTGGAAAACCTAGAATCCTAGAGATGAGAGGTCGGGCTTCGAGTCGTTAGAAGAGAGGTTAGGCCTCGAATTTTCAGGAGGAGAGGTTTATGTGGTCAACCCCGAGCCTTTACGATAAGAGGTCGGGTCACGAGTCGCAAGAGAAGAGATCAGACCTTTAATCTATTTACAAGAGGAGGGTTTAAGTGGTTACCTCGAGTCATTACGAGGAGAGGTCAGATCTCGAGTCGCTAGAGGAGAGATCGGGCCTTGAATCGTGCAGAAAATAGGTAAACCTCGAGTCGATGCAAGGAGGGTGGGATCTGGAGTCGTTAGAGGAGAGATCAGGACTTGAGTTGCGAAGAGCATAATTTATGAGAGAATCTCGAGTCATTGCGAGGAGATGTCGGTTCTCAACTCGTTAGAAGAGAGTTCTGACTGGGAGTCGTAAGGAAGAGAGGTTTTGTTGAAAGTGGTCATGTTAAGCAAACTGGGGGGACGCGGTGGCTCGTCGTACCTTGGAAAACAATCTTAAAACCGGGATTTACCACCTGGGTAATCAACTAAAAAAAACATCAGCTGCCCGCTCAAGTCTGCTTTTCTGCAGCTGTGTTTCTATGTCTAACTTGTGTAGACTACTCGTGTAGACTGCTTGATAGCTGACGGAAGTCGCTTCATTAGTTGCAATTCTGGCTCCAACATGCAGACCCTAAGATGATATCGTTGTGGAAAATCTTTATAAATAGTGTAGTGTAGTATGGTTCGAAAACCGACTTGTCTCAGAATCAGAACCCTGGAGCAAATCTGAACAAATATAAGCAAATATAAGGCTAATTTAGAAGTGTCGCTCAACGACTCTCAAATTTGGATGAGATTTTGGCATTGTTTGTTCCATAAATATGTCACAATTGCTTTTCAAGCTTTTAATTTTCAGTGTATGAATGGTTTAATTATCTGAAACCAGACAACATTTGAAACAAGTCAATCAAACAAATTTGAGATATGAAGAAGCGTTTTCGAAAGAAGATTCAAGAGAGGTATCTCTTGCATTAGTACAAATGTCGGATTTGAGAGGTGCTAACCAATAATTTTTTAAAACCGTATCTTGAAATAATTTGATGGAATAAAGATAAAAAAACACAACAAAATTGATAACATTTCATGTCCACAAACCTTCTGAAAATGGGAAACTTGCTTAAATGATCAAGATTCACTATCACAGGGTAAAATGTTCTACAAATATAAAACACATTGAGAATGTTTCTCATCACAAGTATTCTTTCAAATGTCGAGCTTCCTAAATACTTTTAGATGCAAACATTATCAAAATTATCTTATCTGTAATAGTTTAATTAACATATCTCCGAGATGCAATTTGTTATTTCAAACATCTACTAATCAATCGATTTTGCTCAATTTGCCACGATATTTGAGTGCTTTATGCGAGTAGATCTGCGCAGCTGCAACACCTGATAAACTCTTGTTAGATAGATGCTCAACGGATGATGGCCGGCTACCGATAATTAACCTTATCGTCCATCCGTCAGGTCCACGTGATTCATGAATTCATCACTTTTCCGAATAAAAAAAACAACACAGTAGCCCATTCATTTGCCCTTGCCACGAATTAGAACTTCAAGCCCGTTGAGGACGGGCTAAAATTTTCGAAAAAGGGAAGAAGCATGTGTCCCTACTCTAGTCAAAAAGGTTGGGTCCATTATCGTCACCAGGTTATAGAGTTTGAGTTTGAGCTCATCCCGGAACCCGTTGATTGCTCTCCCGGAATTTGGCTGGGAAACGAGCACACTTACCTGCGAAGTATTAATGGAACCAATTATCAACAGCGTTCCTGGAGCCGCTCCTTTCGAGTGTTTCGATTCTGTGCACATGGGATACGCTTGCCCATCTAGAACAAAGAACGTTGTTCCTTGACGGTGATGATCATGGCTCAACGGATGTCACGATGTCATCGATTGAGCTTTGGATCTAAATGGGAATATGTGTCATGGGGCGCAATCAACCATCGCAATTATCTCACGCGTGAGGATAAAGTGATGCATAGTTTTTAACAAACAGATCTAAAATTAATAGTCTTGTTACTGGTCTGCAATACCAATCTTGACAATCTTCATCAAAAAGCGGACGACCCTTTCTCTGTTTCTCCTACAATCTTGAATTTGAAATTTAGCCTAAATGGCTAAAGGGCGAACACAAAATTATTGTGACATCGAAATTGTTATGCCAATTTTGTTTTAATGTGTAGAATCAAACCAAACTTTTGGGGCAAATTTATTTATGTATTTACTTTAAAAATTAAAAGAAAAGTTAATCGATGGATGGCCTCCATCAAAGTCTTTACAGTGTCACCCGGTACTAGTGTCTCAGTATTTTTTTCCATTTTCTTAACATGTCCTTCTCGTCTTTGACTGTCTTCTTGCTCTTCCTGCTCTTCAGTACTGCTCCACCGCGCTCCACTAACGCGGGTTCATGTCCTTTGGAACAAAGTGGACAGAATAGGCCTCATATCACTCCAGGATAATTTTAGAATAGTGGCATGATGCCAAATCCGGCAAAAAGCGAAGCTTCGCCGTGCTGCTGCAAGAACGGCACTCAGATTTGTAGATCTCGCCATTTACTGTTCCCTTTGTCACAAAAGGCTCAATGCTCAGTCCGCAGAGCAGGCCATCTGCCAAACGAAATATTTGGAGGCGAACTTCGACATTTTCTTCTTCTTAAATTTGTCGTTCACATCGAGCTTGCTCTTGCCGGTGAAAAACTCCAACCCCGGAATTCGCTTATAATCGGCTTTTATATACGTTTCGTCGTCTATCACACAGCAGCCATATTTTTTCAGAATCTTCTCGTAGAGCTTCCGCGGTCGAGTTTTAGACGTCGATTGTTGACGTTTATCGCAGTTTGGGAAGTTCTGTACCTGGAATATATGTAGTCCAGCTCTCTTCTTTGCATTGTAATTTTGGTTCAAAACAGCACTTCGGTGGCAGCCCTCAACTTTGAGTTCGACTGGGAAATCGCGAAACTAAGTTCTGATAGGCATACTAAGTACTAAGTTCGGCAGTCGAACTCGAATTTATCCTGTTTTTCGAGGGTAGCTTATTGTCAGGGAATTAATGGATGATTAAAAATTTGTTGTACCTGGATGTACATTGCATTGCAATTACAGAGCGGTGGAAAGTTTTGACACTTCCGGTCAAAGAAAACTTCTGGATGTTACTTCCTACGGGAAGTAAACAACATCCGGAAGTTTCCGGACATTCCAAGCCGCTCACCGTATGATGACAATGACGGACAGAATTTTACGCTAACACGTTGAACATATGCATTCCATTATGAAGTTCCTTCATAGTCTTCCGGTAATTGTTCCGGAACGACAACATTTTGCGACGTGTTCGTTGGTTGCTGTTCCGGTTTGAACTGAACTCGCTAAGTGTTTTCAGTCCAACAAAGAGAGTTCAATTTTTAGTTCATAAGGTCGAACTCAGCTTTGCTCCTTCGCCGAAGGAAAAAAGGATCAATTTTGAGTTCGCAGTTCGAACTCCGTTTTGAACCATCGCAAGGAGGAAAAAAGGGTACTCAACTTTATGTTCATAGAATCGAACTATGTTTTGAACCTCGGTCGTACTTAATTTTGAGTTAAAATAAAGGAGCGTGTGCCGTGCGTGAATTAACACGGTTTGAGACGATGGGATTTGGTTCAATCATCCGCTCCACCTTTCCCTCCGTCTTTTTTGTTTTAGGGTCCTCTTTTCTTCCAGCTCCTTTGCTGTGGTCAACGGCTCCTAGAACCACTTTAACAGTCTGGAGACAGTTGAATGATGAATGTTCAACATTTTTCCCATCTGCCGGTGCGACAGGTCAGGAAATTCCAGGTGTTTGGAAAGAATCTGTTCTCTTGACTCGCGTTGGTTCACCTCCATTTTCGTTGAATCGAAAATCACGACTTCGATTTTGACAGCATGTAAACAATACACATCAATGAGGAAGTATGCAAAATTTGGTTTATTATTACCCAATGGTAAAAAAGTTATGCCCTGTTGAATGTGCCGCTATAATTTTGTGTTCGCCCTTTGTCTCAGTTGATTGACCATCTAAAACACCCGTTTGCGTAATTTGGTGTTGATCGGATGTAAAACTATTGCGAAATTTCATGAATATTCAATTTGGACAGTAGGTATTGTGTTTGGGTGCTCAGGGCTTCCATATTCCCCTATATTGTTGAGATTCGCCTCTGCGATGAGAATAACAACAACACACGCATGGTAGTGTGAAGCTACTGGAAGGAACACGGGAGGTTGTTGAACAGGTGCCCTGGAAGGTCGTTAGGTCGGATCCATTGGAAGTAGACTGAATGAAATCCATTGGAAGGTGGGCGGGCTGGAAGCCAACGGAGGGTTAGCGTGACATTGGTAAGGCGTCGGGCCAAAAGAAGAGCATCGAGCCGGAACCAAGGTACCATGTAAGGTCATTGGGCAGGGACCACGATGTGGTCGTTGAGCTTATACCACTGGAAGGTCGTCTTATCGGAAGTCATTGAAGGTTGGCTGACCGGTGTCATGAAAGGTCGTCAAGTTAGGAACAAGGATCCACTGGAGGACTTACGAGAAGGTTGTCAATCCGGTGGCATGGAAGGTCATCGGACCGGAAAGCAAAGAAAAGGTCGTCGGGCTGGAACCACTGGGTTGCATTAGGCCTCAGGAAAGGTGTCGAGGCGGAAGAAAAGATTCGAGCCGCAGGAAGAACGTCGAGATAAGAACATGGAAGGTCATCGAGCCAGATCCATCGGGAAGCCGTCAGACCGGAAACCTCTGGAAGGTTGTCGGACCCGGTGCCTTGGTAAGTCGTCGAGCCAGATCCCCGTGGAAGTAGTTGAACTTGTGCGATGGAAAGTCGTCGAGCTGCAAATGCAGGCGCCGATTGAAGCCCAGTGCGGGCGATGAAGAGGAGCAGCCGCTAGAAGCAGGTAAAAGACTGCAGGTATGCGTGTAAAGGGTGATCGGTCAAAATTTGGTCAAGGGAAAACGCATGTAAATCGGTGAAATCGTTTATTAAAAAAATCAAACTAAATTTCTTTTTCAAGTTTAATAAGTATAAAATTCAGGAGAAATATTCAGTTAGGCTTTCGCTTTTCCAAATCCGAATTGACGGGCCTTACGCTTAACCCCTGCCTCCAGATTTTGTACAGCCACCTTGTCCACCTTCTTCGCCGCAGAAAGCCAGTTTGCCTTGAACTGCTGCTCGTCCTTAGCAGTTTTTTGGTCTTCTTTCGGTTCCGCTTGACAATAGCCCAGTATTTCTCAATTGGGCGGGGCTCTGGCGTATTGGGAGGGTTCTTGTCCTTGGAAACCACCTGCACGTTGTTGGCGGCGTACCACTCCATGGCCTTTTTACCGTAATGGCAAGATGCCAAATCCGGCCAAAACAGTACGGAACAACCGTGTTTCTTCAGGAAGGGCAGCGAACACTCTTTCACGTAAATTTCTTGGTTGAGAGTCCCGGAAGCTATGAAAATGCTGCTTTTCAAGCCACAGGTACAGATGGCTTGCCGAACCAGATATTTCTTCGCGAACTTTGACAGTTCATGTGCTTGAAAATATCTGCTACCTTTCCCCTTCCTTTTGCCGTATGAAACTCTTGTCCCGGAAGCTGCTTGTAGTCGGCTTTGACGTAGGTTTCGTCGTCCATTACCGCGCAGTCATACTTCGTCAGCATTGTCGTGTACAGCCTCCGGGATCGCGCTTTGGCCGTCGTATTTTGTTAATCATCGCGATTTGGAGTCACTACATTCTTGTAAGTCGATAGTCCGGCTCGTTTTTTGGCTCGATGCACAGTTGTAGACGATACACCCAGCTTATTTGCGGTATCTCGGAGAGAGAGAGGTTAGGGTTTCGCTTGAAACTACCGGCAACTCTCTTTGTCGTCTCAGCGTCTTCCGGTTTTCAATTTCCCTCCGATCCAGAATTCCTGGCTGTCGACAAACGTTCCCTAAACACTTGAATTACATTTGTAAGCGATTTTGCCAGCTTTGCGTGCGAGTAGCTCGGATTTTCACGATGCGCGAGCAAAATTTTGATACGCTGCTCTTCTTCCTTGGACGGCATTTTGACAACTGAAGAGTGAATTCCAAAATCAAAATTGGAGCAACATTCTACACACACACACCTTCAAAATGAGGGGTGTTTAGGTTTTTGGCCGTATCATCCTTTATTTTTTTAAAGATTTTTTTTTTTGTGGTTTCATGAGGAGGCTGAACAGCCTTCTATTCAGCTTCAGCTATGGTCTTTAGAAGTATACCCAAGCAACCAAAAGTCACATATTTACTTGAATGAAGGCATTGACAGTTACATATTGGCTGACAAAGAGAATTAACTGCCTAATTCCCTTTAGTGAACTTTATGTACTCATTAATGAACTTGAAAGTTGCAATAGTGATAAATTTGTACATTGTATGTGACTTGTTTTGCCCAATTCCCATTAGTGAACTATATGTACTCATTATTGAACTTGAAAGTTGCAAAAGTGATCCATACGTACGTAATACGGGACTGAAGTCACATAAAGGGCACAAATGTGCTCAATACGAGATTTGGTAAGTCACATAAAGGGCACATAAGTGCTCTAAACGGGATTTGGTAAGTCACAAATAGTGCATTGATGTGCTTTCAAAATCAAATCACCACTTCGTGTTTTAGTTTCAGTTTGAACAACATCTAGGCGTAGTCTTGTGGTAGCATGTTCGATTCTCACCACGAAAGTCGAGGTTCGATTCCCAAGCCGGGCAAGTTTTTTTTTTCAATATGTAATTTAGTAATTGAGTGACCATTCTGATGAGATATATGTAGGAAATGTAGGAAAGAAGCAATTGAGCAATTTGTCGAGTTTGGAATCCGGCGCGTGGCATCATGGCGGCACCATGTACAGAACACAGTAAATAATCAAGAGAAGGTGATATGAACCGAAGTCAAGGGTTAAGTTGAGATAGAGATTTTTTACTCCTTTTGAGATTTTTGGAAGCTGAATTAAAAGGCCGCTGAAAGCTGAATAGAAGATAATTAAGACTTGTTTTGGAACTTGAAGGTATCAATAAGAACTTAAATTTTGAGTTGCATAGAACGTACTTCATATCAATGATGGGGCTGAATAAGCGTTTTTTTACCTGTTTTATGTGACTAAGCACTTAAATTATAAGCTGAGTAGAATGCTATTCATTCATTGAACGAAACTGAAAAAGCTTTTAAAAGCCTGTTTTATGGAACTTTTGGTTACTTGGGAAGTTTGTTCGGGGCCCGTTTTCTGTTCTCTGTGATCAAAGTTTATGAAATCAAATGAGGTTCTCTTTTTTGGAAAAATAGGGGAGATGGGGGCATAATGGCCACCTTATGGAAAACGGTTATTTAACCATAGAAAATAGCTATAATATGGAGGTTACATTATTGTTTCGTGTTCAGACACTTGAAAAGCCTATTCCCTAACGGGCTGAAACGTGAAAAACTAGATGAAAACGTTAAAAAAATGCATTTTAGAAAATTTTGCCAAAAGCTGAAAACCAGCCACTGTGGAGGCATAATGAGAACCCCCCCTGAGACAGTATGAGCACCATTAATCAGAGCAAGATGTGCGTTTTTGCCGGGGAATCTAGCAGCGAATTCAATTCGATGAAGTCAGGTGAGTCGTAGATTAATCAAACAAAGCAATAACAAAATAATCTAGATCTGTTTATAGAATACAAACAATTCACGCACGCTCATACATTAAGTGCTTTGTTCGGAGGATGATGCTACTAGCCGTATAATGTAACAATAAAAAAATCAATCATGAATTGTGAATGGAAAAAAATCACCTCGAACAGAAATCTAACTCTAGTCTTTTGATTACCTCTCCGACACCTTACCAATAGGCAAAATTGTCGGATGAAAACTAGTCAAGGTGTGGCGCTATAAATCAATTTTAATTCGCTGCTAGATTCTACGACAGAAAATTCTCATTATGCCTCGATAATATGGTGCTCTATATGCCCCTAGTCAACAAATTTAAGTAAAAACGTGTTTTAAAATTGATAAAAGTGAAAAATCAAAAATTTTTTGATGGTAAAAATTGAGAAACAATGTGTACATCATGTTGCAGTGCGTACATTATAGATCAAGGTTATTTTAAGATCATAAGAGCTTATTCCGTGGTGCTCAAAAATTATAATATTTTCGTAACTTGAGAACCAAGCTAGTTTTTTTTTAATATCTCTGTAAAGATGATAAGGAGATTCCTTTTTTTGTGAAAAATTAATACTATAGGAAGTGCGAAACAAATCCTCATGAAAATTTATTTAAGAAAATACGCACTTTCGTAGAAAAGCGTAGTTCTCATTATGCCTCGGGTACTCGTTATGCCCTCATCTCCCCTATCTGCAAAATTTTCTTCAATGTGAAAGCCTAGGGGTGCATTTTTGGCCCAGTTTACTCTACGTTGTATTTTTTTTTAAATCCCGCGAAAAATACCTCTAAAAATATTTATTCTTTAACATTTGGGAACACAAAATATTATTGGAGTTTTTATTGTTTCTTACATAAAATCTTTCCAACGAGCACTTTGATATATTTCTATGACTTCTAAGTCCATAAATATCGATTTTAGAAAATTAAAGTTTTTTAAACACTACTAATAATCAGGAGAGTGCCAAGATGAAAAAATTAAAAGGCATCAAAACTTAATATCCGATGCGGAAGCCAGGAAGCGACTTAACCTTTCCGGGCACAGGTCGATTCTTATCATTACCTCGAGTAACTGCCATCGTATCGGTCCCAAAGCATTCGGTTCGGTCTTTCCGGAGTCTCATAGGTAAATCGCGAAGGTGGCCCCCCCACACACGCAGCCAACAATGATTTTGCATTTCATTCACCGCCATTCAGATCGAGCGGTTCGTTTTGTTTCGTTTAATGCAGTCGATTTGGTAGATCACCCCATTCAATCGCATTACCATACAAAGAGAACGTCGAAGACACACGAATCAATGAAACTTAAGTACCATCCATTTAGCAGCTGGCTGCTAATAGTAATATCGATTTGACATATGTTGTTGGTTGAAATTCCATTAATGTGCGATGATTGTCGTGCGACGATTATGATGTTTCGAAGGTCCGCTGATTGTCGGTTTCTGCCGAGGTAGGAAAAAAAAGCTAAACCCTCTAATCATTCACATCCAGAAGCGAGAACCCTCCGTGAAGTGACGCAACCAAATCACTAAGTCAAGGTCGGGGGTGTCATCAAACTTTGGAAATTCGGCAGGTTTTGGTTCGTTGCGCAACACCGGGTTCAATGAAGGAAGCCTCTAATTTGAGGAAGGAAGCCGCGCCGAGTCGATCGGTTGGGAAGATTCGTGGGAAAAAGTAATTGGTGATTCGATTTGGGCTAAGCGCGCACGCTTGTTTACGGGAATCATCTCGAGGGAGACACCGGATATGTTCCGAGTTCTTCGACACCGAATTAGGAATGGTTTTTGTCGTTTTAATTAGGGCGATTGGCGATACTTTTGGGAAATAATTATGGTATGATTTAATGAGGATACCAGCTCAACTCACTTTGTTAAACCACTAGCACTTTTTTCTTAACTCTTTATTCACCATGTCGAACGGTGAGTTAAACTAAATTGCATTGATTTTAGAATGAGCTTGTCAGATTTCCCGGTTTTATCCGGGTTTGCCGGGATATTTAATAGAAAAGTCCGGTCCTGCCCGGTTGTCGGATTTCATTTAAAAAAGCCCAGACTTTTCCCGGATTCATCCACTTTATTTGCAAAATCAAATAACAAAAATAACAAAAAATATTTTTATTTATGCGTTCAAAAACGAAATTTTACCAGTTGTGTGCAAAAAATTACGAAGCCTAAAATACGATCCAAAATCTGCTGATGAATTTTAATGAAAAATAAACGTTTCAAGATCTTTTCTCTTGATTTTTGTTGAGTAATTCCTGGAATTTGATCATATTTGCCCGAATATTTCCCGGATTTCGGATCGACCAAATGCCCAGATTTCTGGCAACCTTATTCTAGAACAGTCTTCATCGTGTTAGAGCGTGTGAGCCTAGCGTTTCCGAATATTACAGAACTTTCAAAGCAATTGTTTACTAAATGACGCATGACAGTTGCATTCCAAATTTCAAGCACTTCTAATAGGAAAGTGAAACTTGTTTGGTATATGGTGGAGAAATCTTTCAACATGATTTTGGCGAAAAAAGGAAGAACGGTGACACAATTTAACAAAACATTCCTTGGTCCACTAATCGTGTGGTTAATCGGGACATCCTCATACATTTATTTTCCAATTTTAAGTAGAAAATCCAAAATCCGTCGTCATTTAAGAAAATATCTGTATATAATTTATTGTGATTTCAGCAACCTTGCCTACCACCCTCGCATTATTTATTCAAGAACCTGTATATATAAACTAGCAATTAATACATGATTTATTGATAGATATTTGTTTCATTTCTATTTACAGGTAATTTTTCAATATACCTAAAATAACGGGATAAAAATCGTTGTCGAAGCAACTCTGGTCTGGTCAAGTGGTAAGCAAAAAGCAATTATTTAAACTCTGGGATTTTTACGCGGGGTCCATGAGGGTCCAAAAAAACAAGCGAGGTATTATACTCTAGACTCAAAATTTTGAATTCAAAATCAAATTATGATAATAACGCAAAGATATTCAAGAGTAACTATCTGGACTAAAAACTAATGCAAAACCTCAAAAATCCATCCCAAGTTCAAAATTCTGCTACAGTTTTTCAAAATGTTCTCACTTCTTCATAGAATAAGGTCAAAGCCGTGCGAATGGGGGGGGGGGTTTAGGGGTTTAACCCCCCCCCCCCCCATGAGGATTTTTTCCAAGTCAAATTTTCATCGAAGTAACGGAAAATTACTAGATGTTAAAATGTATTTGAAAACAAGCAGGTCAGAAATTTTTCTCGCCTCCGGCGGAAATTGTCCTTGACTTGAGACATTTCGATCTACGATACTATTCGACGATTAAGAATTGAAACTAACTTTGGTTCTAAATTGCAATTTAGTTAAACTTTTGTATAGGAATTCAAAACTTGACATACAAAAACCCTACCTCGTCTTCGGAATTGGTTTTTATTAAGGGGGGGGGGGTAGGGTCTAACGGGTATTAAAAAAACACCATTTTCACGATTTTTTTCTAGAGCTATCGTTCAAACAAATGTATTCAAATTTTTTGCATTATACAAAGCATTGTTAAAAGAAAATTTAGTAATTTTTTCGTAGAAAAATATTGAAAAATGAGCCGGTGAAGGAGGATTTTCGAGGATGCCTTTTAGAAAACAGTATTTGCGGTGGACACTGTATCTCAGCACAGAATCATCTGAAGTCAAAAAATCAGAGCAAAATATTTTTAATAGATGTTTTTCTGGACCCCAACGTTTTTATTTAACTTAAAAATATTTTTATGAAATTTTTGTGGCTGTTTGAAGTAAAAACTACGGTTTTTCACTTAAAAATCCGCCATTTTTCACCTCTAAAATCTCCCCAAAGTAAAAAAAATCAAAAAAGAAAAACGTTGGGGTCTGGTATTTTATATGTAGAAAATATGTTCCAAATATGAAAAGAATCGGATAAGTAGTTTTCAAATGACGATGTCCACGGGCTTTAAAAATGTGCTTTCAAGAAAAACGCGTTTGAAGTTTTTGCTCTTGCTTTCTTGCAGTATTAGATAGGAGGAGATAAAGGCCTATAACTTCTACAGTTTTGCTTCAATTGACTTGAAAATTTGACACAACATTCTTGAAATGTTTTACAATAAGAAAATAAAAAAATAAAAAAATCGATTTTTTGAAAGTGTTAGACCCTACCCCCCCCCCCCTTAAGAAGGTAACTAAATAAGAACAGAGTTTGAAACGAACAATTTTTTTTATTTAAAAAAATCGATATTTTAATTACAAATGTTATGCTGATATGAAATATTCTTCAAGAAACCAATTTCGACTAAATTTTATTAGGGTAAAATACCTAGATTTCGACAGTTTTTGCTTGTTTTGTCAGAAAAAACATGTCAATATATTAATTGACTTGAGTTTTTCGTCTCAAACATGATTGGTTCAATGAATCAGACTTTTTTCTTCATTCTCTACCTTTTTTATTGATCGAAAGTTTAAACACAAAGTTTTTATTATCCTTTTACTAAAACCTTTCGATGAACTAGTTTTCGACATTAAATTTTAGTTTTAGACACAAAAAGTTTTAGTTTTCGACAAGAACATTTTCACCTCCTTTATTAGCACAGGAATATAAATTTTTGCATATTGGATTGCTTGTCTACTTCACGGCGTTTTTTACACCATGAAAACGGTATAAACATACCCAGGAAGATGGGTGTCGAAAAATAGATTATTAGGTGAATTTTCAGCGCTAGTTTTCGACAGCTCACAAAACAGTTGAAATTTCTTAAAATGTAAGCAAAAATTTGAAATAAATTAACGAAAAGATTGATTTCAGAACCTTATCTATCCATTGATACTTTTTATGTTGTTTTAATCGAATAAAAGGGGAGTTTTTTCATGATTAAAAATCATTCTTATTTGGTCGATAGCATTGAATTTCACAGGTGATTTAGAATGTTACTTTTTAATTATTGATTTACTACTATTAAACAACTCATTTATAAGAATTTTTATATTCAACGTATGCTAAACTGGGAACACAAAAATAGAAAAATATGAACATAGAAAGCTTGAACCACCAAATAGAAAGATAAGCCTTTCATTAACAATGTATCGAAAACTAGCTCCTGTCGAAATCTAGAGTATCTACCCGCGTTTTGTGTTTTTCTAAATGCTCAATACAACACATAATTTAAACAAAGCCACAAAATTCACATTTTTCGGAGGTGCAATGTTTCTAATTCATTTCGACTAAATTTCGACTAATTTGGGTACCTTGAATCTGAATATGCAATACTTCTATCAGCTTTTGTTTTTAAAATGACTTTTGAAAATAAGTAAAAATATTTGAGAACATTCTGCATTGTTTATACAAAAACTCAAACCAAAAACCTATCATTCAAAAATAAAAGCTTCAAATGAATTATCGACTTTCCTCAAGAATTCAAGTATTTTTGAGTTCTGCGTAAAAAGCTATAGAAGTTTTATGTTTTGTTTTAACTTTTTTTTCATTTATCATTTTTTTTTTAAGTTTTAAACTAAACTAAATTTTAGATATTTTTAAGAAAACATGTAATCTTTATGCAGGTTTCAACAAATGTGTTAAATGAAATCAAATTTTTTTACACTTTCTACAGTTATGTCAAAAGTACTTGTAATGATATCTTTCCACTTTTTTTAATTGGTAAATTTTAAATTTTTCATCAGAATCAGAATCATATTTTTCCATATATGTAGGTTTGTTAGTTAATCAGTTATCAATGTTGGATTTTACTTAAAACTGATACATTTTTAAAGTCCTTATCACCAAAACTTAAAGTGTTCGATCAAATTTGATAAAAGATTCGAGTTCATAACGTTAAAATCTACCAAATCTATTTTAAAAAAGCACCAAAATGCTATTGCCTTGAGTCATTAATTAAATTATGAAAATTCTTATGGTGAAACGTGTTTATTAAAAAAAACCTCCTAAAATGTTTTAAAAAACTTATCTTTTTCATTTTCTTATTTTGTTTAAATTTTCAAATAAATCAACGGAATTTTAAAGTACAGTTTTTTTCCAATTTTTTTATTGACTTGCCGAATTTTTAAGTCGAAATAAAACTTGTGATTGAAAACTTAAAAACTTTCCATCAATTTTTTTAGATAAAATCGCCTTTCATAAATTAATCTTTAAAAGTTTAAAACATGATTTGAAGTAGGTAGCAACTTTAAACTTAATTATAATTCGAAATCTTTGTATTTGCTTTGGTCTTACTATATTTGTTGTAGCTTGGAACTCCTTATCTTTCAATTTTTATCAGTTTTCATTGATCATTCATGAAATGACCCATTTCCTAAAATTTGCTTGTAAGTATAATTGAACATGAAGTTATTATTTTAAACTTCAAAAATTAACTATTTATGCCATTTATTTTTCTATAAATAGATTTTTGCTCTGACTTCTTTCACTGTCGCTTTTCAAATAATAATAATTATATCTATTCTTCTTTTTATCGAATTAAATTAAACCATCAATAATTGAATCAGACCTGAATGACTCGGGTGGTTAAAAGGTCTCTTATAAATTATAATAATAATCAATCATTGAATAAATTATCCAAAGTTCACATTGGTTTTTTTCAGTTTTCGAAAATTCACATTTTTAATCGCAATTGCATATTTTTTACCATTTTCCAACATTATTAAAAAAAATCAATGATTTATCGAAAATTTGAAACATTCATTCTGGTATGATTTGAAAATATAGTTTTTCATGAGTAAAAAACGGTGTTAGAAATTTCTTTCTTTTTTTATTGTTTATTTTTGGTATTGCTATTATTTTAAGCTAAATTTGAAATTCGAAAACCCTCCCCATGGACGAATCCTTCGCACGGGCCTGAATAAGGTAGTCAGATTTTTTTCAGCACGTATCCGGGCCGAACAAATTCGGTCAGTTTTTTATAAAAACCTGGCAAAATCCAGGTATTTGATTTCAAAATTGTCGACCAAAATCAATACCAGACAATACCGGGTAATGTTGGTCAAAAGTGGAACTGATCATCAAAAATCTAAAAACAAAAACTCAAAAAAAAAAACTTTCATGATTATTTTTTAGAAACTTGCTGCATAAATTTTTGATGCATAAAAAAACTACAATACAATTTGTTTTTTTTTTTTAAGTTTGGTTTAAGAATGAGAATGAGAAAAACCCGGGCAAAATCCGGGCTTTTCCAATGAAATCCGGGCAACCGGGTCGGACCGAACTTTTCCCAAATTTTATATTAAATATCCGGGCCAATCCGGTAAAAACCGCGCAATCTGGCAACCTTATCAAAGAAATTCAAGTCTGAATATTAAATTTTAAGTTAAACCCGTTTCCGAGGTTCTGGTTCCATATTCTAATAACCAAAATTGTATTCCGACATATTTTCGTATTTCTGATTCTGTATCAAGTTTAGGATTTTGGATTTTTAGTTGGAATAATCATAAGAAATTAGGAATGAAAAGCTGCTTTGAAATCCTGGTTCAAATCCGGTTTTGCATTTCACATTTTAAATCAGATTCTCAAAACAGATTAGAAAAAATTATTGAAATAATAAATTAAGATTAAACCACCACTACATAATTTAAATTATAGATTAGGGCTCTAAGACTTGACTCATAAAATTCTAATCTGGAATTAAGATTTCTAAATCTTATTTTTATACATTTCAGAAATCGTATAGAAATTCGGAAACAGATTCAAAGTTCAATTTTTGAATTCAGATTTAGAAATCAGATTTTAAAATAAATTCTACCCGCTCATTTTCACCATCTTTCATTTCATCTAACATTCTATCCATCTATATAAAAATTTCATAATCTTTAGATGTCCCTACTAAAAAGGACATCACTTCTCACCGCTAGGGCCGACTAATTAAAGTAACATACAAACATTACGGTGGTTAATCTCATCATAAGATTTAAAATTCAAAAAACGATTTAGCTTGTGAATGAGTTTTTCAATTTCAATTTCAAACTAGAATCATAAGTTTAGTTCAAGTTTGCATCAAGCAAATATGATCCAAAAATTTTTGATCTCTTACTGTTTTTTTTTTGAAAATTTTATTAATTTTCATCAAAGGTTAGAATCTTGGAATTGACAAAAGAGTTTAGAAGATTGGGCTTGTTTGATTTGAGTATAGAATATTTTTTTTTAAGAAACTGAAGATTTCCCTGAAAAGAATTTATTTTATGCTCAAATCAAATAACTTTGATCTACCAGACTTTCAAACAAATTCAAAAAATTTAACCATCGATGAAAGCAAATTTCATATTTTGTTTCTAGAGGCATCATTTAAAACTTTAGGCTAATAACCACTGTTCTAAAGTTACTTTTTTTAAGGTTTTATTAATGACACTTTACCATCCTTGTGCCATTCGTGTCTTCTCTAAAGTTACGATTTTTTACGAAAACTATTGATGACTACTTAAAAATGAATAAGCATAACTAGTTTTTTTTTATTCGTGTGTTGTTGGACAAAAAATCATAGGTAAAAATTTGTCACCAAAAGCCCCTCCCCCCCCATGAGTCGGTTCTTCCTACGGCCCTGATGTCAAAACACTTCCGTTCATGAGTTTTTAACAAAAATACTTCGAAGATTTATAAAATTTTGTCAATTTCTTGATAATTTTGTATGGGAGCCCCCTCCCCTTTTTCATATTCGGAGTGGTTTGAAATTGCTATAGAAACCATTCCCGGTCTTGAACACGGCTTCACGCCTAATTTTACGTTGATCAGTTCAATAGTTTCCGAAAATTGTTCGAATTTTCTCAATTTTTGATAATCCGCTTTTTTGAATTCGGAGGGGTTAAGAATTATTATAGAAACCATCCCCGACTACGAAAAAAAATTCACGATAATTGTCTCAGTTGTTTGTTCGAATTGTGTCATATTTTTATTAATTTTGTATGGGAGCCCTTCCTCCTCCTTTAAGTTGGAGTGGTTTAAAGGCATTTAAGAAACCATCTCCATCCCCAAAAACGCTTACAAACCAAATTTCACATTGATCGGTTTAGTAGTTTTCGAATGAATAGGGAACAGAAAGAAAGACGGACATACATAAAACCTCCCACCCTACCTAAGTGCCCTTATTATTTAAATGGAAAGAGTCTATGAATTCAACATTTCAAATAATTAGATCAAAACCTGTTGATCAAAACAATAAATCATCTTATCATGTTAAAACGTTTTTATTTATCATATTTTGACAAAATCTATTCGAATTGATTCATATTTTTGAAAATTTTGTATAGGTGCCCCCTATACATTTCTCTACAAAAAAAGTTTCGCTGACTGAATGTTTGAGTCAAGACCCATCTCTGGGTCGCCATTTAAAAATAGAAATAAGGCGGTGCCAAACACCGAAATTGGCTGGATATCCAAATACGGAAAAAGCATCATTTCTCATCATAACTGACAACCTGTGCAGGATATGAGAAGGCAATGCAAATCTTGCCGTGCTTAAAAATGTCCAAACTTGATTCCAACTACCGTAAGATGAAATGATGGGAATAGAAATAGACCAAGAAAAATGATTATGATCACATGGGAGAACTATTCCCTTCATTCCGATAGACATCGACACTCAACCAGTATAATATTCATACGCCAGGTTGGTCTCCTGTAGTAGAATGTTAATACATGGGCCCCGGAGAGGCGCAAGATGTGGGTTCAAGTCTCACCGGGAGACAAGGCGAAATTTTTTTCGCATGTTTTTCAACATCGATTTTCTCTTATCTAGTCCCTGAAATTTCATCTTAGTTGGATTCATTTCTCTACAAAAAAAAATTGTGTCATATTTTATGTAAATTTTGTATGTGATCCCCCCCTTCTCCCTTAAGTTGGAGGAGGTGGTAACTATCATAGAAACCATCTCCTGCCCCAAAAACCCTCAGATACCAACTTTGATAATGATCGGTTCAGTAGTTTCCGAGTCTATAGGGAACAGACAGACAGACAGACACACATTCATTTTTATATATGTAGACTAGCTGACCCGGTGTGCTTTGCTAAACCTTTCAAAAACAAATGATATTTTCGGAAATTATTTGTTCTGGATTTATGTTAAAAACTGATAAGAGAGCCCCCCTGTCCTTCCTATCATCCCCTGCTGAATAGAGGTCGGGGTCTTTTATAATCATACCCAATTTTTTCGAGCCCAAAAATCCTTTTACATCAAATATAGTTCCATTGGTTGAAAAGTTTTTATTCTTTACAACCAAATTTATATGAAGCCTCCTCCTTTCTTTCCCTCTCTACACTGTAAAGCGTAAAGGTCTGTAACAATCGTAAAAACATATCTCGTAACAAAGTACCTTCCCATGCCATATTTGTTTCCATTTATTGGCTTCGTTTGCATAAATTGAGAACTTATGCTGACAAAATTGAATTGAGCTCTCCTCCCTCCTTCTATGTACCTACTCACTGAAAGGAGTATTGTGTGTCCGATAATCATAGAATCATATCAAAATGATTTTCCATGTTAAGTTAAATATAAGCTTTCTTCTTCTCTTCCTATATTCCCAATTCTATCTTCCTACTGCAAGAAAGGAATTGTTTCACATAGACAAATTTCTCGTATCGGAATACCATCTTATGCCAAATTTGGTTTTATTTGCATAGTAAACTCTTGAGTTATGCATAAACTTGAAAGGAAGTACCATCTCCCCTTCCGTTATCCCCATTTAATGGAGGAAGGAGAACTTAATATTCATAAAAGTATTTTTCGTACTCAAGTACTTTGTGAAACCAAATTTGGTGTCATTTGCTTGATTAATTCTCGAGTTATGCGAAAAATTTCCTCTTTATTCCTGGGCTTCCATGGGGCTTCCATTTATAATAGAAACATTTCTCGTATCCAAATACCCTCACATGCCAAATATGTTTCCATTTGCTCGATCAGCACTCCAGTTATACTGAAAATTGTAAGGGAGACCTCTCCTTCCCGTTTTCATCTTCCTCTTTCTACTGGAAAGCGGGAGGGGTCTTAAATAATCATTGAAATATTTTTCGTATCCAAATACCACCCTATGCCAAATTTGGTTCCGATATCTTGATTAGTTTTCGAGTTATATGAAAAATTGTAAGGTAGCCCCCATCCCCTTTTCCTATCACCCCACTGACAGGAGAGAGGGGTACCTTATATTTCTAGAAATATTTCTCGTTCCCAAATACCACCCCATGCCGAATTTGATACCTTTTACTTGATTGGTTCTCGAGTTAGGCAAAAAATTGTCTTTTGTTTGGGAGGCCCCTCCCCCCCTTCATGAGAAAAGGAGGGGTCTCAAATCGGTTCGGTAGTTTTCGAGTCTATAGGAAACAGACAGACAGACAGACAGACAGACAGAAATCCATTTTTATATATAAAGATTGAAACGTTTCTCTAAATCCTGATTTCAAAATGATTTACGAATTTGAAACCCACATTACCTTAGGACCAGAACCCTTTTATTATGAATCTGAGAGAACGCTCACTACAGGTCGCCATGAAGAAAGTGAGCACAATATTTGGAAACTTTTTACCATTAAGAACGCTAAAAGATATTAAAATAGAAACTTAGATGAAAAGCTTATTTAAATATTTATAAAAATGAAAATTACCGCCTAGAGCAAACTCCAAACACGAAAGAAAATCTCCAAAAAAAAACTCAGAACACAAACACTAGCTGGTTGTACTACCAAATGGTGTTGTTGATGTAGCAGTATCGGTCTGTTTGGGTATGTTTTTCTTCGGTCTACTTCCTTTCTTGATAGTGTTGAGGATCCCGGAATATGTAGAGCTCAGATGGTCAACATCGGATCTCTTATTCACTGTTGCATCTGTGTTGATGATGTGACAAACTTCCAGTATGGGCAATGCTGACTCCCGACGGTTTTCATCCAGAATGGCAGCACCTTTTCAATTGAAGCGATGTTCTTTCTCTATGCAATGTTGCAATAGAGCCGTTTTCCCTTTGAGATCAGAAATTTCGTGTTGTTTCCTTGGGCTATTGTTGATGGCATATTCAGTCAGTAGCTAATTCAATTTGTTGATATTACTTGCGTGGCCTCCTATGCGTGTTTTCAACGTGTTGGTGCTATAAACAACATATTTCGCTGGGAAATCGTTGCACGAAATGCAGTAAACAACGTTATTTTTCATATCTGGCGGAATTGAGTCTTTGGTTCTACTGAAAAGTTGGCTTGTAGTTTTTTCATAACGAGCAGCTAATTTTATGTTGGGAAAATCAATTTTCAAAACATTTTGTAGCTTATTCGTCAATCCGCTGACAAATGGAATTGATCTGTATCGTACAGTTTCGGGCGGAGAGGGAGAAACAATTTGCGTTGAATTATTTTTTGCTATTGTGTTCCTGATTCTGTGGTGAAGTGAAACTGGGTAGTGATTTATTTTTAGGTGTTCATCAATGATTGTTTATTACAAAATCAAAGAGATTTTTTTTTGGTTTTCATTTATTTCTTAAATTTGATTTTCAAACTTATAATTTTTATAGTGTACTGGCTGACCCGGTGTGCTTTGCTACACTTTTCAAAAACAAATGTTATTTTAAGAAACTTTTAAATTTTAAATCAAATAACAACATAATTCATAAGCAACCGCTTTAAAATGAGAAATACAGCTGGAGTTTCGAATTGCAATACAAAGATGACTTCAACAAATCTTCTGAATCTTGATCTGTGAATTTGTGTTAAAAATATGATAATTTTAATCTGTTTCTTTAAGCTTCGCCCTGAAAAAGGAGGGTCTCAAATTAATCTTACGCAAACAATCTAACTTATGAAATCTGGTTGGTTTTGCTTGATATGTTCTAAAAACTGATAAGAGAGCCCCCCTGTCCTCCCTTTCACCCCCTGCTGAAAGGAGGACGGGATCTTTAATAATCATACCCATTTTTTTCGTTCCCCAAAATCCTCTTATATCATATATAGTTCCATTGGTTGATAAGTTTTTGAGCTTTACAACAAAATTTATGTGGAGCCCCCTCCTTTCTTCCCCTCTGAACACTGTGAAGCGTAAGAGTCTATAACAATCTTAGAAACATATCTCGTAGCCAAGTACCTTTCCATGCCATATTTGTTTCCATTGGTTGGCTTCGTTAGCATAAATTGAGAACTTATGCTAACAAAATTGTATTGGGCTCACCTCCCTCCTCCTATGTACTTACTCACTGAAAGGAGGATGGTGTGTCAGATAATCATAGAATCATATCAAAATGAATTTTTATGTAAAGTTTTGTCCATTCCTCGGATTTTGTAAAAAAAAAATTGAATGCATTCCTCTTCCCTTCCTATATTCCCAATTCTATCCTCCTACTGCAAGAAAGGAATCGTTTCACATAGGCAAATTTCTAGTACTAAAATACCATCCCTTGCCAAATTTGATTTTATTTGCGTTGTAATTTATTGGGTTATGCATAAACTTGAAAGGAAGTACCATCCCCCCTTCCGTTCTCCCCATTGAATGGAGGGGTGAAAACTTAATATTCCTAAAACTATTCTTCGTATTTAAATCGTGTTTTTTTCGTATCGTCGCGTTTGTTTGTTCGCAAATTAGAGAAGGAATGGTCGTGTTTCATTGTAGCTGATTTGTAGTGTTGTGAATTGATTGGAAAAGTTTGGTTGAGGTTTTAACTCTATTTGCCTTTTCATGTTTTTCAGGTCCAAATAGAGCTTTAAAATTTTTGAATATATTTTCATCGCGAAGAGAATAATTTGTTTCAAATCTGTGCATACCGAATTTTTTGATTGTTTGTACTTTAATAAAGAAGTTAATTTTTTTCCGATCTGCATCCGAGGAAATTTTGTTGGAAATCACCGTATGAAAATCAGATGAACACACCTTTCTAGTGCAACTGTTAAATTCACATGCGATTTCAAACGCAGACATTCATTTGAAAAATTTGCAATAAATACTCATGCTTACAGTTAAAATCGGCAAAAAATCAAAAAATACTAGAAAGACTAAAGAGTAAATATTTATTTAGGTTTTGAATAAAAATTTAAAACTTATTTTGTTCCTTTTCTTGGCATGCAACTTCAATCGAAATACAACACCAGTGTTGGAAGCTGGAAAAAATACATGTTTATTAAAGAGATATTTTTGGGCTGATGTTTTCCCTAAAACTTCATTTAAAACTACGCACAAATGTTTTCATACTAATTGGGTTGTATGATAAGACCGTTGCTATCAACTTAAGCTTCGAAATAAGTTGGAGAACATAAGTGATTCGACTAACTAAAAGTTATATCCGAGCATTGAAAATGAAAAAATCGCTATTTGGGAACCGTGAATCGAAGGTACATTGGTATGCGTGCGAACAGCATTTGCATTACAGTCTGCCGAGCAAAAGCCACGTGGTCTCCTACAGAACACAGTGGTTCGAAATATTAAAAAAAAACTAAATTAAATTAAGTATTTCACAAGACTTAAGATATTTTTCTTATCTAAAAATTGTTAGATCGATGGCAATTTATGCCTTTAGTATATAAAATACATAATTAATTGAGTTTTGGAATCGTTTTCTATTGCTTGGGAACCATATACCTACTTAGATTTAATTTTTTGGATTTTTGTTCAATTTTTTTCCATGGAAACTGAAGTTGGAAGTTCAGGAAAATATCGTTTGCTTTCCAATTATTCCTTAAAATATTTGATGTGAGTCGAATAAAAAAAAATGTTTTAGCAAGGTTTACATTCTAACATCTATTTGGCGGGTCAAACCACTGCGCAACGCCCCGGGCATTCGAGATGGCTCTTGCTAGAAGCTCATAATAACAGCTAACAAATTCAAAAGGGCAAAATTTTAAAATACCTTTCAAGGAATTTTTCAATTTCTTACTTTATGAAGCCAACTCCACAATATGAAGACAGTTGTTTGGTAGTGAAAATAACCCTATGTGTCGTAATCGCATTGCGGAATTCCTGGACTTCCGACTTTTTGAAATCAAAGCTTATTTTGTGCTTCCCTTTCATCCAAATTTCATCCATGTTTTCAAAAGCCTTTTTGTTGTATGAGTGAAGCCCGGTGTTCCATCGTCGCATAGAACTTTACGCTCAGCTCACGTCATTCTGTCAGTGGCCTTATGTTCAGAATAGCCAACGATTCTGTTAACTGTCAATTGAGCATTGTTGGTAAAGATCTATTGCACCTTGCTGGTGGCCAAGAATCGGATCATCGAAACGGAAAACAATTGGTACGGCGGCCAAGTAATTGGAGCACCGCAGTGAGTACTTTGCATGCATTTTACTCACATTAATGAAAGTTCCATAGAGAAAACATATTTTTGTTGAACTCTAAGCAAGTTAGCAAGTAAATTCTTCAAAGGATGTTATATGGTGCACTCAACAGAAAGGTAGGAATGTCGAAAAAAATGGGTAAACCATGCCTTAGGTGCCAAAGTCGGGTACATTTACCCTACTATATTTTTGCGCGGGTATGAAAATTTAATCAGGTTTTCGTACACCGCAATGGGGAATAGAATCGAATTTTAAAGTTTTTAGAATAGTGCCCAAGAAAGTGATTGATAAACGGAAGTTAAATAAATAGGATATCTGGCGGAAAGTGTGGAATCGAGCGTCGGAGATTGTTGTGTAGTTAGTGATGGGTTGGGTTGATCAAGTCTGGGCCTGAGTTTGTTGAGTGAAGTGATTGTGGGTGGGGCTGACACATGCTCCTTAGTATGGGATGAAAAATCGAAATTAAAGCTCTATATTCTCTGATCAAAAGCAGTGCGTAAGCCAATGTAATATGCTTTGAAAGTCGAAAAAAGGCATGCAAATTCTTATCCAAACTCACAGTGCGAAGTGGTAATTTTGGTTTGAAGTTAATAGTTTGAAGGGTTTCAAAATGATACAGTATTCCGGAGGAGGTTTTTGCTAAAAAAGGTTATAAATCGTACAAAAGAAATTATTGAGAATTTCAGAGGAAGCAATGCAAAATTTGGCAAGGAATTTATTATTTACGTACAATGTTGCTTTTCCTGCTGGAAAGCATTGCGCAACCGACATGCGATGATAAGTCGCTGATTCTGATCATCGAAAAGAAAAGTGCAAGGTGTAGTGTAGAGAAGTTCTATTTAATGATCTTTGATGGTGTCTTAGAAAAATATAAGCGAAAAAAAGTGGTTCTAGATTCAAGAACAAATTTAATGCCGATCAAAGTGCACTGTAGTGACTCTGGCTAGCCATCTGAGTGGAGCTTTCCTCGGTGGTTTTGTGTGTCCCTCAGTTGTTAATTAGCGGCTTGCTGAATTTTTGTTTCGAGCGTCACGAAACCCCAAGTTGAAGAAAATAGTTAAGAAAAGCTGCGACATGAGGTCACTTAAAAAAATTTCAGCGAATAATAATAACACGCTGCCGTACGCAATGTATCAAATGGCAAATCCAGATTTTGGATGTGTACTATGGAAGAATGCGCACGGATAGCGCATCAAGTTGGAGCTGTTGCCCATGCGTACGGGAAACGTAGGAATCTATTCCTTATACTTGGTGAGATTGTTCTTTTTTTGGTTTCATTTTACATATTTTGTTTCTATTAAATGAATAGGAACGTTCAGTCTGGTGCCAACTGGCCAGGTATATACACGGATGCCGGAATACCTGTAGTAAATGTTTAACATTCAAGATGTTTTACATTTTGAACCGGTTCTGTACCTGATTGAATAGTTCTCCCAAATATATACGCACAATGACACGTTATACATTCACCTCAGAACAGATCACACGAAGCCATGGTGCCGGGTATGGAGTTAGAGTTTTTCTGTATAATGCGTATGAATCCATACTTTGGTCAAACTGCGGTGAATCCGTGCACCCATGGTGGATTATCAACATACAACATACATACTATTCTTCGTATTCAAATACTTTATGATGCCAAATTTTGCATTCATTTGCACGATTTATTCTCAAGTTATGCAAAAAATTTGTATGGAAGCCCTTTTTTCCCCCTTTTTATCTTTCCGCTGAGAAAAGGTGGGGCTTTAATTTATTATAAAAACATTTCTCGTTTCCAAATACCCTCACATGCCAAATATGGTTCAATTTTCTTGATCAGCTCTCCAATTATAATGAAAATTGAAAGGAAGATCTCTCCCCTCCTTTTCATCCACTGCTTTGTAGTTCTCGAGTTATGCAGTAAAAATTGTATGAAACTACCCTTCCTCTTTCCTTACTCCCCGCTGGAAGAAGGAAGGAGTCTCAACAATCATTACAACATGTCACGTTCCCAAATACCCGCCCATGCCAAATTTGGTTCCATTAGCTTAATTAGTTTTTGAGTTATGTAAAAAATAATAAAAGAGGCCCCTCCCCCCTTCATATCTCCCTACTGGAAAGAGGGAGGGTTCTCAAATAATCATTGAAATATTTTTCGTATCCAAAAACCTTCCCGTGCCAAATTTGGTTCCAATACCTTGATTAGTTTCGAGTTATATGAAAAATTGTGAGGTAGCCCCCTTCTCCCCTTCCTATCACCCCACTGAGAGGAGGGAGGGGTACCTAATATTCATAGAAATATTCCTCGTTCCCAAATACCACCCCCTGCCAAATATGATACCATTTGCTTGATGGGTTCTCGAGTAATGCAAAAAATTGTCTTTTGTTTGGGAGGCCCCTCCCCCTCTTCATGAGAGAGGGAGGGGTCTCAAACCATAATAGGAACCTTCCCCTGCCTCCAATATCCCCACCTGCCAAGTTTCACGCAAATCGGTTCAGTAGTTTCCGAGTCTATAGGGAACAGACAAACAGACAGACAGACAGACAGACAGAAACTCATTTTTATATATATACTAGCCGACCCGTTGTGCTTTGCTACACCTTCCGGAAATAAATGTAATTTGTAAAAATTTATTAAAATTTAGATTTTAGAGAGCATTGTTTTAAATCAAACCTCATCATACTTCAGAACCAACAACTTTGAAATGAGAGCTGCAGCTGCAGTTCTGAATAGCAATTCAAAGATGGTATATATTATTTACTGATCTCTAAACTCGTTTTTCGAGATCTGAAATTTGTACTCTGTACCCAAAAAAACCTTTTTAAATATGGTCCCTTCTTTGAAAAGCTCTTTATCTTAAATATACATGGGAGCTCTCCCATCTTTTTCAATTTTGTCCCCCACTGCTTGAAGAAGGTAGGCAAATTTAACCGGCTCGATACCCAAACAGCACTTATCATGATGAAAAATATATTAAATTAGTTCTGTATTAAATACAGTGCAAATTTCTTTTTTTTAAATAAATCTTTGAAAGTCAAATATTCCAAAATGTAGGCAAAAACAAATGTCTAAGTTTACATTTGTCCCGTATATTGGGGCAAGTGTCAATGCAAAGCTTATTTACAGATGCGTCAGAGTAATGGCTTTAAAATGGATTTAATACGAATTCCTGATTTTTGTTCTATCAAGTTTCACTGATATATCTGCAGTATTCCTGCAATATAAATTCATGTTTGTTACTCCACTTTTCACGAATGCTGTTCAAAGGGAATGACCTTCATTTACAAAGACATTCAAGAATTTTCTATATCCGCTGCAGTTTCAACATTCGGAATACCCCTTCTGGTCTTTCCAACATATTGAATCATTTTGAAGATGAATTTCTTAAAAGTTCGACGTTTGCCCTTGCCCAACCATGAAAGTTGACAGAAAGGAATATTGATTTTAACACTTTAAGGGTAAACTAAAAATTTCTCTTTAAAATTTTGCGTCCAGTTGAATATCAGTTCTAAAGTCTCGCTTATCAAAAACGAAGCGGATCAAAAGTCTCTTTTATGCAGTCATGTAACACAAAAACACTTTTCATGTTAAGTACGTACTTGAATTGGTATGTAAGCAAAAAGTACGATGGTTTTTCAGAATTATTTAAAATAAAAAGCTCCCATTTTCATTTCTAAATTCGTTTCAGTTGTATGTATTTGGGCCGAAGTAACAATTTCTAGAAGAAAACCTAATTTTTAATTTTTTCTAACAGAAAAAGTTGAACGTTTGAACATGTTCTAATGTTCGTTGAATAAAAAGTCGAATGCTACCTACATTAACACGAACAAAATATGGAAGTATTTTTGCAAATCTTTCAACTGGTTTTGATTCGATTGATAAAATACCAATCTGTGTCACATCTAGGCGTCATTTATTACCACGTGCTGTGTACAAATCAAATAAGCAAGAAAAAAACACATCTAGGTTGCATATCGCCCCACGTGTTTGAGAAACAGGCGCCTTATTGTTAAATTTTCCAGCAATCAATGAACAGTGTGCTTTGGTTACTATCCTCTTGCGTCGACGTTTGCTCGCCCATGGAGACGAAAAACAAACCCCAGGTTGAGAAATACGCGCCAAAATATTTCTACTAATCAGTATGCTATGCCTGGGTTACTTTCCTTTTGCGACGCCTCGACCATAGAGACGAAAAACAAACCGCCCAAAGGAAAAAAAAATCTCAAGAAAATGGATGTCATGACTTTAATTTGTTTCGAAAAACTACAAATTTTGTATGGAAGCCTCTCCTTCCTTAAGTCGGATGGAGTTTTGACTAATACAGAAACCATCCCCGGCCTCAAAAACCCTCAGATGCCAGTTTTGACGATGATCGGTTCAGTAGTTTCCGAGTCTATAGGGAACAGACAGACAGACAAACATTCATTTTTATATATATAGATAGACTAGCTGACCCGGTGTGCTTTGCTACACCTTTCATAATCAAATAATATTTTCAAAAATTATTCAAATTTTTATTGTTTTATTAAATCAAATTATAACATAATTCATAAGCAACCGCTATAAAACGAATTGCAACACAAAGATAACTTAAACTAACATTCTGAATCTTGCTCTATAAGTTTGTGTTAAAGATCTGATAATTTTAATCTGTCTGGAGGGTCTCAAATTAATCGTACGCAAACAACAATCGTACGCTTAACTGATAAAAGAGCCCCCCTTGTCTTTCCCTTCACCCCCTGCTGAATGGAGGTCTTGATCTTTTATAATCATACCCATTTTTTTCGTTCCCAAAATTCCTCTTATATCAAATATAGTTTATTATGTTCGTCAAGTTATGTCGTGAGACGGTATACTATGTAAATAATCAAATATAGTTCCATTGATTAATAAATTTTTAAGCTTTACAACAAAATTTATAAGGAGCGTCTTCCTTTCTGCCCCTCACTAAACTGTAAAGCTTAAGGGTCTATAACAATCGTAGAAACATATCTCGAAAACAAGTAGCTTTCCATGCCATATTTGTTTCCATTTGTTGGCTTCGTTAGCATAAATTGAGACCTCCCTTCTTCCATGTATCTACTCACTGAAAGGAGGATGGTGTGTCAGATAATCATAGAATCATACCAAAATGATTTTCCATGTTAAGTTTTGTCCATTTCTCGGGTATTGTAAAAAAAAGTAAAATGTAAGCTTTCCTCTTCCATTCCTATATATCCAATTCTATCATCCTTCTGCAAGAAAGGTATTGTTTCGCATAGAAAAAGTATTTTCGTACTCAAGTACTTTTTGATGCCAAATTTGGTTTCATTTGCACGTTCAATTCTCGAGTAATGCAAAAACATTGTATGGAAGCCCCCCTTTCCCTCTTAATATCTTTCCGCTGAAAAAAGGTGGGGCTTCAATTTATGATTGAAACATTTCTCGAATCCAAGTTCCCTCATATGCCAAATATGGTTCAATTTGCTCGATCAACTCTCCAGTTATACTGAAAATTGTAAGGGAGACCTTTCCTCCCCCTTTTCATCCACCTCTTTGAAAGAGTGAGGGATACCAAATATTCATAGAAGCATTTCTCGTACCCAAATATCGTTCCATGCCAAATTTGGTTCCATTTGCTGTTGTAGTTTTTGAGTTATGATGTAAAAATTGTATTAAACTCCCCTCCCTCTTTCCTTTCTCCCCACTGGAAGAAGGAAGGGTTCTCAAACAATCATTAGAACATGTCACGTTCTTAAATACCCGCCCAAGCCAAATTTGGTTCCGTTTGCTTAATTAGTTTTTGAGTTGTGTAAAAAATTATAAAAGAGGCCTCGCCCTTTATTTCTCCCTACTGGAAAGAGGGATGGGACTCAAATAATCATAGAAATATTTTTTGTATCCAAATACCCTCCCATGTCAAATTGGGTTCCATTTGCTTTATTAGTTTTTGAGTTATGTAAAAAAATATGAAAGAGGCCCCCTCCCTGTTTCTACAAAAAAGAGGGAGGGGTCTCAAATAATCATTGAAATATTTTTCGTATCCCAATACCTTCCCGTGCCAAATTTGGTTCCAATATCTTGATTAGTTTTCGAGTTATATGATAAATTGTAAGGTAGCCCCCCTCCCCCCTTCCTATCAGCTCACTGAGAGGAGGGAGGGGTACCTAATATTCATAGAAATATTCCTCTTTCCCAAATATCACCCCATGCCAAATTGGATACCATTGGCTTGATTAGTTTTCGAGTTATGCAAAAAATTGTCTTTCGTTTGGGAGACCCCTCCCCCCCTTCATGAGAGAGGGAGGGGTCTCAAACCATAATAGGAACCTTCCCCTGCCTCCAATACCCCCACCTGCCAAGTTAAACGCAAATCGGTTCAGTAGTTTCCGAGTCTTTAGGGAACAGACAGACAGACAGACAGACAGACAGACAGACAGACAGACAGACAGACAGACAGAAATTCATTTTTATATATATAAATTTTCTAGTCATCAGTAAATTTTTTTTAAAGTTTTGACTTAATCTGATTTGAAATCAATGAAAAACTACTCATACAGAGATAAGATTGATAAATTTACAAAAGAAAAAACCGATTCCTAAAAGGGATTTATACGACGCGATGGCGAAACGCCGAAACCATCAAAGACAATGATCGATTCGAGTTTCCTCATCATGCTGTTTCAGAAACCACGTGGATTTCCAATAGATGATTTTAGATCCAAGATTGAAAATCAAGCAGCCGATGACCGTTTTCAAATTTTGATCACGATTTGGTCATGTTTTTTTAAATAAAATTATGCTCTTTTAGATTTAAATCAGCTCACTAATCATGGGGGAAAATCCGCTCACCAGGCATGAATTTTTTTGGTAGTGATTTCGATTTATTTTGCTAGCGAATTGCTAGATGGTGAACATGATGAAGTTTTCGAAGTGATCAAAAAAGGTTGCGAAATCTCATGAGATTGAGATTTTTTTGAGTGAGATTTTCCCTTTTTGAATCTCAGTGTGATGTTAGGTAACCTCATCGTAAGCATCAGAAACGGTTCTTGTCTTGAATGTCGACGCCTTCTCAGCCTGAGAGTCACAAGCAGAAAAACTACTTTTTTGAGGGCAGAGCCATGGAATAATATTTGAGCAAACTCTTGAACAATGAAACAAGTTTTCCAGTTCAGAAAAAGCTGAACATACCACAACTTTTTAAAACACTATCAGTTATACCTGATGAATGTTAAAGGCCAGTTATACATTTTTAAAATATTTTTAAAGAGAACATACTGTTAAAAGTTCAGTTTAAGAACTTGTTTATTTTATTTCTGTTTTAAGCAAGGTAGCAAAATCTCATTAGATTGAGATTTTTTAATCTCGGTGTGAAACGTTAACGTTGATTGTGAATGAATGTTTTCATTTTAAAAACATCTCTCTGAAGAATGTGTTATCATGACTTGTGCGAATTTGATTATAACATTTCTGTCTAAGGTTAATGAAAAGATATTTATGACCACGCTTAGCGCTGAAATATGTAGATAAATCTAGCTCGTCTTCAGACGATTATAGACACGCAATAATGAAATTGTATTTCCCACAGAAATATACATTTAAATCTGTTAAAAACGTAGATGCAAAGTTTTTGCAATCATGAACAAAGAATCGTAAACATTGAAATGCCCGAGCTAAAAAAAACCCAATGACTTAATGTGCTTGCCAGAAAAAAAAACCTAAAATCTACTGGACATTACGAGAAACTAGAAACAAAATTATCAAGATCTGAATAGTTACATATTTGATTATTATAAATATTAACACATTTAGCACCGCAAAAACAACTTAGCTGGGAAACACCAAAATTCAGCATTAAAATTTTCAAGAACCTCTGAGCCTAATTTTACAAATTTAGTATCTTTGAATTACCGAAAGTTTTAAGCTATGCTTTGTTTCTACTTGTAGTGGCAACCTAAAAAATGAAGTTGAAATTCTTTGATAGCTATTTAGAGTTTCAATATAAATGAAGAAAATAGATTCATAATCTTCCATACAAATAATTGAGTTAGGAAACAGATTTATAGCATTTCAAAAAAAAAAAAAAGATTATAACCAACGAAAAAACCATTCCAATGAAAAAGCATGGCATCCCAGCTTATGCAACCGGCTGGAATCGACAACATGTGAAAAGCATTTATCAACCAAATAAAATGTAATAAAAAAATTTCAAAATTTTCCCTTTGAAATGAACGCGGTGGTTTGTAGCTTCTATCCTAACGGCTAAACTTTCTTATTTCAATTCAAAAATGACATTTAAATGATTTTTATGCATTTTAAAGAATTATTTTCCAAGACAACGAACCCCGGTTTGCGTCAGCTCACAAATCTTTTTCAAATATTATCTCGACTCGCGTGATGTTTGAAATTCCCGGTGAGAAATTTCTGAAGTAGAAAACATGATCGTTGCACCAAAAAGTAGGATATGATTCATACCAGCCTATTCAATGTCCGATAAATTCACTTATTCTATTAAAAGCGCTTCTAGAAGATTATAGAATTCTAAATAGAAAAAAGAATATGACAGAAATAATAATGTGCCATTGAATATTAAGACAGATCAAATATTTTTGTATTTGTAATTTGATCATCAAAATGTGTTGATTCCGCCCTTTCGAAAAATTTTAGGCAATCGTTTCGGGATGCAACAGAGATGAAGAGATTGTGGAACAAAATGGCCGCTGAGGTCAACGAATAGGGTGTCCAAACTATGATGAGTGGTACTCGACGAAAAGTTCGAAAATTCATCAAAACAACATTGGAATATTTTTTTTCTATTTTTCCTTTAAAGTGCAATAAAAACCCTACATTTTAAGTACAAAACATTTTAATATCGTTAACATAGCTCCGAGATAGACCCGTTTTAATGCTTCCAGATTTATCGTGACCCATGCTTTAGCATTTGACATTCTATACAACTTTCTGAAGATTGTTTCTTCCAACTTGTTCGTCTGTTCTCTGCGATAACTAAAAAAAAGCTTAGAATAAAACCTGATAGTTTTGAAGATAGCGAATTGAACATATTTCCATCAATTCACTCGGTACTCATTTTTGGTCGATAAATTCACTCCAACCACTTATCGTCACTGGAGTTCAAAGAGTTCAACATCCGCAAAAGGGGGGAACATTCAAATTCAAGAAAAGAACTCCCCACCGGGAGAGCTTCCAAAAAGCGGGTCATTACTCACAGCAGGACATTGGTCATCGTGCCATAATTCATCCGATCCCGGTACATTTCTCACAGCCTCGTACTGGGATTACCTCATGGAAGGAAGCAAAACCAAGAGAGAAAAAAAAACCTCACTTGTTAGCAAGAGTCCCGAATAAAGAAGCGGTTGATATACATCACCCTTTGATTCCGGGAGCTTCCAGCGGCTTCTGTTTTGGATTTGATTGGAATCGGGGACAGTCTAAAGAAGCCTTTAAGCGACTTAAAGAAATCGGCAAGTCACCGATTAAAAAAAATCTTGAATCAATGAGTCTTTCAGCGAGTGAAGACTTCAGGGAAGTATTCGAGAACATGAATTTGAATTGCTCACATTTTTCAATTGGGGAATTTTTTCCCCATTATATCTAATACCTGTTTAGGTTGAACACGATCCTGAATCTTCTCACCGACCCAGGGTCAGACCTTTGCCAAGGCGAATGATCAAGCAATGTGTAAGCCGAGATCAGATGGAATTACAACTGGCCAAGAAAACATGCGCACACGGCACGAAATTAAGAAGTGCAATAAATTAACACATAATCGGTATAAATCTAGTGAGAATACCGAGGGATACGAGAGGAAAATTAAAGACCCTGGAACTGAATTGCTTCGACTGAGAGTGGGGAAGAAGTCCCCGGGAAAAAAGTGAGTGTGTTACAAGTAAAGGACGGAAAACAAACAATTGGAAGATCATGAGCGCCGTAAAACCATTTTCAAGACCTTTTTTTTATGAAAATACGGTAGCTCTTCTAAAAGGTTTATTTGTTTTAATCTGCCTAGCTCAATCAATTCAATAGATTTTCTCCATAACATTACAAGATCAGACTCCAGAACCCAAAATAGAAGATAGCACATAGGGTACTGAAGATTCGAAGATAGCGTCTTGTCTTGATTTTGGTCAAGATTTCCGTTTACAGTTCTACAGTTTCTGCTGTAGAAATGCTCCAAGAGCTGCTACACCTTTCTCTTTCTAAATATTCATCTAAATTGCAATCACGGGAGTCTCTTAGCCTAAGCCTAAGAGTCTTAGGATCTCTCTCCAATCTCATCGCAGCGTATGCCCAATCTATCTTTTATTACGCTCCCGAATCTTGATTTTTTTTTTGCTTTATGATGACAGATATTTAAAACCAATTCTTAAAACATACTTAGGCAACTCCGTCAACTAATTGTTACAGAGCTTTATTCCTGATTGTTTAAAGTTATGGCTATGCAGTCCCCCTAAGCGGCACGCTTCTGGCTTTTCCATCCAATCACTTCGACACCTGAGAAGAGAGCGATGACTTGGCTCGAAGTGCATACAATACGCAAGCAAAGCGCTAGCAAAAATCGTTAAAACTTCATTAAGTGTGAGAAATGGTTGTGATGTTTGGCAACGATCGGACCCAATCCGGTGGTGGAAGTTGAGTGAAGGGATTTGGTGTTTTTTTTCTGAAAACAAGGGAACGCTTAAAGCATCACCCAGTTCGGGATTAATGCATCTGGGATGAACACGAGATCCCTGTCTCAGTTTGTAAGCCTCTCATGGAAAATGAAAAGAGCAAACACAAAACGATCGTACGTCCTTTCGATTTTACATGGTTGTTCGATTAAAGTGGACTTGCAATTTTGCTACAAAGTTTCCCTAAAGGTGGATCCTTTCTACGTCATCAGCTCAACAAACAAATTGTAAGTATAAATGCAAAACTACTTCAAATTCTTGAAAACACATTCCACTTGATTATGACTTGACTAGAGTAATCAATCCTCCTTGACTCAGTCAATCCTCCGTTTCTGGATGTTTAAAAAGAACGCAGTGAACTTTGGTCTGTATATTTCAGTTGTTTCAGAGATATACACACTTTTGTACAATCTGAAAAAGTTTTATAGAATATTCTATATGAGCCTGTATGTTCCAAAGAGGAGGCAATATACGGACCACATTTTGCTCACCTTGAAAATATAAAACTTTGTTTTGCGTTTTCAACAATTTGATAGCAACTTTGCTTTGCACAAAATCTTAGGATTGTACAACTTACAACTTTCTATTACCTTTCTTACAATTTGATTACAATTTCCTTTTGCAGGTAGCCTAGGTTTGTACAACTTTCTTCACCATTTAATACAATTTATTGTTACCGTATCCCAAAGCAATTATATTTATCCCTTATGACGATTTTTCTATAAATCTCGCCGTTAACATAAATACAATATAATTTAATGTTTACTGCGAATAAAATTGAACCATATACAACTTTATGTGTCTTTGATTAAATTTATGAACCTTGTTAAAAAAATACTGAATGCCAGTTTCCAAATACTGCGTATGCATATTGTCATCTTGTGACCGTCCTTAACTTTAACTCTTGGTTTAATAATGCATATGTTGTTGATCAATCTTCCCTCAGTCCCGAACTCACAACGTTCCGATCCCTGTCCTTCGATACTTCCTCGGCGCCATTTCATGTTGATACAAACCAGCAAATTTGTTCATGTACAGTTGAGTTCCGTTTAAAAACCAGTTGATCTTATAAAATACCACTGACTGCATTATTTCGGACTCCAAATCTATTTATAGATGCCGTTTTTTTATGTACAACTTTAACCTATCTCACAGACGATTCTATTACAATCAATTATAGTATTCATGGAAATAAAATGTCATCATAGATCGCAAGCATGATAGATTGCTTAATTGTACACTGCCCTTCTAAGCAAGATTGTCCCATGTGGAAAAACGAGCTAGCGAGAAAAACGCGATTGAAATTTTAATCTGTTTTTCGGATTTTCGTTAAATTTATGGCTCTTCCGCACCTTTCATGCATATTGTTTTTGTAGTTGGTCAATTTACATTGGAATCTATACTTACTTTTTGATTTTTTTTCCTCAAAGCAGAGGATAATCGTCAAAAACGCTTCGTGTGACACTTCTGCGTAGAATATGAGCGTGTGTTTTTTGTTTCTATGGAAAAACTGTCACACGAGCTCTTTTTTCTTCTTTGTTATTGTGCGGAAACGGGAAGGATTTAAAAGTGTTCCGGAAAAAAAATTATAATTGAGCGTTCAAAACTATAGATAAGATGAGTGCATTATTGTTGCTGAAGGTTTACGGTTAGGAGTTAAGTTTAGAAAATAGTGAAAGACAGTAATAACGATTTCCTCTGATTCAATGACACCGAAATCAGAATTGGATCAGAACGGTTCTTAAAATGTTTTTCTAAGCTTAAGGATGATCCGAATGAATCCGATTCAAGTTTTTTTTTAAACTTTATTTTAGAACCATGGAAGAAATAGGTAATCAAGGAAGATACTACGCATGAGCGCAATATAGCGCATCGATTAATTGTTTTCCTGTGGATGCCGGAAGCATTGCCATAATCATGTTAGCTGGGATGATCGAGCTCATTTGAATAACACATTCTGGAGCTTCGATAACGTAGGCCAAAAAATACTATAAGTATCCGTAAATATGCTTATTATGAGGAACCAAAAACAAGACAAAATGATGGATCTGAACCGGAAGTGGAAAAAAAGCTTTCACTGAAGTGACCCCCTCTCCCATGTCCATCCCTGTCACCTCTATTCACAAAAAAAATACATTTAACGTTCAACATTACAGTACAATGTGTCACTAAAGCGATTTTTGAGGAATTCTGTTACAGTCGAGTGGTTTTTGAAAAGATTTTCTCAGTGGGACATTCTTGCGTAGAAACGTCAACATAGAGACAACCACCTAGATGAAAATTTCGTAGATGTTCAGAACAAAGTTTACTTTTTTGTGTTTGTATTCAAAAGATAACCATAATAAGTAGTTTCCAGCAAAAAAGTGAAAATGACCCAAAAGTCACATGGGACATTCTTGCGTAGAACGGCAGTACAGTGGGAATAAATATTGAGCTTTATACAACTCTACTGCGATTCAAAACAACTTTATTGATCTTTCTATACAATTAACAAAATGTTATCGTATATAATGAACTATACAAACCATAAACGATAAAGCATAACTTGGTTTTGCTGCAACATGATGTTTATACAATTCCAATCTTAACTGGATGTTTATACAATCTACAATGAACACTACTTTTCGATTTCTGGTTATCTGGAAACTTGTATCTATGATTATGGGAATGGTGGGCGTTGAAGTATT
This sequence comes from Uranotaenia lowii, assembly GCF_029784155.1. NCBI lineage: Eukaryota > Metazoa > Arthropoda > Insecta > Diptera > Culicidae > Uranotaenia > Uranotaenia lowii. The sequence continues at coordinate 149,640,928 of NC_073691.1, read as the reverse complement.
CTCAGACTCAGACTCAGACCTGATTCCCTTGCGCTCGTTCACAATGTGAGTTCCAGTATTTCGATTCCGATCCATCAAATTCCAATACATCAGGAAAACTTATATAAATTCTCATTGGCCAATTTCATGGCACCAAAATGGCTGACCCTCTATGTGAGCTTCAAAGAAACATCCCTAATCATGCAGCCTGCATCGACGTTTGTAGGATCAGAAGGAAAATAAACATCTATTTTCTAACGAGCTCAGGAAGAGCAGTAGGCAAAGACACGCAGCATGTAGGAAGCGATGGGATTGCAAAAGTGATGAGTTTGAGTTCAAACTTCAAACACTTTTTTTCCATACAATTCCAATACGATTTTTAGTTGATATTTTCTTTCTGGATGAGTTATAATTTTATTTAAATTAAAACAACAGTTGAAATGATTTCGAGACCTGAGACCTTTGATCGAAGAGATCTGTGACCTGAAAGCTGAAACCTGAAACTTGAAACTTGGTATTTGACAATGTATACATGAGACCCGAGAACTGAAAACATTTGACCTGAGACATGAACCCTGAGTACTGAGTCATGAGCGAGCTCTGAATCCTGAGCCAGCAGAAAAATGTATTGAACATAAGACATGAGATATGAGACAAATGGGAAGTGAGAAGCATGATACACAAAAATGAGACGTGAGAATACTTGGCACGTGAGACTTGAGAAGTTAGATTCGAGAAGTGAGTCATGAAAAATTAAAAGTAAGACGTGAGGAGTTAGACGTGATACCTGTGACGTAAGACGTGCGACGTGGGACATGAAAGGTGAGAAGTCAGACGATAGAAGCGAGATGTGAGAAATCATAAGAGAGTTTGGTTCCATGCCTTACTCTGCACGTCTCATGTCTCACGTCTCATGTTTCATGTCTCATGTCTCATGTCTCAAATCTCATTTCTCAAGGTCAGTTGTTAGGTCTTAGGTCTGAGGTGTACTGCCTTGTGTCTCACAGGGAAAGCTTTCCCCAACTAAAAAATAATGTTTTGGACCCATTCTAGCGTGACGTTAAAACATTTGCAAAACATGTTTTTGGTAAATTGTTTGTAAATGGTTTGTAAATTTTACGGTTTATTGAGCATATTGGAAAATATAAACATCTTATAATCCTACAAATCTCAAAACTTAAAGTGTGACGATTGAGAATCGGAAGTATTTTTATTGAACAAACCGTTATAAAAATATAAACAACAAAAGTCTTGACGTCGCAACGCGCCTCTTTTCATAAAAATCTTACAAGTTGCTAGCTGAAATTGATCCAAGGCTTAACATAAAGTTCGATGCTAAATTTGAGGGAGGGGGGGAGAGTACCACGGAAAGAGGTTGTTAAATAGACTGAGTCAATTTGGGGTCATTTTTAAATTTCTCAAACCCTGGGGTCTAAAAAGCTTCGTTTTGGCCTAAAATTCATCCATGATTGTTTGCAGAATTTTTAAGTAACGTTAACATGAGCAAATTCGAACTTTTAGGTTTGTATGGATAAATTGAATATTATGTACTGGAAAATCAGTATCATTTTTGTTTCTTCTGTGGAACCGATCCTACTTATGGTTTTTGTGCCAATTTATAAATTTTCTAAAGGAAATTTTACGCTTAACAACTTTGTCGAAAATTGTAACTTTGTATCTTATTAGACAAAAAAGTTATATGCTGTTTAACAGGGGTTTGTCTTTTGGCATTGAATATTGATAAATTCAATTAACATCATTGCTGGAGCCAGCAGAAAATTTCCAATAAATAGTTTACAAATTGGTACAAAAACCATTAGCACAGGCTCAATTCGACAGGAGAAACATTCATGGATAATTTTGGACCAAGCTTTGTAGAACTAAGAGTTTGAGAGATTCTTAAATGACCCCAGTTCACTGTTCAATGATCTTGAAATTAGTATGGAATTATGAGAATTTTTTCAAAAGGAACATGAAAAAACCCAGTTTCGCACAATTTTCTTAAGTCTTTTGGACCGATTTTTTCCATTATAGTTTTTCACGAACCATTAATTATGACAAATATTTCATCCTAAGGTCCATTTCAACTAGGGTTATGAATGAAAAGATATTGAGTATTTAAAATAAGCTTCTGAAGGATCGATTAACAAAAAAAACATGATTTGTCATCAATGGACGCTCAAAACCCCTTAAAGCCCAATAACTGTTTTATCATAACTCTAATCGAAATCCGATCTTCAGATGAAATATTTTCAAGCTTCAAGAAACTCAAATTAAAAAGCGGTTAAAAATGACCAAAAGACCTCCAATTTTCGACCATATGTGACATTTAAATGAACCACGAATTCAAAAACAGTAGAATTTTCGTGACTTCACAACATTGTGAAAATAGATACTTACATCTCCGATTCTAGAGCGTAAATTAGAAGTGATAATTCAATATCATTTGTTTTGCTCAAAGATGACTTTTCTATATCATTTCGCTATAACTTTTGATAACCTAATTATTTTTTTTTACATGATTATGTTTCAAATCTAAAATAATAGTTAAAATAAATTTTTTTACTTGTTTAAACTTTCTTATTTCAACGATTACCCTCTCCTTTCTAAAAAAAAAGGTAGTTTACTGAATATCTTTTGATAGAAAATGATGCTTGAGAAATAGACTTTCTGATGGTGTGTAATTTTTTTTTTTTTTTTGAATAGTGAAAAATAAAAATCGGTTCTCCAGTTGAGCGGTGCTTAGAATGGGTCTATGAATAATATCGTGTTGATTGCGAAAAACCAAGTTATGTAGAACGTGTACAATGGCCTGCAAAAAATCGTAAAAACACGGTGTTCATTGTGAACAAATTATACTTATTTTCAACTATAGACTGTTCCAGAATTTTTTAGTACACTTTCAAAATAATAATATAAAAGAATTGTTTTATTTAATTTTGTTCATTATAGCTGGCACACTGTATCATTATTTGTGTCCTACTCAACACTGTACTTTTATTTGGTGAAAATCTTTAATATGAAGCCATACTTTGCACTTTTCCTCAAACATGACTCATAAACTTCTGCAAGGTTGCATTATCCACCATTTTCGCCACTTTTGGCCAATCCTTTTTAAATTTTCCGATGTTATTAGCTGGTTTTATGTATTTTCGTAATTTTGCTTTGGTCAAAGCTCAAAAAGTCGCGATTGTCCGTGCCTCAGGATTCATGATTTTTGGCACAAAACAGACTTTTTGGCTTTTGTACCACCATAGTGTGTCTTTGGCGTAATGACATGATGTCAAATCGGGCCAAAATAGGACAGGTCCATAATGCTACTTGATAATCGGCAATAAATGCTGCTATAGGCATTCCTAGATATAGTTCTGGGTGTTCATTGATTCCAATGGGACGTACGGGCTAGATATTTTGCCGCACTTGCAACACCATCACCTTTTTGCCAAATTTTTCGGTAAAAATTGCCTTCTCCGTTTCGTAAATATCCTTGTCCTTGCGTACAGTGAAGCAAGGTTGTCGAATTCACAAAAAATCTGTAAGTTCACTGAATTTTAAGCTAATTTTTGATCACAGAATCGGTGTCACAGAACACGCAGAATTTGGAATTATTCACAGAATATTTGAATGTGGAATAGATTTCCAAAATCATAATTTATTTTGAAAATATAAAATTCAGTTTTCTTACTTTGAATTAGAAAAGTATGATAAGATTGGTAATGTCAATTGATTTTTCCCTACTAAAATGTTTTAAACACCTAATTTACCATGAGTTTTCAATGAAATTAAAGGAAATAGCATCAAAGAAACCCATCCCAGGATTTTTGGGTGAGGTCACAGAAAGTCAAAAATTTTTTCTCAAAAACACAGAATTTTTTTCGGCAACCTTGTAGTGAAGTAGCGTAGCCCAGGAAGCGTATTATAGTCCAATTTCACATATCTACGTTTCATCGTCCATGATAATGCACCCGAACTTTAACAAAATATCGAAGCATACAGTTTCCAAGCTCTTAGTTTGACAGAAGTGGCTTGATTTGGGTTTCTAGGCATCCCTGACCATTTTGTCGATAGCAGGACTTACAGGACCAGATTTTCAACCACTTCTCGGTACATCTTCAAATGTACAATGTTCACCATATTTTTTAATAGCTGTCCGTACCGCTTCGACACTCAAATTCTTTTCTTTGTCCAATTTTCTCTATGAGATTCCACTGACAGTAGTCCACTTTTGCACGATACTGCTTCTCTTCTCCGGACGAAGACCACGCATTTTGAAATATAATCACGAACTAAATGTTTTTTAATGTTATCACGTACAGAAATGTTATCACGTACAAAAGGACGCAGCCAGTAGAATTCGAAAAAAGATCCAAATCAAAATTACCGTTAACATTAGGTGTGCTTATGATTTCAGGAACAGTTTATACTAAAATACTCCTTCAAATTTACTGATCCAGTATAAAAAAAAAAGAGTTCGGGCTAGTTACTGAAATTATAAGGGGTCTTTACTTGAGAGCTGTACCCTCAAAACACTCCAGAGATTTTGAGTTCCTTTCAGATTCCTGAGTTGAGCCAAGGTTTCAACTTAACAGGCGTGCATTCATGCATTCGTGCATTCATGATTCTAGAGTTCTAGAGTCTAGGATTCTAGAAATCATAATGAGATTCAAAATGTTCTCGCAATGCACAGTGGTCTAGATCAGCGGTCGGCAACCTTTTGAGTCAGAAGAGCCAAAAATTGCAAATAAAGAAAATTTCCAAGTTTGGAAGAGCCGCACTTCAGTTTATTTTTACTACAAATAATGGTGATCGCTAAGATACATTGCATCCTGATAAGAACTCAGTTTCATTATCCTATTAACATCGCCACAGATTTTTGTTGTTTTATTGGCAAACGGAAACGATTTTGTTTCTTCTGAATCAGTACATTTTCTAAACGAGTACAGCTTAGAAACGTTAAATTATGGAGATTTGCCATTGTAACCTGATAAACTTTATCATTTCAAACTTTTGTGCAATTCTTTCCAAACACCTATTCCCATATAAAAAAATACTTTCGATGTGTTCTGTTGAAATATTAAAAAGGTGCATTGAAAATTTTATATCATAAAAATGCATACTACAAGAGGTAAACAAATTGAAAAATTGAACTAAACGAGGGTTTGGCAATTTATTTTTTTTCTTCAAATTCTACAAATACGCCTTAATTTTTTTTCGTTTGAACATCCTTTAAAAGCCATTGAGGTTTATTTGTTCGTTATGGGCATAAAATTATCATTACAAGTAGATAAATATTTTCGAGCCTTAGAATAAATAAACCAACAAATTTTAATTCATGAATGCTCATTTAACGGATTGAAAAAAGTCAAAATTTGTCAAAACTTAACGATCGGTCGCAAGATGTAGTCAGATAATACGGTTATAAAATTTCTTTTAATTTCTTTTTTACAAGCATTCTGATTCAGCTTTCTAGTTCTCATTTCGATTTCTGGTAAAATAAAAAAAAGGTTTCAAAAATTTTATTTTTCGATAGCAAAAATTCAAGTTTAAATCATCAATGCTGTTCAAAATCGTGAACCTTTTCAAGTTGTTTCTTTTCCATACTAATGAAATCTTAAAAATAATGGCTAAACCTCTGAGTCTCAAAAATATCGTGTTCTATAAATACTAATCACAAATTCATATTTTTAATTTGGCCGAAAATTTTAACCGATTATAATGATATAAGATTCGTTGTGTGATAAATTTATTTTAATATTTCAATATTCCAAAATAAAACAATTTCAAGTATTTGAAACAGTCAAAAAAATTTTTTTTAAATACTTTGATTTTTTAACAGATTTGCTGTTTTTCAGTATCTCTTGGATTTTTTGAATCATCACAAATGGATCAAGAAATATGCTGAGGTCCAATGAAAGTTTTGTTAGCTATCTCGAATCTTCGTGTAAAATTTTAAATCTTACATAATAATACACATCTAAATTTGGCTTTGCTTCGTTGTATTTTATTTTCCAACGAACCGATTTTTTAAACTCAAATGTAAGTTTTTTGACGTTATTTTGATCTTCACTTCATAGAACAATCTCAAAATTCTAATGAAGACTCAGGAATCAAAATCAACTTTTGAACAGTCATGACGTTTTAAAAATAATTGCAGAAACATGATAAACGTATGATATGTTTGAATAAAGACGTTTTTACTAAAAAACTTGAGACTGAAAGCTGAGAATCAACCCAATAAGGAAACATAATAAAGGAATAAAGTTAAGAATCAAAAACACGATGTAAAAGTTGTAAGAAGAAATATTAAAGTTTATGGAAGAAAATACTTCTTTACCAAATAAAGTGGCTCTTTCGAATAAATACACAAACATATTTTTAACAATTGAAAATTTTGTTCACTTGAACTCATGTTCATTATTAGAACGAAGAACTTGAATTTTTGAAAATTTGTGAAATGCTTTCATGGATTTGAAAAGGAACATTGAGAGAGGGAATTCAATATTTGTAAAATTTAAAAACAAAATATTTTAAAAAAGAAATTTTAATGCACATAACAATTATTATCAGTTTTCAAAGCATTATTAAAATCATCATCTGATGTTCATATTTGATCAGAACGGTGGTAATCCAAATTTATTTTTAAAATATTCAATTCAAGAAAAACAAACTCAATTTCATAATCTCAACAGTGAGGACTTTATTTGGACTTTATTAAATCTGAACAACAGAGAAAAGAACGGAATACTTTCCATACCACCGAAAAAAAAATCTCCTGGCTTCCAAATGTTATATCAGACTTATATGAAGAACGTTAATTAATTTCTAAATCTCACCTTGGTTGCAAACTTACAAGAAGCTGTTAATTTGTTCTATAGTTGTTTTTTGATTTCTTTTTAAATCCAGGAAAATATTATCTGAACTGAAGGAAAATTTATGTAGCGTCCGTTTACTCTACAAAATTTCGAGGATTTTCAAAATTTTTACACATTGAGCTAAAGAGCCGCAGTTATACATCCAAAGAGCCGCATGCGGCTCGCGAGCCGCAGGTTGCCGACCTATGGTCTAGATCAAACATTTAGCGAGACAAAATTAATAACACATAATCCGTGCGTTTTAGACAAATCATTTGTTCTACAAAGTTACCTCATATAACAAGCGCTTTCTTTTTTAAAGGTGAATTATTAGGACGTGTTAATACCGTGGAAATTCGAGATACTAATTTCTTTCGGTGAAGAGATAGAGTATAGAAATGTTCTAAAAAGCTATAGATTGTATCTTTTGAAGAAACTTTGCTGAACATACTAAAGTCGTGAAATGGAACGGTATCGTTCTATGATGTTTTCAAGATTGAAAAAGTAGGGCATGTCTAAAAAACAGTTTTTTACTTATAACTTTTTTTATACAAGCTCTAGAAGTTTGGTGTGTTCTGAACACTTTCTCAACACAACAAAATACATGTTTTTCTTGAAAACTGTGCATGGCTATCTTGTTGTCTTTTGAAGCTAGGAGCATTATTGTGTAATTTTATCAATTTTTGAGCTGCTATATCTCGAATTGGGGCAATCAAAAAAATCTGCTTTTTGCTGCATCAACTAGGTTGTAACACAAATATTAGATACTGAAAAAACTGGAGATGCGTTTTTGGTTTAACTCGAGATTTTAAATTTTCAACATTTCTTATTTGTGCAGATAAAAGTCACAGAAAGCGCAGGCGTGCTATTAAGCATGTGATGTTTGGCGAGTATTAATTTAGAGATATATTCGATTTGGCGAAATGAAAGATCCATACAGTGTTTTTTAACTGTTAATTGCTAGTAGAAAATTACCCAAAATGTAAGGCGAAAAGTCAAATCACTGACAAAATCGCCAGACGCATCCTCGCAAGCGTCTGTACAACCCACGGTAGATCCGTAGACGCCAGAGGATGGTTTGGCGTTTCTTTGTCGGAGTGACTTAACCTAAGCTCAGTACATTGAAAACCGTCATATGACCTTTTTGAAAGGGAGCAATGACTATCCCTCTTCAACTACATTATGTAGACCAATTAAGCTTGTTTATAGAAAACACCCGTGTGTTAACTCTGGAAGAAGTTTGAAAATGGAGGATGAGATAAAATTATTACGTCCAACACGTTTTTTGTTCAAGAATTTATTTGTTAAAATCAGAAGCGAACTTCTCTTTATCATGGCTGATACAAAAATAATTAACGATATGACCGACACATGTTCTCAAAATTTTTACATATGTAAATCATCTGGAAAAAGGCTGAACAAACCACAACCAATCGACAAGAAAAATTCTAATAAATATTGTTAAGTTTTTTCCCCGTTACATGCGTACGTGTAATCCATGGAGTTGTTTTAAAAAGTTTCCTACATATTAGGAACGAATTATCCTTCTTTGCGTGTTCGTAAGTTACTTAATTCGATTTACGAAATGAAATAAGTTCTTGTTGTAATCTTTTTTTTTCAGTTAGAAGAAACCCAGTTAGAACGGAGAGAAAAGCTAAAATTCAGGGTCAAAGGAATTCAACTGCCTGAAGCTGCGCACAGTATATTTAAAAATATTTGGTTTTAACATTTTTAACATTATTTTTGTATGAAAATGAATTTGTTCATAGAAAAAGTAATTTAAGCTACAGTATATTAATAAAGGGAATGTTTGAGAATGGTAAAAAATAAAGCATAAATACTTTCATTCGACCGACTGAATGTGATTTCAATGAAAATTAAAGCACAAAATTTGTATACGTGCTTTTTTGTTTCAAAAAACCTAAAAATTAAAAATATTGAAAATTTTAAATCTCGAGTTAAACATCGAAAATATCTCCAGTTTTATTTTTCTGTAATTAATATTTGTGTTACAACCTAGTTGATGCAGCAAAAAGCAGATTTTTTCGTTTGCCCCAATTTGAGATATAGCAGCTCAAAAATTGATAAATTTTTACACAATAATGCTCCTAGCTTCAAAAGACAATAAGATAGCCATGCACAGTCTTCAAGAAAAATATGTGTTTTGTTGTGTTGAGAAAGTGTTTAGAACACACCAAACTTTGTAGAACAAATGATTTGTCTAAAACGTACCGATTTTGTGTTATTATTTTTGTCTCGCTAAATGTTTGATCCGGACAACTGTGCAATGTTGTTTTCCTGTTTTGCTATTCGTTCACTTAGCGAAAAATGTAGAAAACAGAGGAAATAATAACAAATTATTCCTTGAAATCTTATTTTAATGTTATCATTTGAAATTTATAGCCTTCATCTAGGCTGCTATCAACCTAGAAGTAACTTGCGGCAGTTTGTACTCTCAGTTTTTCCTTGTTCGTTGAACAAATGTCGTTGAAAGATTAATTATAACATAGAGAGAATTCCCATCAACCTGTCAAACATTTAACAAATATTCTCCGACAACCTAGCAACCATCTTCACTAGAAGAGCAAATCGATGGGTCTTTCTATTCCCACCACCATCATCATCATCATCATCATTTGTTTACCCGGTGTTCGATTCCTTTGTAAACAACCCGAAGGGGCCCCAGGAACGTGTCATAACCGAAGTAAACTGACCTCCTCCCTTCCATCTTCTGGGATGCTCCCTTGTGTTCGGAAAAGATGTGTAAGCAGCGACTCCAACTTACTATGAGCAGTAGCTTCTCATACGAAAGATCACACATCGAGATAAGCAAAAAAGGAAACCCCAAAGCCAAGTTCGATCAACAAACAAATAAACCAACCACAGAGTCGATTCGAAAAGGCGGCAAGCAATTATAGTTTGTGTTCTCCTGGCAATGGACCGGTTCCATTCTTCTTTTCAGCTACAATTTTGTGATACAATTCATCGGTTGAAGAACTCTTTCTTGGTTCAAATAAAAATTAACAGGAGGAAAAAAAGATCTCCATACAAATGTCCTAACAGGCCGGCCCAACTTTTGCACTCTTTGACTCCTCTTCCTGGATGTGAGCTACGTTTGGAGGTATCAACGTCCCTCAATTAAAGCGCCTCATTAGGGAGCTGTTGCAGAACGAGAGGAACCTGGAGTAAGAGAATTCCCCTCCCAGACAGAACAAAAAACGCACAAATTGAAATTATAGAAAATAGATAATAGGAACCTATGTCAGGAACTTGGATGGAGCAGCTTTGGGGTTCAGGGATGGCGGCTGAGAATTCTTCCCATTTTTCCTCTGCTGCCATGTGTTGCTGGAACTTGGCCACTAAAGGCAGATGGGCGTCATCGCGCGACGCTCTTCTTCAACGCTCCCATCTTCCGAATGGGCAAATAATAACCTAGGCCACATTCCGTGGAGTCTTCGTTCTTAGCCGGTCGAAACACAGCAGCTAGCGAGAGAACAGCAAGATTAATCACACCGGAGCGATATCCTGTTTTCGTCATCCAAATGAGTTTGCTAGCCGATTGTCGTCGTTGTTGTCTTTTCCTGGAGCCCAGAGATACCTCTACCATGGGGAGGTCGTTGTTAGTTGCTGGAGAAGTCGGTACCCTAATTGAACCTGTGCTGCTGAAGACGATCTAGGATGATTCGCAGTATCAGAGCAACGTTCATAAAATATCTGAAGAAGCTGACAGCAGCAACAGCAACGGCAGTTAAGCAAGGGTCATCCAACCTGGGACCGACAGGGTCAAACGAGAGACGCTTCGGGGCAGGGAAGTCGGTAGTGTCTAATGACTTGATTCGATTATGATTATTTATGGTTGGAGGTTTTTCTGTAAGCAATGAGCTCATCCTACAGGCGGAAGCATAAACGGGTGAACTGTACAGTTGTTGCATTAAAGGAATAAACTCATAATTTTAGATAATTCTGTTTATCAGTTTTTTTTTTTCGGTTGATGTTCATTGAAGAAATACGCATAAGGATGTTATTATTCACTCGACAATGATATGTTTGCTATTGACACATCACGACCAATCGCTTGTTGTTGTCTGAAATTAACGAGCTCGGCTATTTTTCATCAAATTTTCAACTCATCGAGCACGCTCGTCAATTTGTTAGCTTTTGTTTGTGGCTCAGCAACTATCAATTAACGTTCATTTGTCGGTTAAAAAGTTCCGAATATAGAACTGACAGACAATATTTACCAGATACTTTGACAATATGTTACCCTGCTTTAGTATTAACGAACATTCAATTATTTTTACCGAACACCGGTGATATTAGCAGAACAAATCTGGCGAGCTCGCTAATGTTAAAAAAATCTGGTAGTTAATACCGTTGCATTTACAACTACTTGATTATTGATATAAAATTGTCATCATGGTGATTTCAAGGGATAACAATATGATTTCAATGATTCTGAAGCTGTGAAAAAAAGAAAGGATATCGGACAAATATGTTTGGCACTTGGTCCTCTCTGTACTATGTGGTTTATCTATAGGTGCGGACAAGACTACCGTTGTACGAGTGTGAGAATCAGTTTTTTCAATGTTTTGATTGCTTCGTCACAAACGTTCAAAGGCATCTCGACGTTGGAGTCGCCTTGCGTTTCATACGTACATCAAACCATCGAGCCCGAGTATCGAGTGGAAGTTATAATCAGAATATGCTCAAAATCGAATCACATTTTCGGTATTTTTCCTTGCAATAGCGATTAGATAATTTTCAAATGATTTGAAAAAATCTTACACATCTTGTACTGTTTGTACATTACGAAATTTGCTCGAAATTCCGAGATACTGGCACTATACTCTAAATCAAACTATTAGATCTTAAAACTGAACCTGAATGTATGTGAAATTTAGATTTGAGTTTCAAATCTGATGTGGAAAACCCTGAAATGTGCAATTTGAAACCTGAGCTCTTAATTGAAATGTGATCATAACTTATGCATACTATATCTGACTTTTTAAAAATCAACTTTTTTCTAAATTCACGATAAAATTAAAATCTGATTTTTGAAACAGAAGCTGTTTATGAAAATGATAATTCAGTTATTGTTTTCTGTAACTGAAAAAATACTAAATAATGGTTCCGAACAGTATTCGCTAAAGTTTCACAATTAATTCTCCTCTGCCAGCATTTTCTATAGGAACTATTTACCCTTCTTTGCTGTTGTTTGCGATTTCAGGAAAGATTTTTCTGGACAATTTTTTTGAGCAAACTAATTATTTTGCATCTGAATCCGTCAAACTACTTCAAGAACCCGAAAAATTAATTTGACAACTAAGAGCAAGTTCACTGGTGTTGGGAAAAAGTGGTAGAAGTTTTGACATTTTGAAAATTTTACCATGCAAAAATGTTTTCAAGATCTTGGGGCGTTTTTTTACAACAGTGTTTCTATTTCAGCCGTATGTGATAGAAATATTGCTATTTTTGCATCACAGCATGCGACAATACAACACATGTTGTAAAATAACTTGAAGGCCACAGATCTTGAAAATGTTTCTACATGGCAAAATTTTCAAAATGTGCCGTAAGTGTCAAAATTTCTACCACTTTTTCCCAACACCAGTGAACATGCTCTTACATCATCGAGGATAATTCGGCACTCACAACACGACAGCATCTCGAAAATTTAGTAACATTTTATCATGGTAACGTCAATAACAAACATTCTGGGACATTGCTACGGTTTCATTGATGCGTTGAATGTTTGCCACCGCGACGGCGTCGTGTTACGTCACAATCGTTCATAAACAACTGTATGGATACAACGAACTAACACTAAAGTTTTTAGTTTACCCCACCTGTAGATAAACCACATAGCTCTCTGTATAAAGGGATTAACTCTATAACAGGGGAAAGCAACCTTTTGCAACAACGAATCAAATTGAATTTGAAATATTTTCGGTGGTCCGCACTCAAAATAATATTTATCAACAGTTAGCAGAGCTTTACGTCATTTTTTATAACGACAAATTTTTGACGATAAATGGAGAAAATAAAAAAAAATTATGTTAAAACGGAAAACAAAAATTTTACGCCATTATTTTAAATACTCATATAACAATATTTATTAGCCGATATTGAACAAGTACCTTTATAACTAAATCTTGATCTTTTTAAAATAATTTTATTTTATTATTCGATTCGATTTTTTTCACAGACTTTCTTACAAACAAAAACATCGTTTGTTTCCCTTTTCTTATTGGAAACGAAAATTCTAAGCTAGGCTTTCAACTTTCTGTAGTTCGAAAAAAATTTTGAACGCTTTTCTTTAAGAAACATTTTTTTGTTCGAACTGATGCTACTCTTCGTCATCACTTCAATTTAAACTAGAAGCACAGACAAACAGACGGGACACTAGAGATTCATTTTTCTCGAATCGTCAGAACTAAGCAATGTCGCCACAAGAGTGCACTTCTATCGGATTGATGATTCTCGATCATGGAGGCCTTTTGTTTTTAACGCATATCTCTATGGTATTCAATATCGTTCATAGTAAAAATAAACAAAGTACCTACGGGTTTGCGAAAGTTTCGTTTGATAAAAAGAGAAATATTAGATTTCTGTAGTTTTTTTTAACATTCTGCTGTTCTTGAGCTTCCGAAAATGCTTAACCGTACGGGAAACAACGTGAGGAAGCTCTCAGATTATGGCTGGATGGAGTGACGACTCATGCCGAGATCATTTGAGTGGAATTTTTTTTTATTCCGTTTGAAGCCTATCCCCTAAGATTTCAATTGACTCTGGAGATCAGAATAAACACACAGAGAACCTGGAAACTTCATCCCGCTATTTTTAAGTGTATTGAGTAAAGATTTTTAATGCTTAAATTGGAAATATCAGATTTATTTAAAAAAAGCTCAAATTAACAGCTATCTCTGAGATTGAAAGCAAAAAAAATGATTCGGAATATGGTTATCTAGATCGAAGATAATCAGTGTTGAAGAAGTACAGAGCAGTCAATTGCCGGCTTCTAAATGTTTAGATTTTAATAAATTACATATCAATTTGAAAGAAAATCGTGTTTTATTTTGTTCCATTTCCTAATTGTAAATTATTTATAAGCGTTTCTGATTCAATGAAACAATAGTTATGCGGGAACTAATTCTATTTATTAGAAAGTTCTTAAAATAAAGGAAGTTACTTTTTTAATTTTATTTTTAAGTTGGAACTATGCATTCTTTGGACGATTATTATAGAAATAAAAGTATCGAACAAAATGTGTTCCTGTTTTCCCCGTTTGCTGAAGAAGTGAATTTGCAGTTCTGGTATTGAAACGGATCAATTAGTTTTATGTACAACATTTAAAGTAAAGAGAAATGGACGAAATTGTTTTCCAAAAATAAATTTCAAACAGCAAAATGTTGTCATACTTTTCTTACTTAGCAGTACAGAACATTCACCACAGCATTCACATTCTTAATTTTTCACCTCACAACTTTCAGAAATTTATTCCTGGAATCTATGAAAACCGAATCCTTCTTCTCAAAGACCGCAGATTTATTCGTTGCTCGCAACCAACTCTTTAACAATCTCAATCACACCTGAAGAGCAAAAAACGGATTAAGTTATAAGAAAAAAAAATATCCCAATAATCTCCATCTGTTGAAATGATAAAACGGTGATTTACACTCTTGCATAAACGCCAAATTTTCATAGCTTACCATGATTTGTTGATTCGTAAATAGGCAATGTCACCAGGAGATGACAATACTATCGCTTTTTTGAAAAATTTGTCGATTTTTTTTTCATAGTGTCCTGTCTGTTTGTCTGTGCTGGAAGTATGGATTCAAATCACTGCGAAAACTTTAAGTGAGGAAAATATACTTTTAGTAAATCGCTGTCTTCCCAGCGTTCATTGGTTAACGCTCGTTTTAATATTTGTAGACTTGAAAAAGTTTTTCACAGTTCAAATTTTGTCTTTTATGACCAGATTTTTTTCTACACACGATAAAAAAATGTTCCGGATAAGATCATTTTAAGCGACGGTATTAAAACCACAAGAAAATTCTTAATTTTACAGATTTTAAAACAAACTTCGTCAAAGTTACTGTTGACATTCTTGATTCTAGAATATTATTTACAGATTATATGGTTTTCATGAGTTTCATTAAGATGCCACTACTGGGATAGGCTATTTACAGCTGAATCATGAAAAACTTTTGACTTTGGTAATGTCGATTGTCTAATGTCAAGAAAAAACACACAATTTATCGATCTTAGGCATAATTTTTCTAGGAAATTTCTGAAAATAGCATCACAAAATATTAAGGACGAATCACAGAATAACAAATATTGTTTTTGTCGGAAATTACGAATTTTTGTCGGAGACTTTGATTCTTAAGCAAATCTGAAATAGTTCTCCCAGTCTTTATTGTTCGAAAATTTAGAAAAAAAATCCCTTGTATTTGGTTGCATTTTCAATTTTCCGGTATTTGAGTGCAAACACAAAAAGCCATTTTTCCGAATTAAAATAAATGATTCAGTTTATAAAAAAATTACTGCTTAGCATATTCATCATAAAATTTTAGATTTGGTTGAAACGAAAAAAAAAATGTTACTAACGGACTCAGAAATGCCTGTGATCATCTGTAGCCTAGTCATTTTTTTATAACTCTCCCGAACCCCTTTCATGAACTTGAATTTGAAAGTGGTAGGAATTTGGAAAAATGCTATGAAAACAAAAAAAAACCAGGATTACGTTTTGCCAATAAATAATTGCATCGCATAATTGCATCGATGCCTTTACTAGAACAAAATAAATGCTTAATATTCTTGAAAAAGTAAACAACTTGAATGGTTTTTTAGCAACTGCAAACATTATAAGTGCAAATTCAATTAATTTACTGACATTTTATATATATTTGATAAATTTTATATTATTTTTGGTATGCACTGATATGGACCAATATTTGATGATGATTTACAATCTATCGTAAAAAAAAGGTAACATAAATTCAATTTGAGAAAAGCTTCGCGGGCCACACAAACATGTCAGGAGGGCCACGGGTTGCTCATCCCTGCTCTATACGATTTGAAAAATCTTAATGTCTTGATAGCCCAAGCAACCGCAAGATGCAATTTTTGTATTTCAAAATAAAAGCTTTGAAAGTTACATATTGTTTGAATAAGGTAACCAACTTCTCAATTTCCTCGAGAGAATGATTTATATGTACTGAATACTTAATCACGAACAATAAAGTTCCAAAAGCGATTATTTGTACCTCGAAAGTGTTCTCTAAAGGGAATTTGGTTCAAAAATCTTTTTATTGTTTTAGAGGTACTGGAATCGGGATTTGAAAGTCACAAATAGTGCACAAATGCACTCAATGCGGCATTTTAAAGTCTTAAAAATGGCATAAAAAGATTACTTGTATCGTTTGGAGCCAAAGGAGTATAGGTGCAAAAAACAATAATTTTGAGAATAATGACGAACGACTTTCCATATCTCAATCTTTATCAGGAGTTAAATTAAGATTTCGTTAATTTTATCTTATTAATTTTTTTATCGAATTAAATTTATTACTTCACGAGAAATGTATGTCTATCCACCTTTCTTCCATATTCTATGCAAATAAATTTCTCTCTAGTTTTTTATTCCCCCGGGGATGCCACCTAAAATTTGAATCGTGAAAATAACGACGATTTAAACCACCTTGCTTATCTACAGTGTTTGGCACAAAAGCGCTAATCTGCTAATAGTCCGCTAACCTTTTTTCAGCGGTTTGATTTTTCCGCTAAATTTTTAATTTTTTTTTTTGGTTAAGCACATCGAATGTAATTTTGGTCATCTCACACAATGGCCACATGCCATGCAGATTAACTTTATATATTTTAGAGTACTTTCATAGAAGAAGAGTTCAATAAAACAGTTTAACATCCTTTTATCAGCTCATGGATTTTTTTAGCGATTAAAATATTAACTAAATACAATGATTTTTAAGATTCTGTAGATTAGTTGATGGCATCAGAATTGGCACCACTACCATTGGTTGTTGTTAAGAGGTTTTATAAACCATATTTGTATTTACCAGTGTTGTATTTGTAGTTAGAGTTCAAAAACATAAAACCAACAAAAAAAATCTGAATTAGCTTACGGGCTTGTGATATAGCTCAGTTGGCAAGTCTGTTGTCTCCTGAGCCGATGTCCGCGAGTTCGAGCCCAAGAGTAAACATCGAACACAGTTGTACCGGATAAGTTTTTCAATAACTATCCGCCAACTGCAACGTTGATAAAGTCGCGAATGCCATAAAGATGGTAAAACGACTATAATCGAAACAAAAAAAAAAAAATGAATTAGCTTAGCTAGCTTAGCTTAGCTTAATTGACTACTCATATCCACCTTGAATCATTGAACCCGGAATGTATTATAATATTTTTGTATACAGAATTTCTACATTATTATTTATTTCCACATTCAATTCAATGAAATTAAACAGCAAATCATAAAAAAATCGTTATTTCAAATTTATTAACACATTTCAGATTCCACGATCGCTGGCGTGGCTCAGTAGAACAAGTTTTACATCGCCAATGGTTGCTACTCCGTGATTGACCGAGGCCATCAATTTTGTCCAGAGGTCAAAAGAATGGTGTCTGGGATTGACTGCACATTCACAATGAACAAAACTGATGCTCTCTCTTTACACATCAATAACGGCGCCGGCCACGTCCTAGTAGTCAATAGATTTGGAAAAGAGAGAAAGGGATAAAAGATCAATATTGCGCTTTAGGACCGAGGTTACCTCTGCATTAGGGTGTCCCAAAATTGCATAACTTCTGGGAATCTGGGAACTCACCCTTAAAATGGTAGATTAGGATGTGCAGAACAAACTTTAGTATGGGGCCGACTGAAAAAAATTATGTTTAGAGATTCCGCAAGCGCGATCTTTGAAAAAAGTCCACTTTCAAAAGATTTGATTTTAAATAAATTCTGGGTCCAAAAATTTTCATAAAATATATATATATTATATAATTTTTTTTTAATTTTGTTCGAGTTAAATACTACACGTAAAAAATGAAAAATGAACCAAATTTGTATCAAAATATAAAACAAGCAAGCTATTTCCAAGATAAAAAAAATTTTTTGGTCCAAAAATTTTGAATTCAACTGACCAAAATGTGTACCAAGCGTGAAATATTTTTGATACCCATGCCATCAAAAGATGCGGATTTTTGTGCACTTAAACTTTGCTGAACAAAACATGTTGTTTGTATCATCGTGTGAAAAGATATTCACGGTTTAATGCTTCATAAAAATCACAAATTAGGATATTTTTTTAATTTAGTTTATCAAATTGTCATAATAAATACCTACTTAAAAATCAAAATACTTGCAAGAAAAAGACTTGGATGGTTTCAGGAAGTCATCAGAAGGCCATATGCCAAATTTGAGCGGAATCGGACAACAGGAAGGGGTTGCACTGAATCTCAAGTGTGAAAGGGATTCTGAGACATAGTGTTCTTAAGCAGCATAAAAAACTGGTTTTTCATCATACATTTTTGTCTTTACCAATCGATTGCTTGATTATGTAGATTTTATTAAAATTTCAATTAAGACTAACATTTCACCTGAAGACTGCAACTCGATTGGACTTAAAACAAAAAAGTTATACCTGTTCAAAGATTGTATTTTGGTTACAAATTGTCCTGTAAAACGCAATGAGTAAAATGTACTCATTGTGTGTTAAACGACAATATGCCACAAAAATACAATCTTGGAACAATCATAACTTTTTTGTTTTAAGTCCAATTGAATTCAAAATTTTTGGACCAACAAAATTTTTTTTCTTGGAAATAGCTTGCTTATATTACATTTTTACATCAAATTTGGTTCATTTTTCATTTTTTAGGGGAGATGGGGGCATAATGGCCACCTTAAGGAAAACGCTTATTTAACCATAGAGAACAGCTGTAATATGTGAATTACATCATTGTTTCGTGTTCAGACACTCAAATAGTCTGTTGCCTAATTGGATGAAGCTTGAAAAAGTAGATTAAAACATTTAAAAATGCATTTTAAAAATTTTTGCCGAAAGCTGAAAACCAGTCACTGTAGAGGCATAATGAGAAACCCCCCGAGGCAGTATGAGCACCATTAATGAAGGCATAATGAGCGTTTTCTGCCGGAAACTCTAGCAGCAAATTCGACTCGATGAAGTCAACTGAGTAATAGAGCTATAGCTTAACTTGTATCGTCTGACGATTTGGCCTATTGGTTAGATGTCGGAGAGGTAATCAGTAGGCTCGAGTTCGATTCCCGGTCGAGGTGATTTTTTTTTCATTTATCATTCATGATCATGATTGCACTAAACGGTGAGGCGTAGATTCATCAAACAAACCAATAACAAAATATTCTAGGTCTGTTTGTAGAATTCAAAGAATGAACACATGCTCATACCTTATGTTTCAGGTGTTTTGTTTGACGGATGATACTTTGATGCTATTAGCCGTATAATGTAACAATAAAAAAAATCAATCATGAATGGTATGTGCAAAAAAAAATCCTCTCGAACAGGAATCGAACTCGAGTCTACTGATTACCTCTCTGACACCTTACCATTAGTCCAAATCGACAGACGAATCAAGCCAAGCAGTAGCTCTATTAGCCAATTGACTTCATCGAGTCGAATTCGCTGCTAGATTCCCCGGCAGAAAATGCTCAATATGCCTTCATTGAAAGTGCTCTGTTCGCCTCTAGTGAACAAATTAAAGTAAAAACGCGTTTTACAATTGATTAAAGTGAAAAATCAAAAATTTTATGATGCTGAAAATTGAAAAACAATGTGTAGATCATGTTGCAGTGCGTACATTTCAGATCAAGATGATTTAAAGGTCATAAAAGCTTATTTGGTGGTGCTCAAAAATTATAATATTTTCGTCACTTGAGAACCTTGCTGGTTATTATTTAAAATTTCTGTAAATATGAAAAGGATATTTCTTTTTTGGTGAAAAATTAATACTATAGGTAGTACGAAACAAGTCCTCATGAAAATTTGTTTAAGAAAATACGTTCTTATGTAGAAAAATGGACTTCTCATTATGCCTCGGGTGCTCGTTATGCCCTCATCTCCCCTACGTGTAGTATTTAACTCGGACAAAAATAAACAAATATAAAATATATAAATTTTATGAAAATTTTTGGACCCAGACTTTATTTAAAATCAAATCTTTTGAAAGTGGACTTTTTTCAAAGATCGCGCTTGCGGAACCTCTAAACATATTTTTTTTCAGTCGGCCCCATACAAAAGTTTGTTCTACACATCCTAATCTACCATTTTGAAGGTGAGCCCACAGATTCCCAGAAGTTATGCAATTTTGGGACACCCTACTCTACATCCATGCAAAAAAAAATCAGGTAGGAGGTTTGGGTGAAAGGATATGATTAGGAAACATGTGTGACGAGTGTCAATTTTATAATACCTATCCTACATTTTTTTACATTTTTTCTGGGAAAGACCATAAATACACATTTCAATAAAAAAAAAACGTTTCAATTCCTGTTTCTATATAATATGGTTTCTATATAATAATATGTTTCTATATAATATTTAAATAAAACCAACAAAAAAAATCTGAATTATCCTTCGAAGTATCGTGAACTAGAGGAACATTTATCTTTCTTTTATTTCATTTTCGAATATATTGGAAGGGGTTGCTGTTTTGTAACACTTAAAAGTTTAAAAATACTTACTAAGGTAAGGAGTATAAAGCATGATCTTTGATAGTTGAATATTTTAACGACATTAGTGGCTGTAACTAAATGTTTGTTACAAAACCAGATATCATGTTTCGGGGTAACTTTGATCACTATGGCTTTGACGTATCTCAACATCTTGAAAATTATTGTTTTGATGCCAATTAGCACAGAAGGTTTAAAACATCAAAAACAGTTATTTTTTGCTGGATTCAATTGAATTTTTAAACGTTGTCTTTCCAAAACAAATAGACTCAAATGATGGACAATTTTGCTACATACATTTAGGTGCCGTAAATCGGGGTAAAATTGATCACCGGGGTAGCCAGTGATGGTTTGAATCATTTGACTTAATTTTGAATCATTTGCTTATAACTTCTTTTGAAAACATTTTTCCCAGAAATGATGTTCTAAACTTTAGTAGAACTAGATCTTAGCTGCAACTTTTGTGACTAACACAAACCTGTATCTCTTATGCCTTATGAATGAGAAATCGAAAAGTTTAAATTTTTGAGCAATGATCGTAATCACAATCATTTGGATTAGCGGGTTGGATTAAATCCTACAATTCATACCACATTGAAGATACATATTTATGACATACAAGAAAGTTGTAGCTTAGATCTGTATCTACTAAAGTTTAGAACATCATTTCATGGAAAAATGTTTTCAAAAGAAGTTATAACCAAATGATTCAAAAATAAGTCAAATGATTCAAACCATCACTGGGGGTAGCTTTGATCAACATTAAATCATCAATAACTAAGTCTCAAGTATCTGTTTTTTTTCGAAGGCTCCCCAACAAACACCCTTCCTGATGAAATCAAAGCGTCCAGAAGCAGCAGGTTGACAGTTCAACTTTTTTCCTTAGTAAATTTAAAGTTTTGGTGTAGTTTTTGTTGTATTTTGAGGTAAATTTTTGATATTAAATAAAGGGGAGTATTCAAAGAGTAATCCAGTCTAGGACAAAAGGCTAGAAGCCCTATAAAATGGTAAAGTTTGAAGTAAAAAATTAAAGGGGAATAGAGTGAGGGCCTAAAGAATTGAATTAAGGTAAAATTCTTTTTAATTTTTTGTAGTTAAAATTTTATAAGTAATGTAAAAAATTTAGCCCCTTAATTTATGCAGCATCGTGGTCCATCTTTCGTTTTTAATTGTTGTTCGGCCTTAACACACAAACTGCTTTAGTTTATCAATTACTAGCATTTGTAAATATTATGGAGGTGTTTTGTATCCTTTATGATAAAGAAAACTCGTAAAAACTCGTGTTTTACGTTCATAGGAGTCCAGTACCGGTTTTAAAAATATGAAACATGCCATATTCCCCTGAATAGAAAAATAAACCGGAAATATTGTAAAAAGTGATCAATCTTACCCCATTTTAAGGTATGCCTAATTATTAAACTTTATAAATAGATAGTGAAGATGTAGACAGTTCCAGAATGGTATAATTTATGGTTTTGAAGTTTTGAAGATACAGTCAACATAGTGATCCGGATCTATATATGATCCTAACCGGATATTGTTTTTATAACCGTAAAGGAAGGTTAAGAAGCTCATTAGTTGAAGCGAATACAAAATTCATAGCCTTTTGATCGTGATAAATATACGCAAATAAAGCAAATTTGAGTACATGTTTCAAGGAAAACAATTGCCTCTAAATTTTATTATAATGCTCAAATCTCTGAAATGAACACTGTACAGAAGATGAATGGTTAAAAAATTCGTACTCAGCACTTTGTAACTCCACTAAAGATATTTTTGAGATTCGGCCCAGAGAGTTACAGTAACAAGCAACAGTTCTTCAATTTTGGAGTACCGACTTTTTTAAGTTCTAAGTAGTTAAATAAGTTGTTGTTGTTGAATTTTATCGATGTTTTTCGACAAGTGTTACAAATTAAAAACGTTGTTTTTACCAGTTGTCCAGACGATTCGAGCTACTCTGGCATTCACTCCTCTTCAGTGGACACTTCAATATATTTTAAATTACAAATTAATACTGCAATTATAATTTTTGTTTTTAACTTACAAAAGAGGCCATTGGATCCAAAGGGGTATAAGTGCATAGAAGGTTATTTTGAGAAAACGCGCACAATTGTTATATAGGGCCATTTTCCATATATTTTTCAAGCATTTGTATGTTTCTTTTGAATGTAAAATTATGTTAACAAAACTTAAAAAATACGAAAACTGTAATTGTAGTGTTAATTTGTGATTTAAAATATACCTATATTTTACTGTCCACTGAAGAGGAGCGAACGCCAGAGTAGCTAGAAACGTCTGGACAACTGGTAAAAAAACATTTTCAATTTGTGAAACTCACCGAAAATCGTCGATAAATTTCAACGACGACTTTTTATTTTCAACTTATTTCACATTAAATATCAGAAAATCTTATTATGAATAATCCATTAGATCGTTTTTTTTTTTGTTTTTTTTTCAGGTATGCATCTGGGACAGTAAACAACTTTCTATACTTGAAATCATCAACAATCCATCATGGATTGAAACGAAAAGGTACTTATTCGTCAAACTTTATTCGAAGAAATTCTTTCAACAATATCGTTTTATCACTCATGCAACTAAAATCCATTAAGCAAAATCCAAAAAAATGAGGTAAAAATATAACCCGAGCGATCCCTGCCATTATTTAAAATCCCGAACGATGTGCTCGGGATGGAAAACCGGTCCCATACTTTGGGGGTAAAGTGGCACGTGACCCATTTGTTTTCGGGCATCCAATCCGATGCTGCGCTCAAATTCACGGACCGGAGCAAAATCAAACCTGAAACAATCGAGCCACACCTTCGCTAAAAAGCCCTGGACGACATTCCATCCACCCACCCTGCTCCAAGTAATAAAACTCTTTCTTACTGGTTCCGGACCCCAAGCCAAAGCTGGTGGTCCTGGCCAGGGTTCTCTAATTCTGCTATCATTAAACCCAGATCGTGGTGACCGCACAGACACACATTAGGGGACACGTTGTTTGCTGAAGGTGTTTCGATATTGTTTGACCGGACCAGTTGGTTCAGTACATTTTTGCCATATTTAGCGCCCGTGCTTTCCGGTCTGAACTATTTTGATACATTGTTTTTAGTCGAAGACGGGGCCTTTCGAAAGTGTCAAATAGGGCTACTCATGCCAGTGGATAAGAATGTTCCACTTATTGTAGCTGTAACGATAACTGAGAACCAATAATTGGTTTCAAAGTTCATAAGATCGTTTTTTCATCATTAGTTTTGTTCAGTAGTTTGTATATGAATGGATGTTTCGAATGGTTCTGACTTAATTTCTTAAAAATTATTCTCACTGGGGTTATTGAAAAGTTTTTATTGACCTTTCAAAGCTCACCCATCGAATCTTTTAACAATTATTTTAGTTGTTTGTTTCTAATTATGTTTGAAATTAAAAAAAAATCAAAGAAATCTAGCTTTTAGGAAAACTATTATTGACAAGATAATGTTTTGAGATTCTGTTTTTTTTTAATTCCCCTCAAGCAGGTGGGATGTCTCTGTCAACAATAAAATACAGGTTAGAGGGTAATAATTTATAAGTGTTTCAACACTAAACTTTACCTCCAGCCATAATCTTACAGTGAAAAAAGAAGAACTCAATACTGATTTGATTAAAAAAAAAACATACGGATGAATGTAGATTTCGTATACAATATCTATATATATAAAAATGAATGTTTGTCTGTCTGTCTGTTCCCTATAGACTCGGAAACTACTGAACCGATCATCGTCAAAATTTGCATCTGAGGGTTTTTGAGGCCGGGGATGGTTTCTGTAATAGTCAAAACTCCATCCGACTTAAGGGAGGGGGGGCTTCCATACAAAATTTGTAGTTTTTCGGAACAAATTAAAGTCATGACATACATTTTCTCGAGATTTTTTCTTCCTTTGGGCGGTTTGTTTTTCGTTTCCAAGGTCGAGGCGTCGCGAGCCAACGTCGCAAAAGGATAGTAACCGTGGCATAGCATACTGATCAGTGGAAATATTTTGGCGCGTATTTCTCAACCAAGAATATTTTCAATGCAAGGGGTGGCGATATGAAGCCTTGATGTGATTTTTTTTTCTACTTGATTCCTAGCTCATTTGTACAGCACATGGTTATGAATGACGCCTATAGATGAGACGCAGATTGACATGTTGTCGATCGAATAAAACATATATGTAGGTACCTACTTTTTTTTGGCCAAAATCTGAAATTGAAAAGTCATGGCATCTATTTTTTGAGATTTTCTTTTATTTGAGGGGTTTGTTTTTTCGTCTCTATGATCAAGCAAACGTCGTCGCAAATGGATATAACTAAAGCATACTGTTCATTGATCGCTGGAAAAATTTAACAATCAGGCGCCAGTTTCTCAACCAAGTTCCTATGTTTCTTATGCACGTGGGAGCGATATGCAACCTAGATGTGTTGCGGATTGGTATTTTATCAATCGAATCAAAACCAATTGAAAGCTTTGCAAAAATACTTCCATATTTAGTTCGTGTTAATGTAGGTAGCATTCGACTTTTCATTCAAGAAACATTAGAACATGTTCAAACGTTCAATTTTTATGTTAAAAAAAATTAAAAATTATGTTTTCTTCTAGAAATTGTTACTTCGGCCCAAAAACACCACTGAAACGAATTTAGAAATGAAACTGGGAGCTTTTTATTTTAAAAAAATCTGAAAAAACCATCGTACTTTTTGATTACATGAATGATTATTGATTAACATGAAAAGTGTTTTTGTGTTACATGGCTGCATAAAAGAGACTTTTGATCCGCTTCGTTTTTGAAAAGCGAGACTTAAGAACTGATATTCAACTGGAGGCAACATTTTTATGAGAAATTTTTAGTATACCCCTATAGTGTTAAAAACAATATTCCCTCCTGTCAACTTACACGGTGGGGCAAGGGCAAACGTCGATCTTTTAAGAAATTCATTTTCAAAATGATTCAATAGGTTGGAAAGACCAGAAGGAGTTTTCCGAATGTTGAAACTGAAGCGGATATTGAAAATTCTTAAATGTATTTGTAAATGAAGGTCATTCCTGGCATTCGTTAAAAGTGGAGTAAAAACATAAACTTATACTGCAGGAATACTGCAGATATCGGTGAAACTTGATAGAACAAAAAACATGAATACGTATTAAATTCATTCTAAAGCCATTACTCTGACGCATCTGTAAATAAGCTTTGCATTGACATTTACCCCAATATACGGGACAAATGTAAACTTAAAAGTTTGTTTTTGAAAACATTTTTGAATATTTGAATTTCTGCAACTGATATTTTTTTGAATATTTATATTTTTTTGCCTTAGTAAATTTATTTAAAAAAAAAGAAATTTGCACTGTATTTAATACATAACTAATTTAATATATTTTTCATTTCCATGATAAGTGCTGTTTGGAAAAACTTCAAGCTATAATGTCTCATGTCCACAAGTTTGGAATATGGCAAAACAATTTTTTTAACATAATTTTGGCGCAAAAAGGATAGATATTCAAACTGCTTCGTAGGCGAGGATGGTGAAAAAAGCTGTTTGAAAATGGTTAATAAAAATCCTTTTCATCGTTTTTTTTTTTCAAATTTCTTTAGCTTATTTTTTCAACTCCAAAAAATACCCCATCAAAAGCTTTTCAGGAGCTGGAAGTACTAATAATACAGACTATAAGGAATATACTCAAAAAACTGTCTCGATTCACGCTATTCATCGATTTAAAAAATTCCACTCCATAAACTGCAATTTGCAATAAATTCCAATATGCAAATCTTTTTCGTTCAATTAGTATTATGTCAACTCGAGCATGTTCAATTTGCCTACCTTCTTCAAGCAGTGTGGGACAAAATTGGAAAAGATGGGAGAGCTCCCATGTAAATTTGAGATGAAGAGCTTTTCAAAGAAGGGACCATATTTAAAAAGGGTTTTTTGGGTACAGAGTACAAATTTCAGATCCTGAAAAACGAGTTTAGAGATCAAGTTTCAGTAAATAATATATACCATCTTTGAATTGCAATTCAGAACTACAGCTGCAGCTCTCATTTCAAAGTTGTTGGTTCTGAAGTATGATTTAAAAAAATGCTCTCTAAAATCTAAATTTGAATAAATTTTTACAAATTACATTTGTTTTCGGAAGGTGTAGCAAAGCACAACGGGTCAGCTAGTACTTGTATAAATACCCATAAATCAGACTCTACTCCAATGATGAACTTCCATGGAGGGGAAATTATCGGTGTAAGTTTTATGCCGGATCGGCGTTAACAAGATTTCAATCTTTGATACAGTACACTTTTCAGTGCATTTTTGGCACAGAGATATGCTAGATAAGTATTGGATTTTTGCAACCTCTTCTGTGGGTGATGATTTTCTGTCTATCTGTTTCCTACAGCCTCGGAAACTACTGAACCGATTTGCGTGAAGCTTGGAAAGTGGAGGCTTTTAAGACTGGGAAATAGGAAAGGTTCCTGAAACGATTTGATAGCCCTTCCCCTCACTGGAAAAGGGAAGGGGCCTCTCAAACACAAGTATTAGATTTTTATAACTCGAGAGCTAATGAAAAAAAAAATTGAATACAATTTATCATACGAGGATATTTCAGTAGAAGAAATATTTCAAGTACCGTAATCCGGGGTAAGATTGACCAATTTTTTCAATATTATTCGATTATTTGTTTTGTTAAGGGGAATGTGAGATGTTAAATATATTTAAAACCAGTACTGGACTCCTGTGAATGTAAAATGTGGTTTCAAAAATGTATGAGACTACTTATCTGAATGAAAAATCGACTTTGTTTCTGCTTAGAATTTGATGCTTTCGACGGTTTTAACGTGTCTTCTTGATCTTAAATGATACAAAATATCATCATCTTCTTTCTGCGTATCTTGGTTGAAATATCTTCGCGGTCCGAGAAAAAACTACACCGCGATCCTTAATGCATTTAGGCACAATTTTCCCGTATGTTTGGATAACGTGTTGCTATTAAGCCCACCCCCATTCTGATACCTGATGAAGCTGCATAAATTAAGGGGCTAAATTTTTTAACATTACTTATAAAGTTTTAACTGCAAAAATAAATAAAGTTTTGCCTTCACTCAATGCCCTATGCCCTCGCACTATTCCACTTTTAATTTTTGCTTCAAACTTTAACATTTGATAGGGTTTCTAGCCTTTTGTCCTATACTGGATAACTCTTGGAAAATGTCCCTATTTTTCAAATTATAAAAATTGGCTTCAAACTTTAGCAAAATCTACACCAAAACCACCAAAACTATACATTTACTAAGCAAAAAGTTGAACTCCCAAATGAATCAATCTGTTTGTTTCAGGACGCTTTGAATGCATCAGAAGAGTGTTGGCGAGCCTTCGAAAAAATAGATATTTCAAGATTTTGAAACTACATTTTCACTTACATTTGAAATTATTATAAAACATTCCAAGTTTTTTTCCTATTTAATCTTAATTTAAGATATCTAAACGCAGGAAAAAGTGTTAAGATATTTTAACTTTAGACTAAGTAATTGATGATTATCTGAAAAAATTTCATGTTGATCAAAATTACATCGGTGATCAATGTAACTCCGTTTTACGGTACTCTATAAGACCCCTCTTTCCTTCTCGAGGGAAAAATGAAAGTGGGCTCCCATACAATGTATTACAAAACTCGAAAACTGATGCAGCTAGCAAATGAAACCAAATTTGGCGTGGGAGTGTTTTTGGATACACGAAAGGTTTCTATGATTTTTTGAGACTTCTGCCTTCTTTCTCGAAAGAGACTAAAATAAGGAGGAAGTTCCATAAGTTTTTTTTACATTTCTGTACAACTCATCAAGCGGAGGAAATCAAATTTGGCTTGAAAGAGTATCTAGATACGAGTATTTCTTTGACTATTTTTGACCCTCCCTCCTTCCAGTGGGTGGGTCAGAAAAGGGGTAGGCGGTCACCTCTTATACACCCCTATTTTCTTCCCTTGGAGAAGAAAATAGGAGTGTGTATAGTAGGGGGAATCCTTAGCAAAATTTGAGAAATAACCGAGAACCATCGGAGGATATTAAAGTAGGTACAATATACATAGGTTTTTATTATTCATTATACGAGTTCCTTGAGAACAGGGAAGAGAACTCACATACATTTTCTGGCATGAATCCAGAACCGAACATAATCTTTAATAATTTGTTAGCTCTACCTTCATTCAGTGCAAAATGCAAAATTTCAGTGCAGAGAGAAAAAAAACTAGTTTGGAAATATATTCAAAAATATTTGAAGAAGAAACAAAAAGAACAAATGTTTGAACGCCACAATATAACATACTATTTACATAGAAAAAAAAAATTAAAAAATGAGTTATTTTAGATCGAAAATTTGAAAATAAAATAGCGGGGAATTTGAATATTGGAAACATTCCCACTTTAAACATTTTGTCTTTTGATTTCGTAATTGCTTCAATTGCAACAAAACTTTTGATACATATTCCGAAATGCAAAGAATTTAAGAGCTTGTTTTGAATAAAAATTGGGGGCGCTGATTGAAAATATGAGGAAAGTTTTACTTTATTTTTAAACTGTGACCCAAAGATGGGTCTTGACTCAAACATTCAGTCAGCGAAACTTTTTTTTTTGTAGAGAAATGAATCCAACTTAGATGAAATTTCAGGGACTAGATAAGGGAAAATTGATGTTGAAAAAAACATCAATTTTCCCTTATCTAGTCCCTGAAATTTCATCTAAGTTGGATTCATTTCTCTACAAAAAAAAAGTTTTACTTTATTTTCTCTTGTTTCGATAACACCATTAAAGAAGAGATCATATAAATAAATTTTTGACCTTTTCTTGCAAGGCTTTAGAACATTTCAAAGATTTTAAAAATGAAATTTTTAATTAATTGTTAAACTTTCCCCAAGACTACAAAAACTTTTGACATCTGAGAAAATAGCTATGAAAATTCCAAGTCTGGAAAATACGGGAGTTTTGATGCAATTTTAATTAAGATTTTAAGCAAATTGAATTCTTGACATTTCTCAAAGCATGTTAAACATACGCTTTTGCAGTCTCCTACATAGTTGTTAAACAAGTTGAAATCTTCAACATCAAGTATCAAAATACATTCACGAATGGTGTCCGAAATAGTTGTTATCTTATTTCTTCAAATATAAAAAAAAAAGTAGAATTAATTTTTTAAAGCGTTGTATTTCTGAAACTGATAAATCGTGATCAGATAATAATCCTTGAATGAATAAAGGATGATAAATAAAAATATTCAAAATCTGTTTTCAGTTTTGAATTTGTTCAATTTGTCAAATAGATATCAAAAACCGATTTTAGTCAAATCTTATCTAATGTATAAAGATGAGTTGGACTATATATGTTTGTTTGTTTGTATGCACCTTATATCAATTATAAAATTTTCACAAGCCATATAATTAAATCGAACGAATGATTTGGTTTCATAATAGTTATGTATGCAACAATTTGCAGAAAGTAGATTTCTTCAGCACGAGTAGTAAGTTTATCCTACGAGGCTTGCCCGGTTGGATAATCACGTATAGTGCTGAAAAAAAATAGTTTTGCATCGGATACGATGTTGCAGTTGAAAATTAGTTTTGAATATTTGCTGCAAACTGCAGATAGTGAAAACTTTTGACAAACTTCATCAATGTATTTATGTTGACATTCTTACATACATATTTTATAGAACAATCAGCGTCTTTATACTATTTACTGTAGAGTACTGTAAAGTAGATAAAATTATAATTTTTGTAATTTGAGTATCTGCTACTTTAAAATTAATCATTTTATGATGTTTTTGATAAGTCATCTACAACTACAAGTTATCTACAATACTTTTCTAGAGCTTCTTCATTAAAAAAATGTAATGATTTTCATTTTGCAACTCTACATTTGAAAAAAAAATCATCACAAACATTTAAGAAAAGTGTTTGTTATTTATTTCTTTGAGTTCAAAAGAGTTTAAATCTATTTATTATTCTTCATTCATTCAAAGAAAAAGATTTTAGGGAAGAATGCCACTAAGCGCTAAATTTCCAAAAAAAAACATATAGATTTAGCCCAACTATTTAATGTTATTGCGGGGATACAAAGTTTTGAAAAAACTTTGAACTGAATTCTTAATGAATGCAAATGTTATAACACACAATGCCCCCTTTTGATTTATTTTTGCTAGAAACTGGCATTTAGAAATCTGGAAATGATTTTTCAAACTTTACTTCGTAATATTATATGTACCATTTCTGTTTCTCAGTACAGAATTTTTTAAACGATCGTCCATAATTAGGGTGGTCGGATTTGCCGATTCTTTTCCAAATCCGGAAGCTCGGTACTTGTAATTAATAAAACCGATAAAACCGGTATTTTTCAAAGTTTATCGAATTCATGAAAAGGTTTCGTCTAATTGCAGTAGTAATGGATTAAAATCCGCACAATCTATTACGCAATAGATTAAGCAACATATTCAATTGATAAAGATGGTATTATGCCTTTAAATAATCCCTTTGTCATAAATCTATCACCACCCTCATGGTAATCATAATATTTATCATCGTCATTGAATGATTATAATTGTGGTTAGTAAGTGTTTTAATAGTCTTTCTGAATATGATATGAAATTCGATATACAAAAAGATTTTTCGTTCAAAAAATTACTTAATTAATTACTAAACAAAACTCAAAACACTGTCACAAAGTTTTTGGTTGACTCACAAAACTACAGATTATTGCTGTCTAAAATAAGGATGCTTTCCCTGCAACCTAGGTCGTGATCACATTTAGTTTGCCTTTCCAAAGTTATAACGAACAAATTAAAATAAAAATCTATCAACAAACCAGTCAAAATTCACCAATAAATATAGTTGTTTGGATCTGATCCATACGCTCATTTTTGCTAATACTGCTGCAAATTTATAAAAACTTTGTTATTGCTTTGTCTGGAAAAAGAAAATGCTTCAACGGCGTTAAAAATTAAAACAAAGTAGGAAGTTTCTAATCACTTTTCAACATTTTTGGATTTAAATTTATGAAAGCCCGGCACCGATTAGAACGATTTTGATATACTTGGCCTGTTTATAGATAAAACATTTTTGCATCCTTTGACCAAATTCCAGTTTTTCAAAGAAAACTACAGTGATTATTGTTAAACAATCTTAAGTTTCTTGTAGCTGATTTTTTTTCAGTCATTGTACACTTGTAACATCTTTTGATGTTGTGGAGCGTTAGATCGATAGCTGTAGGGGAGAATGAGGATACTTGATCCCTGGGGATACTTGATTCCTTAGCTATATCTCGAAACTGGAATGTCTTACAGAGATCAAACGTTCTAGAAAAATGTGCCAAAATGAACAAAATAACAATGCTTGTAGTTTAAAATTTTTTAACAAAATAATTGTTTGTGTAATTGAACATTGTTTGAAAAATTTCACAAAATGTAACTTGAAGATCTTTTTTCATCACTTTTAAATGTTCCTTACATGAGAAAATTATGAAAAAAATATTTGTTCCAATGTATCAATCGTTTGAGCGTAAAATGAACTTCATAATGCCATATTTTCAAAGCAATGGAAAACTTTCAACTTTTTTTCAGAAAAAGTTTTCTAAAATGTTGATTATGGGTACAATTGATCCCCTAGAGTTGGGTACAGTTGATCCCCCTTCCAAACGGCATATTCTTCTTCTGAATTGATCGTTATGATTGCTGATTACGAAATTACTAATATTTATCCAAAAACTAATATTTATCAAACAATTGTCTGAAGAAAAGAGCAAAAATAATTAATTTTCTCTTAATTATAAAAGATAGCGCCTTTAAGTATGCAATGTTATTAGCGTTGAGACAAAGTTATAGAATTTTCTTCTTATGTCTGCTAAAAATTGTGAAATGAGAACAAACATGACCAAAATAGTCAATTAACATTCTATCTTGGGGTTTTGTTTCATTTTTATACAAGGATTAGGGCTTCCTGAATAAAAGATCAAGTCTCCTTCAATAGGGGATAAAGTCCCCCCTAACTTCAGAAAAATCCCATTTTTTTACTCCCACAAAAATGCTTCTAGTTCATCAACGGGTTCAAGTATCGTTCTCATTTTTGGAGCATAGAAACTTGAAGTTACAAGCTGTCAGAAAATGTCAAAGACAGCGAGTTGCTAAATTTTTCCAAAAAGATATGGTGAAAATAAGAAAAGGGGATCAAGTATCCCCACTCTCCCCTACTGAAATGTGTAAAGTATCATGAAAAAATATCATCGGAGAGAGATTGCAGCTTGTCAATGCTCTTTTAAACGCCACTATAGCTTTTATTTTAAAAGTTACATCGGCAAGTTTTAGCAATAATCAAATCTCTCATAAACCCTGTAGTAAGGTTTATTGAGCATAGAGTTTGAAACTGATTGAACAAAATATGAGTTATAATAATCATACAAGTTTGGGAAAAAAACATTAAACTGTGACAATTTTATTGCAGTACTAAAGAATGACGAAAAATTTACCGGAAATACCGGTTTTTTACCGTCCCAAATGCCGGTATTTCTGGTATTGAAAAATGGACGGTTTTACCGGTTTCGGTAAAACCGGTTGGTCTAACCCTATTCATTAAATGAATAATTGATGTGAAGAATTTGAAACGAAATAAAATAAAATTGAATCCTTCAATTAACTATGATTCTTAATGTAATAAATTTCGAGTGTCATAACTCATTTATCAACTATGGTAAATTCAGGATGAAATGAACTCGCGCAAGAGAATTTTTATTTTAATTTATTACTGATTTCATATATTGTAATCTTATCATGAATTCTGAATGAAAAACAAGCTTTTGAAATGTTTATGATATGTTTTAGGTATTTTGGCTTTTGTCTTTGAAATCTGTCTTTGAACCTCGCTTTAACACGTATGTATCACACAAGATAAGGCCAATGACTGATTTTTTTGTTTACTCTTCAGAGGCTTCTATTTCAGTATTGCCACATATTTTATTTATTTGTTTTCATAACTTTAATTTTTATACTGTAAATCCTTAATCTCATTTCCACATTTCACATTAAACAGTTTTCAAACCCGGTTAATTTTAAATTTAGTTTTTTAATCTTTTTCAACTTCTTTCCTGCATTTCTATTTCGGAACTAGAATCTGCATCCGTCCGAATCACCAGAACTGGCATCATTTAGAAACAAAAAACGGAGCAGCCTTTCTATTTAATCTGCGCTTGTTCAGTCCGTCTTATTTTGCCGGCACTGACATCATTTGAAAACAAACAAAGCAGCAGCTTTTGTCATCTTTGCTTCTTCAGTCCGTCTTATTTACCGGAACTGGAATTATTCCAAAACAAAAAATACAGCGCGAATTGTACCAAATAACGTGAACTAACAACCAAGCGAATATTTTTGTAGTTATATTCTTATGCCGTTTTGATATACGTTCCATATACATTGTAGAAATATCGTATGAAAGTTGAAAAAGCATTTCCCTACCAAAGTGGAGGCAATAAACATACAAAAAAAACAGTTCTGTCTTAAGCGACGAAAACTATACCAATTAGGCAATATCCGACCCCTTATTCTTACCTATCGGAAGAATGCAAGTGAACCCAAGATTTTGCTCTCAAAGCCTTCAAATCATTGCCAGCGACAATATTTTCCAGTTCTCTCATTGGTCCATCTGATTGTTAGCCATCTAAATGCACTGCTGGTTGCAGGGAGAACACGACAATTATTTTCTCACTTGAAACCTGCGCGGGAGCAAAACAATTTCAAAAAATTTTTTTCTTCTCGTTTTTTGGATTGATTTTTTTCGGTGATTCAATGAATAACTGCCGTGTAGTTTACGTTTCGGTTTACTTATTTTATTTCAACCATCTTCAGAACTAATTTTATAAAAAATAAACGGAAAAAAAAAATGTTTTAATTAATTAATATAAACTTTCTCATCTTTCCTATCTACTATCTTTCGCTTACACTAATAGCTTTTTTACACCCGCTGGGGCGGTCACATTGATTTTTTCTAGTCACTGTTGATGCTGCTGCTGCTGCGGCTCGCTGTCGACTGAATGTGTTCCGTTTTGCGATGTAGTTCCATTTCCTCTTTTTCCCGCAGCTTTTTCCACATTTACAAACATGGCGGACTTTCTATCATATCCGATTTAAACTAACTGCAGACTACATTTATTACGATCTTTTCACTACGCAGTTGGAATTTCGATTTGCATCACCATTGCAATCGACTGATTTCTGATACGATTTCATGTTTGCTGGGAAAATTCAGAACATAATTCAGAATCTAGCTATAACACGTTTGTCTCTCACGAGATAAGACCAATAACTGTGTTTTTGTTTACACTTTGAAGTTTCTATTTCAGTGTTGCCACATATTTTTATAATTTGTTTTCATTTTTATTAAATTCTATTTGTATTCTATACATTTTTCATCTCATCTCCACACCCCATTGCCCACATTTCCAGGCATTCGTCTCAATAAAATGGCCAGTGTTTAGTACTCACTCGATAACTTTTTTCAAAACGCCGATTTCTCATAATTTCCGCCTCCCTTCCAAAGAATTGATCGTGATCAATCGGTGTATCGATCCAGGGACAATTTGTCGAAAAGCGCCAAATGAAAGAAAAAAATCCATACAAACGGGTCCAGCTCACGTAGTTGACAAGGCTCCTATAAATCTAGCATCGTTGCCGTACTGAATCATTTCACGTGAATGGTACTGTTCAATCGAAATATGTTCGAAGGTGAGAAAAGGGATAGAAACGGCCACAAATCGACCGTTTTCCGGTAGTAACACTGGGAGAAGAGCGTTGCGAAAGGAATGGTAGATCGAAATAAAAGTGCTATTAACCTAATTCCCCGAGTATTGTTCCGTGAATCTCACCCATCGCATATCGATGTCAGCCAGGAGGAAAGTGAGGGAAGTCAAGAGACACAGAGAGTATCGTTCCCGGTGATAAACCCAATTCTGTGCTGTTTGTTGTTGTGGTGGGATGAAATGTTTGTTTTATGGCCACTGTCAGAAGATGTTATCCAATTTCAGCACGATTGTATCGGTCTGAACTTTTACCGGATGACAAATAGATCTGCTTAATTGGCCCATTTTGCAGCCCAGGGAAGTCAGAAATCGAATACGGTAGAACCCAGCTTACTAGAACCTTCTCTTCATCTCAGTTTATGGACTCATTCGAGAACTTCGAACAAGGCTGTGTGAACGAGGGTAAGGGGAGGGGTTGTGAGTTTCTCTCAAGAGTTAAATATGTTTTTTGTACACTTCAAACGATTTAAAATTTTTTTAAATTTTTGTTCATTTTAATAAATCAAAGAATAATTCCCTATTTTGAATTTCTGTGTCACATCAATCATAATCAATCAATTAAAAAATTAAAAGGTGTTCTAAGTATGCATTGTTAATGCTTTTATACGGCTGGCGAAAAATGACGTTTTGATGGTGCTCTAGTTCAGCATTTGTAATGCCTATTAAAGGCTATGTGTGATAGCATTTATTCAGCCCGCTATTTCGCCTTCTTAGCATTAAATCTGCATTATATACGCATATAGTGCAAAACAAGCATTAATTCAGAGTTATATATGGGAATATAGCGTTGATTAAGGGCTATGTTTTAGTGCTTATGGTTACTTGGGAAGTTTATTGGTTTATCAGTTACAAAAAATAGTTTTCACCAAAAATTGATCAATTTTTAATTTCCAATCGTCATGTCATGAAAACTTAAGGTGACGGAAAAAATCTGTCGAATGTTTTGAAATAAGGACGCGAAAATTTACCAAAGTCATTTATTAAAACATTGGCTCGATAGTGCTGTTCCCTTGTGTTATTCCCTTTTCTAGAAATATTTGAAAAGTTTCGCAATAAGTTAGCTTCAAAGTATGTATTTTGAGAAGCTTTTTGATCCATAGTTAATATGACATCATT
This sequence comes from Uranotaenia lowii, assembly GCF_029784155.1. NCBI lineage: Eukaryota > Metazoa > Arthropoda > Insecta > Diptera > Culicidae > Uranotaenia > Uranotaenia lowii. The sequence goes on along the minus strand of NC_073691.1, from coordinate 149,604,430 downwards.
CTTGTCTTTCACTGATTTGGAGTCTAATGTCATAAATATCTGTATTCATTTCAAAGCCCTTAAGAGCTTTGATAGAGATAGACATTATTAATTTTTGCTTCCTGTGATCAGAACTTTGAGGGATGTTTCATGTTTTGATTTTTTTCTTTGGTTTGAGAAATAACTTAGGAAGCCATTTGACTTGAAGTTTTTTTAAATTACCTCAAAATTCTCGTTTTATATTGTGCGGATAAAACTAAATAAAATGAAATCTTCCTTAACCTTTTTCTCAGAAGTTAAAAATTCTCGAGGTTTCGGGGAAATTTGTTCATTGATTTAAAACCTTTATTTTTAAAATACTTTAAATATTCAATATCCAAAAAAGTACACCAATTCATGAATTTTATTCAAAAATTTTTTAAAAAGTTTTTTTATGAAAACTAGGGCTGATAGAAAAAAAACTTGTTGCAAATTTGAAACTAGTGCCCCAAAATAAGTCAAAATCAGTGCTGAGATTCCTTGCTTCTCGGAAAAATGAAAATTTTGTTGTTGGTAGCACAAACCAGGAAAATTTTCAAAAAAGACTGAATGCAAAAAACAATTCTCAGATTGTTATATTCAAAATCACAATTTAGTTTAATAAACTGCTGGGCTCTTGCGAAAAATTACTTGAAAAAACTGTTTGTTTACTTTAAAACGATGCTAACCTTGTTAATGTTAATGTTAACGTCTTTTCGCTGAAATAACTATCTTAAAGTGCGAAAAAAGGTGTAGAAATAAATCTATATATATATAAAGCAATTATCTGTATGTTTGTTTGTTTGTTTGTTTGTTTGTTTGTTTGTCCTCTATAGACTCAGCCGTCTTAAGAGCTAGAGATCTGAAATTTGGCATGGATGCTCATTAGGACCAGGAATGATGAAAAATGTTTTTAGATTTTTGGACGACCCCTTCTGAAGGGGGTCGTCCATACAAGACAAATATTGTTTTTGCGATATTGGCGTTATTATACATTGGATTGTGATGAAAATTTGCACATGAGTGTTTTGAGAGACGATCAATCGATTACAGTTATCAAATTTAGGGTTAGGGGTCGGCAAAAGGGGTCGTCCATATCCACTGATTAATGTTTTTACGATATTGGCGTTATTATACATCGGATTGTGATGAAAATTAGCACATGAGTGTTTTGAAAGACGAACAATCGATTACAGTTATCAAATTAAGAAGCAGGGGTCGGCCAAAGGGGTCGTCCATATCCACTGATTAATGTTTTTGCGATATTGGCGTTATAATAGATCGTATTGTGATGAAAATTAGCACATGAGTGTTTTGAGGGACGAGCAATCGATTTCAAGTTTCGAATTGCGGATCAGAAGTTGGCTGAAGGAGTCGCCAACTTTAATGTTTTTGCGATTGTGACGTTATTCGACATTGGATTGAGATGAAAATTTCCGCATAGGAGTTTTGAGGGACGCTCTTTTGCTTTCAGGTTTCAAATCTTGACTCAGGGGTCGGCAAAAGGGGTTATTATCTGTTCACTGATTTTACGATATTCTCTTGATTGAGCATAGAATTGTAATAAAAATTGACACATGGGAGGTTAACAGAAAAGTTAATTGATTTCAGGTGTCAAGTTTTGAATCGTGGTCAAAAAAGGCCGTCCATGTTAGTTGCTCACTGTTTTCGTGATATTGTCGTGATCATGCATCGGATTGAGATGAAAATGTTCAGATGAGGGTTATAAACTATGAGCAATTGACTTCAGGTAGCATGTTCCGTGTCAAGGTTCGACGAAAGGGACGTCTGTATTCACTGTTCACTGTTTTCAGGATCCTGACGTTATTTTACATATAATTTGAAAAAAAAAAATGGCAAAAGGGAGTTTTGAGTAACGTAAAATTGGTTTCAATTATCGAATTTCGGGCCATGGGACAGAAAAAGAGGGTTACATTGAAAGTTCAGTGTTTTGTGCAATAATTTTGTTGGAGGCAGTTAATTGATACCAATTTATGTGTGAAGGTCAAGCAAAAGAGTCGTGCACATAAACAAATAGTACATGTTTCTGCCATAATGTCTAGATTTTGCAACCGATCGAGAAGAAAACACTCGCACATAAATTTTAATAAAAAGCCAATCAACCGTTTAATTTGAATTTCAAGTAATAGTAATAGTAGCGACTTTAAACACTGTTGATTTTTTTCCCCGAAATTGTCGAAAGAATGTTTCGAATTCATTTTCTAAACTCATTTTGACGTACCAATGATTTAAAGCGAAACGAAGTTCGTACGGGATCAGCTAGTTTTTTTTATAAAGTATACATGAACTGTAAAAAATAGATTAAGGTGGTTTGCAAATCGATGCACAGTTCAACCAAATTCATTCGATTTTTTTGACGATGGTATTCAAACAGGCTTGGCCAAAAAGATCCGAAAACTCAAGTTTTCGAAAAAAGATGTCGGGCCTTATGTTGTCCGATTTTTTTTTCCATTTTTTGTACATCTTAAAGGCCATCTTAAGGCTCAGTCATCATGTGATCTTAGGAGCTTATTTTTGGGTACGGAAGCTTGAAGACGGCCCCTTTTCAAGAGGGTTGTCCAGAGTTAAACCGTTCAATGCAAAAAGGAAAAATTAGAACCCAAAATCCGAAAAAAAAATCGAAGCCACCGGTTTGACAGTTTGCAGTAGTAATTATGTTAAACTTAAAGTTTCGTTAAATTTTCTTAGAAATTCAGATCAATTTTCGGATTTGACCAAACTTATCTAAGTGGAGAGTACTGACCTTATTTACCAAGTAAGGAGATTTTTGTTTTCTTAATAAGCCCTAGCAACATGACATTTTGAGTCATTGAAGATCCATATGACATTAGACTGAGTCGATTTGGGGTCATTTTTGAATTTCTCTAACCCTGGGGTCTAAAAAGCTTCGTCTTGGTCCAAAACTCATCCATGATTTTTTGTAGAATTTTTAAGTAACGTTTACATGAGTAAATTTAAACTTTTAGGTTTGTATGGGAAAATTTAATATTTTGTACTGAAAAATCGACATCCTTTTTGTTTCTTTTGTGGAACCGGACCAGATGATTTGTGCCAATTCAAAAATTCCTAAAGGAAATTTTCCGTTGAACAACTTTGTCGAAGACTGTAACTTCGTATCTTATTAGGCAAAAAAGTTATTAGCTGTTTAACAGGGGTATGTCTTTTCGCATTGATAAACAATAAATTCAATTGACATCACTGCTCGAGCCATACCCAAGGTTGCCGAAATCACAGAAAAATCTGTAATTTCATAGAATGTTGAGCAAATTTTCATCACACAATCTGTGTCACAGAACACAGAATTTTGAAATTTTCACAGATTTCACAGAATTTTTAAATTTTGAATGGATTTCCGAAATTATAATCTTTTCGAATAGTTTCAAATTTAGATTTTTAACCTTGAAATAGAAAACTATGATAAGATTGGTAATGGTAATTGATATTGCCCAACTAAATTGTGAAAAGACCCCAACTTATCTTGAATTTTCTATGAAATTCAAGGGAAAAGCATCACAGAAATCCATCACAGAATTTTTGGGTAAATCACAGAAAGTCAGAATTATTTTTCTCAAAAACACAGAATTTTTTCGGCAACCTTGGCCATACCTTGCTAGGCACCCTGGCATGACCCTCTTAGAATTGAATGACACTTTTCGTGTGTATTTTCCTCACATAGTTAAAGTATTTGAAAAACTTTATTATCCCATAAAAGAACTAGACGAACATTTGAAAAGGGCCAAACTTTTCAGGCAATTTTTTTTATTAAAATTTAAAGCTTCAAAATTACAATTCCTACACAAATGTGGTCTAAGGGAAGGTTTAAGATAAATATCTGAATTTTTATAAAAAAAAACCTACACTGAGAAAAATGCATTTTATTAAACTCTATTTCCCATAAAACTCAAAATTTGATGAAATTTTTTTTTCTAAGACGGGTAGTATTTATGCCTACCAGTCGTCCATGCATTGCAATTTGTGCACATTTAAGGGAGAAAAGTTTTTCCAACAAAATCTTTTTCAGGTATATACTGAAATAATTTTTTTTTTTTAAGTGTATAGTTTTAATTCAAAACTAATAGTAACTAATATTTGTTTTTTGTTTTTTTCATAAGAAAAGCAAAAAAAAGCTTTTTTTAGAAAAACTTTTTTCCCTTAAGAGTACTCACTTTGTGGCACTCTTAAGGGAAATTGGAAGATGGGAGAATTTTTTTTAATCGACTTTGAGTATCTAGTTTGCTTTTTTCAGTGTAGGATTTCCACTTACTTTTACCATCAATTATTACAATCGAAGCTCTTATTTCTTCGGAGTCAGTACAACCAATTCAAGCAAATTCAATTGAAGTTTGTTACACTTTTTCCCCTTAAATGTGCACAAATTGCAATGTATGGACGACTTGTAGGCCTTCTTACAACCCGGATTAAAAAACATTCCATCAAATTCTGAGATGGCATTTTTGGGAAATTGATTTTTAATTTTTGAAATGCATTTTTCTCAGTGTAGGATTTGAAAAAATCAATATATTTTTTCCAAAAACTCAATCATTTTCCCAAAACTCTCTTAGAAACCACATTCGTGAAGGAATTGTAGTTTTAAGGTTAAGGTTTTGGTTAACAATTAGCACAAAAACCACGCCAAAAGAAGATACGTTAGATTTATTTTTTACAGCAGAAAATATCGTAAAAAGCCTTGTTTCATTAGTGAACATTCCTGTCAACTTGTTTCAATATTATTTTTAGAAAAAAAATTGAAAGACGGCTGAAATATGGACAATTTTAGTCATTCGATGGGACAGAGGACAATGATTGGCAAATCACCCAATAATTAGGAACTTTATGAAACTACAACTGAAAATTATTTTGAACTTATTCTAAAATTGAGCGATATCCAGTTTCATTTGAGAAACTCCATAACTTCTAATACTCATCCCCAAATATTACAATATTATGAAAATTTTCACACTATACGATAGAATCCGCATAAAGTTAGTTTAAACTTGCCAGATCACCCAGATTTATCCGGACGTGACCTGATAATTGATGAAAACTTAAGGAAGGTCCGGACCGACCCGAGTCTCCAGAATTAGTAAGTAGATCCCGGATTTTGCTCGGATCAATTCGCTTTATTTGCAAAAACAAACAACACTCAGTATGAGATTATCTGATTTCCGTGTCCAATAATGAATTTTTTGAGGGACCTTTATCAAATTTAAAATCTGCTGGTGTATTGTGATGTGATAAAAATAACCAATACAAGCCATTTTCCTCTTGCTTGTTTTTCAGTTTTTATTTCAAAGTTAAGCAAAGATTTGCCTTGATTTTGGGTTGACTTTAAAAATAAGTTGCCCGGATTTTATCAGGTTTTTAGATTAGGATGCCTGCATACATGGGAGAAAATTCGAGCAAGCTTAAGTAAGGAACACTCCTTTAATCCTTTGAAAAAACTTCACAAAAATATCTTTGTGTGCTCTTTCCCGTGAACAAAAAAATCAAAAGTAGAGAAATATGTACCTATCCCCGAAGAAAGGAGAGTGTAAAGTTCTTAGGATAACAAGCAACTTCATACTCTTCTAATTGATTTTTAAAAGTTTCCAAAAAAAAAAGTTTAGGTTTTTCATGAGACTTTTTTGACTTGAACAAGCTGATTTGTCCTATGATGATAAACTGTTCAAAAAGTGCAAAAACTTATTGTCAGTTATTTCGACTGTCTCAGTAGCGCAAAAATTAAGGGATGAATAAAAAGTTTATCACCGGTACATTTTATACTGTTTTTACTTATTGACTTTTTCAGGTGAGTGAAACAACTTTTTCTTTATTTCTTGGGGACATCTGATGATGGGTGAAGAAAAGTAAATCAAAACGTTACGTAAATTGAAAAAAAAGGTGGTTTAGCTCACCGAATAAAGTCAATTAGTAAAAACCGTAGAAAATAAAGGAAGTAAAATTTATTTCGGTCAAAAGTAACTCTTATTTCATTTATCTAGCAATAAACTGAACCCGTTGATTTTAGAGCGGCATTAGCTTTTTTTTCGATAATAGTCGTTTTAACATCTTTATGTCATTCACGACTTATATCAACGATGCAGTTGGCGGACAGTCATTTAAAAACTTATCCGGTAAAACTGTGATCGATGTTTACTTTTGGGCTTGAACTCACGGACATCGGACCAGGAAGCAACTGTCTTGCCAACTGCGCTTTATCACAAGCCCTTAGGAATTAGTTTTATTAAACTAGTTTACAAAATTGAGAAAAAAGTCGTGAAGTTCATCGACAAACCCAAATTTTTAATCTAAAATCGAGCGCTAAGTCCGAAAATGAAAGATCTCAAATAAATGTTATGCAGTCCGAGATATTTGAATATAAATACAAGTACTTATTTTTATTTTTCCAAAATTTCATATTTTGAGCATAGCTCAAAAACAGTAACACTCAGATTTTTTTTGAATCATTTTCGGATTCAGCGTCCGATTTCACATGAAAAGTGATCTTCAGGTTACTTTGTTCAAGCATGCTGTAAGCTAGTGTTATTAATGAACTCATATACGATTAGGGTATTTCGGGGGAATATGCACCTGCTAAGGGAAATGACCGAGTATGCGGAATACTTAAGCTGTACACCCGAATACATTGCAACATGTGCTTCGTATTTCTATCTTCTACTTTTATTCTGTCAATAATATTACTTTTTATAGTAAAAACTATGAAAAAAATCGATTTTTTACAAACGCCTTTAAAAGCAACCTTTGAAATCGTTGGATGTTAAACGCCCCAGTGTAGGCAAATGATGCTCCAAAACATTGGATCAAAACGACTCAAAAATAACACAATATTCACAGGGAAAATAAATTAATTCCGTCATTTGAAAAAAAAATGGAAAAAATATTTTTTTCAAGTTTATCTACACATAAAAACAAGTGGTTTGTTTACATTTCCCAGTGAAAAAATGAAAAATTTGGAAATTTTCGACTCTATTTTGAACTGTGTCCGTTTCAACCAAATTTTTCTGCTGCTTTTGGCGACAAATTTAGTGAACCGATTCGATTTTCAGTGCACGTTTTTTACTCAAATCCGATCGAAAGTTATAATTGTTATGCATCCTGAAGATAATTTAGGACTAAGCAAAGAAGAAGTTCGATATATCATTTCGATAATCGGTCTGTATTCATGGAAAACTGCACTCCAAAATTCAGAATAAAACACGTGGTTTTGTTCACATCTTACCGAACAGCACCTTGAGGGGTGGGCGATTTGTCCATAAATTGATGGGGGCATTTTAATCGGATATTTAATATTTAATAAATACTCAGTTAACTCTAAAACAACAATTGACCACAGTTTTTCATCAATTGATAATTCAAATATACAATTTAAACAATCAATCAAATCAATGGAGAAGATGTTTTGGGCAGTCATCTAGGTGAAAAAGGCTATTTCATTTGATCACTTTTTACAACTTGGGTGATGGATAGCCACCACAAAATTTAATTTGATTGTTATTCGTGTCTAAATGAATTTCTGGTAATCATTTTTTTTTAAATGACAAGGTATTGGTTTTTAGAACACATCTGTGTAAAACTAATCCACTAAAAACTTCGCAAATCTCCAAAATTAATCAAAATGTAGTCGCTGGCATTTTACCCTGCAAGGGCATTATGGACAGAAGTACCCTACGCCTTTTCGGAAACTGGGCACTTGAAAATTAGATTTGTAACTTTTGAACTGCTTTAATGGTTTCAATTCAATTCTCAACGTATTTTTTGGATGATAACATTTGAAATTTTACACACTTTTTTGACGATTTTTTTTCGAACTTGTACGTCTGTTCTCTGTTGTATGAAGCCCTCGGAAAGTTCAGATCGTTTAGGAAAAAAATATAACATTTGAAGGTCAGCTTCCATTAAACCCGGTATGGATTCTACGGCTTTAAATATACTCATTTCAGAAGAACCACAAAATACCTACACGATCGGAAAGGGAACATCCATGCCAATGATGGTAGCTATAAGTATCGCACCATTCACGAAACGGTAAATTCCAGTTCATGCGGCTGGAACTAAAGAAGGGTATCAGAACAGCTTTAAATTTCCTTTCCCCGAAAACCTTCTTCCCAGCTGCCCCGATTTCTGTTTTGAGGGGTCTGTCTCAAAAACAAAACTGGCACAGACAAACCAAACAAACCTTCGGGCCGAATGCAAAAAAGGGGGGCCGCCAAAACAAATTATCAACCGCCTCCGGGCTGGGAAGTGCCAAAATGGTAACCCAAGAAGGGGATTTGTGGAGTCTTTAGGTTTGTTTATATCGGCAACAAGATTTTTGCGTTCTACCTCTCTCATTTACTCATTCCGGACTGGTTGGGTGCATCGGGATCGGTATTGTGTCACTGGCCGGGACGGAACCTGTTTGGACAGTAAGCTTAAGCGATTCGCAGTCAATTTAGCGGATTTCGGGGGATTTCGACCGCTTAAGCGAAATGCATCCGACCACAAGTAAACACAAGGGACTCTCGAGCGGTTGTGCTAATTTGTTTCGGGGTCCGGTCTTGTTTCTCGTTTTTTGGATGAGTCATTGAATCCATGTTTTATTTGCGATTTTCTGGGGTTTCGCGTTGAAATATTAAAAGACTTTCTTTCAGGTGGATTGTTTTCAAACTTTTCTTTAGGAAAATTTGAAACTACTGACTATCAGCTTTAGTTCCTAACACGCTGAAAATTCTTAAGAGACTGTGTCACATAAAAAGCGCTAAAAAAGTAAAATATTCCGGATGCTTAAAGTAGCACAACAAAACCACGACACAGACCGCTACAAAACCATACAAGATCGCGTTTACCGCGCTTTCCCTCCCTCCCTCATTCAAAGCGGGGGTGGGCACAAAATGACGACAAATGCAGAAAACATTTGCAATCCGAGTACCATGGCAAGTGCTTCCTCAGTTTCAGAAGGAACATCAGAATAGAAAAAAGAACTCCGAATAGCAAAGAACTAGCAACAACTTTAGCAATAATTTACCACCCATTTCCTCGGCAAAAATCGTGTAGAGCTGTGCAAGTGCAATTGTGTTTACCTACCTCGTGTTTTTGTTGTTGTTTACCATTTCTCTCGCTTTTGCCCCAACCTGACCGGGACAGAATAGATTTCATAGAAAAAAAAACCTTCAGGAGAATGTCGCGTCAGATGGAGGTTTAACCCTATTTAGGTCTTCCGCCCCTGGGTGGTTCTTGGAAAAGAGCGTATTTCATATCGTGTTTCGAAAAAAGCAGGAAGATTTATTGAAAACTTAAGTAAGGAACGAATATATGATCATACACTTCTCAAGAAACTACATTACATATTTCAACTCAACGCTCAAATCCTGCTTTGGTTAAACTAAAGCCGAAGCTGAAAAAAAATTAGGCAAGATGCACCACCATCAGTATTTCGCAAATTCATACTTCTTAAACATTTCTGAAAATGCCACCCAGCAAACATAAAATCGCATTAGAAATGATGGCTCAAATCGTTACCAATGTTAATGCGAATCGCTATTTCTACCAAATAAGGAAACGATCGTAAGAATGATGACTTAAAGTCGGTAAAAATCGGATATGATAAAAAGTCCACCATGTTTGCAAATTTGTTCTCCCGCGCGGGATTCAAGTGAGAAAACAACCTTGTTGTTCTCTTTGCGATAAGCAGTGCAACCAGATTGCTAAAAAATCAGATGGTGCTTTTGGAATAATTGTCCAATAAGAGAACCAGCAAGCTTGCAAAGCAAAGCTTGTGCTCTCTCACATACTTTCAGCATGTACGAATAAGGTGTTGAATATCGTCCAATTTGTATAATTCTTATCGCTTAAGTCAGAAATTAAAAATATATTTGTATATTGCCTCCACTTTGGTAGGTAAATCTGTTTTTTCGAGTTTTATGCGATGATGCCGTAATGTATATGAAACGTATAACAAAGTTTTTTGAAAAATATACCTACAAAGTTTGCCGGGCAGTCGGTTCTATTTACACTTTTATGCATTTATAATCTATTGTGGGTTTTAAAGATTTTCTATATCACTTAAATTTTTCTTAAAACGAAAACAAAAAAAAAATTAAGAAATTTTTCTTGCAATGTTTAAATTTTTCTCGTATTTCATCTTTTAAGAAACTAACTTTCTCATCATATCACCTTCTCATCTTGTAATCATTTCATTTTCAACCATTTTTACAAAATGACATTTTCCATTTTGCATCTACTGCTTGCTTCAGCGTTAAAGTTTCTATTTTTTTCATTTCTTCCATCGTTCAAATTATTTTATTCGCATTTACAGCGATGCACAGAATAAAATTTATATCGTTGATTTTACGATGCGGTTCTCCTGACTCGCAATTTATCTGTACTCTTTTTTTATACAGCCATCCTCTCCACTCTGTGTTTCTATTAATGCGGTCCTCCCAACTCGCCATTATAGGCCGTCCTCTAAACTTGTCTTGTTTTCAAAACAGCTGTCTTCTCAACAAGCTGTTTTCGTGTTTGCGGTCCTCCCAAGTCGCAAGCTCAGGCTGCCTCTCATATCACCTTTTTTGATACATCTGTCCTTTCAATACGCTGTTTTTCTTTGCGGTCCTCTCAACTCGCAATCAAAGGCAGTATTTTTTTCGGTCCTCCCAACTCGCAAGTTTAGGCTGTACTCTCATTTCGCCTTTTTTATACAGCTGTCCTCTCAAAATTCTGTTTTTTTCAGTCCTCCCAATTCGCGAGTTTTGGCTGTCCTTTCAAATAGCCTTTATTGATACTGTTGAGTCTTAAAACGCTTTTTTTTTGTTTGCGGTCCTCTCAACTCGCAATCATAGGCTGTACTCTCAACTCGCCTCTTTATACAGCTGTTCTCTTAGTTCGTTGTTTTTCTTTGCGGTCCTCCCAACTTGCAATCATAGGCTGTCCTATCATTTCGCCATTTTTACACAGCTGTCCTCTCAACATTCTGTTTTCTTTTCGGTCCTCCCAATTCGCAAGCTTAGGCTGTCCTCTCAAAAAGCCTTTTTTGATACAGTTGAGTCATAAAACGCTTTTTTTTGTTTGCGGTCCTCTAAACTTGCCTTTTTTATACGGCTGTCCTCTTAGTTCGCTGTATTTCTTTGCGGTACTTCCAACTTGCAATCATAGGCTTTCTTCTCAACTCGCCTTTTTTTATACAGCTGTCCTCTCAACACACAGTATTCTATGCGGTCCTCCCAACTCGTAAGCTTAGGCTGTCCTCTCATTTCGCCGTTTTTACACAGCTGTCCTCTGAACATTCTGTTTTCTTTTCGGTCCTCCCAATTCGCAAGCTTAGGCTGTCCTCACAAAAAACCTTTTTTTGATACAGCTGTCCTTAATACGCTGTTTTTCGTTACGGTCCTCCCAATTCGCAATCATCGGCTGCACTCACAACTCGCCTTTTTTAACAAACTTTCCTCTCAATATGCTGTTTTTCTTTGCGGTCCTCCCAACTCGCAAGCTTTGGATGTACTCTCAACTTGCCTTTTTTTTTATTCAGCTGTCCTCTCAACACGCTGCTTTTATTGCGGTCCTCCCAACTCGTATGCTTATGCTAAACTCTGAACTCGCCTTTTTTTCTAGAGCTGTCCTCTCAACATTCTGTTTTCTTTGTGGTCCTTCCAATTCATAAGCTTAGGTTGTCCTCTCAACTCGCCTTTTTTTATGAATCCGTCCTCTTAATACACTGTTTTTTTTTTGCAGTCCTCCCAACTCGCAAGCTTAGGCTGTACTGTAAATAGCCTTTTTTTATACAGCTGTCTCCTCAACATGCTGTTTTTCAATGCGGTCCTCCCAACGCGCAATCACATGCTGTTCACACACACCTTTTTTTATAAATCTGTTTTCTGAACATTCTGTTTTCTTTATGGTCCCCCCAAATCGCAAGCTAAGGCTGTCCTCTCAACTCACCTTTTTTATAAAGCTGTCCTCTCAATAAGCTGTTTTTCTTCACGGTCCCCCCAACACGCAAGCTTGGGCTGTACTCTCAAATAGCCTTTTTTATACCGCTGTCCTCTCAATACGCTGTTTTTCTATGCGGTCTCTCCAACTCGCAATCATAGGCTGCACACTTTACTCGCCTTTTTATAGGGCTGTCCTCTCAACACGATGTATTCTTTGCAGTCCTCCCAATTCGCAAGCTTAGGCTGTCCTCTCAACTCGCTTTTTGAAATAGCTGTCCTCTCAATACGCTGTTTTTTGCGGTCCTCCCAACTCGCAATCATAGGCTGTACACTCATCTCTCTTTTTTAATACAGCTGTCCTCTCAACACTTTTATATACAGATGTCCTCTCAATTCGCAAGTTAAAACTGTCCTCAAAACTTGCCTATGTTTTGATACAGTTGTCTTTTCAATACGCTGTTTTTCTCTGTGGTCCTCCCAACTCGCAATCATAGGCTGTACTCTCAACTCGCCTTCTTTTATACAGCTGTCCTCTCAAAATTTTTTTTGAAGATGTCCTCTCAATTCGCAAGTTAAGGCTATCCTCTTAACTTGTGTATGTTTTGATACAGCGGTCTTTGCGGTGCTCTCAACTCGCAATCATAAGCTGTACTCTCAACTCGCTTTTTTTTACAAAGCCCCTCAACAGGCTGTTTTTCTTCACGGTCCCCCCAACTCGCCATCACAAGCTGTACTCTCAACTCGCCTTATTTGATACAGCTGTCCTCTCAATTCGCTAATTTTCTTTGCCGTCCTCCCAATCCGCAAGCTTAGGCTGTCCTCTAAAATCGCCTTTTTATACAGCTGTTCTCTCAAAACGCAGTATTCTTTGTGGTCCTCCCAGCTCGCAATCATAGGGTGTACTCTCAACTCGCTTAGTTTATGCAGCTGTCCTCTCAACTCACCTTTTGTTATAAAGCTGTCTTCTCAACACGCTATTTTTCTTTGCGGTCTTTCCAACTCGCAAGTTTAGGCTGTTCTCTCAACTCGCCTTTTTTGATACAGCTTTTCTCTCAATACGCTGTTTTCTTTGCAGTCCTCCCAACTCGCAAGTTTAGGCTGTCCTCTCAACTCGCCTTTGTTTAGATACAGACGTCCACTCCTCCTCGCAGCGTTTGCTTATCTTTCAAAGTGTAGGACGATTTTTTTAACTATATCATGCCGTAGGCCTACTCAGTATGTTAAAAATAATTACCTTACCTAACTCGCAAATATTTTTACTTACAAACAATTCTTCAAAAAAGGTCAAATAATTTATGTTGTTGGCTTAAATTCTGCTCGGTCATTTTCCCCGCTTTTGCTAAAATTTTAGTAAAACTTTCTGGCGACTAACTCCTCTTCGCTGAAATTTTAACAGAAAAAAGGCTAATGATTCCAAATTGTCTTAATGGTAAAATTTGAGCAAAATTTGTCTACAATTCGGCCTCAGAAATTTTATGCGTAATGCAAAAAATAATCATAATAATAACAAGAAAATGCCGAAAGAACAGCTCCTTTAAAAAACTGTAATCCACCGTGAAGGATGCGCCCGAGTAGGAAATAATGAGGCAATTTCTGGTAATTGATGACCAGATCAGTGCACAAACCTGAAGGTCACGTCCGAATTGTAAGTATGTTCTTCCCTTTCTTTTCTTCATGGTATCCACAAATTTGGTGACCTAAAAAGTACCAAAAAAGAACTGTTGCCATCGCCGAAATCGGGTAAGCTCACTACTCTTCCGACTGGCCGAAGGGGTTTTGCAAATAAAGAAAGAACAAAAATTCGGTCATAACAATATCGAAAACAACTTTCACCGAGTTCTGCAACAGCGGCACGTCGTAAGGCGATTTTCGTTTTCTCAGGTTCCGATGTAGCAGGAATCTGATAACAGGAAAAAAAATATATTGGAAACCAGAATCAAATTGAGGGAATTATTCTTTTACATGCTCTCAGAAGAAGTTACGATTCGTTTCGGTTGAGTGAAAGCTCTCGGTGTCGGCGCATCATTCTTGGGGCTGAACATTCGACAGTTCATAATTCGGACAAGTATCAATTACCGACCCTTTCGTCGAATCCCTCGGCACTTGACCGAGTTTTGATTCCGGCCCGCAACATTAATCGGATTGCGGGTAATGGGCTCTTGAATTTATTGAAAAATCAACATCTGTGGCAGCCGTTATTATCGGTCGTTATGGGAAAATGAGTATTTTTGATTACCTTGATGGCAGTTAATGGGTTACCGAAACGGGAATCGGACCGGTTTTTTTTTTCGAGAGCAAAGCCACATCAAATCTGGTTGAAAGAACTCAAAATGTTTTGAACTTTTATGCTAATGCCTAAGCTAGATACTGCAAAAGCTGAAATAAGGGCATTTCATTTCTCAAGATCCGGGAGTGGAAAACAGAAAAAAATGAAAAAAAACTGAAATGTCAAATTGGTCTGATTAAATCACCGACCAGTGTGTGAGTGATCATTATAAAAACTTTCAATTATGTCTTTTTCATTGAAAATGCTTGCTAATTTTATCAAAGTGAGCATGCCTGACACATAAAACAACGGTTTTGTTGATTTTGTTTGGTTCCGACATGAATGTTTATCTTAAACGTTTTCAACTCTTTTCAAAAACTAGTCAATTTTTTGTCGCGAAGTAAAAAAAATGCTGCAGAGGATTTCTATTTTCCTCTCCTAGCTCAAGATGTCGTATATCTCCGGGTATTTTAAAATAAGTTGCAATGTAGGCGAGGGGTACGAAAAGTTTCTCAGTTGCGGAGGGGTGGAAACGGGATGACTGCTGGGCAGTTTGTTTACATTCCGGCATCAAAACAGTGAAACCAAGCAGGCAGTCTTAAAGCTGCATTGTTTTCGTAGTGGTATGAAATATGACGTTACTGTTGCTATTTCGAACGATTTCTTCACATTAGATTCTGTGCTTATCCTTTCTTTTTGAAAACAGACTGATGGCCTGTCAATTTAGTTTTCGAAAATGACGAATGTGTGATTTGGCAGTTTGCTTAATCCGGAGATATACTCGCCTTGGCATTCCTTTCCTTGGTAATTGAATTTTATATCTATGAAATAATGCAAGCCCGCGATTTTGTGGTTCCATAAGAAAACTAACATTTGACTTGACGAAGTCGAATTGATAGTCAAACTATTTAAAATTACAGTTAATTAAACATAAATACAACGATTATTCTGTTTCCTCATTTGGTTGATATTTTGACGCTTTAATGTTGAGATTGACTACTTGTAATGTTGAGTTCCTATCGACTGAACCATTTGCATTGTCGTGATTTTAGGATTCTAATGAATCTCAGCTCAGAGCTTCTTTCAGACACGTTTATCGCTCACAAGAAAAGATCAAGACTTTATTATATTTCTTTACCTAGTGTTGCCAAAATAACACACGTTGCCATACACGCAAAATAATTTTCACTTAAAAAGTAAGTGACATCTGTAATAAATTCTCGCCATACGTAATTTCATTTTTAAGTGATAGGTCAAGTGAATTCACTAAAGTGACCGGTCAAGTGACACTATGACGTTCGAGTGAAATTTATCTGAATTTCTAAGTAAGAACATTAATAGAACACCATTTCGATTTCAAGTACATACATTACGCTTTCGCCATAAATTTATTGATTGGAAAATTCCATCGTGATCCCAAAGCAGATGCGGATAGTGCGACTTCTAAATCTTCCCTGCTGCATTCAGAAAATCTGTCCAGTTCAACCCACAAGCTGAAACATGATAACACCTTTAAATAACTTTTTCTTACACACAAACTACCGCCAAAATCGCCTAGTAAAGAATTGGGAAAATCCAAATCCAGCATAAGCTTTAAACGCTGCTCTTTAGAATTTGCCATTTTGAACTCTGAAAATAAACACAATTACAACCCGACATTCACTTGAAATTCAAGTGATGGGGAAGTGAATATTTTTTCTCACTTCAAATTCAAGTGACGACTGAAGTGAATGTGGATGATTTCATTTGAAATTTAAGTGACTGCCAAGTGAAATGTATATGTCGCACTTGAATGGAAGAAAATCACTGGATCCTTGTTTTTAATTGAAAAATCATGTGTACAGGGTGACAAAAAAGTCCGGTCACACTTTTTCGGGGTCGTCTGTAGCCTACTCGTTGCATCTCTCTGGTGCCTTCTATATGTCAAATGAAAGGGCTAACTCTGCTGCCCAAAGTGACAGAGTTTCGTTCCTGTGCAGTTTGTTTACATTGAGTTGTGAGCCATGGCAGAGTTAGGGGCAGCTGTTATCGCTGCTCGGTTTGGCGCGCAGATGACGAGATTATTTTTCCGGAGGAGAAGCTGTTCGTTTTGGAGCAAACAGTCAATCGCCAAAATGATCGACTTTGGAGTGTGAGCCTCCAGCAAGCTCCTGCGAACAAGCTGAAAGTTTCCTGGTTCCAAAATAAGACGTCAGTCTTGCTTCCAGACAGATGGCGCCCCATCCCGCACCGCAAAGGTTGTTCAGGCGTGGTGTGAAGAAAATTTTTGACCGATTTCATTTCGAAGAATGAATGGCCTCCGTCGTTACCGGATCTGAATCCATTGGATTATTTCGTGTGGAGATACATGATTTCGAAGCTGAACGACTATAAAATAACAAATTTGGAGCAATTCAAGCGAGTTATTACGAAAATCTGGGATGAAATGCCGATGGAGCCGGTGCGCGCCGCTTGCGACGACTTTCCGAGACGTCTGAAGTTGGTTCGCTCAGATAGAGGTGGTGTTATTCCGAGATATCGTCTGTGAAGTATCTTTATGAGTTACTGAATAAAGCTATGAAAGCCAGATTCAGATTTTCTTCTTATTCTTTGAAATATTGAGATATTCCTGTGTGACCGGATTTTTTTGTCACCCTGTATTTTAAAAGTGAATTTGTGTTCAGTGTAGAATTTTTTATTTTATTTAAGTTCAGTGTTGCCAAAAACAACAATTATTTCACAACAATTATTTCATACTGGGTCGAGTACGCTAACAGCTATCGGCGAGATATTGGACTCCCTAATTGAAAAAATTGATTCTAAAAAAATTAAAGGTGCCCT
The DNA here is from genome assembly GCF_029784155.1 of Uranotaenia lowii. NCBI lineage: Eukaryota > Metazoa > Arthropoda > Insecta > Diptera > Culicidae > Uranotaenia > Uranotaenia lowii. Next base: position 149,587,420 of record NC_073691.1, on the reverse strand, counting down.
TTTTCTTGACTTAAAAAAAGCCTTCGGCACTCTCAACCATGAATTTTTTCTTACAAAACTAAAGTGTTATGGTATCAGAGGAACTGCGAACAACTTGATACGAAGTTATCTGGCCAAACGTAAACAATTTATTTGTTTAAGAACTGCAAGAAGAGCTTTAGACACATTCCACGCGCTTGTACCGCTCAAAAATGATTTTTATCCGTTCGCGTATCAAAAAATCTCAAACTTGTCTATAAATTTGATATTAAAATCATACAAAACCAACGGAAAAACAGAGAAGAAAAATTTTTATACACATGTTTAACATGAATTTGAAAATCAATTGTTTTTTTTTGGAAAAAATGGTTATTTTGACAACTTTTACAAAATAATGAATCAAAATAAATGGATGAATTTGTTTTGGATTTTTTTAGTATGTTTTGTGAATCCAAAAAACACTGCTTCATTTTTTAGAAAAAAAAATTTGTATATATCCAATGTAGTTGTTTTGAAAAGCGAACGAAAACAGCCGTAAATGAGTAAATTCACGTCACAAAAAAATTGAACTTTTTAATTTTACGAGAAAACTTTGACTATTTCTGACATTTAAAAAATAGATCTTCTTTGAAAATGATTAGACGATTCTTACACTAAATATTATAGAAATCGGTTGGAATCCAGCTGAGTTACAACAGCGAATGAGTGAATTAACGTCACAAAATTGATTTTTTGTAAAATTTTATATGGAAAATATGCTCTGAAAGTTGTTTTGACCCTCCAGATGGTCAGGTTTTTACAAATCAAGCACTTATTAGTTGATTTTTCAATAAGTTCATTGTTTTCAAATAAAAATACATAAAGATTGTAAAAAATAAAAATTTTTTTTTTTATGAATCTTTAAATTCTCACACTTTAAAAAAATCGATTTTTTTATTTTTTTATCTTCTTGTTGTAAAACATTTCAAGAATGTTGTGTCGAATTTTCAAGTCAATCGAAGCAAAACTGTAGAAATTATAGGCCTTTATCTCCTCTTATCTAATATTGCAAGAAAGCAAGAGCAGAAACTTCAAACGCGTTTTTCTCGAAAGCACATTTTTAAAGCCCGTGGAAATCGTCATTTGAAAACTACTTATCCGATTCTTTTCAAATTTGGACCATATTTTCTACATATGAAATACCAGACCCCAACGTTTTTCTTTTTTATTTTTTTTTACTTTGGGGAGATTTTACAGATAAAAAATGGCGGATTTTTTCGTGAAAAATCGTAGTTTTTACTTCAAACAGCCACAAAAATTTCATAAAATTTTTTTAAGTTAAATAAAAACGTTGGGGTCCAGAAAAACATCTATTCAAAATATTTTGCTCTGATTTTTTGACTTCAGATGATTCTGTGCTGAGATACAGTGTCCACCGCAAATCCTGTTTTCTAAAAGGCATCCTCGAAAGTGCTCCGTCACCGGCTCATTTTTCAATATTTTTCTACGAAAAAATTACTAAATGTTCTTTTAACAATGCTTTGTATAATGCAAAAAATTTGAATACATTTGTTTAAACGATAGCTCTAGAAAAAAATCGTGAAAATGGTGTTTTTTTTTACCCGTTAGACCTTACCCCCCCCCCTTAAGACGGTAGTAATTTTATCGTATGATCCCTCAATATGTTGCTATTGCAGTGCCAATCAAAATAAGGAAAAATTTAGGTGAAGATACTTAAAATTTATAATTGTAAAAGTCGGAACAACAAAAAATCGTATTTGAAAGTGCACACAAAATTTGGAGGCTCTAAAGAATGGTTCAGTATAACTTTATATTTTGTGACGTGAATTCAATCATCTTACTACCCTGCTCTGTTTAAACTGAGTGAATTCACGTCACAACTTCAAATAAGCATAGCTTCGTTCGTTGTTGTTTTATTTAAAAGGCGTCGTACACAAAAAACATAACGCAAAAAATCTAGAATTTAGACCCCCCCCCCCTATGTAACAATAAGTAACGATTGATAGGACCCCCCTTCTATAGTTACGTAACGCTAAATACCCCTTCCTCCATATTCAATTTTAAAATTAAAAAATAAAAGACATACACCGTCTTAGCCGATTTAGGCTTTACAGACTGAATTAATGACGTGGACAACTTAAGATTAACATTTAACACCCAGTACCTAGATGGGAATCGAACCCATGCCATCAGTGGACCAGCGATTACCGTCTTACCACGCTAACCACTCGACCACCGAGACGTACAATTAAAAGCAATTAAAAGTAAAAAAACACAAAGTAACGGGGGTTCTCATCTGGGCCCCCGTCAATGGTAATAATAACAATGGGCTTGATCTCTCCTTGATAACGCATGATCTCATTGAACTCTGGTAGTTCACACACCCTGTTGAAATCCAGTCCATGGGAAAAAGCTGTTGATGAACAGTGTTTCCCTGAACGCATCTACTTAACCACCATTGACGCTTTCGAACAAGGGGTACGTAGATGTGCTCGCCAAAAAAAAAATTACAATTCTTTTCTGTATGTTTTTTTTTTCATTAATTTGTTACGTAACTGAACAAATTACCCCCCCCCCCCCCTCTCCCCCTATGCTACCGCAAGTAACGCAGACTAAACCCCCCTCCCCCTACATGCGTTACGTAATTTGTGTAAGACGCCAAAGCTTCGTACATCAGATTGTGGGTAATTGTTTTTTCTACAACTCGATCGAAGACATTCTATTTACACAGAGAACAGGAAATTAAAGTTGTAAGTACTAAAGTCAAAAATGGTCAATTCTAGCGTGAATTCACGTCACAAAAGTAATCGATCACAACAAAAACAACTTAAATTTTATAATGACCAAATTATACTTATTTTTCTTAACTCTGCACAACCCTCTAGACTTAACCACTGAATGATGAGACAAAGCATCTCATAAAATAAAATCCAGAAAAATCATGTACACACATGTATGATAAAAAAAAAATGTGCATTTGTCTTGATGTGAATGTCAATAATGCGTTATACCTTTATGTGCTTTCTAAAGTTCATCACATCTTGCAAGCAGATAAACGGCCCTATTACATAAGACGGGTCACAAGTCATTTTACTCGAGTGAGCCATTTTGGTATTACAGTAGTCGAGTCGAGTCGAATTTCAGTCGAGTAGCTCGACTGAGTCGACTGCTTAAAGGTTCGTGACTCAGCTGTTTAACTCGACTACCGTAATACGACATTTCGCCCGAATCGACAGTGACTGGAGTCGATTCGTCTTATGTAATAGGGCCCATAGTCTTCAGTGTACCCATTATGTCCCATGCTGGGTGCTCAGAATACCCCACAAAGTGACTGATATTCAATTCTGAAACGAAATTCAACTAAATTGCATTTTGCAACGTCAGTAATTACCCAAGAAACTCAGCCCAAAATCTAAGTTCTTATTGAAACTTTGAAGTTCCATTACAGATTTGAACGGCCTTCTGTTCAGCTCACAAGTAACCGTTTAATCAGCAAAAACCAAATAAAAACCTATTATCTCCTCTCTTACTTCGGTCACCAATAGCCCATGTGGTGTTGCCGGTTTCTGGGCATCCATATCTTTATTCCTCCCATCACCTCAATTAATCTTACTTAATTGCTTCTTTTTTAACTTTGTTCGAAACATGCCGGCACGCACGCTAGTTCTGCTACACATTTGTTTGATTTGCTTACTTAAGCAATCAAACAACCTAATGAAAAAAATAGTTCTGATATCAGCCTTGAACTGCGACCCTTCATCATCTCGAAGCCAATAACAAAAAAAAAGGTTATACTAGTGGCACTCGTATATTAAAACTTTTTTTGATTGTCGACTAAGAGTTTTCTTGAGGGAGTAAATACCAGATTATTGCAAATTCAATGAAAGAAGTCAAGTTATCACCCAATGGTCACATATTAACACAAGGCGGACCAAAAACGCGTTTTTTCGCTTGACACGAGTGGGCTTCACTGAAATGCGTAGCTCAAATGTGATACATTTCATAAAGAAACTTTATTCTACATAATTATGTTCATCCCCAGCAAACATTTTTGCAGCTATTCTCTTATGCTGTTAAGATATATGTTCCATATACATTATAGAAAGGTCGTAAGAAAGTTAAAAAAAAAACAGCATTTACCTACCAAAGTGGAGGCAATATACATACCTAATTTTTTTTTTTTTAAACGACGAAAACTACACCAATTGGGCGTTATCCGACACCTTATTCATACCTACCGGAATAATGCAAAAGAGCGCATAATTTAGCTCTTATATCTTTCAAATTGTTACCATCGAAAACATTTTCCAGTTCTCTCATTGGTCAGTATTACCACAGAGAACAGACGTACAAGCTATCTCACGAAACTTGTGTAAAATTTCCAACGAACATTTTAACCAATTTTTCCTTTTTGACTCAACCACCAGATGTCTCCAAATATACCAAAGAGAACTGTGAAAATTTGATTCGTAACTTTTGAACGGCGCAATAGATGGCACTGTTTTAAGTCAAGTTTCAACGTATTTTTTGGGTGTCAGCATTTGAAATTTTACATACTTTTTTAAAGATTTTTTGTTCGAGCTTGTACGTCTGTTCTCTGTGGTATTACTCCATTTCCATCTGATTTTCAGCCATCTGGATGCACTGCTGACTGCAGAGAGAACATGGCGATGATTTTCCACTTGCACGCTCGATTTGTATAAACCAATTTCGGTTCAAAAGTAATTATTTCCTCTCTTTTCCGGGTTAAGTCATTTTTTACCTTCTCTTGAGAAGTGAGAATGTGATTACTTTTGAACCACAAGGAATCAATCCAGGGAAGTTGGAAAATGGTTATTTTTAAACCGCAAAGCAAAACGGAGGAGAAACGAGGTTGCTTGAAATATTTTAGTCAAAAATTCAATGAATTCAGGTGTAAAAAACAAACCCTTAAAATTATCAGGTTTTGAGAACAATTTATTTATTAACGCTTTTTTATTATTAATTGATAAATAATGATTAATTATAATGCCATTAATGGAAAATGACTAAGACTTTAATGTTATAAAAAAAGAATCATATGGTGTTATTATGTCTTAACCCTCATCCGCATTAGATTTCATTACCCTAATCAGCACTTGTGGTGTCAATTTGACACCATAAGCTCAAATCGTTATAACTTTTGGCGTGTTAGACCGATTTAAACAAAACTTACATCAAAAGAAACCTTGTAATGTCAGTAAAATATGTTTAGAATATTATATACAGCTAAAGTTACAAGTTATCTCATTATTCAGCATGAAAGAAAAAAAATCCGAAAAAACATGCCTCACGAAAACTGCTGTAGTTCATATGTTACACGTCCAAAAAAATATTTGCCTTATGCATATGAAAGCTGAAGTTAATGCTTACATCATGGAGACAAGAAATATTTTTTTAAATTTTTTTTAATGAAATGGTTACAAAAAGTTTAAAAAAGTGGTCTAAAAAACCTACTTTTCATTCGATTGCTAGTAAATACTGTTTGAGCGATGGTAGAGTTTTGAAAAAAATATGACTACAAAATGTATTAAAATTCCAACATTTTGCTGTCTTTAGATTTTTGATGCATCAAAAATTGAATTAACTGGAATTTTTCAAAGTTCACTACTTTGCGCGATTTTTTTACAAATTGAAATTTCATCTGTTTTTGTGGTCCACTGTCAGGTTGTACCCAGATTATCAGTGCTTTTACTTTGTTTGGACCAATCAAGAGTATATTCATTGGAAAGCATTTTAATCTACATTCTAGTGAGGTGCTACAATTCACGCTGTGAGATTTCACAAAAATATGAAAATTATAAACGTAAAATCATTCCTGAATTTCTAGAACTACAAGCACCGCGTCCAGCAAATCGTGTTTGTTTGCTCTCCGAGTAGGTACGGTGGGTGGTGATTCGAGCAGAGAGCGAAGCCGACAAACGAAATAATGATGCGTGTCGTACGTTTCGCGGTTGGAAATATTCTATTGACAGTAGTTCTCGTTTGCTAGTCACGACACGCATCATTATTTCGTCTGTCGACTTCGCTCTCTGCTCGAATCACCACCCACCGTACCTACTCGGAGAGCAAACAAACACGATTTGCTGGACGCGGTGCTTGTAGTTCTAGAAATTCAGGAATGATTTTACGTTTATAATTTTCATATTTTTGTGAAATCTCACAGCGTGAATTGTAGCACCTCACTAGAATGTAGATTAAATGTGCTTTCCAATGAATATACTCTTGATTGGTCCAAACAAAGTAAAAGCACTGATAATCTGGGTACAACCTGACAGTGGACCACAAAAACAGATGAACTTTCAATTTGTAAAAAAATCGCGCAAAGTAGTGAACTTTGAAAAATTCCAGTTAATTCAATTTTTGTTGCATCAAAAATCTAAAGACAGCAAAATGTTGGAATTTTAATACATTTTGTAGTCATATTTTTTTCAAAACTCTACCATCGCTCAAACAGTATTTACTAGCAATCGAATGAAAAGTAGGTTTTTAGACCACTTTTTTAAACTTTTTGTGACCATTTCATTAAAAAAAATTTAAAAAAATATTTCTTGTCTCCATGATGTAGGCATTAACTTCAGCTTTCATATGCATAAGGCAAACATTTTTTTGGACGTGTAACATATGAACTACAGCAGTTTTCGTGAGGCATGTTTTTTCGGATTTTTTTTCTTTCATGCTGAATAACGAGGAAACTAGTAACTTTAGCTGTATATAATGTTCTAAACATATTTAACTGACATTACAAGGTTTCTATTGATATAAGTTTTATATGAAGTTCATAATAATTCAAACGACTTAAATAGATTCCACTTTTGTGGTGTCAAAATGACACCAAAAGTCGGAAAAGGGAGTTTTTTTGTCCAGGCTTCCAGGGTTCGTCCATAAAAAAAGTAAAGATGCAATATTGAAGAACTTTTGAATTCATTTAGGGTCCCCGAAGAAATCTTTGTATTTTGAAGCTTCTGAAAGAAGTTACAAGCCTTCAAACTTGCAATGGTGTCAAAATGACACCCTAATGCGGATGAGGGTTAAGGTAACACAATCATACATATGTGGGAGATTTGTTTATAGTAGTACCATTGCTTTTTGTGAATGGTTTATGCGAGATTTTTCGCTTGTGACATCATTACTTTCGGTGAAAACATCCGTATAAGTTTTCACAATTGCACGATGAGTTGACTTTTGTGTCAGGTAACAATGTAGGTACAAAAGTTCTAACAGCTTTAAAATCGTTGACTATAATTTGACTACCATTCCATGACATTGATTAGTACAGTCCATGCTACTCAGAACAAGTTTGAGCCAAACATAGAAAATTCAAACAAGCTCAAAATTTACGGTTCTATCGCTACCACAATTTTTCTACAAATTGTAATATTTCTCTGAGGTATTGCTATAAATCTTCTAGTGGACAAAGACTAATCTGTTTCGTATGTAAATCTTTTCACTCCCTAACCCAATCGCTTAGTGGATTTCAGAACAGTTGAAGCTGGAGAACTTTCATCAAAGCTCTGTTTATTGATTTTTTTTGCATCACTTGTAGAGAAAATACTCAGAAACAATCAAAAAGCGACAAACTTTGAATAAAATTTTGTTATTTTCCCAACTACTTATCTGAAAAAAAAATCCACCATCATTTTTGGTCCTTAATCCATTTCTCATGAGAATTAATGATATCTCCAAGAAAATGCGCTTTTATTTTGCTATTTAGTCGTGATCAAACCGAATGAAACGTAAATACTGTTTTTTAAAGCTCATTATGAGTATTATTTAATCCAATGTTCTTTTTATTTTTTCAGGTATAAATCATCAATTACTCACTGCAGGAAGAGAGTAAATTCTGATACTCAACGACAGGTATTCTTTATTACAATTCTTTTGACATTAATTTCCACGCAAATTTAAGTGGAACTCCCTTCAAGGTGAATTCAAACAAAATGTCGAACAAATGCACCACTCACAAATGGTTTTTCTGCACCCATATACACATTTAAGGACGTACCGATATGGTAGAATTTTTATTTTTGCGCAAACCAAAAACCCGGAATCAATACCATGATTTATTTATTCTTCCAATTGGAAAGCTCGCCGAGCACTTTCGCATGAACCCGGAATGGTTTGTGGGGTTTTATTTTTCGCCAATTTTCGGCCCAACGTTTTTATTTTGTTCAACGATTTGCGTATTCTTTTATTACCAAAACGTGGGTCCATACAACAGGCATCAGCCAGCCGAAAATTTCCACCCACTCATCCGTTTCATCAATTCATCAGCAGCGAAAATCCTTTACACAACAACAGTACCGTGCGGTTCGATTGCGATTGCAAACCACCGAACTGATATTTTCAGCTGAAGCAGAAATTGATTGTTGTTCCAGAGTAGTATTTTGCGATGGGTTTCTCCAAATTTGAATGTTGGCACAGAAACTGAGGAGTTGATAGCCACTGAAAACTAAACTTCAAATTAAGCGGCTCGTTTGCTGCAAAGGAAGGCCACTTGTATGAGGCAATTATTTTTGGTTTTGATGAATTTCAATTATCCAATTTTATTGCACAACATTTTATTATTACATAAAACTGACAATATTTTTAAAAGAGATTATTGCACATGAACGAACTGTTTTAACTCTTCATTTCATGTTTTTTTTAAAATTTTCCTTAAAAAACGCATTAAGAACAAATTACCAATAAAAAAAGGGTATTTATTGACGTAAGTTGATTTCTTTTATTTCATTATCGAAAAAATTCACACTAAAAGTAGTTCTGTTATGCTGTAAAAATTTATTCTATGAAAATCTATTTATACATTTTCATGTGATCCCCCTTATCTTTGGGTAGAAGGGGTCCCTTTTTTAAATCATGTAAATATATACATAAATCCTAAATTTTGTGAATATTGCTTCAAAATCGTTAGAAATGCTGGATTTTCCAGTCTTCCATGGATGAACCGATATTTGTCACATGGGTGTCAAAATAGCACATTTGTCACTTCGTTTTTCTTAATTTGGCTTAGCTTGATTGACACACTCACATCATGAACTTGAAATGCACCATGAAATATATATCTCGCGTGAGCTTTCTTTGCGTCGTATGAAACATCTTAAGAATTCACAGAAAACTGCTGCAAAAGTTATCAAAACAGCTTCAAAGTTTGTATCTCACATATAGAATATGTTGCACAGGCTACAAATATTCTAAATGGAAAGAAGTTACCTCTAGTTTATGTCACTTTTCGTATTTTATCTTGATAAAACTCTTTGTTTACATTTAGTTTCATACGACGTAATGAAAGCTCACGCGAGATATGTATGTTCAAAATCGATCACTGTTATTAGCTCATCAGCTTATAACTTCGTTTTGTTTATGTTGTTTTTTTTTTACTATCGGAATTGTTACTTAAACTACCGAAAATACCTCGTCGTTACACTGAAAGCTACAATAAAACAATACTTGTCAGGGGCATATCTGTATGGAATAGTCTTCCGAACAGTTAAAAAAATCCGCAATAATTTTAACGTCTTTCGAAGAGAGTGTCGTAGCTTTTTCAACGGGAGGGACCAGTTTGTAAAATTATAAATAAACAACACGAAGAGAGAAATTAGCTTAAGTATGATCTTATTTATAGCTTTGAGGTACAAAATGTAGTAACAAAGCAAGAATTTGAATTACCTTAAACTACATGTTAAATGAATGAATTAATAGATAAAACCTCAACAAATTAAGAATTCCATTGTTTTTTTCCAGATGTCAAAAGAATGGTGTCTGGGATTGACAGCACATTCACAATAAGCAAATCTGATGCTCTCTCGTTAAACATCAATAACGGCGCCGGCCACGTCCTACTAGTCAAAAGAAAGAGAGGAATATAAGAGAAAGGGTTGAACAAATTTCATGCTTTTGAAACGAGATCACCTCTGCATCCCAGCAAAAAATGTTTTTTGGATGTGGGAAAAAGGATATGATCGGAAGACACCTTTGACTAGTGTTATGCGATCTGGATTAGAAAAAAAACTCTACTTTAGTAAGCTTTGGTGATTTCCTAGTAAAACTTTTCAATCGACAGATGATGTATTATTTTTTTTATTTATTCACTAGCTGACTCGGTTTGCTACTTCTTTCATAGAAAGAATAAGTTCTTCAAAATTATTTTAATCGAGATTAACTTGCTTTCAAATTAAATTTCATCATTATTCAAACGTGAGATATTTTACATGGCATGTGAACCTCTAGGCTAGGGCTACCATATCCTGCAACGCCAAAAAGGGTACATTGAGATACTTATTCCAGAAGAGTTAGTTGAATCGTTATTTAACGGAAATCCATCATTTATTCGGGTCATTCAAAAACTGTTAATTTTTTTTTCTTTTAACATATGTTTTTTATATGGAAAAGTGAAGAGGTTTTTTGTTTATTATCTGACAGTTTGCGATGTGGTGTGGTTCTTTAGAATCTCGCCAGAATTTCAAATTTTTTTTATTCTTGCGACTTGAAAACAAATGACTTTTTTAAGATGTCTAAAAATTTCATTAACCGAGATATTTGTTATCTGTTAAATAATTAACAATTTTTTTAGATGCACACAACTTTGTCATTTTCCAACGAAAATCATTGAACTGCATTAAACGTAATTTCTATCAGCTTTTCAAAAAAAAATATTTGAAAAACATAATACCAAGAATATTTTTACATGAAATGTCGGTAGGGGAGATGAGGGCATAACGAGCACCCGAGGCATAATGAGAAGTCCATTTTTCTACATAAGTACGTATTTTCTTAAACAAATTTTCATGAGGACTTGTTTCGTACTACCTATAGTATTAATTTTTCACCAAAAAAGAAATATCCTTTTCATATTTACAGAAATATTAAATAATAACCAGCAAGGTTCTCAAGTGACGAAAATATTATAATTTTTGAGCACCACCAAATAAGCTTTTATGACATTTAAATCATTTTGATCTGAAATGTACGCACTGTAACATGATCTACACATTGTTTTTCAATTTTCAGCATCATAAAATTTTTGATTTTTCACTTTAATCAATTGTAAAACGCGTTTTTACTTTAATTTGTTCACTAGAGGCGAACAGAGCACTTTCAATGAAGACATATTGAGCATTTTCTGCCGGGGAATCTAGCAGCGAATTCGACTCGATGAAGTCAATTGAGTAATAGAGCTACAGCTTAACTTGTATCGTCTGACGATTTGGCCTATTGGTAAGATGTCGGAGAGGTAATCAGTAGACTCGAGTTCGATTCCTGTTCGAGGGGATTTTTTTTTGCACATACCATTCATGATTGATTTTTTTTATTGTTACATTATACGGCTAATAGCATCCAAGCATCATCCGTCAAACAAAACACCAGAAACATAATGTATGAACATGTGTTAATTCTTTGAATTCTACAAACAGACCTAGATTATTTTGTTTTTGCTTTGTTTGATGAATCTACGCCTCACCGTTTAGTGCAATCATGATCATAAATGATAAAAGAAGAAAAAAAAAAATCACCTCCACCAGGAATCGAACTCGAGCCTACTGATTACCTCTCCGACATCTAACCAATAGGCCAAATCGTCAGACGATACAAGTTGAGCTGTAGCTCTATTACTCAATTGACTTCATCGAGTCGAATTCGCTGCTAGATTCCCCGGCAGAAAATGCTCATTATGCCTTCATTAATGGTGCTCATACTGCCTCGGGGGGTTTCTCATTATGCCTCTACAGTGACTGGTTTTCAGCTTTCGGCAAAATTTTTTAAAATGCATCTTTAAACGTTTTTATCTACTTTTTCAAGTTTCATCCAATTAGACAATAGAATATTTGAGTGTCGGAACACGAATCAATGATGTAATTCACATATTACAGCTGTTCTCTATGGTTAAATAAGCATTTTCCTTAAGGTGCCCATTATGCCCTCATCTCCCCTAATACGTGTTTGCATCGCCAAATATTCTGCAAAAAATATTTTTTATAGCCCACTTCATGATGAAATTTCATCTGAAGACACCAAAATGGGCCATGGGCCATTTTTGGAGATATAAAAAAGAATGACAATAATCTATTTATCAAATTTTTATTGAAATTTGACAAAAATTAGAAATATTGATGAGCGTAGTAAGACGATTGAAAGTTAATCATAAGTTTTCCACGTCATTCATTTAGTCTGTAAAGCCTAAACCGGTTAAGACGGTGGATGTGTTTTTATTTTCCGAGTACAAAAATAGAGATTGATTGTATTGTGTTGATTAACTGATTTAATACATATCTCTAAAAGGAGTGAATGGCCTTTTTCGATGTCTTCAGATGAAAGCTGTATCATAAAATGAGCTATAAAAAGATATTTAGGCATTATAATTGATAATGCAGACTGTACTTTTAAACACTTTTCCATGCTTATCTTTGACCTTTCTGTAGTATTCCTAGGTATTTGCAAAATTCAGATCGCATATTTCCGGAATAGTCGTAAGATTTTCCAATATGGCGTTCTTCAACTGTTAATCGCCACAATGATTCTAACACGTCTTATCTCACAAACGTTGCTCTTAAAACTGCCTGAAATGCGGAACGAACACCCTCGTCGTTTCGTTCGCCAAGCCAAGTCGAACTCGTTCTCGACTCTCGTTGCTCACGTTTCGATAAGTTTTTTTTTATCCCTCTCTTTTTGGCTAGAAACCGATTGGCGATGGGCGCGCTCGCAATCCTGGTATACGATTTCCCATGTGTTAAACAGAGAAAGCAATAGCCTTCACTCCAATTTCACTCCGATTAGCTGTCATTCTTATGGAAATCTGTGTAAGAGTAAAGAGCAAGCTTCATTCTTTTTAGCAGGCCCAAGCCCAATAAAGTAAATCATGCAGACACGTTGAGGATCGAATACCGACTGGACGACTGTTCACAACATGTCAGCTCAGCCGTCGTGTGTGTGCGTGCATTCGAAGGAGAGATTATCGAATCGGAAATGTCCAGTCATGGTCTGACGTGTGAAACTGCCAGACCATGACTGGATTGGACCAACATGAAGAGTGTTCTGAAGGTTCACTTTTTTAGATAACGTTGGCTCGGGAGGACCAACATGAAGAGTGTTCTGGAGGTTCACTTTACTAGATAACGTTGGATCGGGAGGACCAACATGAAGAGTGTTCTGAAGGTTCACTTTTTTAGATAACGTTGGGTCGGGAGTACCAACATGAAGAGTGTTCTGGATGTTCACTTTATTAGATAACGTTGGATCGCGAGGACCAACGTGAAGAGTGTTCTGAAGGCTCACTTTATGGAATAACGTTTTATCGGGAGGACCAATATGAAGAGTGTTCTGAAGGTTCACTTTACTAGATAACGTTGGCTCGAGAGGACCAACATGAAGAGTGTTCTGAAGGTTCACTTTACTAGATAACGTTGGCTCGGGAGGACCAACATGAACACTTTGGTTCACTTTACTAGATAACGTTGGATCGGGAGGACCAACATGAAGAGTGTTCTGAAGGTTCACTTTACTAGATAACGTTGGATCGGGAGGACTAACATGAAGAGTGTTCTGAAGGTTCACTTTTTAGATAACGTTGGGTTGGGAGGACCAACATGAAGAGTGTTCTGGAGGTTCACTTTACTAGATAACGTTGGATCGGGAGGACCAACATGAAGAGTGTTCTGAAGATTCACTTTACTAGATAACGTTGGATCGGGAGGACCAACATGAAGAGTGTTCTGGAGGTTCACTTTATCAGATAATGGACGTTGGATCGCGAGGACCAACGTGAAGAGTGTTCTGAAAGCTCACTTTATGGAATAACGTTGGATCGGGAGGACCAACATGAAGAATGTTCTGGAGGTTCACTTTATTAGATAACGTTGGATCGCGAGGACCAACGTGAAGACTGTTCTGAAGGCTCACTTTATGGAATAACGTTTTATCGGGAGGACCAACATGAAGAGTGTTCTGGAGGTTCACTTTACCAGATAACGTTGGATCGGGAGGACCAACATGAAGAGTGTTCTGGAGGTTCACTTTACTGGATAACGTTGGATCAGGAGAACCAACATGAAGAGTGTTCTGAAGGTTCACTTTTTTAGAAATGTTCATTTTACACAAAGGCTCACTTTATAAATATACGCTGGCTCGGAATGACCAATTTTAATGATGCTCAATACTAGAGGAAGATTTGAAGTACCTCCGAGTTAGGAAATTATTGAGTCGAAACAGTAAACGTTGACGTCGTATAAAGCAAATGCCTCTTGTCAAAGATACACAATTAAGTCAGGACAGATCTCGTCCCTATATTTATTGGGTTCAAACGTAATAATCCGAGGGAAACAATTAAAACGAAAGGTTTTCAGCAAGATTTTTGTTGAGTTTGCATATTTATCGAAACAGTCAAGATTGAAAGTCTCAAGCTGAATAAGCGTTGGGGCGGAAGGCCTACAACTGAATAATCGTTAAGACGGGTGGAAATCGGAGATTATACTGATATGGTTAAGAAGTTCGCACAACGGTCGTTAGACTAATACTGACTGGGTTGTCTATCGAGTCGAGAGATTATGGAACCGATTTAATTATCTAGTAGCGTAACGAAAGCTCGTTCTCATCGATGAACTGGGTTGAGAACAGTCTCATACAGGACGTGTAACGAAGCTGGTGCTTTGAGAGTTTTTAAAGATTACACACGAATATTTTTACTCCATTATTGTAAGGCAAAGAAGTGACCTGAGGAAAATCTATTGACTAAAACACATAAGAGGAGAGGTGGAGAGGAAGCTATTTTTTTTTATTATTATTATTATAGAGACTTTGAGTAGGCTCACTCATTCGTCTCTATGGACAAGAAGCTAGAACGTTAACAAAAAGGTTGCTTCTGTTTTCACTTTGTTTTTCCTTTGGTGTGGAGGGGAGATGTGTAGCCGATGATTGCGAGCGCGACACTCTCTTGGCCGATAGGCCTTTCCGATTCGATAATCTCTTCTTCGAATGCACGCACACACACGACGGCTGAGCTGACATGTTGTGAACAGTCGTCCAGTCGGTATACGATCCTCAACGTGTCTGGGCGTGAATCTCCCGTTTGGCCGACGAAGTGTAAAGCGGATCTACACAAATATATTTTTCTTTACGCATATTCGCTTTAAGCAAACTGAATAAATACACTGTACATTAGACCGCTGCAAAAAATGACTTTTTGCTCCCATAGGTTTTTTTTATGCCTTTTGGGTCACCAAGCATCAGTGTAAAATTTGAGATGATTTGGTTGATTTCTGAGTTAGCGCAACGCGTTTCAATTTTGTATGGAAAAAGAAATTTTTGCACATTAATTCATCCAGAAAATTCAAATAAGATTGAAATGAAATCGGTCTTAAAATTTTGGTTTTGACTATTCTTAAGCTTCATTTTTTGCTTATATGACAAACAGCTAAGAATTTCATGAAAAAAGTTATAACCATTTAAAAATAAAAAATCTGAATCCATTGCAAAGTATTCAAAAATGGCAGACTTTACTTGCTAGAGCTGTTAAAAATTTCATGAAATGTTTTTGCAAAGGCTTAATAAATCAATAAATTTTCTGGCAATGCAAAACAGTTTTTTGAGATTTTTTATTTCCGTCCTACTGTAACATAGCTTTCAAACAAGCAGTCAAAAATGATATAATTAAATAAATGAATTTTCATCTTAAGTTATATTTTTTGGTACTTTCAGAACATCTCTGGCGAATTTCGAATGAAAAATTTTGTTTTCCCATACAAATTTCCATACAAAATTAAAACTCGTTGCGCTAATTCAGGACTGGATGGATAGCTTGCAAAATTTTTATTGCTATTTCTGGCAGCAAAAACAACCAAAAAAAAATATGTGAGATGTAAAAATTCAAGAATTTGAAATTTTCATACAAAGCTTGCAGCGGTCTACTGAACATATTACAAGTTTTATTTTTCAGAAATCTAAATTATTTTATTCTTTCATCCTTATACTCTACACTTTCATGTAAAAAATTTCTACGTAAATTGTTTTTAAATCTGACACAATTTTAATGCTTTTTGGTGTGTTATTTGAAAAACTTTATCTTAAAATAACAAAATTACATGCATTTAAAATATGAGTTGATTTTTTCACAGAGAAATCTACCCTGAAATATTTTGGAAAAGAAAAATTATGTATTTAAGTTGCGAAAATAAATAAAAATTTTTAGTTTTGGGGCTATTCTTAAGTGCACGTCGGAAATAGAAATGAAAACAGAATTTCCAACTTAGTATTTGTAAGTTCCATGATTTTTTTTGTTGATATTCTAGTATAATATACATAAAACAAACTTCATAAACTGTAGGACATAAGTTCGGAAGGTAGTTTCTGTAAAATTATCTTTCAACAACAAAAAAGTACATTCCGTAAAATTATACAAAAAGAAGAGTCATTTGTCGACCGAAGAAGAGTACATGTACTCTCAAAAGAATACATATGGTAACCCTAGTCTAGGCTGTTTTGAGTATCAACGTAACTTGAACGTTCGTAGGTTGAAGGAGTCACCCTTTAGAAAAAAATAGGAGGGATCTCCAGAACAACAAATAAACCCTTTAAATTAAAACAAAATCGCCCCTTTTTGATGCGGGATGAGTATTTAAAAACAGGCAAATTTGTACATGATCAAAAAGTGTTCCAAACTTTATGAAAACACAAAGACACTAGTTTTGTTAATGATATGTATGTTACATTTATTAAATATGAGTCTTCATTCGTGGAAATGGAAAGCGTCTATCGATACAATACTTATATCATCAAATCTTGTCAGAACTTATTTGTCAATTTTCAATAATAATAATCTCATTATGTCAAATCGCTTACGTTCATCAGTTTTAAACAAAAATCCTCCGACGAATATTAAAATTTAGTCAATTTTTGATAATTTTTTATGGGAGCGCCTCCTACACCCCAACCCCCCCCCCCCCTCACACATTTTTTGTATTTGGAAGAGTTTGAAAGATTATTGAAACAATTCCAGGTCTTAAAAACGGCTTCACACCAAATTTCACGCTGATCGGTTCTGTAATTTCCGGAAATCGTTCGAATTGTGTCATATTTTTATTCATTTTGTATGGGAGCCTTCCCCTCCCGTATTAAGAGGGCTTTGAAAGCATCACAGAACCTGTTCTAGGTCTCGAAAACGGTTACACTCCAAATTTCACGTTGATCGGTTCAGTAGTTTTCGTAAATTTATCGAATTTTGTCATATTTTTATTGATTTTGTATGGGGGCCACTCTCTCGTCATTTGGAGATGTTTGAAAGTATTGAAGAAACTATTCTCGGTCTTCAAAACGGTTACACACCAAATTCCACTTTAATGGGTTCAGTAGTATCAGGAACTTTTTCGAATTTAGTCGCATTTTTATTAACTTTGTATGGGTGCCCCCCTCCTTGAGTTTAAGGAGTAGCAATGTATTAAAGAAACTAATACCGGTCTTCAAAACGGTTACAAGCCAAATTTCACGTTGATCGGTTCAGTAAATCCGGAAATTGTGACATATTTTTATTAAACTTTTAGGTGCCTTCCCCTCCCTAATTAGGAAAAGTTTGTAAGTACTACAGAAACTATTTTCGTTTTGAAAACTAGTCTTGAATAATAGTCTTGAATACAAGTCTTCAGTAGTTTACGAAAATTGTGTAATATTTTTATTGATATTTTTATGGAATAACGCCAACCTACCCCCCCCCCCCCCTGCCACCACTTTTAGGTCGAAGTGAAATGAAAGTATTTTGGAATCCATCTTCGACTCCAAAACTCTTACTTATGTAATATCGAATTGATCGATTCTATAATTTTCGAGTCTATAGGAAACAGGAAGATAGATAGACAAATCTTCATTTTTGATATTAATAGGTAAGGTTTTTTTTTTGTAGGTAAGGTTAGGTAAGGTTATTATTATCCCATAATATTATTCAATTTTATTTTGTTTAAAACGAACACACACTTATAGGATCTCAGTGAAAGTTCATGTTTCTTTGAAGAGATCTAATTTACTTAACTCTAAGGCGTACATCTTTCAAAGATAAGATGGCCAGCACCTTACAAATGCTAAAACCACCGACCCACAGAAAGTGTACTATGTATGCCGTGACCGGAATTCGATCTCATGACCTCAGGCTTGGAAGACTTGAACGCTATCCTCTAGGCCACGGTCGGCGGCAAAGGGAAAAATGACCACGGAACGACCAAGGGAAAATGATAGGCTGCTGTTAAGTACCAAGACCAAAAAGAAAAAAAAGGATTACGAAAAGAGGCAAATTTTCAAAAATATCAGCTTGCAATATTTAATTAAATCTACCATTGATTTCTCATTTCTTGTTTAAGTAATATCAACAAATAAAAATATTAAAAAAATAAATTCAAACAAGTATAGTAACATTATCAAATAAAAATTTCTGAAATTTATTTTCTATCAACAAATTATATTCAAACGCCATATTGAACATTTACACTCAATCTTCTTTTATGCACTGATTGTCTCTTCGTTTTTTTCTGAATTACCTATTTCTAATATAAGAAAAAAATTCAAGGCATTTGAAAGCTTTTAGAAAATTGCATAAAAAGACATCAAAAATTTCAAATCGAAAAATCGATCCCAAGAGTTTTATAAAAACTCAAGTTTACTTAAAAATAAAACACTGTTATAGCTCAATTTGTTGCTCGAGTTGCATGCCTCCTTCTGCACGATGATAACGTAGGAAATATTTACTGGAAGCTTCAATTCCAAAGAATATTGTCCGTGCTTTGTCAAAACGCCTAATGCTATCAATTACGGAAATCGACATCCCAAAAAAGCCACTCGCACCATCGACAAGTAAACTCACGTGAGCAGCAACATGCCATAAAACGGCCATTCCAGGGGCAACGAATGATTCTCATTGGATCGGACACAGGACACAGAATTGTCCAATTTTTATTCTGCTCCCGGTATTTTTTCATCTCTCTGCCAAGGGGACTGGTATGTTCCATTGTATCTGATATATGTTTTCGGACACAAAACAATCAATTTTCATTGAACGGAACAATCGCCTTCGACAGCATCCAAATCGTGCCGACTAACGTGAAAAAGATAGAAGGCGTCAGCCTCGCGCCGGGGGGAAGGCAAAAGGATCCAAGTTAAATTCGAACACGGTTCTCCCGAAATTGCGTGTTTTCGTTCCGAATGACTTATTCCCCACAGCTTGGCCTATCAAGAGGGGCTCGGCAAGCAGCAGAAGGTGGCCTCCCTATGTTTGCACCCGAATAGCTTCAACCGAATGGGACCGTTTACCAGTTTACGCGTAAATAAAAACGTTTAACTCCATCGGATCGATTGATGGTTGGTTTAAAAAAAACGCTTTTTGAATATTATGGGCAACTTCCCATAAGTTTTTGAGTGATACAATAAGAAAATCTGAAAAAGTTCTCGGTTCAAACAGAGTTATACCCTTTTCAAAACTAGATCTAGAAAAACATTGCTAGCCATTTGGAAACCTTCCCTAAGACCAGGCCCACCAATGGTTGCTAAACCTCGAATCGAGTACATTCAGCAACATATTTATCAACCCATCATCGCACCAACAGTTGTTAAATTGATTCGAGAAATAGCATTCGAGCAGTAGGTTGTTACAGGATGCGTTTATGTAGCAACCCGGTAGCAACGCAGCCGGTAGTTGCTATCAGAAAATAAACAAACACAAATACCTACCTGGATCGCAACAATGGGTGCAAAAATAAGTAAGTAGATAAAAACGCAACCAATCAAAGCATCTAAAATACCGACCAAAATAGCAACTTGCGGTAGGCTTGGTCTAAGGACTAATATTTATAGCGTCCACCTTTTACAATTGGAAACCGAAAGGTGGCTCAAACGCACAAACACGGCACACACACCGGCCAAGAGAGTCTCAGTAGGCCGAAAACAGGCTCAGCCACCGACAACAACAATGGCAGCTGTCAAACCAATTTTGACCGAAGTACGTGTCGCCATCGAACCGGACTGATGGCGTAACAGTAACCCGCCCGGATTGGTTTGTTTGTTTGTTCGATCGAGAGCAGCCTAGGCAGCCGAATAGGACGAGTCTTTTGTTGTCATTCGGTGTGCAGAGCTCGGGAACAGCTCCGGAACTGTTTGTGCCAATTCGGATGAAATTGTCGGTACGTGAGCAGGGTTCTTCGGATTGAGTTGCCTTATGCCGAGGCCGGACGTCTGTTGGGCCGCGTTTTCCCTTTCTCCTAAAAGCAGTCCGGCATCATCCTGTGTGACAGGTGCCGAACGAAATGGTGGATCTGGATTTAGAGATCCACAAAATTTATGGGTAAAGACAAGCCAGTACGAATGCAGTCGAGTTGGCGAAACATCATTGATTTAGAAAATAATAGTTCTAGCTTAAAATATTTTTGTGTCAGGTGAAATTTCCTAAACTCTTTCACTCTACGCGAATTATTAAATAATAAAGCTAATCCTTCACAATGCGTGGAAATATATGAGAAGATACTGATTATTGAGAAAGCTAAAGTATTGAGTAAATGTCACTTAACGTAAACTGGAAACCTATTTATACGAATATCTTTTTTACATCTAAAGTTACAAGTTTTCTCGTTATTCAGCATGAAAGAAAAAAAATCCGAAAAAACATGCCTCACGAAAATTGCTGTAGTTCATATATTACACGTCCAAAAAAATATTTGCCTTATGCATATAAAAACTGAAGTTAATACCTACATCATGAAGACAAGATATATTTCTTAAAATTTTTTTTTAATGAAATGATCACAAAAAGTTTAAAAAAAGTGGTCTAAAAAACCTACTTTTCATTCGATTCCTAGTAAATACTGTTAGAGCGATGGTAGAGTTTTAGAAAAATTATGACAACAAACTTTATTAAAATTCTAACATTTTGCTGTATTTAGATTTTTGATGCAACAAAAATTGAAATCACTGGAATTTTTCAAAGTTCACTACTTTGCGCAATTTTTTTACAAATTGAAATTTCATCTATTTTTCTGGTCCACCTGCAGGTTGTACCCGGATTTTCAGTGCCTTCACTTTGTTTGGACCAATCAAAAGTATATTCATTGGAAAGCAAATTTAATCTACATTCTAGTGAGGTGCAACAAATCACGCTGTGAGATATCACAAAAATATGAAAATTATAAATGTAAAATCATTCCTGAATTTCTAGAACTACAGTTTGTTGTCATATTTTTTCTAAAACTCTACCATCGCTCAAACAGTATTTACTAGCAATCGAATGAAAAGTAGGTTTTTTAGACCACCTTTTTGAACTTTTTGTGACCATTTCATTAAAAACAATTCAAAAAAATATTTCTTGTCTTCATGATGTAGGCATTAACTTCAGCTTTCATATGCATAAGGCAAATATTTTTTTGGACGTTTAACATATGAACTACAGCAGTTTTCGTGAGGCATGTTTTTTCGGATTTTTTTTTTTCTTTCATGCTGAATAACGAGAAAACTTGTAACTCTAGCTGTATATAATGTTCTAAACATATTTTACTTACATTACAAGGTTTCTATTGATATAAGCTTTTTATGAAGTACATAATCATTCAAACGACTTAAATAGATTTTACTTTTGTGGTGTCAAAATGACACCCAAAGTCGGAAAAGGGAGTTTTTTTGTCCGGGCTTCCAGGGTTCGTCCATTAAAAAAAAAGTAAAAACGCAATATTGAAGAACTTTTGAATTCATTTAGGGTCCCCGAGAAAATTTTTGTATTTTGAAGCTTCTGAAAAAAGTTACAAGCCTTCAAACTTGCAATGGTGTCAAAATCACACCCTAATGCGAATGAGGGTTAAAGACCTTCCGTCTCAACTTTTTCTCTGTAAGACCTTTCGTTCTAACGTTGAGTTGAAGACCTTCGGTCTCAACTTTGTTTCTATGAGACATTTCGTTCCAACGTTAAGTTATAGACCCTCCGCCTCCAACCTTCCGTTTCAACTTTTTCTCAGTACGGCCTTTCGTTCCAACGTTAAGTTCCTTCGTTAAGGACCTCCCGTCTCATCTTTTTCTCTCTTGGACCTTCCATTCCAACGTCTCAACTTTTTCTCTGTTGGACCTTTCGTTCCAACGTTGAGTTAAAGACCTTCCGTCTCAACCTTTTCTCTGTTGGACCTCCAGTTCCAACGTTGAGTTAAAGACCTTCCGTTTCAACTTTTCCTCTGTTGGAGTTTCCGTTCCAGGGTTAGGTTGAAGTTTCTCCGTCTCAACGTTTTCTCTGTTGACCCTCCCGTTCCAAGGATAAGCTAAAGACTTTCCATCTCAATTCCCGAATACAAAAATATTGTAACATAACAGTTCCTGTAGTAGTTATAGAACTATTAGAAACAGCGTAAAAAAACGTTTAGAAAATGATATCTGAAACCATAAAAAACATTGCACTTATCTTGAATTCCAAAACGACGGTCTGTTGAATATGGCGTTAAGTTATGTTACTATTTAAAACTATTAAAAACTCTATATGGAGACACTGTTCTAGGAACAGTTAGGGTATGGTTTATAAAACGCTTATGAATAACGTTTTAAGGGCATTGAACTGCTTCTAGAATGAACATGTGTAGGCATATTTAAACGATTTATCAAACCGTTAAGCCAACTGTAACGGAAATCGGAATGATTATTGTACGAACCGTTTTGTTATAGTTATTTTGAGGAGTTGTCATGCCTAAACGTCAACCTTTAAGGTTCCGGACATCTTTATTCCAACGCAATACCGTTTTAGGAACCGTTCGTTAAAAAGGGCACGCACACGGTTTTGGAATCGTACGTGGATGGTACACACACTTACACAGTAAAATATTGAAATTTTCGGATTTCAAAGTAACATTTAGTAGGAAATGTTTTACACTTTTATTTATTCGATTGGTGTAAACTTACATTTGCTTATATTCCCGATGAATCTGGCGATTGATGCTCTAGATTCTAGGTTAGATGGGACATGTATTCGTCATCACCGCTGCAATTGTGGATGGATTTCCTTTCCGGCAATTTTCGTGGGCCTTCAAAGTAAATTTTCTGGTCGAATAGCGACCCCGGGGAATCTGAGTTCTCGATTGGTGTGTAATTTATTATTCCCCCGATTCGCCGGTCAATAATTCCCTCAACCGATCTTACGCTCTGAAGGCAGCTAGCAGCCATAACCTGAAAGCAAAAAAAATGTTCTCAATATTAGAGCCACCTACTTTTATATAAGTACTAGCTGACCCGTTGTGCTTTGCTACACCTTCCGAAAATAAATGTAATTTGTAAAGATTTATTCGAATTTAGATTTTAGAGAGCATTTTTTTAAATCAAACCTCATCATACTTCAGAACCAACAACTTTGAAATGAGAGCTGCAGCTGCAGTTCTGAATTGCAATTCAAATATGGTATATATTATTTACTGAAACTTGATCTCTGAACTCGTTTTTCAAGATCTGAAATTTGTACTCTGTACCCAAAAAAACCTTTGGTCCCTTCTTTGAAAAGCTCTTTATTTTAAATTTACATGGGAGCTCTCCCATCTTTTTCAATTTTGTCCCCCACTGCTTGAAGAAGGTAGGCAAATTGAACCGGCTCGATACCCAAACAGCACTTATCATGGTAATGAAAAATATTTTAAATTAGTTATGTATTAAATACAGTGCAAATTTCTTTTTTTCTAAATAAATTTACTACGGTAAACATATAAATATTTAAAAAAATATCAGTTGCATCACTAAATAAGTTCTCAGCGTTTTTTTTATTTTCTCTTTGAAAGTCAAATATTCAAAAATGTAGGCAAAAACAAATTTCTAAGTTTACATTTGTCCCGTATATTGGGGCAAGTGTCAATGCAAAGCTTATTTACAGATGCGTCAGAGTAATGGCTTTAAAATGAATTTAATACGAATTCCTGTTTTTTGTTCTATCAAGTTTCACTGATATATCTGCAGTACTCCTGCAATATAAATTTATGTTTGTTACTCCACTTTTAACGAATGCTGTTCAAAGGGGACCTTCATTTACAAAGACATTTAAGAATTTTCAATATCCGCTGCAGTTTCAACATTCGGAATACCCCTTCTGGTCTTTCCAAAATATTGAATCATTTTGAAGATAAATTTCTTAAAAGTTCGACGTTTGCCCTTGCCCACCGTGTAAGTTGACTGAAGGGAATATTGTTTTTAAAACTTTAAGGGTAAACTAAAAAATTTTCTTAAAAAATTTGCGTCCAGTTGAATATCAGTTCTAAAGTCTCGCTTTTCAAAAACGAAGCGGATCAAAAGTCTCTTTTATGCAGCCATGCAACACAAAACCACTTTTCATGTTAAGTACGTACTTGAATTGGTATGTAAGCAAAAAGTACGATGGTTTTTTCAGAATTATTTAAAATAAAAAGCTCCCATTTTCATTTCTAAATTAGTTTCAGTTGTGTATTTGGGCCGAAGTAACAATTTCTAGAAGAAAACATAATTTTTAATTTTTTTTAACAGAAAAAGTTGAACGTTTGAACACGTGCTGTGTACAAATCAAATAAGCAAGAAAAAAACACATCTAGGTTGCATATCGCCCCACGTGTTTGAGATACAGGCGCCTTATTGTTAAATTTTCCAGCTATCAATGAACAGAGTGCTTTGCGACGACGTTTGCTCGCCCATGGAGACGAAAAACAAACCCCTCAAAGAAAATATGCTTGGTTGAGAAATACGCGCCAAAATATTCCTACTGATCAGTATGCTATGCCTGGGTTACTTTCCTTTTGCGACGTTGGCTCGCGACGCCTCGACCATAGAGACGAAAAACAAACCGCCCAAAGGAAAAAAAAATCTCAAGAAAATGGATGTCATGACTTTAATTTGTTTCGAAAAACTACAAACTTTGTATGGAAGCCTCTCTTTCCTTAAGTCGGATGGAGTTTTGACTATTACAGAAACCATCCCCGGCCTCAAGAACCCTCAGATGCCAGTTTTGACGATGATCGGTTCAGTAGTTTCCGAGTCTATAGGGAACAGACAGACAGACAAACATTCATTTTTATTTTATATAAGTATATAAATATCGCAGGACAATTAATTTTGTATTTAACCTACCTGTAACAAACATCCGTCCAATGAGTTTCGGTACTGCCTCGGTAGTCGCGATACTAATATTTTCTCGGACATTTTCGTTGCCTAATCCGGAAGAGCTGGTTCGGATTTTTTAATGTTTTCGCCTTCCAGTTTGCCGGTGCTGTTGTTGAGTTTAACAAAAGGTGAGAGCTGGCGTTCTAAAATACGTATAAAACAGGCTCTATTCCCTTGGATTTTTTTGCCGCAGGATCCCGACGAGAAGCATCAAAATTAGCGCGAACAAAACAAATGATCAGCGGAAAACAGTCAGTGGTGCCAGATTTACCGATCATTGGGTTTATAGACCAAAAAAAAAAACAAATAAAAGCTCTTTTAATAAATAAATTTCAACTTTATTCTGGTTGTCAAAAAAATTTCGGAAACTTATGACAGTAAATTTTGTTAAGTGAATAATTATATTTATAAATGACGCATGATTAAAAATATTCAAAAAAAATTGAAATGAATGTAAATGAATGCGTATAATGTGACATGTTGAACAACTGAAAGTGTATGTTGTATTGCTGAGTATAATCTATAATGGAATATCAAAGAGCTTTTTTTTTTATTTATATATATTTAAAACTCAGACAAAGTTTCCCGATTTCAATCTAAAACTGTTTAAAACATTTTCGAATTATATAAGGAAACTTTCACATCAGCGAAGAAATCTAATGGTAAAAAAGAGTAATATCAATAAACATTATTTAAAAATCGCTCGGTATCTCAACCAGTTTTTCCGAGTTTTGCGTCGTTGAAACTACTCTATTCAGTCGCATAAAAAATGATAAAAAAACATCAAAGATTTCATAAATTTGTACTGATTTTTTGCAAAATCATATGGCATCTATGATCCGCCTATCGGTCATTTTTGAAGGGTCTTTGACAGAAGGCATGAACGCTATGGGTAACAGTTATGGGATCATTTTACGATTAAGAAAAAATTGAAGTTAATCTTGAATATACCATTCATTCACGTTTCTAGATACCATCACCTTTTATCATGAACGTTCATGTTTAGTTTTTAACGTTGTCGAAGCAAAGTTTAATATAACCGCTACTTTTTCAGAAACAATCACTATTTCTGGAGCCGTAGATGTATCGTCCAGACTGTTTAAGATATAGTTTTTTAGTATGCGGGTTGTTCTCTCTGTTAGACCTATCGTTTTAACTTTAAGTTAAAGATCTTCCGTCTCAACTCGTTCTCTGTTGGACTTCCCGTTCCAAGGTTAAGTTCAACACATCCATCTCCATTTTTTCTGGTCTCATTCTGGTTCCTTACTTCCTCAATTTTATTAGTAGAACTTTATGATAGTATTTTTATTTTTAATGGTTTGTGACAATCTGAATACTCGTCTAAGTCAAGAATAACTAGTCTTCAATTAGATTTATTCCAATTATTTCAATTAATCCAATTCAATTCCATCAGTTTCAATTAGGGGCTGTCCATTAATGATGTCACGCGTTAGGGGGGGGAGAGGGGGTTTCGATTTTTGTGACAATTTGTGACATGAGGGGGAGGGGGGTCAGCTTGAGCGTGACATCACTTATCATTACAAAAAAATAATAGAAAACAGCAAAACAATGACAAATAATTCTATCCTAATTTCAACAAAATTATACTTGCACCATTCATTTTATGAATCATAACACTCACGTAATAACTTTTGGTAAATTTTATGGAACTAGATTTGGATGGTTTCGACATCGTCGCTGATGCTGCAGCTACTGTCTCGACTTTCTCGGTCATTGATATGGGAA
The DNA here is from genome assembly GCF_029784155.1 of Uranotaenia lowii. Lineage (NCBI taxonomy): Eukaryota > Metazoa > Arthropoda > Insecta > Diptera > Culicidae > Uranotaenia > Uranotaenia lowii. Next base: position 149,560,579 of record NC_073691.1, on the reverse strand, counting down.
GTCGTCAATATAATCCTTGGACTCACGATTGAAATGTGTTTGAAGCAATGATTGAAGGCTTATTAAAATCTGTAAACTTTTTTTCAATTCTTTGAATAAAACTGATGAATTTTAAAAAAGCAACATTTTTAATCAAAGTTCTAAAGTGTTGAAAATTTTATTCCAGGGGGGGGGGGGTTAGGAAAACGTAACGTAATACAAAAAGGGGGGTTACGGAAGTTGTGACAATATGTGATAGAGGGGGGAGGGGGGGTAAAAATTTTCTAAATTTTGCGTGACATCATTTATGGACGGCCCCTTAAAATATAACATTAATTTTCAAAAAAAAAAAACGAATATTCAAACTTTAATTTTGTCTGTGCTTTAATGTTTATTGTAAACTGTATATGTTAAGCTTCGCTTATTGGTGTGCTGGAAAGGGATAGAAGAGCAGCAACCTTCTCATATTATGTACATGCGTGAGCGTGATCATTGATTCAACATTTTCTATCGCAGGCGGAGGAGACTTTTTTAGCTCCCTCGTTCGGGAGAAGCAGCACCATCAATAGCTCAGATGCGGGAAAAACAAAATGTCACTGGCATTGGACCACTTCCTGAAATAAGCTTTCAAATTGGAATCGCTTTCTCTGCATCAACCGTGAGCAGTAGGTGTCCAAAAATAGAGGCTAAGAAACAGGGAAAACTGTTCCCGAAACGGATACTTCAATCAGCACAATCAATTTTCACTCACCAAATTCTTTCCAAAGTGTTTCAAGAGCTTTGACTTACCGATTGATCGCAGACCTCTCAGTTAATATCCACTACTGAAACATTTTTATAATAAACAGGATACGCCATTGTGGAACATGTGATTCGTGCTGACTGAACGGGAGACAACACTCCTTTCATAACGGACCTTTCGCTTACAATTGACGTCCGATGCCGATGCGATAATGTCGTACTGCTAAGCGCACTGAGAGAGGGAGAGAGCATGTAACTCCACGAAACGGGAACCGTTGGACGGCTTCTTGTGGTAGTTCTTCTGAGGAATTACACGATAGTAATAATTCACCACACACTTACTTAATGATCCCGCATCGACTCGCATGACTCGAAAAACTGACGCTCGGTTAATATTGCACGCCGCCACTGACCTGGATAACAGACGCGACCTTCTCAATCTGCATGTGACCAAAGCATCCACCAGGTTAGATAATCGATCTCCGGTAAGGTAGTAACCTCTTCGGCAACACGGGTAAGTTGAGATAGGAGTGGTTACTAAGAGGTGATACGATCACTATGGGGCCTCGTGTTCGCACATTAAATATCCACCAATCGCCAGCCAAACTTTACTACTTGTGCTGTAGAAACTAGAGAAATTGTGGCAACTTCGCTGGGCGAGGCGTTGGCAAAACACGGGGAAGGATACATCAATGATCACACAAATTGTGCTAAAATGTGATAATAGTGTGGGAAAATGAGAAGACTTGAGTTAAAATGAGAGAAACCTCAGTGCTCAGAGAGAGCAAATTTGAGAGTTTATGCAAATTGTGAAGCAGCTGTTGAATTTCGATAATTACCATTCCAAACACAACGAATTATCTCTCTCTCTCTATTGTAATCCCCCGACAAAATATCAAGAACAACGCATTTCGAAGACAGTCTTTTTTTTGGTTACCCAGGTGGTAAATTCGAAGAAGGAATTTTACGAATTGGTCCCAATGCACGTCAAGTGCCGTGTCTACATGGGAACAATGGGTCAACTCGTTATATACTCATCCGTATATACATATGCCCTAAACTCCACCTGGGGCCTCAGACAATTTCCCAAACCGGTACCTACCCTAAGCGGCAAGGGGTGTCTAATTCACGCATATGCGCTACTTGTGCATCACTCACCTAGAAGTTCATATTTAAATTAAATATCAGCCTGACCGCCTAAGATCATCTTTACGTTCTGGTCTCATCGGCTACGCTGATTGTTTTGCGTAGTTCATTTCATAACTTCGGACTCTTTAAGCTTAGTAAAGTTAACATACGTTATCCTACGTCAATCGCAATTTGCGTCAGTCTCCAACTCCTTTGCAAAGCAGTCATTATCCGGGCGAGCCCATCACTGACTGCCTGCCATATGTTGATGTCATCACACATCTTCTGCAACATGTTGTCCGCCGACGTTTGTGAACCGCAGGCGTCGGATATGTTGGCACGTTCCTCTTCAAATCTTGGACAATAGAATACCACGTGTTCGGGTGTCTCGTCCACGTCACCGCATGTTAGGCAGACCGACGAGGCCACATGTCCGAACCTGTGGTGATACTTCATGAAGCATCCATGACCAGTCAGGAAGTGCGGCATGTAGAAATCCACTTCGCCATGCTTTCTCTCCATCCACTCCTTGATGTTTGGGATCAAACGATGGGTCCACTTTCCTCTTTCTGAGCTGCCCCACAGCTGCTGCCAGTTGGTCATGGAGCTATCTCTGGCTCGTGTTTTCACGTTTTGCGTGCCTCTATTTTCGTAGCAATATGAGTCCTTCACAAACAAAACCGAGATACGCATGCAGCCTCCGACGAAACTGTGCGGTATGCACTGATGACCCGCAAATTCGTTCGCCTTTGTATACTGTTCAGCTACTGCTGGTTACACTGGATGTTAAGACCAGATTTCCAGACTGCCCCTCCATACCGAAGGATTGACGAAACTAAATACACTCGAAATTATCCTTCGCTGACTACTTCGGATCTTCGAGTTGTTCGCCATTATCCTCGTGAGTGCGGCCGTTGGTGTTGTCGCCTTCTTGCATACATACTCAATGTGGTTTTTAAAGCTGAGCCAGTCGTCAATCATCACACAAAAATATTTAAGCGTGCATGATCCAACTTTAAATAATCCTGCCTGTTTGTGGTGAAATAAGGTTTGATATCAGGACCATCTCGGTTTTGTGGTGAGCCAACTGCAAAGTTTTGGAGTGCATTCAGCTCTCTACCGCTTCTAATGCCTCTGAAGCTCTTAGCTGGACGATTTCTGTTGAGTAACCCGTCGCTAGTAGCACGACGTCGACCGCGAAACCAACAAACTTTACTCCCTCTGGCAGGCTCAATGTCAGCACCTCATCATACGTAAATATTCCACAGAACCGGGCCCAGTATCGACCCTTCCGGTACTCCAGCTGTAACATCCATTTCCTGAAATCCTTCGCTCGTCATGTATAGTAGCTTGCGGTTCTGGAAATAGCTTTCCACTAATTTGCAGAGATATTTCGGTATCCTCTTTTTTATAAGCGAAGAAGCAATCGCTGCCCAACTGACACTATTGAAGGTTGCGCACGTCCAATGTTACTTCCACACAAAAACGGTCCCCTCTTCTCTTCTTGATGCTGGCTTTATCAGCTGTTTCGATTAGAGTTCGAATGGCGTCAACAGTGCATCGCCCTTTTCGAGAGCCGAATTGATTGTTGGACAATCCGCCTTCGCCCTCGGTGTACTGCTGGATACGATTCGAGATCACCTTCTCCAGAACCTTTCCAACCGTATCCAGTAGGTATATTTGCCTGTATGCCGATAGGTTCCCCAATGGCTTTCCTGGTTTGGGCGGCAGAACCAACTTCTACCGTTTCCAAATTTCTGGAAACATCGTTTCCTCTATACAAATTTGCAATGACGATCGAACATTTCGGGAAACTCCATAATCGCGGCCTTAACTGCAATGTTCGTGATACCATCTGGACCTGGAGCCTTTTTCAGTTGAAGGGATTTGACGATGTCGCGCAGTTCTTCCATTGATATAAACTCTTCCTCGCTCGTATCCTAGTCGTACGGGACTTGCGACCAGCTATTGATATTATGATGAGGGAACAGCTCTCTCGTTTTGTCCCTCAGTTTGTTGGGCACATTTCAGGTGATGTGCTACCGCTTTTGTTTTTGCCATGACTATCCTGTAGGCATCGCCCCATGGTCGGTTAAGTTTCCTTAAACATGCCTTTTTACTCTCTTTAATTGCCTAGCATAGGTTTCTTCTCGCATTTTTGAAAAGCGGCCTACGCTCGTCTCTCTCCATTTGAGTTCGTGCTCTCTGCATGTTTCGTCTAGCGCGAAGGCAGCTGGCACGCAAATTCGCAATTTCCTCAGTCCAAAAATAAACTGGTGGATGTGGGTTTCTACGATTAACACTCCTCCTCATTGCTGCGTCATAAGCATGTGTGAGTACTTTCGTCAGGTTTTCCGCCGACAAGTTAGACAGGTTTTGCTCCCACTTCAAAACCCCGACAAAGGCACTCCGCTCAAATTGTTTTGTCCTCCAGCATCGTTCACCTGTCATTACCTCTCCTCTGACTGACTATGCATTTTTACCCAGACGATAATGGATCGCAAAGTGGTCGCTATGAGTGTAGTCCTCGCTCACCCTCCGATTACTTGTCCATCTGGGACTAGCAAATGTGATATCTATAATGGATTCACGTCCTTCACTATGGTAGGTTTTAGTATTACCTACGTTCGCCAGGTCTACATTCAGCCTTGCGAGTGCTTCAAGTAGACTCTGTCCTCTGGCGTTCGTTAGGGAACTACCCCATTCCTGGGCCCACGCATCGAAATCCCCCGCGATAATAACGGGGCTTCGGCCTGTGAGCAACTCGACTATCCTATCCATCGTAGCGCTTAACTTATCCATGGCGTAGCAGCTACAGGAGAAGATCCCATTGACTTTGACTATCACGAAGCCTTCCTCATTCGATGTGACCTCTTCTTGTATAGGAAACATTCCTGTCACCCCTATTGTGGCCAGATTGGCACTATCGGTCACTAAATTTGTGCCATTCAGGGCTCTATAATATGGGTTTTTTTAAATTTTTTATTAGTTGATCACCCAGGTGGTAAATCCTTTTTACGGATTGCATTCCAAGGCACGGCGAGCCACCGCGTCCTCCCAGTTTGCTTCTCTGGGTCCATGGGTGCAATTGGACGACTCATGATACTATGTACCCCTACGCCATAAAATCCACCTGGGGCCTCTGGCTATAATTTCCATCCGGACCTGCAACGAAGGCTATACCCGGGATGGGAGACCATACTCGCGCAATGCGCTCCACGGCAAATACTCGTTTTATTCGTACTACTCGTACTTTCGTCCGTTCGTCGCTACTCGTGACTCGAGTCCCACATGCGGCCTCTTGTCGCGATTCGTGACGTCATGACCCGCCTCTCCTCGCGACTCAAGACCCTCTCACACTCACCCTCTTCACACGATTCGAGGCAACTCTACCCACCGAGCCCGAGGATCGAGAGCCCTCGATCATTACGTCTCTTGACCCAATTCGAGACGAGAACAACTCGCCTCTCCTCGGGTCTGGAGATAACCACACATCCTTTTTCTCCATCTCGACTCTTCGAGACTCAACCTGAGGCCCATCCACTGGGCGCCACATGTTACGGCACAAGGCCCCTCTGTCTGTCGTGAGTCAATCGTATCCGCGAATCGGGGCCAGGAACCTCCCCAAAAGGCAGATCGATCGAAACTCGCCAAACATTTGGTCGTCTCGCATATCGGGGTCGCGACTACCCGATACACGTTATGACCCCTCCCTCCTGCAACTGAGCACTGGTACCAGGGTACCCAGTCGCACCACGTTTTTGCCACACTCGGCACGCAGTCCGTCGGTAGCTGACTGTACCAAGTGTGACGTGTAGTTCTCTTGGCCGTACATCTACAGGTGACAAGTCTGTAGACACGTTTCCACTCTGCACCACGGGGAGGTAGAACAAAGTCGCAGAGCTCTATAATAGGGGTCGCTACTAACGCTATGTCTAGCTTCTCTTCCACCGCCATATGTCGCAGAAGCTGTTGTGCTTCGTGACAGTGGTTGAGGTTGATTTAGATTACTTCCAAGTCCTTGGTATCGCTGATAGCGCCTTTTGGTAGGCAGAGCCAGTTACATGGTCACCAGTGCAAAAAAGACACTTCTCCGGCTTACTGCAGCTAGCCGCTATGTGACCGGATTCTCCGTACCCCCAGCATAATCCTCGTCTGTCAACTCCCTTGCAGTAAAACGACTTGTTGCCGTACTCCATGCATCGAAAGTATACCTCTGGTTGCTGGGAGATGGTTATCTGAAAAACTAGGCAGTCTGTCTCCTCCTGTCTGTTTGACTCTGTCGATAACAAAATTGTTTTTCAAATATTGTAAACAATTTCTCCAAGGGGTGATAAATCATTCATGGATTAAAATTATTGCCTTTTCTGTAATTTGTTGAATGTACTCGTAAAAACTATCTAAGAAAGTTAGGGTAGTTTAATAGTTGCTTGAGTTTGTAAAGTTTATCAAAAAATAAAGTAGAAAATTGAAATTTGAAGTTCACAATGTTTGTCAAAAGATGATGTTCAAATGGTCTTTTGAAAAACATTGGATATTAGGAATAAGTGAATTGAGAACTGGTGGAACAAATTAATTGATGCTCTCATTTTACCTTTTTCATATTTGAATTGTCTGTTTTCAACCGATATTTTCTATCCTACAGCAAAACATAAGGAATACCGAAAAAAAAACATGTAAATTTAACCGAGACGGTCAGTCCGAAAACGAAAACACGCCTAAAGTTGCGACACGTGAATGGCGGCGGGAAGCCCGAATGATCGAAACGTGATTGCGTAGCTCTGGGATGTTGTTGCCTTCAATCGACTGTCCCCCGATCCTATGGACGCCCAGAACTAATCGTTCCGATTCGCCTTTTCCGCGTCCCGAAATGGGTCAGCCGATTCGGAAGCTATACAAAAAAAACAGCAAAGCACACACAGGTCCCATCAGTCTGTCTGTCATCCCGCCTGTCAGGTAGGCCTGGATCCTGGGACAAAACTGGAAGCTCCCCATCCTCTCGGTTGGTTGTGTCCGGTCCCCGGTCTCGGAAGTTGCCTTCTCGGTTCGGGTGCGTGAAAGCGATGATCTAATGTGTGGTCATTTATTTCCACTTCTTTGCTGCCGAAAGGATATTTTGCCTAGATGGGTTTTACGTGATGTGTTTGCGGAATTTGATGTGCTCTATTTGTACGTGTTTTTTCTGATGTTGTTGCCCGTAGATTTTGCCCGAGACAAGGGAGTATGGGAGAGTTATCGAGAATACAATTTGGGTTGTTGACGGTTGGCTATCGGGTATAGTCAGCTAGAGAGAAATTGAATGTCAATAATATTTTTCCCCTTAGAATTGGTTTTTTTTTTAAAAACTGGATGAATATAGTAAACTTCAAAAAAGGAAGGGAATTGACCCGAGCCTCATTCCTCCCCTTTCCGAAGGTGGATAGTATGCCTAAAATTTTGATTACTGACTAGGATTAGTCGCAGTAGACTCAGTCGATTTGGGGTCACTTTTGAATTTCTCAAACCCTGGAGTCTGAAAAGCTTAGTTTTGATTCAAAACTCATTCATGATTGTTTTGCAGAGTTTTTAAGTAACGTTTACATGAACAAATTTGAACTTTTAGGCAAGTATGGAAAAATTTAATATTTTGTACTAAAAATCAACATCATTTTTGCTTCTCCTGTGGAACCGAGATTTCTCGTACCCAATTAATTTCTCGTGAAACATTAAGCTTCATTTATTAGATAAGTTCTTGGTTTATGCGAAACAATTGTATGGAAGCCGCTCTCTTCCCTAACTTTATCCCCAATTGAAAGAGAAAGGAGCCTCAAATAAGCATATAACCATTTCTTGTATCCAAAAGCCCTCCTGTGCCAAATTTGGTTCCATTTGCTCGATTAGTTCTCGAGTTATGCGAAAAATTATAAAGCAGCCCCCTCCCCTTTCTTTTTCCTTTCATCCCTTTGGAAGAAGCGATAGTACCAAATATTGATAGAAACATTCCCCGTATTCAAAAACCCTTCCATTCAAAATTTGGTTCCAGTTGCTGGATAAGTGTCAGAGTAATAAAAAAATGGTATGAAAGCACTCTCCCCCTTGAAGTTTTCCCACAAGAAGAACAGAAGGTTCTAAAAATATCATTAAAAATATCATAGAAACATTTATCGTATTCTAATACTTCACCATGTCAAATTTGGTGCCATTTGCTCATAGGTTTTCCAGTTGTGCTGAAAATTATGTAGGAGACCCCTCCCCCTTTTCTATCTCTTCACTGGAAGAAGGAAGAGATACCAAATATTCATAGAACCATTTCTTGTACCCAAATACCCTTCAAAGCCAAATTTGGTTCCATTTTATCAAATGGTTCTCAAGTTGTGCAACAAAAAAGGTAAGAAAGCCCCCCTCCTCCCTTTCTTATTCCCCACAGGAAGGAGGGAGGGATCTGAAATATTTATAGGAACATTTCTCGTATTCCAATACTCTCCCATGCCAAATTTGGTTCCATTAGCTCGATTAGTTCTTTAGTTATATAAAAAGTGTAAAGTAGCCCCCCTCCCTCCTTTCTTTGTCCTCACTGGAAGGAGGGAGGGGATCCATATATTCATAGAAACATTTCTCGTACCCAAATACCCTCCCATGTTAAGTTTGGTACTATTAGCTTGATCGGTTCTCGAGTTATGCAAACAATTGTCTTTTGTTTGGGAGACCCCCTCTCCCCTTCCTGTTAGGGGGAGGGGTCTCAAAACATAATAGGAACCTTCCCCGGTCTCCAATACCTACCAAGTATCAAGATAATCGGTTCAGTAGTTTCCGATTCTATAGGGAACAGATAGACAGACAGACAGACAGACAGACAGAACTCAATTTTTTATATATAAGGCCCTCAGAACCAAAGGTGTATAAGTGACAAAATTGTCGATTTTGAGTTAATGATGCCAAACGATTTTTCATATTTCAAACTGTATTTGATGATTTTTTCGAATTTTCAAAATTTTGTTTACATATTTTTGCATTCGAAAGAAACATACAAATTTTCGAAAAATATATGGGAAATGTCCAAATACATAAATTTAAAAGCGTGTTTTTTTTTTCAAAATAAGCCTTAATGCACTTATATCCTTGGCTCCAAGGGCCTCATACATGGCCGTAGGAAGGGGGGGGAGGTTTGGGGGTTATACCCCGCCCCCCCCCCCCTCCCCCATGAGGATCCGAAATGGCAAGCGAGTCACTCAAAATTTTAAATTCAGAATAAAATTAGGAAAACAGAGTAAGGTCAATCAAAGGTAACAATCTAGACTAAACACTAACGCCAAATCCCCAAAAATCCATCCCAAGTCTAAAATTCTGCTACACTTTTTCAAAATTTTCTCACTTGTACATTGAAATTCAAATCTGAATGTTAAATTTTGAATTTAGTTAAACCTATTTTTTCTAGGTTCTGATTCCATAACTCCCATAACCAAAATTGTATTCCTATTTTCGTATTTCGGATCTGTATCCAGTTCAGGATTCTTGATTTTCAGTTCGAATAATCATAAGAAATTAGAATTGAAAAGCTGCTTGCAAATCCTGGTTGAAATTTGATTTTGCATTTCATATCAAATTTGAATCATGTTTTTCGAGATCATCGAGATCGAGTTCTTCAACTTTATTCATTTACAAAGTTCAAAAATTTAATGTCGAAACATGGCTATTTAAAATTGAAAATTCTGATTCAGATCTTTGTAAATTCATATTTCAATTCTGATTCACAGTTCAGATAAACAATGAATAATTCATTTCATAATTTAGATTAAACTTGATCTACAGAATTTTAATAATAGATTCATGAATGAGGGTTTGAAACTTGACTCATACATTCTGATCTGGAATAAGGTTTGGAAATCGTTCTTTTTGTACATTTCAGAAATCGTATGGAAATTTGGATACAAACTCAAAGCGCAATTTTTGAATTCAGGTCCTGAATTCAGATTTAGGATGAAGATTCAAAATTCAGAAACAGTTCAAGCTTGTAAATATGTATTACAACCAACATAAACTGTTGAGAAATTCAAGAGATCATGAAATTAACACACTGCAGACCAAATACGAGATATCTCGTTTTTTTTCGCTTGCCAACAGTGTGCTACATTTCGAAGTTTAACTCGAATGGACTGAATTTAAGTGTTAAACTGTATTCGACAAAATTAAACACAATATTTGCCGAAACTTAAAAATGCCAAACTTGAAAAATTCAATCCAGGAGTTTCTGAGATACAGAATGTCGAGTTGCGGTGTTTCTCGTCTTAGATTTTTTTTTTTCGGTCTTTTATATGTTAAATTTGCTTTTCAATTCAATTTCCAGATTTCCATTTTTGAACAAAATTCGTGTGTAATCACAATTCTGCTGAAAATCACAGGTGAATGGTAGAATTTGAGTTTTTTGTTTCATATGAAAAAACAATAATTTTATTCTAAAAAAATCATGCACAAGATTTTCATTATGGAAATGATTCTTTATGAAAAATATTTGCTGTTAAAGAAACATTTTCGTCTAAAAAATCTATCCAAAATTCTTTATTTTCCCAGTGAATTGTTTAACGTTATTAATACATCAAGGACACCAAAAATCGGCATTTCTCAGAAATTAATAGGCACAATTTTGCTAATAAGATATAGATATTTGAGTAACGGGAAGTGTTTTGTTAAATTTTGGAGAAAAAGGTTGCATTATTAAATTCCTAACATTTGAATTATGCTTTTTTATGGAGCATTTTAGCGGCAAGCAAAAAACACAAGATATCTCGTATTTGGTCCGCAATGAGTTAATATTGCAGTTTTTTAAGCCAAATTACATACTTAAATCATTTTTTTGGCTCAAGTTTGCATCAAGAAATTTTGAACTGAAAATCTGATAATATTTATCTCTTAGTATTTTTTTAAATTTGATTTATTTTCATTAAAGGTTCAAATCTTTGTATTTGAAAAATATTTTGGAAGATTGGGCATCTTTGATTTGAGTAAAGAAAAAGTTTTTTTTAAGAAATGGAAAAATCTTCTAATAAAGCTTATTTTATGCCGAAATAAACTAAGTTTGATCTACCACACTCAATATTTTCACAGATTTTTACCATCGATAAAAACGGATTAAGCTTATGGTTCAGGACCAATTTTATAAAGTTTCAATTTAATCACGGAAACTTTTAGTGTCAGAGTAGGGGAGATGGGGGCATGATGGCCACCTTAAGAAAAACGCTTATTTAACCATAGAGAACAGCTGTAATATGTGAATTACATCATTTTTTCGTGTTCAGACACTCAAATAGACTATTGCCTAATTGGATGAAACTTGAAAAAGTAGATAAAAACGTTTGAAAATGCATTTTAAAAATTTTTGCCGAAAGCTGAAAACCAGTCACTGTAGAGGCATAATGAGAAACCCCCCGAGGCAGTATGAGCACCATTAATGAAGGCATAATGAGCGTTTTCTGCCGGGGAATCTAGCAGCGAATTCGACTCGATGAAGTCAACTGAGTAATAGAGCTACAGCTCAACTTGTATCGTCTGACAATTTGGCCTATTGGTTAGATGTCGGAGAGGTAATCAGTAGGCTCGAGTTCGATTCCTGGTGGAGGTGATTTTTTTTTTTTCATTTATCATTCATGATCATGATTGCACTAAACGGTGAGTCGTGGATTCATCAAAAAAGCAATAACAAAATAATCTAGGTCTGTTAGTAGAATTCAAATAATTTACACATGCTCATACATTATGTTTCTGGTGTTTTGTTTGACGGATGATGCTTTGATGCTATTAGCCGTATAATGTAACAATAAAAAAAAATCAATCATGAATGGTATGTGCAAAAAAATTCCCCTCGAACAGGAATCGAACTAGAGTCTACTGATTACCTCTCCGACACCTTACCAATAGGCCAAATCGACAGACGAAACAAGCCAAGCTGTAGCTCTATTATTCAGTTGACTTCATCGAGTTGAATTCGCTGCTAGATTCCCCGGGTAGTACGAAACAAGTCCTTATAAAAATTTGTTTAAGAAAATACGTACTTATGTAGAAAAAAGGAGTGCTCATTATGTCCTGGGTGCTCGTTATGCCCTCATCTGCCTTACTTAAAAATTAATAATCAAATAGTTACAACCATAATTAGCTCTATATTATTTTTTTTTGCTATTCGTGCATTGTTGGGCAAAAAATCATAGGTTTGAATCAGTCACCAAACCCCCCTCCCCCCCCACCGCCATGAGTCGGTTCTTCCTACGGCCCTGGCATCATATATAGATATGTATGTAGATTTACCATTTTTTTGTATAGGAGCCTCGTTCAGAGGGTATGGATTTGTAGTTTTTACAGGAACTATATGCGGTCAAAAAAAAACTTGATGTGAGCCACTCGTTTTCATAGGATGTCCGGACAACGAAATAATCACCTTATTTTTAAAGGTTTGATAATGATGGTTCGCAGAAAAGCAGCTTCAGATCCGCGAATCCTTGTTAGATTCGCATCTAACATGTCTCAACAACCGACAGCTATTGCCATCAATTAGCAGTTTCAGATCCCCTGATGGAACCCATGAGCTTAACGGTGAGATTTTTCAAAATACATTAGTTGACACTATCAGGAGGACCGGCAAATGATTCACCAGTCTGTTCGGCTTGATGCAATCGCGACATGACAGAAATCCATTAGCTACCCATTGAAGAAGGTGCCTTCCTACAGCGAGTTGCGGCTTTTCAGTTGTTCAATGATGATAATGATGAGACGGAGATAACGCCGGGACGCTAGTCCGGGATCCAGCAATATGGAAGCACGCGCGCTTAACACATGTCCCGTCGGCCATATTCGTTTCAACAATCTCCGGTAATAACTCGCACGTTCGTTCGGTTCGGTTTTCGAGACCGGAAGCGCCATCCATCGAAAAGGACATCCCGGGCAAATGCAATTCATCGTCACTTCGCATATCCGCTAGAAATAGTTCCGCTAGAGGACACGGACAGGACATGCACCATAATGTGATGCAGCCTCAGGGAAATTGCGGCACAAATTCACCCACGCACACCCACACAAGAGAGCGCTGCGACAAAGAGGCTTAGCTTATTAATTCATTATAAATCGCCAGCGGCAATCAAACATCACTGCTTTCGGGGTTTGTTGATTTCCCGCTGCTGCCGCGTTCCGACTTGCAGTTTTGCACAAGTTCATAATGTTGAGGATGCAAACGACACGATGCCATTTCGATTCACTTTTGATTCCTGGACCAAGCGTCCAGGGAAGATTTATTGATGTGCCGCATCCTTCACGGGTCGATGATCAATCATTGGATCTACACCTATTTATACGTCTGGTGCAAAGTTTGAAGGTTTCCTTTTGATCACTGGATTCAACAGAAACAGATTGGTTTATGATTACCGAGGACCTTACCCAAATAGCTATTTAAAATCTTTAACAACCTGCAAGGGCGGATGGTTGTATCAATGGCGACCGTTAAAAACTGTAGGTGCGCGAGATTACTGCATCATTAGGCATGACTCATCTTCCGTTTGCTCTTCATTAGCGACCAATATCGTTCTTTTTTTTTTTTTTGATTATTTAGAAACTTGATTGTGTTTGAGCTTTCGAACTGTAACGGTGGAGATAAAAAATCTCCGATTTAAAAAACCCCAAAGAAAATTTCACTTCCTCCTCCCAAGCTGAGAATGTCTCGAGAGCCAAAGGCTTCCCATAAATAAGCATCATCATATTTTTGCCGGAAACCCACGGCAGGGGAAAATTGCTGCGTTCGTTGACACAAACTCGTACCGAAAGTCATCATAAGACGTAGTTGGGGGCCCTCGACCAGCCAGCAACCAGCAACCTCGCAGTAGGTCCCACACGCTAATAAGCAAATAAATTTGAACTTAACTCAAGCCTAACGCGTTGATGTGATAAAATGGCCGAACAGAATCGTCATTTAGCAGGTTCAAGGTTCGAAAACGTGAAGGCTACCTCCGTGTGCATATGTCTATCTTACTTAGCCTCAAAGCCCGGCTGCTTGAAGCTTGGAAATCGAAATTGGATGCGCTTCATGATAGTACACCCGCATTGAGGAGGATGAGTAAAAATAACAGCCGGAAAGCCAACAACATGAAGACGACAAACGTGGGGGGCCTTAGATTTAAATTGAACGGTTGACTCTTCTTTTTTTTTATCTTTTTTTTTTTTGCAGTTAGCAACCGGGACGGCACTTGATAATGACCATTATCATGATAATGGTTGTTTTATTAATCATTTGCGGCTCGTTCGGGTTTTGCATGCAGGGTGAACTTGACTCTTCGTGTAGTCAGTGTCGTTTTGTCGTTAATTTTAGAAAAGATATAAAATCATTGCCGAGGTTTGTATGCTAAAGCGCAACCAATTTAAAGTCTGTTTACGTTAACATAGAATACATTTTACTATCAAAATCAGACATTTGATTAAGCTTGAGGAATTTAGATGAAATCAAATCCTGCTTGGCGATTTATTGTTATGCGAGCAGCACCTTGCACAAGATAGAAATGTTTTACCGTTCTGATGTTTTTAAGATACATTTTTTGATTAGATTGCGAAGATTCGCAAAAGCTATAAATTCCAATGAACCAAACGGCATCAAACAAGCTTCCCATCAAAAAACGAACACGTGTGATCTGCTTATGATTGTTTCAACGAATTTGAATGCCGGTCGCAAGTATCTTAACAATTGGTACATTAAAAAAAACCCCATTGAGTATTGATTCAAGTGACACGAACGGTTGATTCGCTTCCCATCCTAAACATATCATTGCCTAAATCGTATCGAGAGCTTCTTTAAGATCCATTTCTTCACAACACTCGGCATGTAGAAAATTCATCTTATTTTAAAGAAGACTCTCCACTATCCAATGCAATTTTTACGGAAAAAGAAATCCATCAAAAGGTCTACAAAAAAGTCAACAATACAAATCAGCGATTTTTTTTTTAATAACCCGTTCTGAACCCTCTCCTCTTTTTCGAAAAATTATCATCATTTATATCCAATATTTCCGGATTTGAAAATTATGACAAATCGGGTTTTTTAAAAAAAAAATCTGAATTTATGTCATTAACTTTTTAAAATAAAAGTTTGAGGGATTGTAAAATTAAGGAATATAATATTAATATTTAGTATGGAAAGATGAATTTTAAACTGATCTCAGTGATCAAAACCTCTATCTCTATGGAATGGTTTTATTTCGAGTTTCAAATAATGAGACCGGATCTTAATTTTACCTTCAACTAAATATTCTCCATTGATTCCACCATGTTACAAAGCCAATATGTGTCGTTTTTTGAGTTATTGACAAAATACATTTTTTTCTTTTTCGTTTCCACTTGAAGTGATCCGCGACACTAACTAGAAAATAAGGTTTTTTTTAACTGTTTACAAACACACACATAAAAGACCTTAAATGCGATTTGATGAGTTTTGCCTAGCTTAAAGGTACCAAAAATGCTATACGAACTTGATTGAGCTGATAATTTTCATGAGTCCATTGCACAGATCAAAGAGCAATGCTATTTCCCAATAGACTGAGTCGATTTGGGGTCATTTTGAATTTCTCAAACCCTGGGGTCTTAAATTCCTATTTTTGGTCCAAAACTCATCCATGATTTTTTGCAAAATTTTTAAGTAACGTTTGCATCAGTAAATTGAAACATTTTGGTTTGTATGGGAAAATTGAATGTTTTGTACTGAAAAATCAACATTATTTTTGTTTCTTCTGTCGAACCGACCCTGCCAATGGTTTTGGTGCCAATTTATAAATTCTTTAAAGTAAATTTTCCGCTGAACAACTTTTTCGAATATCATAACTTCGTTTCATTAAGACAACAAAGTTACAAGCTCTTTAACAGGTGTATGTCTTTTGGCATTGATAAACCATAAATTCAATTGACACCACTGCTCGGTTCCTAGCGAGGTATAGAGTATTTCCTGAGACAGATTGTGGTAGGGTAACTATTTGTTTTTGTTTTGAAAAATGTAAACACCAACTGGTCGCCATTTTGATCTTTGATGATAAGCACTGTTCAATGCTTTCTTTTAAAAACTTCTTTAATCAAAAACATTAACATACCTTCGTCTTAGCTTATTATGACTTCAAAATTAATTAAATAAAAAGTTTATATTCTCCTCACCAAGGTGCGCTTGCAAAACCACTATAATTGCACTGCCGGTTTTATTTCGTTGCTATCTCGTCATTGAACATGCGTAATGTTGTTGTTATGTTTACCCTACCACGATATGCCGAGCAAATGTAAACATGAGAAATCAGCTGTTCGTCTGACAAGTGGGGAAATGCCTTATTGCAAGACCACTTTTGAAGCCATACTTCGTGAGGCACAAGCAGTGGTGTCAATTGAATTTATGGTTTATCAATCCAAAAAGACATACATCTGATAAACAGCTAATAAAAGATACGAAGTTATATAAAGTTGTCCAGCGGAAAATTTTCTTGAAGGAATTAATAAATTGGCACAAAAACCATCAGCAGGCTCGGTTCCACAGAAGAAACAAAAATGATGTTGATTTGTCAGTACAAAATATTCGATTTTCTCATAAAAACCTGAAAGTTCGAATTTACTCATGTAAACGTAACTTAAAAATTCTGCAAAAAATCATGGAAGAGTTTCTGACCAAAACGAAGTTTTTAAGACGCCAGGGTTTGAGCAATTCAAAAATGACCCCAAATCGACTCAGTCTAATGTCCCAAGCTGTGATTCTGGTATCGAAGTATTTTTTAGACTTTCCTTTTATTTTTGAGTTTTTGGGCACTAGGGAGACTGTTTTCTATTGCCAGACGGTTTGCATACACACGCAGAGCTCATGTTGGATGGTGTTTTTCTTGCCATCGGTTGGAAACAAAAAATGTTATTTTTTCAATGCCAGTTTCTGGGTGATTGTTTCCATCCTGCTTCGTCTTGTGATAGGATATGGGATAAGTTATATTTGGTTTCTTTCAGACACATGCAATGCGGTTGTGCTGGGACATCAATGCCAGTTATTAGAAAGTTTGTTAATGCCGATCCTCCATAAAATTTTATACCGATAATTCCACCTCCGAGAAAGTTCATAATTGGAGTATAGCCTAGTTTAGAGGTGTGTTGGAAAACAACGTTTGGTTTTGTAAAATACTTAAATAATCTTTAACCCCATGATGTATGATTTTTGTAAATGAGAATAGCAATTATTGAGTCAGTGAAATAATAACACTGCAATTCGAAAGAGATTTGGCTCATTAACGTTGATAAATAATTTTTGAAATTGTTGATTTTTTTCGATACGATTCTCCAAATTTCTTCCGAACATTGTTCATTAGGTGCAGAAAGGTGTTTGTCATTGCAATTGGTATTAAGAAATTCATACCAATGAATTCATAAATTTTAAGAAATTACAGCTATTTTCCAAAAACTACTTTTTTAAAAAATTTGATTTCGGCTATTTTTCTGCATACTTTCATCAATATCTTACAAGCACATCAAAATAATGTAATCAAAGTACTATGGACTAAATTCCTTCAATATCAAAAAAAATATTTTGTGAATACATAAATCAAGTTTTTCATGCACTTTTTCGTGTGTTTTTGTGAGATGGAATGATCAAAATAAAAAAAAACACTTTTATGACAGAGATTTTTCCATTTTTAACAGTGTTGCCATGTACTTCAATGATGATTTCTAGTAAATTTTAACTGTTTATTTTTATCTAAATTTATACATTTTTGCAACAAATCAGATTTAATACGTTTAAGCAACATTCTACGAAAAATTTAAACACATTTTTATTCTATGATATTTGAATAGAGAAGAGATTTTTTTAAAACTTTAATGAAAAATGTTCTTTTAGGTTCCTCCTATGATTTTTTTTCGTGAATAGTGCATTGGAGAATAATGAAGACATCTCTACGATATGACCAAATTCCGTGTGCATAACTATTATTTTTTACAATAAGCCTTATGTTCTTCATTTCTCAGAGAACACATTGATGATGCATTTTTTAAATTTAAAGCCCTTTACCAGTTTCTTTTATGGTTGGTTTTTAGTTTTTTTTTTATTTTGATTTATTTTTTTTTCCGAAAATTGAAGCTCCGATTTGAAATCATTCTATTTTTAAATTGGTTCAAATATTTTTTTTTTACCTTTGATTGGAATTCAAACTATCGTTTACAATTTTTAAGCTATTGAAGTTTTAGGTATGACTTTGTGTCAAACAACGAGCTCATTGTCAATAGAACATGAATTACTTCTGTTTTCTTGACTATCAAAATCTTGAAATGTGATGGCTTTTACAAGATTCTTTTACTAGAAGTCAACCAAAAATAATCAAATAAGATCATTTATGAATTGAATTGAAAAACTTTTAACAAAGAATTCAGAAAAATTGCAAAAATCAAGTTAATAAATTTTTCAAAGAAGTTTTTGGAAAATCACTATTATTTCATCAAATTTGGAAGTTTTAACAAATGTTTTGATCTCAATCAATCATAATCATCTTTCTGCACCTAATCAATAACGTCTGGAAGAAATTTGCAAAATCGTATAGAAATAAATCAACAATTTCATTAATTATTTTTCAGCTAAGATGGGTTATTAATAACTCTCATAATACTCAAATGATGGATTCAAATCTGTTCAGTTGTGTTATTCGAAATGAAATGTTATTTTTCACTGACAAAGTTTACATTTTCAAAGCCACAGTGGCTTAACGATAAATTTTGATTCGAGGACCAAAGTATGGGATCTAGGTTCAAAGGAGGGCAACTAATCCCAGCTAATCAGAGTACATAAGCACTATCTTAAGACACCAAAAGTTCGGATAGCATTCCTCTATTAAGTTAATTGTTTATTCTAATATGACTTATCTATCTCACGACTATTGGTCACCCTGTTATTCTACTTAAACGCCTGAAAGTATACTATCAAGCAGAACAATTCAACCACCGCTATAATGTTGCCAAGATGTTTGTTCTATTGTGATTTTTGAGTATTGTTTTAAATTCGCAGGAAAAGCTGTAATTTTAAATAAAGACGAAATAAAATTTCCTCTTTTCTGCTAGCTGTTCGCGAAACAACAAGTGTTTTTTTTATCTTCCGAAATGGTCCGCCACAACAATGACTCTTTTCTGCTCAATTTTTGAGTAGTCAAACGAGCTTGAAAGTTTCCAAAAGTTCACATAACTTTCTGAACAAGTTTTAAAAAGCTTCAAAAACCACTTTTGATAAGTACAAATAATAGAAAAAAATACTTTTTTACCTCTTAATTCCTGTTGATTTAATCATGCGTATTTGTTACTAACAGACATTTCGATCTGATGTTTTAATAATAAGACTTTCCGGAACTTAAGTTCTTCTTTGTTACAACTTTAAAGTTGTTAAGACATTAAGGAATGATTTTAGAGCGGTGTAAGTTTAATTTGCGATATACGATAAGCCTTTTCGAAAACTGGAACTTTAAAATTTGGTTTGTAACTTTTGAACAGCGCAATAGATGGCACTGTTTCAAGACAATTTTCTACATATTTTTTTAATGCCAGTATTTTAAATTTTACACACTTTTTTGAAGATATTTTGTTCGAGCTTGTACGTCTCTTCTCTGTACTTTTAATTCATCTGTGCTATTTAGCTGATCAAAAAGACTTGCAACCCTTTGAAAGCTACTAAGGAGTGTATTCGAAAAAAAATGCTACACTTTGTTTTGTAGATAACTTTTGAGTGCATAGATGGAAATTGATGAAATTTTCAGTGCAGTTACTTGTTAATGTAATGTGTACGAGTGCACAATTCGGTAACAATCTGTTTTTGAGATAGCGTCCAAAACAGAAGCGAATTGACAAAATTTTTGAGTAGGATCGAAAAAAATCCAGGAAAGTCCTAGTGGGAGACTCCAAAACAGCTGAAAATCAACTATTCGACAAAATTTCAAATGGCAAATCGTTTAAGGAGAATTCGTAGAGGATCTAACAGGGAGCTAAAGCTTGAGTAAAAGTGAAGATGATTGATTCCATGAAGTAATGGAATGTGAGAGGTTTTATCAAGGGCAATCCAAAAAATTCTACAGGAGAAATGATCAAAAAGGTAAACTTTTCTGACTGGTTCGTCTTGCTGACCTATTAACATGACTGACTTCAATTCTACAAGATAGAAAAGCTGCCAACCGGTAAAATAAATAAAATGCGGAGCTCAAGCTGTGCGCAAAATATTTGAACCACTAGAGGGGGGATATTTTGAAAAAATATCGTTATGGACAGAAAAAACCGCTTAAGCGGGCAACTGACAGGTTCCCAGTAAGATTTTTTTTTCATTTGACAAGTCTAGCCTGTATTTTGCGGAGATGAACAAGAGGAAAACATTGAAAATTGTATGTCTAGCACTTGAGGTGGCTGACGATCCGTTTAAGCTGCAAATCAGACAGAGAATCATAACGGTTGGCAATATGAATGGCTAAATATATAAAGTAAAGGGTGATACGGTCAAAATTTGGTCAAGGGAAAACGCGTGTAAATCGGTGAAATCGTTTATTTAAATAATCAAATTAAATTTCTTTTTCAAGTTTAATTAGTATAAAATTCAGGAAAAATATTCAGTTAGGCTTCCGCTTTTCCAAATCCGAATTGCCGAGCCTTACGCTTAACCCCTGCCACCAGATTTTGTACAGCCACCTTGTCCACCTTCTTCGCCGCAGAAAGTCAGTTTGCCTTGAACTGCTGCTCGTCCTTAGCAGCTTTTTTGGTCTTCTCTAGGTTCCGCTCGACAATAGCCCAGTATTTCTCAATTGGGCGGAGCTCTGGCGTGTTGGGAGGGTTCTTGTCCTTGGGAACAACCTGCGCGTTGTTGGCGGCGAACCACTCAATGGACTTTTTACCGTAATGGCAAGATGCCAAATCCGGCCAAAACAGTACGGAACAACCGTGTTTCTTCAGGAAAGGCAGCAAACGTTTAATCAAACACTCTTTCACGTATGTTTCTTGGTTGAGAGTCCCGAAAGCTATGAAAATGCTGCTTTTCAAGCCACAGGTACAGATGGCTTGCCAAACCAGATATTTCTTCGCGAACTTTGACAGTTTCATGTGCTTGAAAATATCTGCTACCTTTCCCCTTCCTTTTGCCGTATAAAACTTCTGTCCCGGAAGCTGCTTGTAGTCGGCTTTGATGTAGGTTTCGTCGTCCATTACCACGCAGTCAAACTTCGGCCGGGATCGCGCTTTGGCCGTCGTATTTTGTTTATCATTGCGATTTGGAGTCACTGCCTTCTTGTAAGTCGATAGTCCGGCTCGTTTTTTGGCTAGATGCACGGTTGTAGACGATACACCCAGCTTATTTGCGGCATCTCGGAGAGAGTGGTTAGGTTATTCAAAAAAAAAATATTTTATTTTATTTCGAACAGACACTAGAACATTTAAATACATCTACTGGGAAGGCCTCGATAAAATGTTGCTGCAACGTAATTTTCTATGTTCAATTCTCTGAACCAATGCAGAACCCCAAATTGTTTGAAAATTTCTTTGTAACGAATACAATCGATGCCTTCTGCTAAGGGAAGGGTGTATGCATAACTTTAAAGTATGGATCCACGAAACGAAACGCCATAAATTATCCAATTTTCTTCACACTACACCTGAGATCCTTCACGTAAGGTGTCAACACATCCGGAACATTCGACTGAAACGCACACTCAAACTTCGCGGGCCCCTCTAGGCAATATATCAGTTACTAATTAGCGAAAGCAATTAAATTGATTGGCTTCTAATTGGATTTCCTCGTTACCCACACACACTGTCACAAATGTTTCATCCAATCCGCTCCTATCGACTCCCGGATTTGGGTTGTCTGCTTGCACAAAAGTTTGTTCTTAGCCTGAAACTTTTGCCGGCCGTTTCTCCCCTCGACCGCTGCCAGTTTCCCCTCCAATGGTTGAGAAAGACAATTTGCTTTTGGCATCAACAGTGGGGAAATTCGGAGTAAAATGTGCCGCCCTGACTGACTGTTTTACCAAATTCATAAACCTTACCAAATTTTGAACCAAACTTTCAAATTATAAAACTCTTTGCAGGGAAACTAGAACATCCCCTTGCAACAATTTTTGTAATGCGTGTTGTCAGATTTTAAACACATGTGCTCGTTTCACCCCAATCGGATCCGAAATCGAATCTCCGCAGGTCATCATTGCCTTCTAATGTGTTTCTCAAGTGACACATTGTTCCAAAATCAAAGCTTGTGTCAAAATTACACAAACTAATTCTTTATTGACGAGATATTCAAGATTCTTCCAACTGTGGGCGTTTTGCGCCCCGTTTCCCAACTTTGTAGGGCAGCCTAGCTCTTGACTGTCACCATCAGGTGAGTTTGTCATTTTGGCCACGGATATTAACACTTTCCGCTCCCAGAACAAAACCCAAGCATTTTCATCAATCGATGAAGGCCCCTCCCCAACTCCCGTGGCTAAAAGTTTTTGTCGGGATCCACAATATTGGCCACGCCTGATGTTATCTACAATCCAACGAACGGATGGCCATGTGTATATGTGTTGGTAGAGGGCCAACGTCGTGTTTCAAGATGAGAGATTATAAATCAATTAAAATTTCGGTCATTCCGGTGTTGTGACCGAAAGCAGGTCGGACTAAATTTGTGATGAAAACCATTCTATGACCGTAGGGTGTAGATATTCCAGAATCTGTTCAGTCCATCTTCCTCAAAGTGCCTGGATGAAAATCGCGAAAGTATGTTTGGTCACGTTTAGCACATACAACACAGATTGGAGGGATTTAGATTGAAGCGTAAAGTGCATCACGTTGTTGCACAGGTTTCACAAACAACCCGAATATTTTACAAGTAAATATTTGTGACATCAGGAAGGGGGTTAATCCCAAAAATAGTGACAAAACAAAGTTTTGTTTTGTAGCATTAGGGTATATTGACAGTTCTAAAACTACCTTACAAAAAAAAGGGTAAATAGAAGGTGATACGATCTCTCAAATTTCAGAATTAGCCATGTTGATTGCTTCGATGCCTTTGTTTACTTTTCCATAAAACAGCTGAGCCCTAAGCAGGCCTTTAGCACACTGCTGGTTTGTAAACAAAGGTAACGAGCTCTACCTGTACCTGTACCTGTAAAAGTCAGATAATCTAGTATTTTAATGACCTTGACCTTAACCTCTAAACAAAAATAAGACGTTCAATTTTGTCAAAAGAACGTAACGCGATTTTCCTAAGACAAAATTTCCGTTTCAAACCCTGCGGGACACCTGTTTAGTCTTCAATGTTTTGATTTGATTTTTTTTAAATCTCATCTGAAAATCATAATGAAAATCATAAGTTTAATCAAGTCAAATCAAGTCATAAATTTAACGTTAAATGTAAACATGTTCAGTAGTGACTTCATTCCTTAAGTCCGTAATCAGTTTGTTTAGGTTTGTTATTGTTACTTGTTTTAAAACAACCTGCAGCAATTAATTTGAAATATGCACTATGCACATACTTCTTGTAATTTGTACTGATTGAACCATACTATGAAACATTTTCAGCTTCTCTATCACTCCCTAATGCCAAAACATCCAAAATTTTCAACGATACCATGCTTAAAAATATTTGAGTCTTTATCAACAAATTGAAATGAAATTTTAGCATATGCAAGGCGCATATAATTTTATGTTAAAACCTGGCTAAACCCGGGCATCTTTTTCGAAATTGTCGACCAAAAATCAAGAAAAAAATTACTTTTAAATATTTTTTTTAACTAAAACTTATCAGTGTATTTAATATCGTATTTCAGGCCTCTAAAAAATCTTTCAAGATTAATTTTATAAAACTTGCTCATAAAATTTCGATTTGGACGCATAAATAAAAAAAAATGCACATCCCAATTGTTTTTTTTTATTTGGCAAATAAAGTGAATTAATCCGGGAAAAATCCGGGCAAAATCCTTGCAGTTTTCAATAAAATTCGGGCCGGACCGGACTTTTGTAAATTTTTGAATTAAATATCCGGGCAAACCCGGATAAAAGTGGGCAATATTTCAACCTTAGTATTTGCCCTTATAGTGTCTATATTTGTGTTTTTGGCCTGGAGCTGGTGTCCAAATATAATCATATAGAGATTTTGAGAGAAGACATTGTGATCTCTGTTTTTTTTTTAACTTCTGTAATGCATTTGTCAAGCGCAAGACAATTTTTTTCACTGAAACTTCACTGAAAGTAAAAAAAAATATGAAATTATCAGTCTTAACATACCAAAATTCATTACAAACTTTTCAAGAACTTTGAAAATGTGTCATTGGCAGAATCCTTTTGCCCAAAAATCTTTTTTTTCCAAAAGATTGTAATATGGAAAATACAAATCTACAAATCTTGAATTAAATATAAACAGCTTTCTTATAACACGAGATATATTGTTTATTTTTTAAGGTAAATATTTTTATTAAGTTCTGTAGAGGTCTTGCAGAGATTTTTTATAAAATAATTTTAAAATCGGGGGTTTGTTATGATAACACTAGTTTACAGCATTTTTGAACTTAGTAAACTGAAGGTCATTTTTAATGTATAATATGTTGCTGAATCCGAAAATGAAATTCAAAAAAATCTCAGTAGAACCGTTTTTTGAGTTATGCTCCAAATATGAAATTTTGGAAAAGTAAAAAAGTTCTTGTACTTAGATGAATATATCTTGGACGGCATAACAGTAATTTGAAATCCCTCCTTGGCATATTGAAGATGAATAAATTTTCTATCGATCATCTCAACACTGGTTTTGCGTATGATCAACAGTATTGTGTGAACTTTCCTGTTTTCAAACCCAATCGTGTTGCAGTCTTCGGGTGAAATATCTGTCTCAACTTAGGCTTTAAGAAAATTAAACATAAAAAACAATCGGCTTGTGACAAAAAAAGTTATTGATGAAAACTTTTCTTTTTTGTATTTCCGTTCTTACCGGGAAAAATAACTAAAAATTTTATTGACGTTTGAGACTCAAGCAACCCCTCCCTATGGTCAGATCTTCCTGAAATTTAGCATGTGACCTTTTGGTAAGCTAATAAATAATTTTGACTTGGAGCGAGTAGATTTATCATGTTTCATTCTTCCTATACTATGATAAGTGTACTGCGGTTCGTTAAATTATTAAAAACTACAAAAAATTCTGTTATGGTAAAGTAGCCATAACCTCTTCAATTTTCAACCGATTTTGATAAATAACCACTTGAAATCATCGTTCCAAATTGAAATTCAAACGCAAAAGAAAATCAGATTTTTTTTAAATGTCACCATCGAGGCTTAAACATTCGCTGAAACAAAATTTTCTCTTAAAAAAATGCGTTTTTTATAATTTTTTCTATCATAAAGTCACTAATGTTATCAATACTGTTGATCATACGCAAAAATAGTGTTCAGGTGATCGATAGAAAATTTATTCATCTTCAATATGCAAAAGAGGGATTTTAAATTACTGTTATGCCGTCCGAGATATTTTCATCTAAGTAGAAGAACTTTTTTTATTTTTCCAAAATTTCATATTTGGAGCATAACTCAAAAACGGTTCTACTGAGATTTTTTTGAATTTCATTTTCGGATTCAGCGCCCGATTTTACATTAAAAATATTGGTCAGTCAATCAAGTTCACGATTTTTTTTTAAATTTTGTAAACTAGTGTAATTGAAGGGTTTTTAAAAACAATCTACAACTAATCTGTGAACCGTGAAGCTTTGATCAGCTTCAATATTATGAAATGAAAATTATTCTTACTAAATAGAGCCAAGTTAAAATATTTGTGAACTCCTAATCGCAATTTTGACATTTGGATAAAAAAAAATCATTCGTTTCGTTGGAGGCTGTAAAAAGTTTCTTCATTTTGAAAACCCGTGGGAACTATTCAACGTTTAAATTTTTTATACAGTTTCACACAAAAGTCAGACGTAAAAAAAAATTAAAATACGATGAGTTGATATTGAATTTCAAGATTTTGGAAAACATCTTTTTTATATAACTAACAACACACTTTTCCTTTAACGTAGGCTTTTTGGATGGATCATTACAAATGGAACATGGTGAAATGTATTAACCCTCTGAAAGCCAAGTTTTTTTTTTGCGCTGGGAAATTTAGAGCATACTACAAATTAAAACTTTTGTTCTGCAAAAAACTTCAAAGATGAGGAAACATTTAAGACAAATTTTTCATAATGTGCATAGTAGAGTGCCCCAAATGACCCGACTTTCGAAAAAGTTATATGCTGCAGGCTAAAATTAATCCTAGGCCTAGTGCAAGATCTAATGCCAAATTTGGGCCAGCTCGGATCACGGGAAGGGGTCGCTCAACGAGTCTGAATTTTGTATGGGATTTTGAGACATTTTGTTCGGGAGAAACATGAAAAACCAGTTTTAATTCAATAACTTTTGTTTCCTTCGGTCGATTTCTTTTGAAAACGGGTTTTCTTAAAGCCCACAATATGACAAATATTTTATCCGAAGACTGCAACTCGATTCGAGTTAAAATAAAAAATAAAATAATTAGGCTTCAAAAATGGGCTAACTTTTTTAAGGGTGGTATTCATCACGATTATACTGCGTCGGAACGTTCGAACGCCCCGACTCATTAACAATGATGAATACCACCCTTAAAAAAGTTCGCCCATTTTTTAAACCTAGTATTTTTTTTATTTTGAATCTTATCGAAATGCAGTCTTCGGATGAAATATTTGTCATAACTTAGGCTTTAAGAAATACAGTATTCAAAAGAAATCGGCCGAAGAGAACCAATGTTATTGATGAAAAACTGGGTTTTCATGTTTCTCCCGAACAAAATGTCTCATAAACCCCATACAAATTTTGGCTCAATGAGCGGCCCCTTTCCGTAATCCGATCTGGCCCAAATTTGGCATGAGATCTTGCACTAGGGCTAGAATCAATTTCAGCCTGCAGCGCATAACATTTTTCAGGTTTTGAATTTCCCATACAAATTTGGGGCAGTCTAGCGCATAGCTACACCCAAAATTCAGCCTCTGTGCCAATGGCGTGTAGTCAATTTCATAGCATCATTGGTACAAGAAGATAACGCGACCGGCACTGATTCGATTTGCGCCCACCGGCATTAACCTCCCAGCGTAACCGAATTGCGTATGTCTGAATGAAACAAAATAAAAACGTTTTTGCGTCCCTCCCCATCGCATCACAAGCCGAAGAAGGATGGAAATAAATACCGGCCAACACCAGGCAGCCAGCAAACCGAGCACTGTGCGTGTGAATGTAGCAAAAGCAACAACAAAAACATCCTTCTAATTCAATCAACCGGCAAACACGGCTAAGCTGTGCGTGTGTATGTAGCAAAAGCAACAACAAAAACATTCCTTCAATTTACCGGCAAACAACACCGGCCAAGCTGCCCGGCTTTAGCAGCTGTGTATATGTAGCGTGTGTATGTAATAGCAGGCAGTAAGCAAAGCACAGTTCTCATTCAATGGGTTTCCCGTTCCTTCACTCCCGTTCCCTTTCTCGTTTCCATCTTAAGACAAAGGAATGCATTGAAAGGAGGCCAAACGCCGGGAAGCCGCCGTTGTACGTTTTTTGTGATTGATCGGTAACAGAAAGCCTATGACAAATATACCTCGTCCTGCATGAAGCTCGAACAGTACACTGGTTAGAATGTTGGACTGGCAAGACGATACAATTGATGATTTGAGTTCGATTCTCACTACAACGCTGTGGTTTTAATTTTTATTTTCTTGTTTCTGGGATGAATAATCCAACAGGAAGGAAATCCCATAAAATGTTTTTCTTGTTTCGCTTGAATGTAGTGGTCATCATTTTGGTTGGGAGCCGAGTCCTTATGCCAGTTACGGTTTTTCAAACATACCGTCTTCGGCACAGTGCACATTTCAGAGCATTATCGGCACAGAGATGTGCTAAAAAGGCATTGGATTTTTGCAACCTCTTCTATGGGTGTACAAGGGCTTAGACTCTTTACTTTCAGTGCTTCTTCGGTTGAAGCTTTTGCAGAGTTCAACCAATTTTTCGTAAATTTTGAAAAATATATCATGGCTTCATTTTTTAAAATTATGTATCCTTAAAAAAATAACCAAAATTAACAGAGATATTTCAACTTAAAAAACTTAAAAAAAACGGGTAAGTGAGCCTTATTTTGGCATGGTCTTTTTCTTGGCATGCCAACATGTCTTTTCATGTTTTTCAGGTTGAGCTTAAAAATTTTTGAATATATTTTTATTGCGAAGAGAATAATTTGTTTCAAATCTGTGCATACCGAATTTTTTTATTGTTTGTACTTTAATAAAGAAGTTAATTTTTTTTCGATCTGCATCCGAGGAAATTATGTTGGAAATCACCGTATGAAAATCAGATGAACTCACCTTTCTAGTGCAACTGAAAAATTTGCAATAAATACTCATGCTTACAGTTAAACTCGGCAAAAAATCAAAAAATATTTGAAAGACTAAAGAGTGAACATTTATTTAGGGTTTGAATTAAAAATTTAAAACTAATTATGTTCCTTTTCTTGGCATGCAACTTCAATCGAAATACACCACCAGTGTTGGAAGCTGGAAAAAATACATGTTCATTAAAGAGGTATTTTTGGGCTGATGTTTTCCCTAAAACTTCATTTAAAACTACGCACAAATATTTTCATGCTAATTGGGTTGCATGATAAGACCGTTGCTATCAACTTAAGCTTCGAAATAAGTTGCAGAACATAAGTGATTCGACTAACTAAAAGTCATATCCAAGCATTTTAAATGCAAAAATCGCTATTTGGGAACCATGAATCGAAGGTACATTGGTATGCGTGCGAACAACATTTGCATTGCAGTCTGCCGAGCAAAAGCCACGTGGTCTCTTACAGAACACAGTGGTTCGAAATATTGGAAAAAAAGGAACTAAGTTAAATTAAGCATCTCACAAGACTTAAGATGTTTTTCTTATCTAAAAATTGTTAGGTCGATGGCAATTTATGACTTTAGTATATAAAATACATAATTAATTGAGTTTTGGAAACGTTTTCTATTTCTTGGGAGCCATATACCTACTCAGATTTAATTTTTTGGAATTTTGTTCTAATTTTTTTCATGGAAACAGAAATTGGAAGTTCGGGACAATATCGTTTGCTTTCCAATTATTCCTTAAAATATTTGATGTGAGTCGAATTAAAAAAAAACTGTTTTAGCAAAGTTTACATTCTAACATCTATTTGGCGTGTCAAACCACTGCGCAACACCCCGGGCATTCGAGATGGCTATACGAGTATATACGGACGATAGTATTGGCGAAGAATTGGCCTCAGCCATAACCTCGAACTTTGATTTGCTGGCGGCCTCACCAGTGATGCTAGGTGCGTAACTAAAATCAGTATTCGTTTGATTTCAACTAATTATAATATTTCTTAATTGATTAAATTTTTTGAATGTCAACAGCTAAACGTTTGAATTCATCATGAGGCGTCCCAAAATCGATGAAGATAAGCCATATTTTTCTAATGAATTTTTAAGATGAATTTAAAACATCTGAAATATGTTTTCATATACTGCTTGATATATTCAAAATTTGTTTCTATCTTCTAAACGAATGCCAAATCATTAACTGTTACAAAAAAAGTAATTAAATGAAAGCCCGTCTATGTTGACTTTGAAAATAATCTCCTGCATGCTCTGATTATTATAAACAAATCCACATAATTCGCTACATCGTTTAAGTGTGCGATACAGGCAGTTGTTATTTCGTTCAGACAAATGTTGCAATCAATTTCTACGCATTTAATTGCATTTCATTTTTTTCTAGAAATCTACGGGAATATTGCAAATTCTCAGTACTTATGAAAAGGTTTTTCAATAACAATGCAATAACAATGCAATTAAAAAATATAATGATTTTCCAAATATCAATGCACTTGGCAACCCTGAACGCCCAAAAAAATCAAAACACGAACACCGTGTATCGTTTTTCCACAGGGCGAATTTGTCGATATGAGTACCGGAAAAACGCGTTTATCGTGCGCCCTTCTCAAAAATCGATTCTGTTCTCCCATGGTTTGAGGTTATGGCTGAGGCCTCCTGCTAAGGTGGTGTTCGTGTAAAACTGTCAATATATCCTAATTGCTAGAAGCTCATAATCTCAGCTAACAAATTCAAAAGGGTTAAATTTTTAAATACCATTCAAGGAATTTTTCAATTTCTTACTTTATGACATTTGTCACGCACATTAACTGGCGTCGCGCTGGCGTGTACGTACGAGAACGGGACAATTAACCTCAAAAAATTCCAGTGTAAAAATCGAACAGCCGGCCGACGAACACGGTCGTTTTTGAGGTTAATGTTCCCAAAATGAAAAAGTGTTAGTGAAACGCCCTGAATTATGACACGAACAACTTATGATGATATTTTCCCAAAAATGTCGTCATTTCTATCCATCTAGTGATCCTCGGTGTATGCAGCAAGCTTCTTGCCTTGCACGCTATTCGAAGATAGCAATGACGTCACTTGTTTACATTCAAATGAGTTGTTACTCGTGGGAGAAGCCTACCTTGTCTATTTATACCGTGCCATTTGTGGTTATATTTTTTTAATTGCCATTAAAGTTAAAAAGGTTACATGTTTCCCCAGTTCACAACACCCCCTATATGCAAGGTTACCGAAAAAAATTTTGTGCTTTGACGAAAAAACTACTTGTGACTTTTTATGCTTTTACCTAAAAATTCTGAAACCGTTTTATATGATGTTTTTCTTCCATTTATTACATCCAAAAGTCATGTCAAATTAAGCATATTTTTCAACTTAAAAGATGCTTATCCAAAATTAAAAAAAAATTGTCATAAAAATAGAATTTAAAAAACGTTTAAAATTTTGATATTCTGATAAATTTGTTAATATTTCTAAAATTCTGTGTTCTGCGATAAATTCCGGCAACCTTATCTATACGTCAAGAAAAATTGACTTACAAGGCGTGGGAGCTGAATTTATCATAAATTTGCCAATAAAGTATACTCAAGATTCTAGAAAACAAAAATAAAGCATACGCTTTGCCCCTGCAGGTATGATTTAAAATGCAAAGCTACTCCATAGTTATTTTTACAATTCAGTGGCATTATTAGCAAAATCTGATCTCCACAATCCATTTGTTGCGCATTCAAAAGTGACAAATGGCATTTTGAACTGTAGCTATTTGCTTTTGTATCTTCCCCAATTGTTGAATACCAATGATGGTTGCTACCGCATGACGCATCAATAGTGAACGTTACAATAAATGGATTACCACCACCATTATTACACAATCATTTATCACTTAACTGAACGATATCCCTGGGGGGGTGGAATGGCGGCAGCACGCGTTAAGTTGAATCAAAACACATTACAGAATTTTCCTAGGCCTCCCGATAGTCGAGGGGGCCGATGATGACTTGAAAGATGCCGTCAAGTGTCTAGTTGCCATATTCCATTCCATTCATCGGATGAACGATAAGGTTCAATGACTATAATGTGCCTAATGGCAGCTGCCAGTCGACCCGTGTGGTTAAACTAAAACCCCTTCTCCTCAACTGTTTATCTTTCCCCCGCCAAAAGTTCCTGCAGCTGGAGTCAAAAACATCAATACCGATCTTCTCGCAGGCCTGTGGCGGAGACGTAACGAGACAGAGATTCCCCACAGTCAACATTTATTGTGTTTTGCCTTGTCGGAAGAGCATTAGCATCATCATCAGCATCAGCACCGTCTTCTTCATCATTACTATCATTACCATCATCCCGGTCATAATCTTTATTGGCCCAGGTTTTTCAGCGGGAGATCAGCGAGCAGCAACCACTACTCCAAAGATGTGAGAAATCGCGAGATGATTCATCAGATTGGCTGCCAGGCAATCAATCATTTAGGCATAGGCGCTTCGAATCGCTTTTTTTCAATAATTGAGCTATCAAACCAGGAGTAAAAGAACTGTTTCAAAAACTCCCAGCAAATATTTGTGTAGCTTTATTCTTATACTGTTTTTATATATCTACGTTCCATATACATTATAGAATGATCGTATGAAAGTTAAAAACAGTATTTTCCTACGGAAATGGAGGCAATATACTTATACATATATTTTTTATATCTTTCTGAAGCGATGAAAACTAAACCAATTGGGCGTTATCTGACACCTTATTCGTACCTATCGGAATAATGCAAGAAAGCGCAAGATTTTGCTCTCATAGTCTTCAAATCATTGCCAGTGGTTGATGGTTTTCTCACTTGAAGCCCGTGGGGGAGCAAATTTGCAAACATGGCAGACTTTCTATCATATCCGATCCAAACCGACTTCAGACAACATTTTATACGATCTTTTCACTATGCAGTTGGAATTGCTATTCGCAACTTGTAAATGACTTAAGTTATCATTGCTGATACAATTTTATGTTTGCAGGGCTACAACTCTAAGGACATCGAGTAACTCCTTGCCAGTCGAACTTCTTTCTACCCTTTTTGGTGCATCGTGGGTCCAAAAAGGTGGTCCTAGTCCTATTGTCTAAGCAATTGGCTCATCTTCTCTCGCATCGATACTTAGATCTTTTAGGGAACAGTTGTGCTAGCGATTATTATCGCAGATGATGAGAAGTTGTCTGTTCGTACTATTTTCGTGTTGATCCTTCGCTGGTGGTTGATTTCAACTTAGTGTCGGAGACGATAAAGAGAGAATATACGTTAATGATAATGCAAACTGTGCAGCCAATGGATAAAATTGTGTTAAATTGTGTCCAATTGTGCGGGAAAATGTAGAACGTTGAGTTAAAATGAGAGAAACCAGTGCTCTGATGGAGAGAAAATTTGTGCGAATTGTTGAAAATTGTTGCAAATTGTGCAGTATTTCTGGAATTTTGTGGAATCATAACCATTCCAAATGCAAATTTTTTACATCTCTCTCAAGCTTCAATTAGGGAGAGATAGAAATAGTGAGTCTTAAGTTCTTGAGTGATTGGATCATAATTTGACGTTTCACAAGGGATGCTCATCTAATATCAATGCTTATTTTCCATATTTCACTATTATATTTCTTCGGAGTCTTCTAAAATAGAACATCTACGCAATATGTAATTTCATTTGATTTCAATACAACGACAAAACAGTCTGTCTGTTTTAACTAACTTCAAAATCTTATTTTCCCTAATAAAAAATGGTTCAGGAGAGTTTCGAATTTAAGACATATAATTCTTTAGCTCTAGAGAACTTCAAATTCGAGATATGTTTATAAAAGCCTTATTGTGGACGTATCGGCTTCTCAGGCAAATTATAATTTAAAAACAGTACACCTACTGAATGTCCTGCGTTTCGGCCATGATCTTGGCCATCATCAGGGAAATTCTAAAAAACAATTTTTTTTTAAATTATTATCTGTTTTACAATTGAAAAAAGTGTTCGACTTACGGAGTGTATACTGTTTGTGTCTATTGTATTTCTTATGGCTGATTTTTTATTGGATTTTCCGAACCTATTTTAAAAATGAATCACTGTCAGTTTTTTATAACTTGTTTTGATGTAGTAAGTTTAGCACGTACCTGAATGAACCGTCTCCTAACGTTCACTTCTCGTTGTCTGTATTATTTTTATTATCTGTGGTTTTATAAAGTGAAGCTGGATTCTGTTGTGATAGTATGTGTGTAATATTGGTTTGTTTATGTTTTGTTCGGATCACTTGAACTGGCGTTCGTTGTTGAAAGTATTTGGTTGGAGTTGTTTTTTCTCTCCCTACGTATTTCTTTGTTGGAGAGAAGGCCTGCGTAAATGATACTCACACCTTGGACATCCTTGCGTGAGTTGACTGCATGCGGCTCAGTGGCAATGTGGAAACACTCTAGCATATCGAGTGTGTGGGGTTGTAAGTCCGATCCACGATGTCAACGTTGTCTCGATTGAACCGGTGTTTGTAAGTTGTTGATACTCACGATTTTCCTGACTCCATTGCCCGTGGCCATGCTTCTACAAAACCAAAACCGATTGTTTTGGTTTCGTCCTCTTAAGTCAATTCGCATATTGAGAACAATAGCGATTGACAGTTAAGATGGTCAATGATGATAACAACAATATAAATGTTGTCATCATTCACGCCAAACTCAGCCAACACAGCTTGTGGTTATGAGTTACCCTGCAGTGTTGGCAGTTTATTCTGGGTGGTTAGCCCAGAATATGATAGTATTTGAGGAATGATTCAGAGTTGGGAATCACCTAGGTTAAGCGACAAGATTGTTATCGCTATAGGTCTAAGTTAGCTTGTAAGGACTTGACGAACAGCAATGAATAAATGGTATCTCATTTCCAAACCAAAACCACTGTTGCTAAATCTTTGAATTCAACAGATTATGGGCCCAGACACGTCTGGTGAGGAATAAGAGATAGCGTTAGAGGGGTACTCTATACAAATTCTTCGAAAACTTGCGGTTAGCGAGTCCAGGAGCATTCCAGCCAGCCAGAGGTCCGAAGAGGTCAGCCAGAGGTCCCACGAGGTCATCCAAAGGTTCCAAGCGGTCATCCAAGGTCCGAATAGGTCATCCAGGAATCAGTCGAGGTCCGAAGTGGTCAGCCAAGATGTCTCAAGCCGAGAGAGGTACTCTCGATGCCGTCACCAGTCACGCTGCGGGTAGCATGCGTGACTTTCTTTTCGACGGCCGGGAGGAGACCTTCGCAGCATGGAAGTGGAGGATTGAGCGACGATTAGTTGCTAAAAACCTCATCCACACCATGGTGCGAACCTCCCGAGGAAGACGACTGCGCTATTCCAATGAAGGAGCCCGCAGAGGAGGAACGGCGTCTGGTAGCCCTCCAGAAGTGCAAAAACGAAGACTCCGAGGCAGTGATGGTTTGAATCATTTGACTTAATTTTGAATCATTTGCTTATAACTTCTTTTGAAAACATTTTTCCCAGAAATGATGTTCTAAACTTTAGTAGAACTAGATCTTAGCTGCAACTTTTGTGACCAACACAAACCTGTATCTCTTATGCCTTATGAATGAGAAATCGAAAAGTTTAAATTTTTGAGCAATGATCGTAATCACAATCATTTGGATTAGCGGGTTGGATTAAATCCTACAATTCATACCACATTGAAGATACATATTTATGACATACAAGAAAGTTGTAGCTTAGATCTGTATCTACTAAAGTTTAGAACATCATTTCATGGAAAAATGTTTTCAAAAGAAGTTATAACCAAATGATTCAAAAATAAGTCAAATGATTCAAACCATCACTGCTCCGAGGCACTGGACGAGATCGTGATGGCCGTCAACAACATCGTCCTTAACCGCGTAATCGGGGTACGATACGCGAAAGAGGCCATGGACATCTTGGTGAAGACTTACCAGCGCGTTGGCACCTATTCTGGGATAGCGATGCGCGACAGGCTCCATGACCTCAAACACCGAAGGAACATCAGATCGTTGAGTCATTTGTTTGAGGAATACGATCTGATGGTTCGGGAGCTTGAGCGCATGGGTGCGAACATCCCGGCGGATGAAAAGATCCACGCGCTAATCTCTGCGGTCCCCAACGACTACAACCACGTAAAAGGGGCATTGATCGTTCTACCGATTGCGGACCTTTGCGCATAACCGATACTGGAGCTGAAAAGAATGTTCTTAGACGCAGAGATAGCATTTCAAAGTCGAAGGGACTTTCCAACAAGGAATTCAGCACCAAACTTCGCGATGATGGCTCGAAAGGCAGAGAAGATAATTTGCTTCGGGTGTGGTGAACCGGGGCACTACAAAAATCGTTGCCCAGCCCAACGTAAAGGCCGACGTGGAAAAACCATGGTGGCTGTCGAAGCTCGACGTTCAACTGCTGAGGTTACCAGCGGACGAAAAGAGCGCAGGGTCAGATTTGTCGTCGATTCCGACGCCACCCAGCACATGGTCCAGGATGAAGGACTTCTCCAGTACGTCAGAGACCTTCCCGAGCCTGTCATCATAGAAACGGCTAAATCTGGCGAGAGTCTACGTGCGAAGAAAACTGGCAAAGTTGTGTTGAAGAGCGTAGTTGGTATATCAATAAAACCCATAATACTCTACAACGTTCTTTTTATACCCGAACTGGAAGAGAATTTACTCTCTGTTCGAAAATGCACCGAGAACGGGAAAAGGGTGATTTTTCTGGGCAACCAAGTTCAGTTCGAGTATTGTGGGGAGGTTTTTGCTGAAGGAAAAATCGTTGACAGCTTGTATTGTCTTGATTCTCTGTGGCCTGGTTAGTCTCATCGGAAAGCGCTGCTTGGAAGCCATACGACGACACAAAAATGGCATATGAGGCTTGGTCATCTTGGTCTCGCGTCAGTACAGCAGTTGGTTCGCGACAAAATGGCTGAGAGTATCTGTCATTTACCTGCCAAAATTAAAAACCAAGCTGTCTGTGAAAGCTGCTTGGCAGAAAAACAACAGCCAACAGGTTCAACAATGCTCCCTCGGTCGGTTAGACCACTCAAGCTTGTGCACTCCGACGTTTGTGGATACTTGGAGGTGCCGACGTTTGACGGATTCCGCTATTTCGTCACCTTCATCGACGACTATACCCACTTCATGGTTGTGTATTGCATGATTTAAGCCAGGTATATGGGGAAGCGAAAACTAGGTGATGGGTTTGTCGATGATTGAAGGCTGTGGAATGGCTGTGGTGGTGAAGATGGAGATGAGGCAGGCGGTGGAGATGGCTGTTGGCGAATCTGATTCGGGCTGTTGTTTGTTTTGATTCGGGTTTTCGTTTTGTGAACTGCGATGGAATAGGCGGTTTATGAGTGTTTGTGGATTGTTGTTTCGTTTTAGGAGATCACAGACCGCTTACTTTGATCGCTCGTTGTATGAAGTAGGCAGCTACATTTATCTTCTGGCACATGTTATGGAAGGATAGGAAGTTGAGCATTCTTCCAGAAGAAATCGGTTTGCAGTACCATTCCGTATCGATCGTGTTGTTTTGGTTTCGGATGACCGTCATATCCAGGAATGGAAGGCGACCATCTACTTCTTCCTCTGCAGTGAACTGTAGGTGTTCATTATATTCGTTGAAGATCTTAGGTGTTGTTTGGATTTTGTCTTGGGGAAGGATTAAGAACAAGTCGTCGACGTATTTTTTCAAGGAGATGATCGGAAAGTCTAGCTTGTTGATAGCTGTATCGAGGATTGTGTTGAGGACACTATTAGCTACAATGAGTGATAAAGCACTTCCCATGACTGTCCCAAATTTCTGATGATTTTTGTTCGGAGCATGAAGTAGCTAGAGTTGATAAAAAAATTCTATAATTTCAATAAAGATATCTAAATTTATATCCGTTACTTTTTAAATGACATCCCAATTTTCGATAATGTCACTGATAACTATATTTATTGGTTCATGAGTGAAGAGAGGTATCACGTCAAACGAAACCATTCTATGCCCGGGTAGTATGGTAAGGTTCCTTATTTCTGAGCTGAAGGTGAACGAGTTAGTAATGTTAAAGCTTAATATTCTTCCGAACTTTAAAACATCACACTAAATAAAAACCTTTTTATTTTCTTTCATTTCAGATCACGCCATCTAAGATTAAGGTATGTCATACAAAACCCAAAAAACTTAGAATATTAAGTAATCTCATTCGTAACAAAACTTTAAAATAAGATGCCTTAATGATTTAACGTCTTCAACGTATCTGTTCTACTAGATTAACCGAAATACAATTTTGACATAAATAACACAAAAACAGTAATCAAATATAAACACGTATGAAAAATTTAACAAAATTGACAAAAATGACACAAATCACATCAAGAAGCATAGAAATTTTGCTGAATATCTACTTTTCTCGAATTTCATCAATCGTTCAATTTTGTGGAAACAACTCATCTTTCGCGTCACCTATTTCGTGGTATTCTCAATGCAGCGAAACTTTCCAGACGATCATCATCTTCCCGGAATAGCAATCAAAGATTAAGATCATCAGTAAAAGATAAAAGTATTCCAGCATTCAGCATCCCACATCCATTTACATATGTAAGTAGGTTTGCCATCACGCGTCATTATTGGAAATGCAAATTGAATCAGCCGATATGAGTCCATAAAAATAAGATAACTGTACGTCAAATGTCCCTTCGGTCTGGGGAACGAAATCGGGTTAACGACTTTGTTGTTTTCTCCCGCACAATCTTTGCGAGAAACCGGCCGAGTAGGGAGACCCACCCTAAATATTTGATTTCGGTGCCACTCGGTTCGTTTGAGATGACGCGCCAAATGCGCGAAATTTTACCCTTTTGCCAAAGATTTGGTCCCACGTGAAATGACACCGCGATGACACAGTTTTGCAGTTTTGAGCTGATACGAAAATTTAAGAGGTCGTTTAAAGATTTTTCTCAACATTGATATAATACTGGCTCCAGTACCCAACAACGTTAGCCACGAGTTGAATTGTGACAAATCTTCAAATGAAACTTTAATATAAAATCAGAAAGTTCCAATGAACATAAGAATAGAAATGGTTTTTTTTAATAACTACATGAAACAAATTTAAAAAGATACCCTTAAGCAAAAAAATATCCACTCAATTAAAGTTTCCTTTTAACACTCGAGCTTAGGCAAAAATTTATTATTTTTATAAAGTATATTGTTTTTAATATGTTCACTTTTTTGGAAAATATGTAAAATGCTACCAAGATATTGTAAATGGAGCCTCAAAACCAAAGAGCCATTTTCTCGAAGACCTCAAAGACTTTAGAAACGGTGGTTCACTGATTCGGCAAAATAAAAGTTTTTATATGGACAGCTTTTTTAAGATTCAAATATCAACTGAGAAATTTTTATCCATAATTCCACGCAATGTAAGTGAGAAGAGAAATCAGTTTGATGAATAATGATAGTTCAAATTTAGCATCCTTTTCATATCTTTATGTCTTAACGCCCTTTATTGGTGAATTGAATAAATTGAATTTAAACCTTTAGTTTTTTTTTTAACAAAGTGAAGATAAAACTTTTTACATTTGCCAATTATTCATCTTACAAGCAAATAACAGGGGGTTGTAATTAGCGTACCAACATTTTTTTTATTACAAACTTTAAAATTCTAGTCCAGTGGTAAACAAGTTACAATCAATAGTTTGGATTAAGTGAAGAGAGTTCAATAATCTAGCTAGATTCTTTGGACATCTGTTTTATATTCGTGGAAGCAATTTTTCTGTTAAAATCTCTTACTGTTTATGAAAAAAAAATATATAAAACTAAGGGTAATCAAAATAGCGATTTTCGGAATCGAGCGGGCTATAGCTAAAAACAAAAATATGCACATTTAATATTTATGTTTTTAGCTATAGCCATTTCTTTAAAATTTTCATTGAATTAAGATTTTTTTCATTTCGAAATGGTAAAAAGATTTATAACGCTAATCCAGGAATCAACCAAATCATCTCAAATTTTACACTGATGCTTGAGGACCCAAAAAACATCGAAAAAACATATGGGATCAAACAGGATCATAGGAAGAACTGCCTCATGGGGGAAGGGGGTTTGTGACAAAATTTTCCCTATAACATTTAAAAAAAAAATGCTTATGGGAGAGTGGGGAATCATGGGCCACTTTTTTCTATGTTTCATGACTTCTTATTAACTTTATTATAAAAGATAAAATGAAATTGAAAAATGGTATGGTTTTTTTTCATTTTTAAGGTATCATTAGGCATTTATTTTCAAATATTAAATAAGTTATTTTCCTCTTGTTCTGACTGTTTAAAAAAAAGAATTTTTTTTTTTATTTTGAAAAAAGGGTGGGGATCGTGAGCCATTAAATCCAAATTGACCAAATAACATGCCAAGTTTGTGAGTTGACCCAAAACTGTGATTTCATAATTAATTTCATTATTTTAAAGCCATTTCAGATGATGAAATAAAAAAGAGAGTTGATCGAGCTTATTGAAAAACCTGGCTCGCGAACGTTTTGGCAAAATTCCTTATGTAGGATGGACAAAATATTTTTCATAACGCTTCATGTGGCATGAGAAAACATTACAGATGAGAAAACGCATTTTATGTTTTGAACGTGTATAAAAACATAGAAATATAGATGGCCCAAGATACCCTACAAAAGGTGGCCTACGATTCCCCACAATCTATAATTTGCAAATTGGTTGCGTTTGTGTGACTTATTGATATTTCATCAAAAACTGCTTTTCCACGTGAAAGAACATGACAAAACTAAGATGATTAGCATAAGTGCATATTTTTTATGAACTTTAGGTTGCCCATCGATGCAATTAGCAAGCAATAAAAGAAGCATATGATGTGTATACATAAGTCAACAATATATAGAAAAATATGCTTTCGCAAAACGACGAAGATGACAGTTGGATTGAGATTTTTATCTCAACACACAGCTGAGATATTTAGAGTGGCTCACGTAACCCCACTCTCCTCTACATAAAGAATCGAAAAAAGTGATACTTAGAGTATCTCATTATTAAGGTTTAAGTTCTTTAATATTATTAGTTATTCATTTTGTATCATTACTTTCAAAAATAAGTCCATAAAGTGTTCAGTTTTTTCAAGCTTTTAATAATAAATGAGGGATCTTGAAGACGACATTTGAAAGAACCACTTGTTTGGGGTTCCATTCAGAATAAATTTAAACTTTTTAAACTCATATATTCAGATTTTAGTTTAAATCTTTGTTTTAAAGTATAAACAATATTGATATTGTCAAACAACTTACTAACTAAATAAATTTGCAGCTGAATTTTCCTGAACAAGAAGATTAA
Source organism: Uranotaenia lowii (assembly GCF_029784155.1). Classification (NCBI taxonomy): domain Eukaryota; kingdom Metazoa; phylum Arthropoda; class Insecta; order Diptera; family Culicidae; genus Uranotaenia; species Uranotaenia lowii. The sequence goes on along the minus strand of NC_073691.1, from coordinate 149,520,007 downwards.
GTTTTTTATAAACAAAAACTTATCATCAATAAATATAATCATTAAAATCCTGGGAAGAAAAATTAAAATTTAAATTTGGATTTTTCAAAGACCTTCATTTTGAAAATGAATTCAGATCTCATTTTTAAATAGTGGGTTTCACCTGTATTGTGTTTTTTTTTTGGGAAATTTTAAAATTTAATTCCTACTCAGAATTTAGCCTTTTGAACCTGAATTAAAATTTTGAATTCCTTATTTTAAATCGATTTCTGAACCTAGATTCCAAAAAAAAATTCACAATAATTTATAGATTTTATTTATCGGCCTAGCGGTGAAAAGTGCGGTGATTAAACCTTAATAAATTTAAAAAAAATCACAATAATTTTTAACAGAACAAACCAAACCGAACCTTAACCAGAAATCTCTTATTTGAGTTTTGAAACTTTGATTTTTTATATGAATTTTTTCTTTTATAATTTATTTGTAATTTAATTATCCAAATGTCATGGAAAAATGGATTTGGATTACCGCTAAAAGTAAGACCAGCGTTTTAACAGTGATTAGTTTTATATTTTGACATGACATTCTCCTAGATAAAAATACTTGATTGCGCTCAGCAAAGTTCATTATTGAACTGAACATCTAATTTAATGTAATAATGAAATATAAATTTAATGATGAATTGGTACGAATAAAGACATATTTAAGAAAAAAAGTTATTAGTTTGATTTTGTCTTTTAAAAAAGCATAAAAAAAAAGGTTGAAAAATCTTCAAAAGCAAAATGTTCCTGGACCCCCGATTGATTATTTCAAATTAGAGCTCCAATGAAAGGTGAGACTCTTAGCTTTTGAGCGGTGCAAAAATAAGCTATGCTCATTTTCGATAATTAAAGTTATTCTATCAGAGACACCGTGAAACGCCCAGCAAACAGCAGAATTAATTAAAACAATTAGGCCGGAACAAATTTCAAATCCTTCTTTTGTCACTCGGAGTGGGATGAACGCAAGGGGGGGGGGGGGGGGGGCAATAAAAAATAATGCAAAAAACTAATAAATTGGAATAATTTGCATGAAAACTTGTATGCAACAAAATTGCATACTATATATTTGCACAAAACCCACAAGTCAAGTAATTTTATATCGAAAAGTTCAATAAAATAAAGCATATAAAAGATGTTTAGACTCCCATCTTCCACAATTTGTTTTGTGCTCGGATAATTTTCCAAAATTTTCATAAAAAACTTCATAAAAAACTTCAAACTTTAATTATTTCCTTCTTCGGGTTTTTGGAAATTTTGAAGAGGGGGGGGGGGGGTGACAAAAGAAGAAATGGATATTTGTTCCGGCCTTATACCAGATGAAAATATTGTATTAAATTTACTAAAATAGCATATAGCTACAAAAGTGGAGGCGATATATCGAAAATGACAATATTCCAACTTTTCGATTTTCCCACAAAATACCAAATAAACGATTTTAAGTAATTTGAGTAAAACGAAAAAAAAAATCCCCAAACCAGATTTGAACTCCAGTCCTTCGAGTTTGCAGTCCGGTATCTTACCACGATGCCAACTCACCAGCTGATATGATCCACGCTGTAGCTTTATAGGTGAAACTTTCTTTTTACAAACCAGTCAAAGTAAGATAGGGAGAGATCGGAGAGATCGGATAGAGTTTCAATCGATGGACCGCCCATTCATCGTAAATCAGTTCACTCAAATCGTAAATGTCGATTTAGCCTATTCTAGACTTTTTGGAGACATATTTACGAATTGACTGAACTGCTACACGATTCAACTATTTTTGGGCAATGCTTGTCGTAAATGAATGATAGCAAATCACTCAATACCAACTTGGTTGTTAAAAATGTCTTAATAAAAGATTTGGATTATCATTTTAATTACGATTTCATGTTAGCTGGGTGTTTGGTAGCTACTGAAATATTGCAGTTAGAATAGCAGAAGTCTAAACAGTTCGATTTTCGTAGAATTATTTATATTTTGTGGGATAATAGTGTGATAGTTGATCTGTGTAAAAAGTTATGGAAGGTCAAATTCTAGGTTACATGAATAGTGGTGACCTTGCGTACTATGAACATATGAATTAAATCGAATTATGCAAAATCTATGTACGTATAACAAAAAAATTTATTTATTTTTATTAAAAAAAAAATAAGACCTGAATTGGCTAATGAGAGCTTTATCCAAGCATTTGTTTTGTCTTGACATTCTAGAGCAACTGTGGGAATAACTCAAAAAATATCTTGAGGCTTTAAAAAATCGTTGTTAATGCTGATAATTTTTTTTCAAAAATTGATTTTTGTTGTTGTTTGAATCAAAGTTGTTATAGCGTATTTATGTCATTCGCTTTTTTTTTACTAGTGATGCAGTTGGCTTTAAAATGTCGAATATCTTCAAATTTTATGTTTACTCCTAATTTTCAAATCATGGAAATTGACTCTCAAAGCAGGTGACCTACCAACACTTTTATACCCGAATAAGATAACAAAAACATACATACAAAAATACATTTCATTACTTTTCTAACGCATTTAAAAATGTCCCGCTTTTTTTAAATCATCAGGCAAGCTTACTGCCTCTACTTTCAAAACAGTTCCATATGCAAAAACAAGCAAGCGAGAAAATCAGGTTTTTTTCTGTTTTGGAATATATTTTTAAATTGTGACCACAACTTTCAGCATAAACGAAAATCGTTAGATGGAATGTGTTCAGGTTGTCAAAGTAAATCGTAAGATTTGAAATTTTGGAAATTGGGTCATTGGTAAGGTCGAGAGCACCATTTGTATTCGTTATGGAACTGTTATGCGAGCATATCAGAAACCATTTTCAAATCTACTGGCATAACAATCCCATACAGAATATGTGTTTCTCACCAAGCTACTTTCTAAGACTTGAATTTGATCATTTTTGAACTTCTAAATGCAATTTTCAGAAAAAGAATTTTTTGGAAAAATATCGTGAATTGTAAGTTGAAATTTTTTTACGTTTTTTTATTGCATCTGATAGCTTTTCTCTCAGGAAGACATTCCTTTCTTCTTACTGACCTACCTTCGAAAACTAGTGTACATAATTCGACATCAAGTGAGTTGAAGCTTTTTTAATTGATTAAAACATTGAAAAGTAACAGCCGTGGTATTTCACATATGGGACTGTTATGCGGGTACCGTGAAGGACCCAATGGCCGCGCATTTAAGCTATGATGAATGTTCTCTGTGCCGTACAAAAATCGTTTTTTGTGCGATTCCGAAAACAAAAGCACTGACACGTATTCAAACTTAAGTTCTTTAAGGGAAAAATTTAAAAGTGAGAGATTTTTCATTCTAACGTCACAAGAAACGCGAATTTGTAAAAAGTGTTGGTGTATCAATGACCGCGCACGCTTATGATGCTTGTTCCAATCGCCGCTCACAGGTGTACCAATGGCCGCGCACTTCTTAATTTGGTTTAAACAGTGAATAAGGTATCCAAACAGTTAAAAATGCTGTTTACATAGCCTTCAGGCTCATTGCGATTATTCTCAGGTAAGGATTTTCAAGATTCACTTAACAAATACCGATTTGTCGTCATTGTTTTGTGAAACTAGTCTAGTGCAAAATTAGTATGAGGTGCCATTTTTACAAAGCATTATTTTGTCGGAAGATGGAACAATGTTTTCGGTCCCGATTTCGATAAATCATCACAAATTCGGCGAGCTGTCTGAAAATCCACGAGAAAACTGACCAACTAAAACTAAACAGATCCGGATTGCTATCTAACCTCAAATTTCCAACACTTTGTAGCAATTTTTATTAGATAACCGTTTCTTCTGACACTGTTTCAAAAAATTGTGCTTTTTCAGCCGGTTATGTGAAGGAAAACATTGATTGAAATACTTGCCTGTGAATCGTATGTAACCTTTGTGAAATTCCGAAGAAGTTCTCTAAGTTTAACTGCTAATAAATACTAGAATACTATCCGTGCGCGGCAATAGAAACATTCGAAAACCAAGTGTACCAATGGCCGTGCACAACAAAATTGTCATTTTTTCCGCAACAGAACCTTCAAACTGTTCACTTTTTTTCACAATTGATTCATTATACAGCAACAAATAACTTACGTTCGAAAAATTTTTCCAAAGCGCTCGAATTAAACACAAAAAACTGAATTACAAAAAGGGACCCGTTTAGCTCACTTGCTAAGGACAACAGAAAAAATGGCATCCGACAAAAACGATGTTTGTTTTTATTTTTTCCTGACCTCAAAAAGCAGAATAAATTTATTTCTAGTATGGCAAGTGAAAGATACGTAGCGGAGGTATCCGAAAATGCGAAACATGGAAATTTTTGTTGTTGAATCTCGGGGAAAATAAAGATTAAAGTTGAAAATGCGCGGCCATTGGTACTGTGCGGCCATTGGTGCTTTCACGGTATATTTCATATGGGACAACCACGAGTTGATTTTTTTTTCGAAATTTCTAGAACAAAACATCTTTTTTTATTGTTTTATTATGAAGCCATATATTCAAAATGACGAACTGTCAGGTTTAATGAAAAATGAAGAAAATTCAGATGGGACGGTTATGCGAGTAGGGGCAGCCTAGGTTTACAATCAACAAGCGGAATATTAGTTGTAATTTCCGAATTTCTTCGATATTGCTCATTTTTTTCAAAACCAAACAAAATTCGCATGAATAAGTGTGTATCTTACACAACCGAATACCCCCAAACCTTTTAACCACGTGCCATTCGCCAATCGTGCGATGATCGTTAAACCTGTTGTGTTTCACCACCCAAGAACAACGAGGTTCGTCGCTCCCTCTGACGTTGATGTCTCTCTCTCTCTCTGACTGTTATGTCTCTGGAACTGGAAATATTCACGTCCTACGATCAAGATCCCCGGAGTGCCAATTTGCTAACCAATCGTGCTCGTCATATTCGAGACAGGTATTGCGCACTCACGCCAACCAACATCTCCGGATCGTTGATCCCGGTGAAATGCTGCAATGGCACTTTTATGACCGGCAGCATCAGCATCAGCCCTAAATAACCGGATTCAGTTCTTTTTTCTCTCAATTTTATTTTATGACGACTTCGGCTGTTACCTCAACTTCCACTACCGGTTGGGGCAGCAGCTTTCCGTAAATGGAAGCGCTCTGGACTGAACCTGGACTGGGCTGAAGTGGACGAGAGATGAGCCGAGGGTGTGTGCTTGCTGTTCCATATGGGCAGATTTCAGTGCCAGTTTCCGATCGTTCTCGGTTTAAATCTGGGCTCAAATATGGGCCGAGGTGAGGCGTTCTGGCTGCACCGTTCCTCTAGTAGGAATAACGAGAACGAAATTCTTGCACGGTTTTGCGTGAGTGGTGAAGGACGATTCTCGTTAAAACGGTACCTGGATTTACTCGGAACGGGACCTGGAGTTTGATTATTGTTTTTTTTTTCTTCTTGCGCGCATGATCTGCTAGTTGGGCTTGGTGCTTTATGGATAGATTTGTTAACAATATGTTTTTAATATAAACTTTCCGGGTACCTAAATTTTTAATAAAAAATCTGCATGAATTCTGTCGTTCGTTTTGACCAAAAAGAATACTTTTTAGACTGCAGGGTTTTTGAAAATCGAAAAAAAATCAATCTGATTCATCCTAATTTGCATTCCTATTTCGGCTTTGAATTCAACCCAGATTCTCTGTTCCATCATTCTACGTAAAATTTCAAATGCCGAAAAGTAAGCAGTTTGAAAAAGTTTTATGATTAAATGTTAAATTTGAAAGCGGAAAATATCGTTAAATACCTTGAATCTATTATTTATTTATTCATTTGGAGTCTCACGCCATAACCTGATGAACAATATTCCTCCAATTAACTCCTCCAGTAACAATTTTAGCTTTGTTATGGTCAGCAAAATTTCGTTAGAAACGTCATCATGATCAATCATTGTTGGTCATAAATGTTGGTCATAAATGTTGGTCACCAAAGCTTTTAAAAAGCTTTAATTAAACATGTTAGCAATTTTTGTTTTTTTTTTTTCGATTCTGTGAGTTCACGGAGTTTTTTTTATTTTTCCAGCAACCATAATGGTTGATGAATGATTATTGTATTATTGATATATGATCTGGTAAAATTAATAGACACAATGTTTAACCATATGATGAGCATGTTTACTACTGCCAGTCAAAATTCAAGGTAAAATATGTATGAAACAGTAGCTTCAAATAAATGCGCCTCACCAAATCTGATGGTCTATCATGATAGAATTGATGGAAAATAGGTCTGAAAAAATATTTTCAAATACTCGCATTGTGAATCAACCAACATGGCGTCATTTTGCGTCTTCGATTTTGCTACCAACATGGCGTTAGTCAATTCAATGCTTAGCAGCATTTTTATGGTCAGATAAATGGCTAATTTATTTTATAGTGCCTAAAAAAATTATAATGGTTTTATGAGAGCCATATAAAATACTTAAATTTGACGTTTCTCTCGCAAGCCAACCAACTACACGTTTAGGATGAGTTCCTCATTTCTGAGTTCTTATTCATTAGAAAAGTGAATGAGGATAGACTTTTTGAATGGAAAGAGATTGGTTATGAATGACCCGTGGAATAAACCATAAGTGGAAGTCGAATTTCGTTGTATGACATCATCTTAAAATCCAAGATGGCGGCTTCCACTGCACTTTAAAATGTTGTAAATGACTTAAAATCGCATGAAACCCCAACAATATTGTTATTGGGTAAAAGGGCTAAACGAGTAGAAGTCGAATTTCGCTATCCGAGGACATCTTGAAATCCAAGATGGCGGCTTCCACTGAACTTTAAAATGCAGTTAATCAATGAAAATCGCATAAAAATCCTACAATATAGGTAAGGTTGAAAAGGATCAACGAGTAGAAGATAAATTTTGTTTTCGGACGCCATCTTAAAATCCAAGATGGCGGCTTGCAATGGACATTGAAGTGCTTTTTAGAAAGATTTTAACCGCAAAAAATCACTAGAAATTCTCACAAATGGTCAAAATCGGTTTATGTCAAATTTCTCTATAAGACGCCATCTTGAAATCCAAGATGGCGACTTTCGCTGAACCTAAAAATGCTGTAAATAACTAAAAATTGCATGCAATCCCTACAATATGGGTATTGACTAAGGGACTAAACCAGAAATCAAATTTCACTTTCAGATGCATCTCGAAATCCAAGATGTCGACTTCCACTGAACCTTAAAATACTGATTATCACTGAAAATCACATGAAACTCCCACAACTTGGGTATTAGGTGAAAGGGCTAAACGAGCAGAAGTCGAAGTTTGCTATCAAACGCCATCTGAACTTTAAAATTTTTTTAACCACTGAAAACTGCATGAAACCCCCACATTATGGGTATTGAGTGAAAGGATTAAATTAGAAGAAGTTGGATTTCACTATCTGATGCCAGTACCAATTCGATATGGCGGCTTTTTTCTTAGGAAATTTTAGCCTGCAGTCTGTTCTAGAGCGGAAACGACACTATTGGTCCCTGAAGAAGATCCAAAACGAATTGAAACGTTGGATACATAAAACATAAATCGTTTTCGCTCTAAGAAAAACTGCAAGCCGGAATTTCCCATGAAAAATCACAACAACCATTCGATTCCCAAACATAAAAAGATGGCGGCCTTCGCTATACTTTTCAAAGCTGTAAATTACCAAAAATCTCATGATACATTCTCAATACGGGGTATTGGGTGAAAGGGCTACATGATTAGATGTCGAATTTTGCTGTCCGATGCCATCTTGAAAGCCAAGATGGCGGCTTTTGCTGAACTTTAAATGCTGTAAATGACAAAAAATTGCATTAAACCGCAAGGAATATTTAAATAAGGTAGTGCCTTGAGCCATATTTGATTTTTTTTGTGACGTCACAAAAACGATTGTTTCGATAATTTATATGAGAATTACAGGAATTTCAAAGAAAAACACGTTTTAGATCGAAGATGCATTCCAATTTCATTTTGATCGTGTTGTTAGGCCTCTGTTTCATTATGTTATGAAGGTTTGAAGATTGCATAATGTTTTTTTTTCTTATTTTATTGACGAATGCAATGTCGCCTTTAAGCTAAAACGTGCAAAAATGAAGAAAAAATCAGCTTTAAAAACGTTAAGCTGATAGTTATTGAGTGTTCAACTAATCGTCATGATTTTTAACAAACGGTTTACTTTATACAATTTTTATGTAGAACAATTAACATCAATCAATGGTTTTTAACTCAGTTTACTAAAATGCCAATAAAAGATTGTGGTTTTGTATAAGAAATTGTTTTTGATCACTTTTGGTCCTTTCACCCAATACCCACACTGGGGGAGTTTTATGCAACTTTTACTGATTAACAGTATGTTCAGCAGAAGTCGCCATCTTGGATTTCTTCATGGCGTCGGATAGCGAAATTTGACTTCTACTCAGTGATGTCAAATGTTTTTCAGATATGTCTGGAAGATTTTGAAAAAATGTCGGGAAATGTCTGGAAGGTCTGGATGACGAACTTTCTAGGTGATGATCGCAATATTGCAGCTAACACTCATTACTTCATAATAATCATACATTCTATACCAGTGGTTTTCAAACTTTTTCACTCACCGCCCCCTTTTGCTAAATTTTCGAGCTCAACGCCCCCTGGGAAAATTTTAAGATAATTTAAAATAAAACGATAATCTGGATTATCGAAAAACCATTTGCTATAGCTTAATGTTGTTGTAAGAATCAACTCAAAATTCAGTCAAATTTGTAAGTGTTCTCAGAGCCAGAGATGTAGGGGGTATCATAAGTGTAAAAAAGGTTGATTTCAATTTTATAATGTCTATCGATTCTTCATATTTCAAATATATTTCGTGATTTTTCAGAATTTTTAAATTTTATTATTATACATACTATTTCGTTCAATAGAAAAATGCAAATTTTCGAAATGGAAGATGAGCGAACATAACAACTTTAAAAGCGTGTTTTCCTCTAAATAAGCTTTGATGCACTTATACTAAGTTTGCCAGAATTTTTCTCGGACGTTTCGGACCGGACGAATCCAAGAATTTGATTTCAAAATGTTTAACCCAAAATCTGTGTAATTTCGGGTTTATTTGGTCATAATCACGGGATAATTTAGTAAAAATCAAAAAGAATACTTATCAAATATTTTTTTCTCATCAAATCCAATCGGAAAATTTTAAATCGTATTTTAGGCTTCCAAAACACAAGTCATGATCATTAGGATAATGCCATAAAAAAATTCTTATTGGACGTTAATATAAAAAGTGTTAATAATACTAAGGAATCTAATCTAATCCTAATCACCTAAACGAAATCCGGTAACCAGTCCGGACCGGACTTTTCTCAATTATTTTGTGAAATATCCGGGCAATCCGGCAACCTTAACTTATGCTCTTCTGGCTCCAAGGCCATATTGCTTTAAACCTACAGTAAACACTTATATCTTATATGTATCTTATATCTTTCATTATGGTAATCAAATTCTATGTCCATCGGTAATTTGGATTATTGAAAACTAATTAATCACTTACAAGCCGGTAAAATAACGTAAAAGACAGTATTATTACTTGACATCTGAATTTGAGTCCTGTTCTTAGTTCTTCACGGACTTTAAAGTTTAAATAAGATTCTAATAACTGAATTCCAAAAATGTAAGGATTAGCGAAAAGATTAAAAGTCTATCGATGGCATATGACACAATTGATTTATGAATGGATTGCAATAAAGATGAACAAATAAGCACCTATAAAAAGTTCCTAAAAAATCTTTCATAGTTCCTTTCCAAAAAAATCTATCACTTAATCACAGATGACGCCTTTTGACGCAGATTTTTTAGAATGTTTTTTATCTGCTAAGCATATTTTTTTAAACAATACGTTTTAAAGATTATCTTGCATTGCCATCTAAAATAAATCTTTTTGAATATAACTCAAAATTCTCTTACAATACGAGATCAACATATAGAGCGAGCGTATACAAAATCTTTGATGATTTATAAAGAACCTTTTAGACACAATTTTAAGAAAAAATATTTATTGAGATACTGGATCAAAATTGAAATTATAGATATTTAAGTCATAAAAACTGATGTTTAGTTCTGTGACGTAAATTCATTTTTTTGCATCGAGCTTACTCGTTTATATTTCAAATCTACATTGTTTTGTTGTTTGTGAAAATGTGAGTTACAACCTAACCGCCCCCCTGAGCCCATCCAACGCCCCCCAAATTTCAAAATTGAACTCACCGCCCCCTTGGAAGCTCTCAACGCCCCCAAGGGGGCGGTAGGGACCACTTTGAAAACCACTGTTCTATCAATGCCTGAGACTATTGTGGTGATGTCGGCGGTACTACGTTTTATGCATTACTTCCTGTTTTACTACCTTCTTCGTGGCATTCCTCACTCTTTAATTACTAATTCCAGTCATTTCCTGCCATTTTGCAACGTTTTGTCAGAAAATTCATGTTGAAAATCAAAAGTCTGGAAATGTCTGGAAGAAATGACTAAAGTCTGGAAGTCTGGAAACCTAAAAAAAATGTCTGGAAAAAGTCCAAAAAGTCTGGAAGATCCAGAACAAATCTGGAAGGTTGACATCACTGCTTCTACTTGGTTATAGTTCTTTCTCTCAATACTCATATTGTGGGGATTTTATTTCATTTTGAGTGATAAAAAAGTTGAAAAAAAATGAAAGTAAAAATCAAAACCGATAAAAACGATCGCAAGCTCACATGCCCATGTGATTATTTATTCAAAACCATCCTCGAAACGAAACATACGACACCAATAGGTTCGGCGCTAAAAATTGCCATTCCACTCGAACTCTTCACTTTCCCAGTCGTATGAGGTCGCTCAAGATTTCTGATTTCAATCAAAAGAAGGCCTACAACCAGTGTTCACCAAAGCCAATAGGTCCTGGACAGAACCAGGGAAGACTCCATCGATTTGCGAAAGGTCCGTTAAAGAGTGTAAATGCAAATATGGCCCACTCGAACGAAAGTAGGTTACCGGGATTCGTGTTCTGTTCCTTTCTCTGGGGTCTATTTATTCCGGTAACAAATCGAGCCCTCGATCAACGAGAGCCCTGCTCAGATAACAATCGCAATATCGCGACCTGAAATCGTAATAATCCTGGACCGTGTCGCGCCGAGTTGACTAATGTTTTCCCATTTACACACACGTTGCTCCAAAAGCCAGAAGAATTTGCCAAAAACGAGGACCGGGAAGATAAAGCTTTGCCGCCGCTCGGTCGAATTAATCAGTCGAGAACCGGGTGGATTCCGGATTCCGGTCACGTACCGGGCCCGGCAGGGAATGTTGCAAGTGACAAAAAAACAACAATTCAGTCGAATAAACGCCTGGCGCACTTAAACTCAAAATCTTTCCCAGGCCGAAGAAAGGTTCGTCAACAATGTGGCTTTGTTGACGCGTTCCTTAATTGGTGCGCGGTGCGTGGAATTTCTGGACCCGGGAACCCTTTCGGGGTCCTAATTGGTGCCAAGGAGCTTCCTGACAGCTTAAATGGTGCTGCTGATGATGACGATAATAAGTGGGACTTCATTTTTTTTCTGTAGAAGCGATTGGTGGCTGGGAAAACAGACCGCGAATTGCTTTCAATTAAGTCTTCAACCGAAAAATGTGAACCATTAACGTGATGTTTTCCACTTGAGGAACTGATGAATGGAATTTGAGGAATGTTTCCCAGGTGTTCGGCTTTTTTTTTTAAATTATGCTTCGATTAAATTTCAAAGTCGGTTGTTTTTGTATAGATGAAATGTATGTATGCAATAAATAGTTGTGATATTTTAACATCTAACGAGTTCTAAATCATAACCCATTTTGATAGAAAAAAAAATGAATAGCAAAAAATTTGTTATTATTTTGTTTTTCTCTTCTGATTGGGAAGTTAGAAAAATCCAAGATTCGTAAATTAACGAGTTGATTGTATAAATCTGGAAGACACGAAGCCTACCCATTATCCCATAATCCACCCCTTGAAACGGAAGGTGCCAAACTTCCCGAGAGATCCGCCTCTAATCTCTCCGGAACAATCTCGCACGAATCCTAGCTAAGCCACCGGACCAAAATCGTGCCCAACCAATTAGTCCCATTAAATAATGGGCACCCGCACACCGATCTGCCGTCGGCCCACGTCTCTTGCTGTTTTTTTCCAGCCACTCGATTAAAGTTATGCACAATTCTTGAACTTGTGTCCCCTGGAAATGGTCGTGGCCGCATCTTGACTAGTTTCGTTGCAGGTTGGCGGCAAACCGTTACTGATGCCGGCCGGAAAGCTGCCCGGATTTTTCCTTGAAACTTTCAAGAAAGAATGAAGGAAAAAGGCCAGCCAGCCAGCCAGCCATTCAGTCAATGGTCCAACGATTCGGTCGGTGGCAAGAGAGAGAGTTGGCGAAACTATCAAAATGGAACATCTCTGGAGCCGGGTCGTGTGGGTTGTTCGCCAGGCTTCTTGGGCATCAGGTGCCTGGCCAAGGCCTTTCCTCTTGGCTCTAGGTTCCTGCGTTCTTCGGAAGATGCAAATATGTTGAGCGCGTACTCAATGAGCAAACAGTTAAGGCAGGTCAGTGGGATGATGGCGCTGATACTGTACGGAGAGCTACGAATTGAAAAAAATGCATTAAATAAGGGAAGCTTTTTTATAGAATGTCTTAGATTTAAAGTGTAAAACGTTTAGTTTACAAAAATGTTGACTGTTTTTGAGCGTTTTCAACATTTTTAACAAAAGAAAGGTGACAAAGGGGTACAACTTCTGTGTAATTATGAAAAAAAATGCACATTTTCAAAATGTTGGTTGGTTTTTATTACATCTCGGGCATTGATAAAAAATAATTAACATTGATCACAAACAGTCTAGCCATTAAAAAAAAAGTTACTTACGTGTACGAGAATTAAATCCATCATTCAGCAATCGTGTCTCATCATACAAGCCAGGTGGTTTGCCAACTGCTCTATCTGAGCTTGTTGATTTCGTAACTATTCAGCAAAGGCCGACTATCGATATGTTTTGCCAAAACCATATGTAATTCCTTCCAACTCAAAGCAAATAAATTTTTACTACTCAGCACACCAAGCAGAACTTTGATCATAAACAAAGGGTTCAAATAAATGTTTATTCAAACATTTTATAGGGGACCAAGCTATTTTTTCCATGCAGGCTTTCTCTAAGAAATGATCCCGTTTTTATTAATATCAAAGAATGTCTACAAAATGACTATAAAAAAACACTTAATCCACAGACAGAAAAAAAAAACCAGGGTTAATGGTCTTGAATTTAACATCCCAAATTTAGCCTCTGTGCCAATCGTGAGTAATCAATATCAAAGCATTATTGGCATAAGAACAGCACGCGACCGGAGATGATTCAATTTTCGACCGTCGTGCGTTAACCTCCCAGCGCCAACCGCCTTACGTGTGACTAAAAGAAACAAAATAAAATTGATTTCACGTCCCTCCCTATCTAGAGTGTCCATTTCCCGGCCATTTTAGCGTTCCCGGGAATCGGGAAATCTGACGATCCTTATCCCGGGAATTCCCGGGATCCCGGGAAAATTGAAAATGACTAATGTATAAATTCTTTTCAATATGGTATTATGAAATTTAAAGTAGTACTGTAAATAGTAGTATTGCAAAATATTTCTAACTTTTTTAATGCGTCAAAAATTCATTAAGCAAACCAAAGACCCAAAAACAAAGTACTTTAATCGAAAAACTGGTCTGATTCTAGCTGCAAAAATATGAATAAATTGAGAAAGATTTCTCACTACCGATAGAAGTTAATAAGCTAGACTGTTATTCATCGAACATCGTAAATTTTCAGATAACTATCCATTTGCTCAACAATATGTTATTTCTTTGCTGATGATTTTGCTACTGTAAACTGTATCCGAAACGGAGGATCTAAATGATGAGTGTTGCAAAATAGAACATTCAGATTCTTCCCGTAGCGTTTCATTATTGATTTTATAGATTCTTTGGCGTTTTTCACAATTACACGAAGTTTTCGATAGGAAAAACATGTTTTTATCAAATTCCTTGTGTTAACCAGATTTAAGAAAAAAAAAATATTTGAGACTATTTAAGCCATCAAGGTCACTGATCACACCGACATAACACTTAGAATATAAATTCAACCATTTTCAGGCTATTTTTTGTCGAAGTTTGTAGGTTTGTAAAACCGACAGAAAATGATCCTGTTTAGCCCGATTTTATCGTAGAAATTACCTTTTTTAAGTTGGGTGGAACTTTCTAAAATCGATCGATGCGCACTTTGGAATCCATATTGCGTACTGTTGGAAAAATTATCCAACAAACGAAATCCAGGGTCCAGTCAGTATAGTCAGTGGTAGAACTGTCTTTTTCCTTGCTCAATATGATTCATTTTTCCAATTTAGATCGTGTAAATTTATAATAATTTAGAACATTTTACTGGCTTCGGGAATTCCCGGAATTTTTTAAGCGTTTCCCGGGATTCGGGAATTCCCGAATTTTTCTCTATCCCTATCGCATCACAAGACGAAGAAGGATGAAAATAAATACCGGTCAACATCAGGCAGCCAGCGAATCGAGCACTGTACGTGTGTATGAAGCAAAAGAAAAAAAAGATCTACCATACTTTTTGGACTTCTGCCAGACATTTTTTCAGGTTTTCAGACTTCCAGACTTTTGTCATTTCTTCCAGACAATTCTAGACTCTTGGATTAGGACATAAATTGTCGAAAGAAACTTTGAAAATTCAAAATGACCATGGTTTTTTTTCTTTTTTTTTACTTCAAACCATAACAGCCGGGTGTTTGCTGCCGTGTGTGGGTTCATCCCACTAAAACCACCATGGGCTTCGTTTGCCAGATGTGCCTTGGTTTCCCCCTATGATACTACATCAAGGGGTAGGCTGTGCTCATGCACTTATACATCTCACCCTTTTCCTCTTTCTCAATTCATCTTTCTCCTTTTCTCTATCGCCAACTTCAGACTGGTACGGGAGACCCCGAGACGTGTGCCGATTAGGTAACGCTTTCAAAGTAACTCGCGCCCGTCACAGCATCCACTCCCGCATGATTTCTAACCACCAAGGCATGGTCGATTGAGTTGACTATCTCGCTCACTCCATTCGTCATCTTTCCTGATTCTTATTAAATCGCGCATGATTTGCGAGATTTCGTCGACTATAGCACGCCACGACTGTTCGTCGCGACACATTTCACTCAATAGTTTCAGCGTTCAAGTTTTGAAGTTGTTGAAGCCTTGAAATGAACCTGGGACAGACAAAGATAGCATGTTCTGCCGATTCCTCTGTATCTACGTATTCCGGGCAATAAGGCGAGCTGATAAGCTTAAACCGATGAAGGTATTGCTTAAAGCACCCATGACCCGAGAGGAACTGCGTCAGGTAGAAGTTGACCTCTCCATACTTCCGATCTACCCAGTCTGAAAGTCGCGGGATTAGCCTATGCGTCCATCTTGCGTTGTTCGATGCGTCCCATTGCTCCTGCCACTTGAGCATTGACGCTGCTCGTTGAATATCACGCACTCCTCTAACAGCTCTTGCATTGTAACACTCCATATCCTCCGCCAGAGTTATGTCGATGGGAATCATGCCCGCGATGACAAAAGCTACATCTGCTGATATGGTCCTGTATGCACAGGAAACTCGCATGGCTATCAGCCGATGTGTGCTGCGTAATTTGAATCTGTTGCGCTCTACTTCTATCGCGGAGCTCCAGGCCGCTCCACCGTATCGTAGTTTGGCATGTGCACCAAAACTTAAGCGATTGTCGACCATTACTCCAAGGTATTTAAGCTGCTGTTTCGAAGATGTCGTGTACCCTCCAAAAGTAATCTCCATATGCGGCACAACTCTTTTATTGGTCACGAGCAGAACTTCTGTTTTATGGTGAGCTATCTGAAGCTTAACTCCCTCCATTCAGATGCCAACCCTTTCTACGGACACCGTTGCAAGGTCTTCCACCTCCTCGATTGTTTCGCTGGTGATCATGAGCACGATATCGTCAGCAAATCCGACTATCTGCACGCCTGCTGGTAGTTTCAGCGTTAACACCTCATTGTACATATGGCATTCCAAAGCACAGGTCCGAGTATGGAACCCTGTGGAACACCCGCTGTTAGGGCAGTAGATCGTAACCCAGTCTCGGTTTCGTACGTCAGGACTCTATTTTCGAATAAGCTTCCTATTATCCTGCAGAGGGTATTGGGAATACGCATCCTGTGAAGTGCTTTGGCAATCGCTTCCCAGCTAGCATTGTTGAAGGCATTCTTAACGTCGATTGTCACAATGGCGTAGTGACGAACACCTGTCCGCTTCTTTTTATATGCGCGCTTCGCGTGCTCTGTCACCATTCAGATGGCGTCCACCGTAGATCTCCCTTTTCGAAAACCGAACTGTCTGTCCGACAGTCCACTTTCACCTTCTGTGTTGGTAATAAGTCTGTTGAATATTATCCTCTCCAGTAGCTTACCAAGGGTGTCCAGCAGACAAATGGGTCTGTATGATGACGGGTGCCCTGAGGGTTTCCCAGGTTTCGGTAGTAGCACCAGCTTAGCCGTTTTCCACGAATTGGGAAACGATCCCTTGTCGAGACACTTTTGTAGCACCACTCTGAAAGTATCCGGAATGGTCTGTACCACCACCTTCAGCACTGCATTTGGGATTCCGTCCGGACCAGGGACCTTATTCGCCGCAAGTTTCTTGGCAATAGCCACAAGTTCCTCATTCGTTACTGGCTCGATGTCGTGGGAACCCGCGTCGTACGGGGTAAGTGGCCACTGCGTCGGGCCATGCTGCGGGAAAAGATGTGCAACAATCTCTCCCAGTTTTTCCGGACACTTTTCGGTCGGCGACCTTGGGCCACCAAATCTCGCCAGTGCAACTTTATAGGCTTGGCCCCATGGGTTATCATCTACGCTCTGGCATAACGCTCTGTAGCAGTTCTCTTTGCTTGATTTAATAGCTCGCTTAGGTGCCACCCTGGCTGCTCGATAAACGGCACCTCTCGTTTCTCTATCGGCTTTGTTTCTCGCCCGTTGAGCTCGTCGTCTGGCTCTTAGACAGCTAGTACGAAGCTCAGCTATTTCTGAGGTCCACCAGTAAGCCGGTCGTCGCCACCACTTCGGTGTATTTGTTCTAGGCATGGTCATGTCGCACACCGCTACCATCATTTTCGTCAGCTGCTCAGCATTATGGACCTGGGATGCCTCCTGCATGTATATGGCTTCGGTGCACATTTCCTCGTCGAAAACTTTAGTCTTCCATCTCCGCTCGTGCACTGGCAGTTGCCTTACTGCTACCGGATTTCGGTCTCCTACGCTACAGCGTATCGCCTGGTGATCGCTGTGTGTATAGTCGTCACACACTCTTCAATTCATGTCAGTTTTTACTGATGGACTCGCAAAGGTGATATCAATCACTGACGTTCTGTCTGGTATTCCATGCTTGCGATAGGTGCTGATGGATCCGGTGTTGCACAACTCAACCTCCAGTCTTGCGAAGGACTCTAGTAGACTGTGGCCCCTAGGGTTGTTAAACCTACTACGCCAGTTTACCGCCCAGGCGTTGAAGTCTCCTCCTATTACTACAAGGGCCTTTCCTGTCAGGTCATGGTATAATATGGCATAATAACTTCGAGTTTTAGTTTCAGTGGGAACAACATTTAAGCGTGGTCTTGCGTGTTCGATACTCACCACGAAGGTTGGGGTTCAATCCCCAAGCCAGGCAAGCTTTTTTTTTCAATAAGTAATTTGGTACTTGAGTGACCATTCAGATGCGAAATATGTAGGAAATGTAGGAAAAAAAACAATTGAGCAGTTTGTCGAGTTTTGAACGAGGGCTTGCAATAGAGAGAGAATTCTTCGCTTTGTATGGTAATGATCAAAATTCCTCAACTGCTTCACAATTTGAAACAATTTGCAACAATTTGAATATTTTCTCGTTCTCTGAGCACTAGTTTCTCTCATTTTCACGGACAAATTGCAACAATTTGCCTCAAATTTCCACAAATTACCACAATTTCAATCTTTGGCTGCACAACTTGTGCGATCATTGACGTATCTTTTCCCTTTTATGTCAGTCCCCCAGTTTGGAATCCGGCGGGTGGCTTGATGGTGGCATGATGGTGGCATCATGTACTGAATATAGTAAATAATCTAGAGAAGGTGATAAATATGTAGGGGAGAGTCGGGTATCGTGGGCCATGGGGAAACGTGGGCCACTTTTAATATCTCAGATGTGTGTTGAGATAAAAATCACAAACCAACTGTCATCGTCGTTGCTTTGCCAGAGCATATATTGCTATATGTTGTTGACTGAAATACGCATCATATGTTTCTTTTATTTATCAAGCTAAAAAAGGTAGAAAAATTTACTTACATAACTAAAAAAAAAACACCCCCTAATTTCATCAATGGGGAACCTAAAGTGCATAACTAAAATATGCTCATACGCTTATGATCTTAGTTTTGTCATGATCTTTCACGTGGAAAACGAATTTTTGAAGAAACATCAATAAGTCACACAAACGCAACCAATTTGCAAATCATAGCTTGTGGGGAATCGTGGGCCACACATCTTGAATCACCTATATTTTTATGTTTTTAAATACATTCAGAACTTAAAATACGTTTTTCATATCTGTAAAGTTTTCATATGCCAAATGAAGAGTTATGAAAAATATTTTCTACATCTTATATAAGAAATTTTGCCAAAACGTTCGCGAGCCAGGTTTTGGAATCTATGCGATCAAAAACAGCTCTCTTTTTTATTTCATCATCTGAAATTGCTTTAAAATAACGAAATGAATTCAGAAATCACAGTTTTGGGTCAACTCATAAATTTTGCATGTTATTTGGTCAATTTTGATTTGATGGCCCACGATTCCCCACCATTTATCAAAATCCAAAAAATATTGCTTTTTTTTTCAAACAGTCAGAATTGGTGGAAAATAACTTATTAAAAATTTAAAAAAATAGCTTATGATACCTTCAAAATGTAGAAAACCATACCATTTTTTGTTTTTATTTTATCTTTTATAATAAAGAAGTTATGGAACAACGAAAAAAATGGCCCATGATTCCCCACTCTCCCATACCGTAATCCGGGGAAATATTGATCACTTTTTTCAATATATTTCGATTATTATTTCTGTTGAGGGGAATGTGGCATGTTTTATATTTTTAAAACCAGTACTGGACTCCTATGAACGTAAAAAATGGCTGAAGAAATTTATAAGACCTCTTTAAATTTGATTTAAAAATAGTTTTCGTCTCTGTTCAGAAATTGATGCTTTGGGGTGACATTGATCAGTCTCAATTCTGACGGTTTTAACAAGATTTCTTGGTCATAAAGGATACAAAACACCTTCACAACATTTACAAATGCTAGTTTATCAGTTTAACCTTGATTTTTATCGTTTTATTTTAAAAATATTTATAATCGAAAAAAGAACTATGATGCTGCCTACATTTAGGGGCAAAAACAATTATAATTGCTAAATAGTTTAAACTTCAAAATACAAATGAAATTTTACCTTCAAGCATTCCCCTGGGCTCTCCCACTATATCCATTTTCATTTTTTCTTCAAAATTAACGATTTGATAGGGTTCCTATCCATTTGTCAAATACGGGCTTACTCTTGGAAAATGTCCTTATTTTTTAAATATGAAAAATTTATCATTGAATGGTCATAAAAATAGCACTATAACTGTTCATATACAAAGAAAATAAGTTGTTCTTTCACATCAAACAATCCGTTTGCTTCTAAATGCTTTTTGGTATCATCAGGAGAGCTGTTTGTTTGCGAGCTTTGGAAAATTTGATATTTTAAGATATTGAAATTGGATTTTTTACTAACAGAAAAAAAAAATTCAAACACAAACCAAATTTCGCCAATTTGTTACTCAACTAATAGGCTTTCAAACGCAGAAAACAGTTTTCAAAAATACAAACTACAGACTGAGTTATTGATGATAATGTGGAAAAGTTTATTGATGGTCAAATTTACCCCGGTGATCAAAGATACCCCGTTTTACGGTACCGATGCCAAAGGTGCAATTGAGATAGAGAGAGAATTTTTTGCTCATTTTACGATTTTTTGGAAGCTGAATTAAAAGGCCGCTGGAAGCTGAATAGAGGATCATTAAGACTTGTTTTGGAACTTGAAAGTATCAATAAGCTAATAAAGCTATTTATAGCTGAGTGAGCTATTTTGTACCATTTTAATGGGACGTTTGGTTGCTTGTTTGTTGACGTATTTTTTTTCTAAGATATAATTGCTCAAACAATGCACGAATTAAAAAAAAATCAGAGACATATTTTTTATTACCTTTTACTTAACTTTTAACACGATCTTTTATACTAGAAGTTTTATGTATTACATAGAAAATTTCGAAAATACATCCGAAAATCTGTAAAATGATTAACTAGATTTGTAAAAGCGATCCTTTAGTAACAAATTAGAGAACTTAAGTACTTTCATAAAATCTGGTCAATATATCTGAGAAAATTTGAACAAAGAATAATTTAATCAGAAAGCTTTCGATTTGTTTTGAAAAACTATGCTCAAATCTAATTATCTGATTTTAATCTTTAATATTATTTTCAAAAGTAAAATTAATTAATTGAAGTTTTGCGTTTCAAACCTGATACTTGCGATCTCGATCCAAATTCAAGTTTTAGTATGAAAATTGGCTCTTGATAAATAATATTACTAAATTTTTTAACAGGATATTACAAGTTTCTTTATCCACAAATTTTGTTCGTGAAAATGCTGTGGTTTTTTTTTCTAAAATGAAGACTGGTTGACTTTGATTACAAATTTAAAAAATTTGAAATTGATATATCGATCAAAATTATATGCGAACTCTTGCAATTTGAATTTCTTAACGAAAAAGTTATTTTGATAATTATTGCTTATTTATGAGCTTAATCTGAATTCCGAATATTGATTCTGTATCTGAACTCTGAACCTGAATATGAATTCAGGTTCAGAATTTATATACAGAATCAATATTCCAAATTAAGATTAAGCTCATAAATGTGATTGAATTATTAATATTACTTATCATGAAATTTGAATTTTGAATCTTTTTCCGAGTTTCAATACGTTTTCTGAAATGTAAAAAAAAGATTTCTAAATTTAGATTCCAGATAAACATTTAAATATCATCCAAGAACTGAAATATTTTTTCAGAGCCCTCAATCATCAATCTAGTTTTATTGATATTTCATGTCATGGGTTTCAATCTGAATTCATTATTTCATTTTTTTTTTTTATAATCTGAATTAAAAAATGAGTTTCTTATGATGAGTCTTATTTTGAGTTTTCAATACTGGATCGCTATCTTGAAGTTTGGAACTCTGCTAATAAATTCAGTTTAGGAACTTCGAATAAGAATACGAAACAAAAACTCAGGATGATTTCAAAAGCTTTGATCATTTAGAGTCCGGGCACTTCATTTCGACGATAACTACATTTCTAGAGTTCGGATATGCAAAATTTTGGCAGCGTTGTGTTGGTAGTGAAAAGGACTACCTTGCCTATTTTTTTAGATGTCTAAGTTAATGTGTTTTTAAGAAATTTATGATGAAAAAGACATGAAAAAAATATTTATGCACAATGACTTCGGAAATCTTCTATTGTCGACTTGAAAAAGCATGAACTGTTGATCAATTCTGAGGAGACTCACAAGAATGCTCACGTTTTTCGATAAAAGGGTTTTTTTTTAAATACTCGTGTTTATAACTGGCTCGAATTGTAAATGATCATAGCCTAAATATTGTGATTTTTTTATATTCGGAAAATAATCTTGTTGATGCATTTGAGTTTCGAAAACTATGAAAAAAAAATGAAATTCAAAACCAAATTTGAATAACAATTTCAAAACACCTTTTCAGTTCTATTTTCTAATGAAAATACGAACTGAAATTCAAAAATCCGAAACTAGATACATAATGCGAAATATGAAAACAAAAATACAATTTAGATTTTGATAATAGGGAACCAGTATCCTGGAATGAGTTTAATTTATTAAAAATTAGAGTCTAGGAATGAATTTCTATTATCAAATGGAAAAATTTTGGAAATCTGTAGCAGAACTCTGAACCTGGGATTTGTTTTAGAGATTGTCATCTGAGTAACAATTGTTTTTTTTTTTAATAACCTTACTCAATCATTAAAATATGACTAGGAATTAACACCTCGCTTGCGTTTCTGGACCTTTATGGGGGGTTGAAATGAATTTAAAATGTGTTTCTGTTTGTTTAAACAAATTTCATTCATATATCTGCAGTTTTCCTGCAGTATAAGTGAATGTTTAATATTCCACTTTTACTGAATTCTGTTTTGAGCAAAATTCCTTCATTGCCATTCAATAATTTTGGAAATATCCACTTCAGATTCAACATACAGAATACCCCTCTCTGGCCTTGAGCCTCACATGATGCTGAATAGTTTTGTTGATGAAACTTTCAAAAGGTATAGTACGATTTCACTTGATCCACTGTGTGAAATGACAGAAGTTAATATTATTTTCAACACTCTCAGGTTATATTAAAAATATATCAATAAAAATCTGATTCCACTTCCAATTTGATTCAATTAACTACAAATTTAATTATTATGGACAATTTATGTGGCGTTGTGTTTTTATTTGATAAAAATCGATTCTCATGCTCTCAGAATATTCTTAATTTAATTTGAATCGGTTGAGACATTTGGAGTAGTGCGACACCGTTACACGAAAATTTTATACATGTAATAGATAAAATTCTAATGTAAACACAAAATATGAAGAAATATTTTTCGGAATCTCAAACGGATTCCAGACTCAGAAGGCATTTTGTGAATTGAAAACAGTATCCTACTGTAGCAATTTAAATGTAAAAGGAATTTAAATTGCTGCAGTAGGATGTTTTAGAACCCGGAATGTTCACCGAATGAATCCGGCTCTCCGTGCCGAATGCTGTTGGTAGCTTCCCCAAGATCGATCTAATCTCAGCCGGCAAATCTTCTAGGCCTGGACCGGTACCTGGCACTTTCGGGAGGCTGCTGAAATTTGCCGGTTCTGGTTCCAACCATACCATGGCGACGACGAATGATGATTAAGAATAAATGTCCCCTATCCCCGGATCACTTTCCTGTGAGTATTACGTGCCCCCACTCATGTACGGTAAACGATCCCGGTATACAAATAAGGAAGCTTGCTCGATCTTCCAAACCGTACGATTCTGGCCGCTCCGGCAAAAAAAGGCCTCCTCAACGATGGCTAAATAGGTTAGTAGGGGTATTTTGGGGAGTTTGTCGTAAACTGTGGGCTAATGGTATCATGATCGCGAAAATGCGGTCACGTTCCGGAAGATTGTCATCGAATCGGCGAGAGGACGTGCCGCAAAATCGAATCTTAATAAGTTTTAAATTCCATACAACAATGTGGTAGGTGCCCAAGAATGTCCCCGCTTCCTCCGTCCCGATGGTTTTATCAACTCATCCGCCCACTTTCAATTAAGAGACGGCCATTTAAACGCGCCTGTTAGCGAAACGTGAAAATCATTAAAGAAGCTACGCGACTCGCGTCCCGAAAGGGGACCCCAGACTAATGCGCGCGAAAGTGAAAAAGTCGACCCATTTCGGTTGAATTAATTTGCATTTGCCAAGAATGTTCCCCGAGGAATGGTTCTGTCTGCATTTTCGATTTGCTACGATTCCCGAAAGAGTTTCCGAAACACTCCAGGAGCAGCGACTCGAAAGAACTTAAGGAACTGTGATTAAAACATTATTAACCATTTTCTAAAATGGATCACAGAACTCATTTATTGATGTCCGTGGGAAAATCCTTTCCGGGATGACGGATTCGAATGTCGGTGCCACCTACACGCAAAAAATATTCAATTAATTATAACAAAGTTGGATTCATTTGGAGAAAATATTCAGTCATTAGCTGAACTACTGAGTGAACATACAATATTTTCTCACAATAAATCCAAAGTAGGGGAGGTAACGGCATAAGTCCCCAAGCAACCAAAAGTCCCATAAATATCTACTTAACCGCGTGCCTCCAAAGTTCGAACTTCGCTGCACAAAGGTTCCAAAGAAAATTGGTACCGAATTTTCTCGAATGCGAGCATTAAATTTACAAAACGTTCCTCAAATAGCGTTTTTGTGACCGTTAATCGCATCACTCAGTGTTAAAGTTACAATCAGGGCCTCATATAGCCTTCTATGGACTTGAATTTCCAAAAAGTTCCTTAAATAGCCTTTTTGTGACATACCAATCGCATTCATCTATAGAGGAGGATGGGGATACTTGATCCCTTTTTTCAATTTTCATCATATCTTTTTGGAAAAATTTAGCCACTCGCCGTCTTTTGCATTTTCTGACAGCGTGAAATTTCAAATTTATATGCTCCAAAAGTTAGAACGGTTTATGAAATCGTAGATGAGCTAGAAGCATTTTCGTGAGACTAAAAAATATGTGATATTTTTTAAGTTACAGGAGACTTGATCCCTTATTCAGGGTGCCCTGACTCTCTTTAATATCTTCATGTCATTCACGACTTATAACAACAATGCAGTTGGCGGACAGTTATTGAAAAACTTATCCGGTACAACTGTGAACTAACGGACATCGCCTCAGGAAGCAACTGACTTGCAAAGTTTTGACAGAAAAGTGCAGGAATTTCTGAAATAATTTTAAACCTATTTTTATAAAAAAAATCAGGGCACCATCACTAATCGAAATGAGATCTTTAACTTTTTTTCACCTAAAAAAATGTAAAATTCACATGGCCTTGGGTAATTTATCTGAACTCTTTTTAATGTGGAATTGAGCATTAAGATAAAAAAAAATAGAAACTGAAATTGGGTTTTTGAAGAATGTTTCATATCAGAATAAAATTTGAAATGATATAAACGATTTGTTTTTTTAAGTGATTCATCCTCAAAGTAATGGATCAACACTTCTTTAAAAAGAAAACAATACTAGAATGAATGTGATATACGACTAAAAACCGGAGGCGAGCCATTTTTCTGACATGTTTGCTAACATTTATTTTCAAAACACCTGTTGGAATCATGTAATTGCAAGTTGCTACCTTTGCTACGGTAAAGGAAGGTTGCCAGATTGTCCGGTTTTATCCGAGTTTGGCCATATATTTGAAACAAAATTTGGGAAAAGTTGGTTCAAATCAAACTACAAAAAAAAAATATGTTACAAAAATTTTTTATTTACGCGTTTCGAACGAAATTTTTTCAAGCAAGTTTCGTACAAATAATCATGAAAAGTTTTTTGAAGTTTAAAATACGATTTAAAATCTGCTGATGAATTTTGATGGAAACATTTTTTTCACCTTTTTTGGATAATTTTTTATGAGTAATTCCTAGGTTTGGACCAAATTTGCCCGGATATTGCGTGGATTTTTCGTCCACAATTTTAAAAAAAAATACCTGTTTTTTGTTTGGTTCTTAGCTTAAATAGTTATCTTCAATATTTTCCTTGTCATCTTCATATCAGCGCTAAACTCTCACCAAAATTTTAACGAACCCAAACATTTGTTTGTAAATAATAATTATGAATTTAAAACTAATTAGTTTATTTTTTTTTCTGAAGTATTTTGCTGAATTGTGATTCCTTCATATCTAAGTTTATGGCATATCGGCAAACTGAAATTCTAGTTAGAGAGCAATTAAGACAGAAATGAAAATTGATAGGTGGAAAGGTCAAAGCTAAGAGCGCTTTGGGTAGAGGAAACTATGCGGTTCCATCTCCGTCTTAGAGAATCGCCTGATTGTTGGTGCCAATCGCGGAATACAGCACACTCACTGAATGCGTGTTCTTCTGGACGAGGTACGCGGGCGACTGCGTTAGTGTCATAAGCAATGTTGCCAGTTCGTCTGTCTTGTGGGTGTTATAATAACATAATATATCGGGCACCGCACATCTCCCCCCTTCTCACATGTTTTAAATTAAAAAAAAAAACAGCAAAAACTCTAAGTCGTATCAGGTAATAAAGGAGAACTTCAATAAAGTAAGGCAATTCTTTAACAATCAGAAACATTGACAACCCTGCACTCCACCCAACATCTCATCTTGCTGTGTACATAAGGCAGCTGTTCTGATTTGTCATTTTTTTTTTTAATTCATCTTATCGATTGTGCTTTCGGAACACCTTGTTCAACTCTTGGCGAGTAACAGAGTGCAACAGTTTTGAAACATTCTGCGCACAAACAACAGTCCAGTGTTAGACTTTAACAAGGAGCGATAAGTCCTAAACTAGTTGTCGCACTGGGAGCTCCTATTAAAACCAAACACAAGTTTCTGCTCTGCGTTTCTGGAACTAAAAAAAATCAATACAGAAATCCAACGACAATTTTGCCGAGGTTTTATTTTTAACAAACTTTTTTTTCGAGCTCCACTGCTTCCTTCGCTAGCTTGAATACTAGCAAAGTCAGAAAACCAGGCGTTGATTAAAAAAAACAAAATCGTTGTTCATCCTTTGTCTGGGTTCAACCGTCACATTTGCGACGGACTTCCTCTAGTTGCCGGTAAACGGCTTTCCATATACATCAATGATATTCCACTTCATCTTTGCTTGAATTACACTCTTACTCTTATGAATCGTCCTTAAGAATCGAGAGCTAGAGCCTTCAAAGCCAATGTACAAGGCGTTAATATGTATATTCTGGTTTGGAATTAAGCGAAAATACGTTTGGGACAATACATAATGCCATCCCAACATTTCAAGAATTGATATAGCTATTTCTTCGTTTCGTTTGAGAAACTTCTATAAATATTCACGAACATCGTTTGTTGCCGACATGCCAAAAACATGTTTCTTGTTCGATTTTTTTTTGTTAAAACAATCAATGTTTTATTTTCTTTGGAAGACACAGTTCTAAAAGAGTTGTCACCTTTTATGACTGATCTGCGGAAAATCGAATAAGTGACCAAAAACCTCGTCACGATGTAATTGTATGATTAAATACTCCACTTTTCCCATGGAATTTTCTATGCGGAATGTTTATCCCGTTTCGTCGATCATTCCTCCGGCGATATACTTCATAAAGGATCGTTAATTTCATCCATACTTCAACCCTCACTCTCCGCGAACAGCCTTGAAGTTGGACTTCTAATATTGGACTTAAGCTGAGAGCTGGGTTTTATTTTGAAGTGCAAGTAATCGATGCGCATCAATTCAAAAATTCGGGTTTTCACCATTAAGGATTTTTATTTTTTTTATTTATTTAAGGTTTTAAATATAAATGTATTTAATTGTAGAATATTTCATTCTATTACACCGTCTAGTTCAAATGTGATCAATAGTGAGATTTAGAAACTCCATAAAAACGTTCATGCAAATTTCAACATTGCTACTTCCATTCGACACTTTAACAGATTTACAGATTCTTTAATTCTAGCCAGCGAGTAATCACAAAGTTGTCTTCCAGGTCTGGTGAATACCGAATGAGCTGATGATTCAGCTTATAGGTTTTTCAATGGAAAGTAAATCAGTGCAGTTGAGGCGCATGCTGCAAAGTTAATCGTACATACAATGTCTAAGTTTGTCATCGTCTTTTCCTCCCTTGTTTATCTCAACAGTACATACTCAAATTTGCACCATTGCCTATCAAAAGAGCCGTTGATTAAGATTGAAAGATAAGTATAACCGAGTTTACCGATTTTTCAATTGACGTACAAATCTCGAATTAAAACTTCGAACAAATGGGAGGAAGTAGGAACGCTCTTCGGAGCAACGCTTCAATGATTTTCGATCCCAATTTCCAGAGCGGCTGTTTTCTGGTAAGCCTTCCAAACTCATGCGACCTTTCATATGACTTTTCACTTTTCAGCCACTTTGTTAAACCGCCGACTCTTGCGGTCGTTCAGACGCATTTGTCTTTCTCTGCCGTTCTAAGCGCCAACCTCTTTTTTGGCACTTTACATGCATGCCTAGACAAGGCTATCAACCTTCCAGGTGTTATTTTTCTTGATAACTTTCTAAGTCGTCAACATATACGGCATTCCGTCAACTCGTGCGATTCTCCAGGTGCGCATGTCTGTAAGGTAAACTTTCTATGTAACCAACTCTTGCGACCTTCCATGCTCGAATCCAAAGCCGCCAACTCATGCAGCTTTCTAGGCACGCATCACACACAATGACAGCAATCTACGAGGTACTCTTTTTTTGCAAATTTCCCAAGTCGCCATGCTGCCTTCAAGGCGCGCATCACCAGCGGCCTTCGAGGTACGCTTTTGACAAGCTTTCCAAGCCGCCAACTCATGCTGCCTTCCAGGCGCGTATCACCAGCGGCCTTCGAGGCACGCTTTTGGCAAGCTTGTCATCAGAAGATTAGATCTTCTCGCATGAGCATGAGACAAAAAATAAGATCGACTCACCTGGGGTTTCACCCTACCATTGGTTTCGAATCGACCGGGTTCACGTCCAGCATCTCTAACGATTTTCCACCCGTTTTCATCCAGGCCCAGGTACAGGAATCAAAGTTTAACAAATAAGAAGATGAGTGTTTAGTTTTCATAAGAAATTTAAAAATTGTTATTCATTTAAAAAGTTTTATTTAAACCTAACCTAACTACTTAAAATCTATTTAAAATGTCAATTGTTAAAAAAAATAATTTAGATCTTAATACTATGTGTGTGTGTGTATTTGTGTAATTTTGTGTCTTAAACTATAGTGTATCCCTCGACGTCAGCAAATTTACAAAGCATGCATGCATGCAAACCAAGCCCAAATCCATTTTTGTGCGGATTGGCTTTCGGCTCCATTGTGTCAAAATTGCCACTCCGAATACATTTATGCAGAAAAAATCAAGCTCCGGAACAAATAGGTCTGCAGGAAAGACCAAGAGGCAAAATTAGGATATTTGTCCTTTATTTTCCAGGAGGTTTCATCTTACCGATCCCGTGTCCACGTTTTTCAGATTAGCCCATCATTGTGGGGTCCATCGAACAGAAAACGAATACCATGTGCAAAAATTCTTTGTTCGTTCGGCCGAACTGGTATTCACGTATGATGACCCTGTGCAAAAACGTGGACTTAACATGTATGTCACATATATAAAAATTCGTTGAATTTTACCTCAGTGATTCTATCACACCCTTCACGTCGCAATCCCGAAAAATTTAACAATCAGCCTAAAAGCTGCGTTGTCGGTCAGGCACTGTTAACGTGTTAACGTTATCACCGGAAGTGATTATCACTTTGTATTGTAACACTCCGAATTTTTCTACCAACGTTCGATTAAAATCACGCCTGCCTGCTTTGCGGTTAACCGACAACTGGTACTGAGATCAGTTTCGGGATTTGTTTCAACACTCTACCCGTAGCTCATTCTATCGAGTTCGATCAGCGATTAGAGATACTCCGACACCTGATTACTCCAGAGTATACTACCCTCTTGAGTGTCCGATAATTGGTAGTGATGAGAGACGTACCTATGTGGTGTAGACAGATATACTATCTGCTCACACCACTTGGTGAAGGTCATTATGGGCATTGTGGACTATTTCTGATGAGTTCCTCAGTTAGATATTTAAGTTTTGGAGTGGCTATTAGATTGCATATTTCGAAGATTTGTGATGTGTAATGTGTAATGGGATGTGTGTGTGCTGAGAGTTGTGTAGATACAAGCTTTTTTTTTTAACTTTCATGCCCTTCTCTGGCTGGAGGGATATAATATCCATATCCAAAGCATCGAATTTACTGCCCTAGTCGATCGGTGACAGGGTTACAAGCTTTTCAAGCCGCCAACTCATGCGGCCTTCCAGGCACGCTTCTTTCTCACCGTTCTCCATTCACTTATTGTTCACCTTTTTTTTTGTCAAATGCCGCAGGCCACTCGAAGCCGCCATTAAATTCAAAAAATTTCACTTTGTTGATGCCGGCAATCAGGCGATTCCTACAAACTTTGTTTATTTTAAAATAAAAAATAACTTTCACTCCTAGCAGGATCGCCAATATGCGGTTCCATCTCCGTCTTAGGGAATCGCCTGATTGTTGGTGCCGATCGCGGAATACAGCACACTCACTAGATGCGTGTTCTTCTGGACGAGGTACGCGGGCGACTGCGTTAGTGTCATAAGCAATATTGCCAGTTCGTCTGTCTTGTGGGTGTTATAATAACATAATATATCGGGCACCGCACAGAAACGAATAGCTCACATTTCCACCATCTATTCGAATAATTATTTATTATATACAAATTTAATTTTCAACAAAAAAATTCAAACCAAATTCTTAGGAAAGGAGCTTTTGGAACGTTATTTTTATTTGTTTTCTCTTGAATTTCAAGCTCTCATACTAGGTTTTAAATTTTATTAGAGCTGAATCGAAAGAAATAGTAACAAATTAGGAACGATTGATTTATGGAAAAAGTGGTTTTTTTTGCTTCATGCACACAATATTTCCAAACTTTTTGAATAATTAAAAGATAAATTAAACAATGTTGATTAAAGGGTTAATTTCTGATAGTTAATACTATTTTTCAATGAAAAGTTCTAATCAATTGCAATTGATATAAAAAAAAAAAACTTTCAGATTCAGAGTGGAATTTTTACTTAAATTAATAAGCTGGATGTCTATTAAAAATTTTGATTCTTATTGAGTGATGAGCTGCAGTATCGGTAATAGGGGAGATGAGGGCATAACGAGCACCCAGGACATAATGAGCACTTCTTTTTTCTACATAAGTACATATTTTTTTGAACAAATTTTCATAAGGACTTGTTTCGTACTACCCATAGTATTAATTTTTTGCCAAAAAAGAAATATCCTTTTAATCTTTACAGAAATATTAGATAATAACCAGCTAGATTCTCAAGTGACGAAAATATTATAATTTTTGAGCACCACCAAATAAGCTTTTATGACCTTTAAATCATCTTGATCTGAAATAAACGCACTGCAACATGATCTACCCATTGTTTCTCAATTTTCAATATCATAAAATTTTTGATTTTTCACTTCAATCAATTTTAAAACGCTTTTTTACTTGAATTTGTTCACTAGAGGCGAACAGAGCACTACCAATGGAGGCATAATGAGCATTTTCTGCCGGGGAATCTAGCAGCGAATTCAACTCGATGAAGTCAACTGAATAATAGAGCTACAGCTTGACTCGTTTCGTCTGTCGATTTGGCCTTCGATTCCTGTTCGAGGGGTTTTTTTTTTGCACATACCATTCATGATTGATTTTTTTTATTGTTACATTATACGGCTAATAGCATCAAAGCATCATCCGTCAAACAAAACACCAGAAACATAATGTATGAGCATGTGTTAATTATTTGAACTCTACAAACAGACCTAGATTATTTTGTTATTGCTTTGTTTGATGTATCTACGCCTCACCGTTTAGTGCAATCATGATCATGAATGATAAATGAAAAAAAAAAAATCACCTCGACCAGGAATCGAACTCGAGCCTACTGATTACCTCTCCGCATGCTTGTCCAACACCTCGCGAACAGAACAGAGCAGAGAACGAATTACACTTTTATCATTTCGGTTTCCGAGTGCACTGCTCAGCCGATCAACGTTCACAAATCTTTTTGCCGAGTGCGCCCGATTGCGGTTGCTCTGACGATCGGGTGGACGTCGCTCGCTCTAAAGAAAAGAGAAGGAGCTGGCTAGAAAATTGTGCTCTAGCGACGCTGCTGTGCCGCTCAGTGTATCAAGCCAGAAAGATTTCAATGCAGGAATGTTTTCTTTAAAAAAAAGCCGCTATGCAGTGCGGAACAGTACATCAGTCGAAGAGGTCCAATGTAGGTTTATGTATAAAATATTTTTGTACGTAGCCGGGCCGGGCACTTCCTGGCAAATTATTTGAAAAACATGGTGAAAACCGAGTAAATAATCTGAAATTTTCCATTCCAAAAACCGAAAAATACCCGGCCAAATCTGAGGAAATTCCAGACATTTATCTAGGGAAGAAAAACGACTTACATGTTTTTGTCGCAACACATCAGCAGTGTTACATTTATGTTTAAAGCATACGAAAGAAAGTTTTGGTTTGGTTTTTTATGAAACAAACTTTCACAAATCCAATTTTCGACAAACAATTTTAAACTGAATTCGATTTTCTTGTTTTATTTTCCAAATAATGTGGATAAAACTGGGCAAAATCCAAGTAGTTTTTTCACAATATCCGGGCATCCGCAAATTGCTGTATACTTAGGCTTATGTAGTTTAACTATCGTACGTGGGTAGCATTAATTTACAAAAGCAGCAATTCGCAAAGTAACATTTACTAAAATTATCAAAAAATCTTTGTCTATTAAACAAACCATGAAAATAACGCAGGGATCTGGGACAAATTTTAGTAGTAAAACTGCAAAACTTCCACAAATCGTAAAATTTAGGATTTATCTTCCTTTACCACTATGCTTTTGATATTTTTTGACCGAAGAAAGCTTTCGTAGCTAATCATTGGTCGTGGTGAAGAACATCTAGAGGAACTCGCTCAGGAATGACCAGATAGGTGTTTTGGGCAAAGTTGTTAATTCGCATCAAAAGATTAAAAAATAGCGCGATAATAACAATAACTTTTTGTAAAGTATTTTTTTTTTAATTTTTTTTTTCACATTCACAACAGAAAAATCTTTCAAATGAAAGACCAAAGCTTACTACTGTTAGCTTGCTTACGATGATTTCATTTGAAATTCGTCGGTGTCTCTGATGATGATCACTTTAATGATTTTCAAAGTGCACCTGATGATTTTCAAATGAAAATCAAAATTTTCAATTTCAAACGAGAATGAAAATTTTTATTTTTAAGTGATTTTTTTTATTCTAGTTTTTTTTGTGATTTTAAACTATTTCAAAAAGAAAATAAACCAAAAAATTGAAATTCATTTAATATTTATACAAATTTTTTATTTAAGTAAGAGGTATAGATTTTACAAGCAA
Organism: Uranotaenia lowii; assembly: GCF_029784155.1. Taxonomy (NCBI): domain Eukaryota; kingdom Metazoa; phylum Arthropoda; class Insecta; order Diptera; family Culicidae; genus Uranotaenia; species Uranotaenia lowii. The sequence goes on along the minus strand of NC_073691.1, from coordinate 149,487,073 downwards.
AGAAAAATTCTAAAATTTGAAAAAATATGTTTTTTGGTTCATTTTTACAGCTTGAACGTTTTTTATAATTTGTATTTTTATACTTATGATCTACTCATTTGAAGATTTTCAAAGAGGCATGAAAATGAAAGCAATCATTTTCAATCGAAATTTTTTTTTCTTTCATTTGACTTGTTTACTGCCTTTCATAGCAACCTGAAACTTGTACGTTTTCATTTGGCAGCAAAAAAGTTGTTCGATTTTGAACCTCCAAAGCAGTCTAGATTCAGATGATTGAATGAAAATTGCAGACCATGCTCCTTGGATTAAGATTGTAGAACTTTGACATGTTGAGCAAAGTTGTGTGTTTTATTGAGATACATAACTTTGTAGAAAAAACTTAAGCTCTAAAATGCTAAACAAGAAAGTTATGATTTATATCTTGCTATTGGTGGACCTCTAAACTTTATATTTCATATCAAAATATGCGCTTTATTATACAGATCAATATTGTCGAAGACACCAGCATTCTATCTTAACTACCTTTGGCGTTATTGTAAATTCTGACGCACTTCGAAACATCGATCCAGACGCAACCGATGAAGACAAACCGAGTTTTCTGTAAAGCTTCTCTGTCGCCCGAGTGCGAACGAATTTATCTGCACCGAGAACGCACTTCATCAGTTTGCTTGCTTCTCTTGCCCACACTTGGGTGGACGCTTGGTCGCTCTGGAGGTAACTGAGCATTTTTTAAAGATTCTCCGTTTGGGGAGAGCACAGCGAAAAAAATACACGCTCTTACTCTGAACGGGCAAATCTGAGGAGCGATGCCAAGCATGCCTCTCCGACATCTAACCAATAGGCCAAATCGTCAGACTATACAAGTTAAACTCAGTTGACTTCATCGAGTCGAATTCACTGCTAGAATCCCCGGCAGAAAACGCTCATTATGCCTTCATTAATGGTGCCCATACTGCCTCGGGGGCTTTCTCATTATGCCTCTACAGTGACTGGTTTTCAGCTTTCGGCAAAAAATTTTAAAATGCATGTTTAATTGTTCTTAGGTATCTACTTTTTCAAGTTTCATCCAATTAGGCAATAGACTATTTGAGTGTCTGAACACGAAACAATGATGTAATTCACATATTACAGCTGTTCTCTATGGTTAATTGGTGTAAATTTTGAAATTCAGCCGTGATCCAAATTTAGAAAAATATCTTCCGAATGTTCAACTTGAGCAATTTCTTTGTTTCCGAAAAAATAGTGATTACGGGAAAGTTTTATCACTGATTTTATCGCACGTGGGAAAAATTAGATCATGAAGGGTGAAACGGTCAAAATTTGGTCAATATCAACTTGACGCATGGCCGTAGTATTTGTAGATTTTGAGCAGATTTTCTCACTCTATTTGCAAAATCGAAAGAAAATTTCGATTGAGTCATTAGAATTATGTACCTCACGTCCAAATCAATTTTTTTTAAACAAATGTTGTCAAAATAAACATAAACAATTTTTTGGAAACCTTAAACATGATTCTAAATCGGCTGATGTGTTTCAATTGAAAAGTTTTCAAGTGTTTTTTGGAATAATTCCAAAAATGGCCTGCATATTGGCTGGATCATTGGGAAAATTTGAATCAATATGCCCTAATTTCGCAAGGTTTAAGGATAAAATAGCCTGGATCTGCTCAGTCCGAATATTTGCGGAAAAATATCTAGTAAGCGTCCAGTTTATTGTTCTTGAATTTCAATTAGGATAATCTCTGGTACAGAATCCTGCTTCGAACCTTGGTGTTGCATTTCAATCTAAAATATGATGAATTTTCTATATTCGAAGCTCATAAATTTGGAATATGAAAAAAAAAATATAAATTTCCAACCATTTTAAAGATTTGGATCTGAAATTCTTATCATAAATTTATATTCATAGTTGAAACCTAGAAAAGTCCAGAATTGAAAAATGTGAAACAATTTCATCATTTACAATTCTTTTTAAATTTACAAGTTCAAAAAATGATTGAAAATAGAATCATTTTGAGAACCATGAATTCAGAATCAAATAGAAGATTTCTGGTTAAGGTTTCTGCTACAAATTTCGCTTTTTGGTTTCAAATTCATATGATTTATTATCTGGAATTTAGATTAAGGTTTTGATTTTGGGTTCAAAATGTAGAATTCAGACTTGGCACTAAAATTCAAGGTTTTTATTCAGATTAAACTTAAATTTAAGTTTTAAAATCAATTTAAAAGTATTAATGTTCAAACTTCATAAGGGATTCAAATTGAAGGAGATCGCAGTTTCATAACTTTGATTTCTTTCGAAATAAAAAATTTAAAATTCAATCAAAGTCAGTTTAGAAACACAAACTTGGTGAAAATCACTTATGTAAAATAAGATCTGGATTCATTTCAAGAATTTTTCCTTGAAAAATCCAGATTATAATTTAGAAAACTTTAATCACAGAACTAAAATTATGAATCATCATAATTATCATAATCATGATAATTTTTAAACTTGTTTTTTATCCTCAGGTAAAAATTCAGCTGGAAATTTTAATTAACATTGTTTACATAAATTGCAGAATGCAGATTCTTCAAAATCAAAAGTTTCTAACTAAAATCTTAAATTTAAATCGAGTTTACAAGAGTAGAAAATAAACCTTATTTGAACAGTAAACCTATGTTTTTACTTCTATTTCTGAATATTTTTGTTCCGATTATATTCGTTTCTACATCATTGTGTCACTCGTGACTTTGATCAACGATGCAGTTGGCGCACCAGTCATTGAAAAACTTATCCGGTACAACTATGATCAATGTTTGCTCTTGGGCTCAAACTCATGGACATCAACTCAGAAGGCAAATGTTTTAGTTCCTATATTTGTAAAGCTTTATGAACAAAACAAAATGGAATTTCCTAGGAATTAATTTCAAATATAATAAATTTTAAATGCAAAATAACTTTAACTTGAATAATTTGTTCTTTGTACATATATATTTTTTCAAACCCCCCCCCCCCCCCCCCCCCCCCCTCCATGAGCCGGTTCTTCCTACGGCCCTGACTTCTTTCAATTTTGCATTTAAAAAACCTGACCACCTCTCATTTTGAAGGTGTGTGTGTGTGTGTAGAATGTTGCTCCTATTTTGATTTTGGGATTCACTCTTCAGTTGTCAAAATGCGTCCAAGGAAGAAAAGCAGCGTATCAAAATTTTGCTCGCGCATCGCGAAAATCTGAGCTGCTCGCACGCAAAGCTGGCAAAATCGCTAAAAGTTGCCAAATCAACCGTAGCAAATGTGATTAAAGTGTTTGGGGAACATTTGTCTACAGCCAGGAAGTCTGGATCGGGAGGAAATCGAAAACCGGAAGCCGCTGAGACAACAAAGAGAGTTGCCGGTAGTTTCAAGCGAAACTCTAACCTCTCTGTCCGAGATGCCGCAAATAAGCTGGGTGTATCGTCTACAACCGTGCATCGAGCCAAAAAACGAGCCGGACTACCGACTTACAAGTAGGTAGTGACTCCAAATCGCGATGATTAACAAAATACGACGGCCAAAGCGCGATCCCGGAGGCTGTACACGACGATGCTGACGAAGTTTGACTGCGTGGTAATGAACGACGAAAACAACGTCAAAGCCGACTACAAGCAGCTTCCGGGACAGGTGTTTAATACGGCAATAGGAAGGGGAAAGGTAGCAGATATTTTCAAGCACATGAAACTGTCAAAGTTCGCGAAGAAATATCTGGTTTGGCAAGCCATCTGTACCTGTGGCTTGAAAAGCAGCATTTTCATAGCTTCTGGGACTGTCAACCAAGAAATTTACGTGAAAGAGTGTTTGAATAAACGTCTGCTGCCTTTCCTGAAGAAACACGGTTGTTCCGTACTGTTTTGGCCGGAGTTGGCATCTTGCCATTACGGAAAAATGGCCATGGAGTGGTACGCCGCCAACAACTTGCAGGCGGTTCCCAAGGACAAGAACCCTCCCAACACGCCAGAGCTCCGCCCAATTGAGAAATACTGGGCTATTGTCAAGCGCAACCTAAATAAGACCAAAAAACTGCTAAGGACGAGCAGCAGTTCAAGGCAAACTGGCTTTCTGCGGCGAAGAAGGTGGACAAGGTGGATGTTAAAAATCTGATTGGGTTAAGCGTAAGGCCCGGCCATTCGGATTTGGAAAAACGGAAGCCTAACTGAATATTTTTCCAGAATTTTATACTAATTCAACTTGAAAAAGAAATTTAATTTGATTTTTTTAAATAAACGATTTCACCGATTCCAGGCAAGTTTTTGGAGAGTATGTTTTAAAAACTGATTTTAGACGTTTTTTTCCTGAACTCGATTTCTTATCAGATTTTTTTTTTTTTTTTTGTTAATTCTTTATTTGAAACGGCTCATACCTTTAGGCTTTAAGGAGCCAAACTCTTTTTGTTTTTTTTTACAATAGTTTGCTTACTTCTAGTTCACTTTTTTTTTAAGAAAAGAAAATAGATAGGGAAATATGAAAATAAAAAGAATTATAGACGAAGATCAATAGCTTTAAGGAAAAGATATATTTCGAACATGTAGTCCAAGTCTATCACTACCAGCACATCTCTCACTGGAACATAGGGTGGTTTTCCTCGGGCCCGAAGGGAGTCTATGAAATTCGTTCTACACCCATAGAAGAGGTTGCAAAAATCCAATGCCTATTTAGCAAATCTCTGTGCCGATAATGCGCTGAAATGTGCACTGTGCCGAAGATGATATGTTTGAAAAACCGTAACTGGCATAAGGACTCGGCTCCCAACCAATATGATGCATGACCACTACATTCAAGCGAAACAAGAAAAACATTTTATGGGATTTCCTTCCTATTGGATAATTCATCCCAGAAACAAGAAAATAAAAATATAAACTACAGCGCCCGTAGGGAGAGTCGAACTCAAATCACCAACTATATCGTCTTGCTAGTCCGACATCCTAACCAATGTGCTATTTGAGCTTCATGAAGGACGAGGGATATTTGTCATAGGCTTTCTGCCACCGATCAATCACAGAAAAAAAACGCACAACGGCGGCTTCCCGGCGTTTGGCTTCCTTTGTCTTGTGATGGAAACGGGAAAGGGAACGGGAGTGGAGGAAACGGGAAACCCATTGAATGAGAACTGTGCTTTGCTTACTGCCTGCTATTACATACACACGCTACATATACACAGCTGCTAAAGCCGGGCAGCTTGGCCGCTAGTTGTTTGCCGGTGAATTGAAGCAATGTTTTTGTTGTTGCTTTTGCTACATACACACGCACAGCTTAGCCGTGGTTGTTTGCCCATGGATTGAATTGAAGCAATGTTTTTTTTGTTGCTTTTACTGCATACACACGCACAGCTTGGCCGTGGTTGTTTGCCGGTGGATTGAAGGGATTGAATTAGAAGTAGAAGGATGTTTTTGTTGTTGCTTTTGCTACATTCACACGCACAGTGCTCGGTTCGCTGGCTGCCTGGTGTTGGCCGGTATTTATTTCTATCCTTCTTCGTCTTGTGATGCGATAGGGAGGGAGGTGAGAACGTTTTTATTTTGTTTCTTTCAGACATACGCAATTCGGTTAACTTGGGAGGTTAATGCCGGTGGGAGCAAATCGAATCAGCACCGGTCGCGTTATCTTCTTGTACCAATGATGCTATGTAATTGACTACACGCCATTGGCACAGAGGCTGAATTTTGGGTGTAGCGACAAGATGGACCTCGCACGACCAAACAATATGCTCGATGTCGTGGTAACCTTGGCCGCAACTACACAAATTGCTGCCAGCAATATCAAAACGATAGAGTACCGCGTCTAAGGAACAATGATTGGACATGAGACGGGAAAATATACGAATAAAATCCCGACTCAGGTCCAATCTATTAAACCATGGTTTAAGGCTTACCCTTGGGATAATCGAGTGCAGCCACCGACCATCCTCATCCTCGTCCCATTTGCGTTGCCAGTTGACAAGAGAGTTTCTTCGAACTAAAAAGTAAAATTCGTTGAAGGCGATTTCACGCTGATACGTGTCACCTTCCATCGCCCCCACCTTTGCCAGAGAGTCTGCCTTCTCATTACCCTCTATCGAACAATGGGAGGGAACCCAAACAAAGGTGATGGTAAAGCGACGTTTTGATAAAGCACTCAAACTATCCCGTATCTTCTCGAAGAAGTATGGCGAGTGCTTTCCCGGTTTTATTGAGTGAATTGCTTGAACAGAACTCAGACTATCCGTTACAATAAAGTAGTGCCCGACTGGCCTTGAAGCGATACTGTCCAAAGCCCAATGAATTGCTGCTAACTCTGCTATATACACAGAGCATGGTGACTCGAGGCTGTAAGAGGCGCTAGATATTTCGTTGAACACTCCAAATCCTGTTGATTCCTCTATAAGTGATCCATCAGTAAAGTACATTTTATCAGCATCGACGTGTCTATATTTAGCTTCGAAAATTCTTGGAATCAGAAGTGGACGATGCGGATCCGGGATTCCACGAATTTCCTGCTGCATAGACAAATCAAACTGGACAGAAGAATTATCGTAGTCTGGGCTACAAACACGAGCAGGAGAATACGAAGAAGGGTTTACCTGCATTGACATGAGGACATGGTATATAGACATAAATCTTGTATGAAAATTTTGCTCAAGTAACCTTTCAAAATTAACGATCACCAATGGGTTCATGACCTCACACCTGATGAGGAACCGAAGTGATAGTAGATTGAATCGATCTTTCAAAGGGAGTATGCCTGCCAAAACTTCAAGACTCATGTTGTGCGTAGAGGGCATACAGCCCAAAGCGATGCGAAGACAACGGTATTGGATACGCTCGAGTTTTATGAGGTGAGTTTTGGCAGCCGACTGGAAACAGAAGCTACCATATTCCATAACTGAGAGGATAGTTGTTCGATACAATTTTAAAAGATCTTCTGGATGGGCTCCCCACCAGGTGCCAGTGATTGATCGGAGAAAATTGATTCTCTGTTGGCATTTTCCTTTCAGATACTCAATGTGTGCTCTCCAGGTACATTTGGAATCAAACCAAACCCCAAGATACTTAAAACACCTCGATTGAGTGATCGTCCTGCCAAGAAGTTGGAGCTGTGGTTGAGCTGGTCTATGCTTTTTAGAGAAAACCACCAACTCCGTTTTCTCTGGAGAGAACTCGATTCCAAGCCCCAAAGCCCAGGATGACAATCTGTTTAAAGTATCTTGTAAAGGTCTGTGCAGATGTGACTCAGTATTACCTGTTACAGATACTACGCCATCATCTGCAAGTTGTCTTAAAGTGCAGCCTTCAGAGAGACAACTGTCGATGTCACTTACGTAAAAGTTGTACAAAAGTGGGCTTAAACATGAACCCTGCGGGAGACCCATGTAGGAGGTTCTTCTAATTGCAATATCTCCGTGAGCAAAGTTCAGATGTTTCTCACAAAGCAAGCTGTATAAGATGTTGTTCAATAGAGGAGGAAGACCCCGGGAGTGCAACTTGTCTGACAAAACCTCTATCGACACTGCATCAAAAGCTCCCTTTATGTCTAGAAACACTGAAGCCATTTGCTCACGTTTTGCGTACGCCATTTGTATCTCTGAAGACAGCAAAGCAAGACAATCGTTTGTCCCTTTGCCCCTTCGAAACCCAAATTGAGTATCTGAAAGGAGGCCATTTGCTTCTACCCATTTATCCAAACGAAACAAAATCATTTTCTCCATCAACTTGCGTATACAAGACAACATCGCTATAGGACGGTACGAATTCGCATCGGATGCTGGTTTTCCGGGCTTTTGGATAGCGATAACTTTCACTTGTCTCCACTCTTGGGGAACAATGTTGTTCTCCAAGAATTGATTAAATAAATTTAACAAGCGAAATTTTGCTGCGTCCGGAAGGTTTTTCAACAAGTTAAATTTGATTTGATCAATTCCCGGAGCTGAATTGTTACAAGAGAGGAGCGCAAGTGAAAATTCGACCATCGAAAAGCTGGAATCCAGACCACACCTATCAGAAGGCACGTTCCGGATTATTTTTTGCACAGGTGTAGAATCTGGACAGACTTTCCGTGCGAAGTTGGATATCCATCTATGTGTATATTCTTCACTTTCATTTGTAGATGATCGATTACGCATGCTTCGTGCAACTTTCCATAAGGTACTCAAGGATGTTTCCCTTGATAAACCACCCACAAAATTTCTCCAATACGCCTTTTTCTTCCCTTTGATCAATTTTTTGAACTGATTTTCAAGGGAAACGTATGATTCAAAAAGGACGAGGGTTCCATGTTTTCGAAAATCTTTGAATGCTTTTGATTTGTCCTTATAAAGCTTGGAACACTGCTGGTCCCACCATGGATTTGGGGGCCTTCGAAGAACAGGTGAAACTGGGATGGGTTTTGTTTGGGCGCAAAGTGCACTTTCATGGATCAAACGTGAAAGGAAGTGATACTCTTCCAAAGGAGGTAAAACATTCATAGAATCAATGGCATCTGTTATTTCGTCCGAGTACTTTTTCCAGTCGATGTGTCTTGTAAGGTCATATGCCATATTTGTTGAATTTGAAGTGCTGGCCCCATTGGTGATTGTAATTTTGATTGGCAAGTGATCACTACCATTGGGATCAGGGATTACCTTCCACTTGCAATCCAATGATAGTGAGTTTGAGCAGAGTGAGAGGTCAATTGCACTTGGTCTTGCAGGAGGTTTAGGAACCCGTGTTTTTTCACCCGTGTTCAAAATTGTTAAATTGAAACTGTCACAAATGTCATAAATAAGAGTAGAACGACAATCGTCAGTTTGTTCTCCCCAGACAGTTCCATGTGAATTGAAGTCACCCAGGATCAACCTTGGCTCAGGAAGCACTGAGCACAGGTCCTCTAGGTGATTTCGATCCACTGCAACTCTATGAGGCCAGTACAAACTGACAACGCATAAGTCCTTACCTCTTATAGTTGTATGACATGCAACAGCTTCAATTCCTCCTGATAAAGGGAGGTGGATTCTATAGAAGGAGTGGCGCTTATTGATCCCCAAAAGCACCCCTCCATAAGAATCGTTGCGATCCAGACGGATAATGTTAAAATCGTGGAAGGAGATGTTTGATTCAGAAGAAAGCCATGTTTCAGAAAGGGCAAAAATATCGCAACTAGTTTCATGAAGAAGAAATTTGAACGGATCCAGTTTAGGGATAATACTACGACAATTCCACTGTAACACAGTGATATCTCCGACCTCTCGGCGTAAATTAGCCATCGAGAGAGATAAACACTGAAATGAGGGGCCAAGTTTGCATCAATTGCTTCAAAAATGTCTTTAATACAGGAAGCATTGTTGTTACAATGCTTCTGATGGATTCAGAAACGTTGAAAAACGAAAACATTCCATTTAGAATGTCAGTCAACTTAAACAATCCTGGCTGGGAAGTTGATTCTGAAAAAACTGCATTCTTCAAAGGGGCCTTTGAGGTCCCTGCTGGAGTTGGATTATTTTGTGGTGAAAATATCGTGCGGAATCCAGGAGGATTTTGTTTTTGTTGTTCTGCAGCATTCGGCTTTTTAGGGACACTGATTGGAGGGCTCATTGTAGGGATTTTCTTGGGTATTTTGGGTGTCTTGGGAGTTGTTTTAGCACGTTTCCGGGAGTTCGCAACGAAAACAAAAGGGTTCTCCTCGTCAATCGCCTCTTCGTTGTCAACTGGCAACACAGAAAAGATGTTACTCGAATGAGGTTGGGCCAGTGGAGAAGCGCTCTTTAAGATAGAGGCATAAGAACGTCTCGATCGTTCTTTTAAAGAGCGCTTCTGTTTATCCCAGCAACTCTTGAATGCCTCGCACGAAGAGATTTCATGGGGTGAGCCCCCGCAATAGACACATTTCTGCTCTATTGCTGAGCATGCTCCAGCCCCATGATTCTCCCCGCATTGGGGACAGCGTGGCTTATTGGAACAGTGCGACGCTGTGTGCCCCAACTTGATGCAATTTTGACAATGCATGGGTCGAGGCACGAAGAGTCGCACGGGAAGCCTTAAAACTCCGTCAATCAAGACGTAGTGAGGGAGGGCGGTACCCGCGAAGGTCACACGAAATGAAGCTGAAGGCGAATACTTTGTAACTCCATTTACGACGTTGGCAGTGTTGAGTTGACGGCAATCCACGATTTCGACAGAAGTCGAATCGAGGCTCTTGAACTTACCAACGCCGTTGGATTTAACGTATTTCGCATCCAGACTCATTTCTGTGATCACGCCCTCAATCTCTACGTCTCGAGACGGGATGTAAACGTGATACTCTAAATTCAGAAAATTGCTGGCTACAATCTCATTAGCAGCTTTCGAGTTACCCACAACAACGCGCAGCTTGTTTGCACGCAATTTTGTAACACTGGTTACAGAGGTCCACCTCGCCAGATCTTTGGTGATCTGTACCACATTGAGAGGCTTGCCGTTCTTTTTGGGCCGGATAAAAACCACCCAAGATCCAGAAGAAGATGAACCTTCCGCATATTTTCGGAGCCGGGTTGTTCTACTCTCAACTGATGATGAGGAATTACTGTCCGTCTGAGAAATGTGAGCATTTGAGGGACCAGCAGCATCTGGATCCTCCAGATGCTCCTCATTCTCGTAGGTCATATTCTCATCATTATCAGTTGAGGGGTTTAACCCCCCGCCTTCGTTCATATTTCTGCACGGGGACACGAATGCCTTCCGTGTTAGAAATATGAACGAAGCAATCAATTATCGAAATAATAAAAAGGGAAATGAAGATAGAATAAGTAAAGGGAAAAAGAATAAAAAAAAACTCACAATTGTTTTTTGTAACTTTGCTTCAAACTTTTTTTCTGAGTGTCCGTTGATTGTCTCGAACACGTGGTCCTCCGTTGGAAAAAGATGGCGTCTTCAATCGGGGAGCACGATCAACCAAACGACGAATCGACCTGCAGCTCTGCAACTCGGTCCCGTAATCAAACTTGAACTCTCCAAGTCTTCACTCCGACGGTAGAAAAATCCGGATTCTTGGGTGAACGCTATCTGATGATGGTTATTGCCGTATATGGAGATGGCAAAAACTTGCAGTTGCGAAGCAATTTGGTGATGGCCAATTTTTGCCAATTATTGTTGCACTCGAGTCTCGGCAATTGACGACCGAGCAGGAAAATCACTCCGGGCGAACAAAACTGCACTTTCGCGATAGCACTCCGACTTGGTAAAACCAAACTTCGACACTGCGGTGTGGAAACGCATCCGAACGGGTCGAGCGATTGGAACAGAATGATTATCAGATTTTGTTCAACTCCAATTTTCGAAACAGAATTTTTAGTATTTTTAAAAAAATAAATAGATATGAATGTATGAAAATATATGAAAGATTCATATATGATCAGCTAATTCGAACTCAACACCTCAACCTCAACAGAAATTATCGGTCCAGGAAATCGCAAGTTACAGTTATTTGAGTTTTGGGGACCGACTTTTTTTCAATCTTAAGCCTATATGAAATTAATAAATTCTATTTTTTAACAATCATCCCCACGGAGTGGAAAATTTTGAAAATTCAAAAGTACACCTACTAGGAAAAGTTCAAAATATTTATAGAAATTCCTGCGTTTGCGAGTATTTTGTAACGATTTTTTGCCGGGTGGGGAGTGATCACCCCGATTGGAGCACGTATGTAGAGTGGTGATTTTTACATAAATTTATCAAATAAGCTTCTTCTTTCTCTCAGTTTTAATTTTTTTATTCTGATTTCTTTCGCTCTGTTCGTTTAATTAAAAAGGTTTTGTTTTGTCTTGATCGGTTCCTAAATACAACAATTTGCTACAGATATTTGCATTTCTAACAAGTAGATAGATAGGTAAATTTTATCCTCAATACTAAATCTCAATTTGAAAGGTTTGCAGTTTGACAGCAAGCCTTTCCAAAATTTTAAAAATTAGTTTCCAAAAAAATATCAAAGTTTTTCTATATAACGGTTTCATCAAAAGATGTTTTCTGATAAGTTTTTTCTCTTTTGGTACAAGACATGAAGCTTTATTTGCCAAATTTCGATTGGCCACTATTTTATTCCAATTAAAAATGGTCTGATTCTAAATGAACATCAAAGCTTAAGCCGACCAATCGTTGTGGTTCTTGAGCAAGTGAGTCAATGGCCATAGAACTCCTACCTACTTGCCTCTGAACCAGTTTCGAATCATTACGAATGTAAATCTGAAGCGGTAGTCGCGCGACTTAATTTTAAAAAAAGTACCAGTTCTCCTGTTTTAGCCACTTTTATGTGACCATTATATCTGGCCTAATCTCATCTCCCGTGAAGCTGACGTTCGGCGAGCCGGTTTAAGTTTCTACCTTTCGACCGTTTGAAAATTAGGACCTCTCGAGCTCGCTTGGCTTAGATTCTGCTCCCAATATTTTCGTTTGAATAACAGCAAACTTCTCATTCGAGAGTCAATAAACTCGGCTGGCTAGCTCTACCCCAGCCAATGTGTGACTAAATGCGCGTGGGAATGATTCATGCAAATATTGACACCGACAATTTTGCGCTCAACCGGCGACTTCTTCCCCTTGTTTTGTGTCTTAGTCTTATTCGGTTCAGAACTTGTTCGAGATGTTGTCTGTTTTTTTTCCAAGGTATCTTTTCCATATTCTTTCATGTTGTCGTCTGGTCGGCACGATCACGGCAAATTATACCGTTAGGGAATCGTTTACGATTTTTTTTTCGTTTTTTTTTTCCTGTCGTATTCGATCGTTTGAAGTGGGTCAAGGAAATCGAGGAATTCCTGTTTAGCGCGAAAATATTGACCTGTGCGCGTTGTTTGGGAACCAATTTACAAAATTTTGAATGGATTTGACCAACTTTGGACTCAACGGCACTTGATTCGATTTAATGAATAGATAGTTTTGTGTCAACGATATATTGTTTGGTGAAATTGTTTATATCATCTATTAGGGAGCCATTTTGCGCTTCATGGATCCGGTACCGGAGCCGAATTATTGCCGCTTGATTGCCACCCGGTTATGTTTTTCTCCCTATGCATGAATATGCAGTGATGGCGTCGATGATTGTGAGAATCGAGTTTATGAATCATGAAAAATAGTTGCTGCATTTTGTGAGTTATCAACCATGTGTATCGAGTGTCATGAAGACGATGTATGCACTTTTAGCGAAAACTTTTTCTGGCTTCGAGAAGGAATCCGGCCAATAGGGTGACTGAATTAACATTAAGAAAAGTTATGGGTTTTTACAAACATATTTACAATATTTTATGAAACGTTTGCAGAGTAACATTTCAGTTTTATTTTTGATATATTATTATTTTCCTACATTATAATTATAATACAGACCCCGTTCGATTTTGGCAACACGCCCGTACATTTTGTGTTGCCAAAATCGAATTTTGGGAAAATCGAACGGTCTTTTTATCAAAATTTTTTTTGTTTTTTTTACAAAACAACTGTTATTATTATCAAACACGTTATTTTTGGTCAATTTTCGACCATTTGTTGTCATTGTTAATTTTTTTTATCATGTTTTTGAAGCATTTTTCACTTTTCTTGTTTTGTTTATAAAATGTTTGTTTTCATTTGTCATATTTGCTGTTTTTGTCGTTCTTCATCATTTTTTAGTTGTTTTTTGTCATTTTCAGTCTTTTGCTTGAATTTGTTTTTTAACTTTTTGAATTTTTTATCTTTTTGTCATTTTTGAGTACTTTCTAATTTTTTTTAAAACTTTTGGTTTTATTGTAGCATTTTATCATCAATTCAGAACATAAAAACATATTTATGGTGTTTGTCTAAATTAAATTGGTTCTGTTATAATGAAAACTAAAAGGTAATGTTGATTAAAAAACCTTTCGATTTTGGCACATGTGCCAAAATCGGATGTTGCCAAAATCGAATGTTGCCAAAATCGAATGTTGCCAAAAACGAACGGGGTCTGTAATTTGCTATATTATTTTAAGTGTAAAACATCAGTGCCCCGCTGCCTTGGGTGTTTCTTTAGGCAATGGTTAATTCTGAGTTCTAATTTTCCATTTGACCTTGAATTCTATATAGATATATAGATCAAATTCGCGCTCAATTGATGTATGCTCTCATCGAAATCATAAAACTTTTTTTTAACTAAATTTTTAACATAAAACAAGTAAATTTGTTTTGAAGTGTTTTTCAACAGTGAACCCCTCGGTTATGACAGTTTATTGTTTACATCTGACACAGACATTCCTCCCGTTGGCACAAAACAAAATGGTAGTCAAGAGAGTAATAAAATTAGACTAATAAAATGAATAACAGAAATTCAAAATAAAACGCACAGATCATCCATTTTAAGAGGTGTATTCAATAAAAATGCAACACTTTGTTTTTTGAATAACTTTTAAATGCATGAATGAAAATTGATGAAACTTTCGGTGAAGATACCTAGTAGCGCAATGTGCACATGTGCAAATTTTTGTGACGTATGTCAAGTAGTTCTTGAGATAACGTCCAATGTTCATAATGCTTACTATGATCCATACTTTTACAAATCATGGTTTTGTTATTAGGGGAAAAGTTCATATAACGCCCCATGTGGCTAATACGCGCCACCCTTGTTTTGATGATTTTGAAACATTTTAAGCCTGCAAAATATTACCAATTTGTTTTAAATGCTATTATACGCCATGGCAAGTATGAATTTTTCTTTAAAATGCCCCTGAGTCGTGATAATTTCACAATTTAGGTTTTTCTTCATTTCGATCTAAATTTTAAAACACTTTCAATAAGGTGTCACCAAGCAGAGAAAAACGAATAAGACAATATTTCCTGACACATCGATAGAGCAGACTCTAAACTATGTTTTTATGCTAAAAAATCATACTGAACTCGCAAAGGTATGCTTTTTGTGGGTATGTTCTATCACGGCCCATGCGCTCGTTATAACGCGCCAATCGTAGTAGGCTGAAAATAGCATAAATTTTTCAAAAAGGCCAATTTTCATTGAAAATGAACAAAATGTCTAAAACCATATTTTGAGCGTTAAATCAGCCCAAAAAATCTACTTTTCCATTTTTTTTTTTAATTTTGATTAGTCCATTTTGGTTTTCTTTTCAGTCAAAGTGTCTGGAAGTATTGGTGTGTTTTCGGTCTTCGGCTGCTTTCGGGTGTGTTCGGCTGCTAGGCGCGTATTGAATACACAGCGGCGCGTATTTGCAACACAGTTTTGTTCTGTGGATTTGAATATGATTTTAAAAAATCAAGTTTTTGAAGCAATTATAGCAATTTGAGCAATAAAAAATCATAGGCATTTGTAGAAAACACTTTTCTTCAACGATTACACCCATTTTTAACACAATTTGTACGTGGAATACATAGAAAATCATCGATTCGCTTAGGTGGCGCATAATAGGGCATGTTCCCCTACTTTTTTTTGTTTCCTGAAGCTTGACTTTCAAAACCACTGAAAAATTTCATTTGATCGAAGTTATCAGCAGATTGTCCTCCTTATTATTAGACGTTTAATCACTCCACTTCTAATTTCGAGTAATTGCTCCATTCCAGATCCAACCAAAACATAGTATCAACTAGCTATGTAACACTGAATGAATTGCAGTTTTCACAGATCGTCAGCCACCTCAAATGCAAGACATCAAGATCAAGTGCAAGACATCTGGATCATCCAGGCGAGTCTTATTAACGAAAGTTTCTGGCTGAAAACCTTTCCGGTGCCCACGAAAGAGTTCGTTTTGCTGTTCTCACGCAATTTTTCAAAATGTCTCCCCGCTAGCGCTTTCAATTTTTTGCGCACGATTTGACCACCGCATTTTGTTTATTTTTACGGGCGCGCGGGTGGTTAGCTTTTATTCTTGCAAAACAGGCAAGTCAAGCCTGTTTATTAGTCAGTTAAATGAACTAGTAAAAAAACATTTTTTTGTCTCTTCCCCAATCGAAGTTTTTGATTTGCGCTTGATCAAATCTCTAACATTCCCTACCTTCATGGAATAAATCATCTTCACTCAGTCTTCACGAAAACATGTACCGAGTTCAACTTGAGTGCGGAAATCCAGGCGCAAGTTTTCTCTGAACTTGCACACAAGCTTGTACTTGGGTTTAGTTCGAACCTAAACTCGAGCACATTTTTTGTACCCGAGTGCGCTCCCCGATGTTCGTACTCTGGTTCGCTTCGGGTTCGTACCCAGTTTTGTACTCACAGTGGCTGGCTGAACTGAAATTGAATGTGTCTGCCTGTGTACGCCTGGGTGTTGAATGTGGTATGAATTATTTTCTTCAGTTAGTTTTTCTATCGTTTGTGCGTATGTAAATCAATTTCAATGCTGTTTTTTTGAACATTTTTGGAGTTATGTATGGGGTTGTAAAACCGATTCAAATATATATGGTTGGTTCTTAAAAATTGTTATGAAATTTTTTTGTCTGTCGGTCAAAAAAAAGAAGAAAAATTTTTTACCGAAAATTTGTTTTTCTGGAACTAGGTTGTTTCTCAGAAAACCGGTGATTTGATAAAATGTTTTGAAATTGCCATTGCAACTCTCGCTCCGCAAATCTCATAAAACAATGTTTATATTTCTGAGGCATTAAAAAATGCAATCATAAAATGGATAAATCATCGCATGGCGAGTATAAAACATGGAAAATTTTGAAAAATTTGAATAAAAAAAAATTAAAAAATTATCAAAATGACACAAATGGAAAAACGACCAAACAATCAATATCAAAAATAGCTAAATTGACAAAAAAAGATGAAAATTCAAAAATGGCAAAAATATCACAAATGGCATAAATGAACAAAATATTAACCTTCCAAAGCTGTTCGCAAAACATCCTTTTCTGGGAAATTTGAGTTGCAGTTTGATGACGTCCCCCGGCCGTAAATGTTATCCGATTTTTATGATATTATATTCATTGTGTAGGTTATTTGTTCAAGCTACTCAACATTTCAAAATTAAGGCGATATGTATTACAAGCTTTGAGGAAACTGGTTCAGAAAGAAAAAAATTTAAAAAATATATATTTTTAAAATACTCATAACTTGTGGCAGCTTTTCTGTATTTGAATGTTTAATTGATGTTCGGACTTGTCAAGAGTGTACATCTATCCGACGATGTTTAGATATGTTGGGATGCAATGAATGTTTTGACCGCCATTTAGTATCTTCCGCTTGAAAAAAGTCTTACTTTAAAAAACGACATCCAATTTTGGCTTTGCTTAGCTGTATTTCTTTTTTTAATGAACCGATTTTGATAAATTAAATTTTAGTTTTTTGTCGTTAATTTGATTATCATTTGATAGAACATAGTTGGTCTTTCAATAATCCCAGTTTTTCAGTATATTGGCATGATGTTCATATTGACCCGAACAACTTAGGAGGGTTAAAAATGACATCAAATATTTTCACTTTGAAACTGACAAAACAGGAAAATAAATAAAACTCAGAATTATTTAGAAGATTCGTTGGATGGATTTCATTGTGCTAACTTACCACTGGCAAGATGTTAGAAAATTGAAATACCTTATTTTATTGAATACCTACCAAATTGAGAATTACATATATTTTGTTTTATTTGTTCTATAATTAATTTGTTATATGAACTTTACAGGCCCTTTTATTTCAATTTTTATAAATTGGTTTTATAGTTGTATTTCGCATCATTTATTTATTTTATTGATTTTTTACACAATTCCTTTATAGCAAAAAATATGTTCATCATACTCAAAAGCTCATAACAGGCCGTACTAGATAATTCGAGTGTTTGTAGACTGGATTAGTCGTACATGAAAAAATGTTCTAAGCGTCCGTCTTTATAACTTCGTTTAAGTTTTTAATCGTTTTATGAATAATTGATCATGATTCAATTTATTTTTAACTAATTCACATAGAAATGAAATCAATCATTTCAATGTGTTGCTCAGTTATATGGAAGTTGAAAGAAAATTATTGAAATAAACATCGAAACTATACAAATTTTATAATCATTTTTCAAATGAACGATTAAAACTATTTTCATTTTGTTAAATTTTGAGATACAACAAACAGCGAACTGGAAAGCGAATGTTGAAAATTAAAAAACGATTTATTTGTAATCAAATTTTTAAAAATTTCGGACTGCAAAACATTATTTTTGAACCTCTGTTTTGTACGTTGAAGGTGAACAAACTTGTACTGATCATCTGAACATCGTTTTAGCGTATGATTAACAGTAGTTGTTGATTTTATTTTTTTTTTGTAAATTATTTATTTGAAACGGCAGGTGTTGATGATAATGATGAATTTATGAACGAAAAAACGATAAAAATCGGATTTTATTTCATCGACAGAAATTTTATTGATGATTTTAGATTTGGATGGTAACATTATAAAATTGTTTGTTTTATACGGAACTCGAATGTTGATATGAAATAAAGATTTCAAGTGATTATTTATCATAATCGGTTAAAAATTGTAGAAGTTATGGCCAAGGTTGCCGAAATCACAGAATAATTTATAATTTCAGAGCATTTCGAGCATATTTTCGTCACAGATCCTGTGTTATAGAATACAGTATTCACAGATTTTTGAAATTTGGTATGTCTTTCCAAAAAAATTCAATCCATATTTACTTTGGGATTCTGACTCAAATTCATGAAAATGTTGTAAAGTTAACATTTTCGATATTTATTGTAAAAATAAGCATATAGGACATTTTTTAAGTGAAAATCGTATTAAAACATTACAAAATCGTATTCAAACATTACTTTACGATAATAATAATATTAGTATTTTTAAATGATTTAACAAACCACAGCGCAAAATAGAGTTACTAATCTTAGTATAGGAAGAATAAAACATGGTAAATCTAACCCGCTTTGAACTCAAATTAATCATTGGCTTACCAGAAGGTCACTATTTTAACTAAGCCAAATCTGACCATCGGGAGGGGTTGAGATTGAGCCTCAAGCTCGAATGAGATTAAAAAATATTTTGCTCGGAAGATGCACAAAAAAACAAATTTTTCATTAATAACTTTTTTCCCCACTAGCCGATTGATTTTTTTAAATAATTTTCTCAAAGCCTAAATCAAGACAAATGTTTTACCCGAAGACAGCATCATGATTGGAATTGAAACAAAAAAGTTACCTAAGATGGTCAAGCGCTTACACTTTCTGCATTATATTCCTTTTCCTTAATTCTGAACATGGATGCGCGCACACGGGTTCGCACCCGAGTTCGAACACGAGCTCGAACTTGTACCCTGCACTTTGAGTGCGGTGAGTTTAAATGGGTGCGTGTTGAACTTGCGCCTCGAAAGTTGTGTGCAAGTAAGTGCAAAAACTTGCGTGCACTTCGAACTCAAGTTGTACCGTGAAGACTGTCTTCACTTCATGAATAGTGAAAATTAGAACAAATTAGCACACTTTTAGTTCATCTTGGACTCCTTAAACGATTTCCCTTACAAACTTCAGTCAAATACTTGATTTCCAGCTGTTTTTGAGTCTTCCACTGAGACTTTCCTGAATTTTACGTGATATTGTCAAAAAAATTATTTAATAACCTTCTGTGTTGGACGATTTCTCAAAATCCACTAGACAGAACGTCACAAAAATTTGCACATGTAAACATTACAATAGTAGGTAGCTTCATTCATAAATTTTATGAATGAATATTTGTTCATGGTATGTTTCGGAATTAAAGCCTTCGAAAGTTTTTGGCTCGCAATCTTCGATGGATCTAAAATTTTTTGTTTTCCAAATTAAGAAGAAATTCTACAGCCCTTAAAGTTTTGATTCCACGACATGCCGTAAACTTCGGGTGGTCTAACCGGTTTTACCGAAACCGGTTAAACCGGTAAAACCGTTTATTTTCCAATACCGGAAATACCGGATCTTGAGACGGTAAAAAACCGGTATTTCCGGTAAATTTTTCATCATTCTTTGGCACTGTAATAAAATTGACACAGCTAAATGTTTTTTTTTACCAAATATGTATGAGTACAAATATTCATATTTTGTTCAATCAGTTTCAAACTCTAAGCTCAATAAACCTTACAACAAGGTTTATGTGAGATTTGATTATTGCTAAAACTTGCGATGTAACTTTTTTTGAATTGAAGCTAGAGTGACGTTTAGAAGAGCATTGACAAGCTGCCATCCCTCTCTCAGATGATATTTTTTCATCAAACTTTACACATTTCAGTTCAGCTATTTAACTAATGCCTCACAACATTTAAAGACTGTACAAGTGTACATTTACAATGACTGAAAAAATAATACAGCTACAACAAATTTAAGATTGCTTCACAACAATCACTGTAGTTTTCATTGAAAAACTGAATTTGGTCAAAAGATGCAAAAATGTTTTATCTATAACCAGGTCATGTTTATCAAAATTGTTCTAAGTGGTGCCAGGCTTTAGATTAGAAACTTCCTACTTGTATTTAAAACATGAAATGTTTCATCAGAGTCAGCATTAAACACATGTTAGAATGTTTTTATGAAATTTCTCTATCAATATTTTCAAGGTAATTGATGAAACTCGGACGATTTTATTTTTAACGCTGTTGAAGCATTTTCTTTTTCCAGACAAAGCAGTAACAAAGTTTTTATAAATTTGCAACAGTATTATAGCAACAAAGAGCGTCAGATCCTAACAACTATATTTATTATGGAACTTTGACTTGGTTTTTTAATAGATTTTTATTTCTATTTGTTCGTTTTACTTTTGGGAAGGCAAACTTAATGCGATCACGACCTAGGCTGTGGGGAAAACATCCGTATTTTAGACAATAATCTGTAATTTTGTGAGTCAACCAAAAACTTTGTGACAGTGCTTTGAGTTTAGTTTAGTAATTAATTAAGTAATTTTTTCAACAAAAAATCTTTTTGTATATCAAATTTCATATCATTTTCATGAAAGACTATAAAAACTTTTATTGGATCTGTAAAATCTGTTCTTCAATCTGAATACTGTTCTACAGGGTTTAGGACAAAAATTCGTCGAAAACTATATGAAATTTCTATAATTTCTGCAACCTCAATGCGAAATTATAATAATAAAATGACGATGGCAAATATTATGATAATCATGAGGGTGATGATAGATTTAGACAAAAGGATAATTTTAAGGCACAATACCATCTTTTTTAATTGAAAATGTTGCAGAATCTAGCGTTAAAAAATCTGAGCAAGCGTTAAAAAGTTAGAACATTTTCAAAAAATCGCACTCAATATTCAGAGCTGATCATCTTGGGATAGGGTTGACCAAATTTCAAAATTTGAGTGGCATTAGAATCCTCATTGATCATTGTATACTTCTCAAAACACAATAAAAAAATTGTGTGCCTAAATTTAAGAATGTGCTATCAATTAATAAAATGCACACTTAAGTTATCGTCCAAAAGTTTGGGATCACCCCTAGTATGGTGTATCGGCCAAAAGTTTGGGATCATTCTTTTAAAAACATGCAAATTTATCTCATTCATATCTTTCTCATCTAACATCGGATTGCAGATCTGAAGGGTGCATTTGAAAGCTTAGAAATAGTTGTTTTTTCATAAATTCATTAAAAAATTATATTTTTAATCCATAACCATAAAAAATTCAAAATCATAAGTGTGAATTTTCAAAAAGCAATTAATTTCAGGTAAATTTTTTATGGTTATCACTTTAAAACATAATTTTTGTACGAATCCATGAAAAAACAACAATTCCCAAGCTTTCAAATGCACCCTTCAGATATGCAATACGATGTTAGATGAGAAAGATATGAATGAGATAAATTGGCATGTTTTTGGCCGATACACCATACTGAGGGGTGATCCCAAACTTTTGGACGATAACTTAAGTGTCTATTTTATCAATTAAAAGTACATTCTTAAATTTTTGCACAGAATTTTTTGATTGTGTTTTGAGAAGTATAGAATAAGTATTCTAATGCAACTCAAATTCTGAAATTTGGTTCACCCTATTGCGAGATGATTGGCTTTGAATATTGAGTACGATTTTTTGAAAATGTTCGAAATTTAGGTTAAGTTTTAGGTGCAAAACTAAAACATTATTTATGAGCAAAATACCTCCGAAATAGCTATTACTCATTATCTTTCAAATGAGATCAGAAGATTTGCAATATGTCCTAAGACGACTGAGATACACAGAGAAAAATTTGGACTATTACGTGTCACTGAAAAATGCAACCTTTAAAATAAATCACCTGTAATTAACAAAACCTGTAATTTTAAATTGTTTTCCTTGAAATTTAACTTAGATTCATTTATTATTACAGCAAATTCCTGTAAAAAAAGTTGCACACTAAATATTAAATGTCATGTAATCATATTTTCGACCTGTAAAATTACGGTAAATGTCCTGATCCTTTTTGTTACAGGACATTTTCGTAATTTTACAGGAAATAATTGTTGCTGTGTATGAACGATCAAAATTTGCATGTTTTTTAGCGGGTGATCCCAAACTTTTGGCCGGCAGTGTACTTTGAAAAATACCAATTTTAACGGTTTTATCGGTTTTTATAAATTACAAATACCGAAATACCAGATTTGAAAAAAACGGTAAATCCGACCACCCTACGTAAACTTCATGCTCCATCATTCTTGAATACCGTCAAACGGGGCATCCTGCAACATTTATATTAAACCTCACTGAATCCAAAGAACTCGTCCATAGGGGGTGGGGGGTGGTAGGGTTTCAATATCTAAATCCAGCTAGATATAATAACAATTCCAAAAATGCACAACAAATAAGCAAATTGATTTTTTAAACCTTTGTTTAAAGGAATGTTAACTGATGTTTATTTCGGATATTTTTAAGATAAATAAAACGACCGTTTTTGCTGCAGTCGTTTTTGCAAAAAAAAAATCCGAGACTTAAAGCCTTAAAAAATCAATTCAAAAGCAAATTCATAAATAGAACCATTTTCTATATGTGTAAGAAAATGGTTCTATTTATGAATTTGATTTGAATTGATTTTTTAATGTTTTAACGGCTATCAGTCTTGGATTTTTTGAGTACATGGCCGTCACACATAGTAAAAAAAATAAGTTTTGCCGATATGACTCAAAATCAATCAGAGTCAATATTTTAATTAATGTGATTTCCGGTAAGTCATTGATAAATAATTAAAAGTGATGATCCTTATTCTGAACAAACAAGAAATTTGCTAGAAAACAAATCTAGTCTGGTCTAGTCTAGTCTGGCAATGTAAAGGTTGGACGATGGGGATAAGGAACTGATAGAAATAAAAATAAAGAATTCCGAGTTTTGTTCTTAATATTAAAAGCACGAAGCATATACTAATTTGCTTGACATTGCACATGAAGCATGCTCCTTCAAATCATTTTTTGAACTTTTCATTGATTATTAAAAAAATAATGATCGATTCAAGATAGAAGAATTAAATTATTAACAGTCAAACATTGTTAATTCTTGAGCGCCAAATTAGTAGTTAAATAATTTGAGCTCTTCTTCTTTTCTAGTATTGGGGCCTGGATAGAACAAAATGTAGAAAATATGTTTTCTCATCAAAAAATTAGATTTTAGACTTATAAAATTCAATAAAACTAAATAAATGGTTCATTTTATTTATTTGGAAATTGATACAAAATATGATAATGAAAATGATAAGTTTTTTTTTAAACTCAGAAGGAATTTTTTCAATAAAAACATCTTGACATTTTAAAAACTTATTAAAATAATTTAATTGACTTCTCAAGGACACAGCTTTTGAAGCCTTTGAACTCTAATCTTTTGTTAGATTTTGTCTGGCCCCTCTTGTTTGGTGATATGATGATTATAAGTTTTAAAATGCAGTTGAG
Organism: Uranotaenia lowii; assembly: GCF_029784155.1. NCBI lineage: Eukaryota > Metazoa > Arthropoda > Insecta > Diptera > Culicidae > Uranotaenia > Uranotaenia lowii. The sequence continues at coordinate 149,463,309 of NC_073691.1, read as the reverse complement.
TTGAGTTTCAAGTGCAATCAATCAATGGTAACTGATAAGCTAACAAATCTATATACATGAAAAAAAAAATGATCCTGAATTTGCTTTTTACAGTTATTCAATTGATGAATTATCAATCGATTGATAAATATGCAAAAAAATAGTCTTAAAAGGTTGAATTCTATAATTTTAATAAATTTGAAAACTCATCTCTAGTGACATTACTTAAGAAAGTTTGAAAAAAAAATTAATCATTCAAAAAATTAGTTAAATCCTACAATACGATTTTATGTTTGCTATAAAAAATATCAGAAATTTCAATTTGCTTAAACACTTTTTAAAAAACTGTTAAAACTCCCATATTTGACAAAATGGGGTAAAAAAATAGAAATTCTATAACTTTTTTCGCAGAAGTTGAAAGTACTCGCGGTATTGAGGAATATTGATAATTAGTTTCAAATGATCAAAATATTGCCAAAAACTGCAGAATTTTTTTAAATCAATTTTACCTATCTTCAAACGTTATTTCAAAAATTAAATATGATAGAAAAAAAATTGATTTAATATTTGAATTTAGGGCACCCAAATTAAACAAAATGAATTCCTCAATTCTTGGCACCTTGGAAAAAGATGAATTTTGTGGCCTTGTGAAATTTATCAAAACCCTTTTCAATGTGAAGTTGAGCATTGGGAAGAACAGGAAAAAAATATTCAAGTCTTTAATTGGCTTCTTGAAGAATATATGATCTTAGCATCGATTTTGTAACGCCATATTAAAACGAATTTTTAATTATCAAAAAGATTAGTAATAAAGTAATTGATACCAGGCTTTCGATTTTTATTATGCAAATTCTATTGACTGAACACCTATTATACGGCTTATTACTTGTTGATGAGTAAAATCATTATAAGATGCATGAAGTTAAAATGGTTGATTTCGAATTCTGAACTCATTTTGTTACACTTCTCAATAAAACCCCATTCAAAAGGTTGGGTTTTGTGTGTCAAGTTTGAGTTTCAATACACTTTTCTTCACCCATCATCAGACTTACTTGTTGCTTATTTCCTTTAAAACGAGCACTTCCCTTCGTTGTTCAAATATTATGATGAATTAAAGTTTATCATCACCAAGTATGACGATTTGTCTTGATAATATTACTTAAGAACTTTTTACTGGGGTAAAATACAACAAAATGCGAATCAAAGAAACACCTCGTTAATCTCGTTTCCATGTGCTGGAATATGAATATTTTGCATCACGCGTTTGTAAACATTGAAATTTCTTATATTCAATCATGTATTTTTATGATTTCAGCTTGAAGAATTTATTCTTAGTATTATTTAGCCTCTAAATGTATGCAGCATTTTTATTTTCAGAAAAAAATCTGAAAAATAGTTTTTACAGACCAAAAAATTACTGCAATTGGTATTTTCATTTTCGTTACTACGCCAATTTCATGTCTCACCCACCATCCTTCAAACTTTTGATGCATAAGGGGTAGGATTAACTGTGAACATAGGTTTTTTAAAAGCCGTTGAAATTGGAAATTGTTGCATGTTACTCCAGTTGACAGTATCTTTCCAAAGTACTGTCAACAGCACTTAAAATTTATTGATTTGGCACCATTTTGCAAAGATGGCTTAAAAAGATCAATTACGGTAATTTTTTGTTGAGTCCAAACGGTTCTGTCAGTATTCTTTCAAAAATCATTTATAACCGAAAGATGGGCAAAGTTGTTGCATACATTTAGGGGCAAAATTTATAAACATTTCTCAATATGTTTTAGCTACGAAAAAAGAAATTTTCCTAATGTTTTGATATCGCCAGGAAAGGTGTTTGTTGCGAGCCTATAAAAATAGGTTTTATTATATTTTGAATTTACATTTTCACTAACTGGAAAAATTTCCAAAAACAAACCAAGTTTTGCTGTTTGAAACTTTACTTATAGGCTTCAAAAAAGGGTCACAATAATTTTCAGATATTTAAACTTCAGATTTTTCATTGATGGTATCGCGGATAAAATTCTTGTTGATCATAGTTTCCTCGCTGATCAAAGTAACCTTAGTATACGGTACTTCTAATACTGTACAACTGAAAAATACACTGTTACATCATTACAATAAATTCACTGTTCTCTGACTATGTACTAAGTTGTTTGATATTAAAAATTCGAAACCAAAATCAATACCTATTTAAAATTAAAAAAAATAACCAAGAATTCCGTCCACTTAGGTACGAGTATACAGACAGCAAACATTTTTTTGTACTTTTCAATGCTTATGCAACTCCGAAAACCCAACTTAAATTTTTCAATATCGACAAGCGGGTCTATTTATGTAGTAAATAAACAAACGGTTAAAAATAACTTTAAAAATCACCGGTAACTCTATCGACTGCTTTAGTGAAACGACAAAAAAAGCGCATCCATGATCAGTCTTCCCCAATTATTTCTTCCACGGTACCGCAAGCTCGTTCTCCGTTCGGAAGATGCAATTTTATCGCCGATTGTCACCCGCATCACAGAGAGCGAGAGCGTCCCCATTACCGAATGCAGGCGGCCCCCATTAATATCGAGAATCATTGAGTACCTACTTGCCGCCACAGCCACCGGCAGTCATAATTCTTAATAGCTGGTCCCAAAATTGCTTACTTACTTGCTTACGTTCCGAGGAAAAACTTTTGAAGACTTCGAACCCAAGAGGTGGAAGAAATTTCCAAACGAAACAAAAACCTTAAATGGCGCACAAAAAAAAAGCGCGCTCGCGTGACGATACTTTATTATCAATCAGGGATTGTTCTACTGAGCTGGAGCCGGAATTCAGTGCTGCAACCCAAAAATTATACGAAAAAACACCGACCTGAAGGTTGCAAAAATAAGAAAAAGAGTTAGCGAAGATCATAATCAGTAGGGCTTAATTTCTGGAGCTTCAGAAGGAAGCGCTCCTCGGGAAACGAGAATTCCGGGGAAGCAACGTGCCAAGCATGTTTTTTTACGGCTGTACCGTTACAAAAAGTGTTAATAAAATTTAACGATTTGAGATTTTTTTCGGATTTGCTCATGTCCGATTTTTTATGTTTCTCTGAGTCCAGCCGTTTTCGAAGGAGTACATCATTGGCAAGTTAACGAGTGTCGGAGCTCATGTTTCGAAATAAATTGAGATGATCGATTGCATTTATTCAGAGGGAGCTTAATCCCCCGCAGTTGTAGTGTGATTGGATGATTTGGATAAATATTTGAGGAACAGTTACCTTTGATTGAACAAACAATTGAAAAATGATCAACCGATCATCTTTAAACCTGATCATCTTCTTTAAAGTTTTAAGTGCAGGATAACTGCGAATTTTTTTAACCGGGTTTTCAAATTATCTTGAAAACTGAGTTTTCAAGTCATTTTTTCCTTAAAAATCATTTAAACAGATGAAAATTATGTGAACGTTAAGAAGTTTTTTTAAACTAAAGTTATTACTTTCAGGCTGAAATTTTTAACAACATATAGTTATATTTCATACTAATTAGTATAATCTCTAAACCAATCAACATAAGTGACATTGAGTGATCAAATACAAAAAAAAAACACCCATCAAAACAAACCGATTTGATGACGGCTCGAAGCTTCTGAAAACACCCATCACATCGATCCGCTAAAGACTGTCAACATGTCTCGGCAGAAATTCAATCCGAAACCGGTCGGTCGGTTTGGACCCGAAAAGACAAGGCGCCACTTTGGGCTTGACGTAGCGCGAAATGGTACCGACCCATAAGGCAGTGCTTTGGAGACGGTCAAGTTCAAGATTAGCATCGGCGCTCGCTCGCTCACTACCGTCAACCGACTGGGATGATCGTTGAAAGCCGATCATTCGACGAATGCGAGAGCCGAAGCGAGCTTTCGGACGGAGCTGTTCGGAGCTTTTTCAAATGTTGCGTCGCACCACGAGGGTTCCGATTTGCTTCGAGAAGTGCGACATGTTTCTTGAACATTCATGACTTGTGGTTTAAAAAAAATTATTTGATTTTTCAATTGATTCATTGAATTAAAATATAAAAAAACACATTAAAAAGGCTGTTCAAAGAGGTTACATAATGTTATACTTTAAAGATATTTAAAAAAAAAGAAAAAATTTAAAACATTCCTAATTTCAATTAATTTTTAAAAAAATGAAAACGAAACCAAATTTATTGTTTTGATGTGGAGAGTTGCAATATATACAGCCCAAGCAACAAGAATTCTCTTTAAAAGGGTTCGTAGAAGCAAAACCAACTCTAGTCTGCGTTGTGTTCCGCTCAAAATTAAAGCTATTAAAGAAACTTGAAAGTTTGTTTCATTGGCTGAAGAGAACGCTAAACAGCCCTTATGGGAATATCTGAAAACCATCTGCGCAACGAAAAAAATACGGTTTGCAGATTGGTCTGATAACCAGATGACAGACTGCTAGGTTGCCGATCGATCACGGTGCATCTCATTGACTTGAATGTTATGTATGTATGTATGTATGTTGGTTATCCACCATGGGTGCACTTATTCACCGCAGTTTCTGCCTAAGTATGTGCTCACATGCATTCTTTAGATTATTAAGTTTGACAAATCTCCAATGCAACGCGTACATCATACCCGGACCCCATGGCTTCGTATGAACTGTTATGGATGAATGTATTGTGTTAATGTAGGTTTATTTTGGAAGAACGAGTCAATCAGGTGGGCTAGTTTACTTACAGGTATTCCGGCATCCGTGTATATACCTGGCTAGCTGGCAACTGATTGAACATTCTTATCATATAGTCAGTTATATGAGGAAACACATCTTACCTGTCGGCCACTCATGGGATTCGAACCCAAAAGTTTTTTTGCCGATACCGGGAATCGAACCCAGTACGCCTGGTATATCAACACCAGACTTGCGCCAGCCTATCCACATCCACTAGACCACATCGGCGCTCTCATCTCATTGACTTACAATAATAAATTATTACGCTTCGGGAATTCATCCGTTGCCCTCTAGGTTGTAATGCAAACTCGTTAACCTCTCGACCAAACCTGCTTTAGTTCACCACCACTGTTGAAAGTAGTATTGAAACTTCATTTTAAATGTTATACCAGTGAATTAATTAAAACAGAATAGTCGAAAACATAGGTTTTCCTTTAATAAGAGACTTGTAAGGATTTCAAGATAACCAAAAATACGGATAAAATTATTCGTCACGGTTTCGAAGGAATCCTCGATTTTTTTCTGTATCACGGCTCATTTGGCGGCGCACACCTTCATCATCCATCGATTTAGCTATCTTATTCCGCCAGGTCTTCATCGGATTGATGTCTTTGACAACATTTCCCTTTGCCTTGAGCCTCCTCTCGATGATTGCCCAGTATTTCTCAATAAGGTGGAACTGGGGCAGTTGGGTGTGTTAAGGTTTTTCGGAACAAACTGGACCCCTTTCTCTGCATACCATTCTTAAACGACTTTGCTATAATGAAAGCTTGCAAAATCTGGCCAAAACATTACAAGATGGCCGTGGGATCGAATGAACGGCGAAATTCATTTTCCGAGACACTCTTTTTGGTATAATTCCAACGCAATTGTCTTATTTGTGACAAAACTATTTGTTTTTTTTTTGCCATAGCCGAAAATGCCTTACCAAATCATAAATTTTTGTGAAAATTTGTCGGCAAAAAAAATTGGCTAGAACATTTATTCAGGCTGCTGCAAAGTAAAAATTTTGACCTGGGATTAGCCCCCGTCGAACTTGGTCAGCACCTGGTCGTATAGCTTCCGAGCACGGATTTTGGCCACACTTTTCTATTTTATGGTCCGATTTGGCTGTTTGCTATCTTGATACGACTTGATTCCTTCCCGGAGTCCAATTCTCTCACGGTACTATGGGCAACACCGAATTTTCTGGCCAAATCACGGTCCATCAGATTGGAATTCCTCTCAATTGTCTTCAAAGTCTTACCACTCAGTTTCCGGTCGACAGTTCCACTCCGACGATTATTGGCCTCATGTTTCACAATTGTCGTCCATGTTTCCTTATACGGTTTAATAACGACGGTATTTCTGGGCAATTTCAGCTGTTTTACTAGCCTAGATGCAGACCACAGAGGATTTTCCAAATAACGGTGCACAATTTTTCCCTTCTTCCGGCTTCCATGTTGATTGTTTACAAAGTACAGTCGATTTGCGGAATGTCAAAAAAATATACGTGATGCTGACAAATGTCCCGACACGTGGGCGCCAAGAACTTTGAACTTTCAAATCCGTCCCCCAGGATCGCCACAATATGAGCAAAAGTTTGTTCCAATTTCAAATGAAGCGGGCTTCTGGCACAGTTTCGATTTTTGATGCAACATCGCTCGACTACCCAACAAACCATTAAGCACTGTTACAAGCCGCGTATGGTCAGTATATCAGCATTTCAGTGTCTATTAGCCGTAAAAAACGTTCACAAATGCAAATTAGCCCTGTGACATTCAACCTCAATTAAATTCTATATGAGCTTAGATAGTAAATGTCAGTGCCTTTAACCGGCTTTATGGGTGTCTTTTACCAAAAAAAAAAACAAAAATCAACATTATCCAAAATAATAACAAACTTCAACGTACCCTTCTATTGAAGAGAATTTCTAAGCGGTGTCTTCGGTGTTAATAAAATGACAAGAAAAATTCGATAAGCCGCCATGAACGTGTGCTTTCGACTACCAAAATGCAACGGTGGACCTCCCGGGAGCTGTCGAAGATCGCTGAGGACCGCGAAGCTATCGCCCACGTCTCACATCATGAAAAGTGAAGAATCTGCTGGTGGCTCTTTTAAGTGGTGCAGTTATTTACGCCCGGAGGAAACTCGCACTAAGACCCTGTTCCCGGATGATCACTGGATGATGAAGAAATTATGTATCCTGGAGCCGAAGAAATATTGTGTTGTGGAAAGAATAATTTATGAGAATGAATAAAAAAAAAGTTCATAACAGTCATATGCTCGTTCCAAATAAAGAATTCTTAAAATTAAACAGTCATATACTGAAGTTTTTTTTCTTCGATCAATAAGCTCTACAAAATTGTTAATTTATCATTTTTGTATTGTATGAAACAGATAAAATAATATGAGTTCAGGGTACTCATAAAGCATTACAATTCAAATACCACTTTTTTCCCAGGTTGACAACATTGCTGGATTAGACCAAGGAGCAGAAGTGCTGAAAAATACTAGCAACTGCCACGACAAGAGTTCGATTCCTGTGTCTGGAGCAGCAATGTTCCATTCTATAAAAAACCAGCTGATGGGGAAGGAAGGGATGAAAGGGATAAAGAAACAAATAGCATAAGGTAGAAAAGGACAAAAACATAAATTACTTTTTTTTTTTTTTGTGTTTAGTTCTGTACCCACTGTACCCACTGGAAAAATATTTTGACAAGCAGTATATCGGCCGAAATACACGCCAAAAGTGGCCTTTGGGCAGCCCTATAGTGGAATACAGAGCTTAATAGGCTTTGTAAGCAGGATATATATTCGACTATAAGGCTGAAGTAGGGCCAATTTAAACGGCTTAATGGTTACTTGGGTAGTTGTTAGTCCTGGCGGAGGATCAATCGCTGGTCAGATCCAGATCCGAGCCCCGATGCTCTTGAAGTTTTTTTCCTTTCTCGGCGATACTTTGATCGCACTGAAGGTTTTCCTTTCCTGTTAATTTTAATTGTTTTTTTTTTTCTTTCGCCAAAATGACAGAAATTTGATAGATTGTTTGAAAAAAAAGTTCGTTATGTTGTACTTATCAAACATATGCGCCTTATAATTAACTTATCCAACTTAACCGAAGAAAGTCGCGAGGTGGTGCTATGAATATTTTGGCCTTTTAGAAAGCGTTAAAAGTTTCAAAGCGCTTTTTACCAACCTTATTGATACTTATTCCCGTAGAAATTTCGTTTTCGGCAAAAACCGAACTTCATTGATTCATATTTAGGTGGTTCAAATTCGTTACCTCGCTTAGCAATCAATCAAATTGATAAACATAAATAACAAACAACACGCTTTGTAACCTTGGCGGTTACATCAAACGTAAAAAGTTTCATTTATTCACTTTATTTGGCAAATCAAATTAAAATGGCAATGGCAAATAATTGTTAAAAATTTTAATTTACGACTCCAAAACAAAATTTTTTGCGCGAGTTTTGCAAAAATAATTAAGAAGGTTTATTGAGTGCCTAAAAAATCATTTTAAATAGTCGATTTAGCTTGAAGGAAAAAAGTTTTTTTTTAATATTTTCTTGATTTATGTTGTGAAATTTTAAGATTTTGACAATATTTGCCCGGACATTTTCCGGATTTTTGGTCGTCAATTGTGAAAACAAATGCCAGGAATTTGCCATGTTCATAAAGAAAAGACCTCAAATTATTTTCTGATTAATTTTATAATATTCAAATAAACCATGTGGAAAAATTTTAAATTGAATACTGAACACTAGAGATGAACCGAATATTCTTCGCCGAAAACCGCTCAAAAACCTTTAAGCCGAATATTCGGCTCAATGAATAGTTGAGTTAAGCCGAATAGGCTGAATAATTATTCTTCAAATTTATACAGTAACAGACTTGTCGAAATTTTCAAATGATTTAGGAATTTTAAAGTTATATTGAAGAAGCTACACAATCATCAATAACTTATGGATTCAGTGAATCATCTTAGGTGTAACCGTTCATCTTTCACTGTAGATAGCTTTATAATTTGATTAGTGTTTGCATAAGATTAAATTTTATTGTTATGAAGAGATTTACCACCGTAATTTATATTTGTAGCTTTAATTTATCGGCCTTAGCGGTGAAAAATGATGACCTTTTTAGTAGGGACATCTGAAGATGAAGAATTTTTTTATATAGATGGATAGAAGGTTAGATGAAATGAAAGATGGTGAAAATGAGCGGGTAGAATTGATTTAGAAGCATTATCATTACATATCAAATTTTTTATCCTCACGGATCTACTACTATGAAGTGGTAGATACAGATACAGGTCGATAAATTAAAGCTACTAATATAAATTACGGTGGTTAATCTCTTCATAAAATTTAATGACTTTGGCCAAAAAGAAATAAAAAACACGACATCATGCATCGGTGGTAGGTCACTATCAGACTATCGACCGTACCGTTTCGCATCCAAACCCCGGATGTAACGAACGAATGCAAAGTAAACAAACTGGGAAGACTATACCTACCTACATCGATAGATGCGTTTCTGAGTAAAAGGGAGCTTATCTGAGCGATCACATATCATCTTTTTATTCGTCCGTATTGCAAGTTTTCCCTTGTGGGGCGGACCACGCTTGGCCTACTAATGTGTGGTGGTAGATGCAACTCTATCTGTATCTACCACTTCATAGGAACAAAAATTTCTATTTTTATTTAAAACTCAATAGAATAATCGGCCGAATATTGGTTGGGCTGAATAAAAGAAAAGGATAAAGGCCAAAAACCATAATTCAATACGTCTCTACTAAAAACCCAATTATAATATGTTGTTTACCTATTTCATCAATTAATTTTTCTTTTTCTTTTTTACAGGTTGGTTGTCAACAACAACATTGCAAGGCGGTATGAATATTCAATGTGAATAATAAGGCATTTCCCCACTTGTCAAACGAACAGCTGATTTGTCATGTTTACATTTTCTCGGCATATCGTGGTAGGGTAAACATAACAACAACATTACGCATGTTCAATGACCAGATAAAAACGAAAAGAAATTGGCAATGGAATTGTAGTGGTTTTGCAAGCGCACCTTGGTGAGGAGAATATAAATTCTTTATTTAATCAATTGTTAATTCATAAAAAATTAAGACATGAAGGTATGTTAATCATTTTAATTATAGAAGTTTTTAAAAGAAAGCGCTGAACAGTGCTTATGTTCAAAGATCAAATTGGCGACCTGTTGGTGTTTACATTTTTCAAAACAAAAAGTTACCCTACCACAGTGGTCGGCAACCTTTTGAGTTGGAAGAGCCAAAAACTTAAAATTTTCAAAATTTCAGAGTTTGAAGGAGCCACATTAAAGATTTATTGTTTTTGTTTTTCATAAAAAATAATCAAAATATATGAATGATCACTGAACATAAGAGTTACGAAAATAACATTAAACCCATTTGAGTTTTTTTCAAACTTTTGGATTTTTCATTTAAATTTATTTCTTATAACATTAAGTACATGGGTTCATTTCTGGATCATCAACTCTTCTAACATGGTTTGATTTTATATCAATTTTGATACGTTGGCGAATATCGTGTCAAAAAATATTTAAATTCATATAAAGCTTAAATAAATAGTTTTTATGACTTGAAGTGAATGATTTGAACATATTAAAATAAGCAAAATATTTATAATTTCTTTGGCCAGGAAAAGCTTTTAAAATAACGAAGTAAAGGGAAACAAATTTTCTGAAAACTATCAAGCCGTTTCATGACATTTTGCAAATTTAGCTAATCCTTTCATAAATCCAGTTGAAGGTAAAATTCAACTAAAATTTTTGTACCCGAAAATTTTAGTCCTTATTATGCTCCTGACAAATGCTCTTATTTTCAAAATTCATGACATCAAGCGATCGTGTTTCAGAATTCATCTGGAAAATTCAAAAATCTAATTTTATGTCACATGTGATTCATCAGTATTTTTCTTCAAAGTGAATGAACAATTAAATTCCATATATTGAATGTTATTCATTCATGCTTGCTAAAGCTCAGATTACTGTAAAAAATCTATTGTTCGACCAGTATAAATAAGTAATAATGTGATTTTAACCGGCAACATCAATTCAAGGATTCTTTTAAGGTTCCAAAACGAAAATTGATCAAAACAATTCAATTTGTGTGAATTTGGTAAATATTGGCTGAAGACATCTCATTTGAAATTTTAAATGTGTCCAAAGATTCTCAGTTTCACTTATAGCTGTCAAACTTTAATTTTTAATTTTCAATTCTTAGTTGTGGAATTTTGAATTTAAATTTCATGTATCTATTCATTTTTCAACCTGTTATTTATTGAGTAGGCAATCCAGATTTTTTCTATACGTATTTTTCATAAAAAAAAAGCAAGAGAAATGCTGAAAAAAAAAACAAAAGAAAAGGGATTTTTACCAAGGCACATCCACGGCGTTCAAATCTTTTCTCACAATTTCAAAAAATGCATGTGAATTTATTTCACTATTACAAGTTGGAAATTTGACCTGTTTCCTCGATATCCGGGAAACCGTACCGGACCTGGCATTCCCAATTTTTTCTTTGAAAATCCGTGCAATTTCGGTTAAAACCAGGCAATCTTGAGAGCTAATCGTTTTCAATTAAAATTTTAATGAGATAGAATTAAGGTGATTTTTCCAATATTTCTATGTTCTTGCGCGTCAAAGTTGTAACTACTTTTTCGAAATGATTGTTTAGTTCATAGAGGATAAAAAAGTGATTGCGAGTGCTCGAAATATAAAATTTGATGAGGTTTACGTTGTTTGATAACAAAACAGAGGCTTGCTTGAGCTTGAGCTTGCTATCAACTACGGTCCACCTGCGGCCCCTCCTGGCCAATGGCATAACGGTTGCACTCCGTGATTGGCCCGAGATAATCAATATTGCACAATGAACCAAATGAAAGATTGCTGGGAACAAGCAATGCAATCTCACTGTACAGTTTTGAGGATCTCATACTTTCAAATGAACCAATAACGACGCCGGCCAAGTCCGTGTAGTCGATAGAGGAAAGGAAGTGCAGCACATGTGATGATTTGTTTTGCGGAGACCGGCTGTACGCCATCCCTCCACAAATCTCACGCTGATTGTTTTGTGGTCAGGGTGATGTGACATTGAAATCATTTTGGTAAATGATGTGGCCACTTGAAACCTACTCTCCTACACTCCTGAAATGCTTAAGTTTCCTATTGAAACTCCTGATTAATCCTAGAGGCCTGATAAGGTTAAAAGGTATCCAATTTTAAAATAAGCTGCATGGTTCAACAAAATCTTTTGTATCGAATTCATTTGTTATATTAAATGTTCTTTAAAAGATCTATTCTAAGGTTCCAACACTTTGTATCTTTACCGTTTCTAATTTCCTAAAATTCCTGTTTTATTCCTATTTATACTACATTTTACCATATGATCCAATAAATGCTGACAAAAAAATAAAAGAGCAAGTGATTTTCATATCCGTTAACTCAAATCCCTATTCTCACTAAAGGCCTCATAAAGATTTTTCATCAAATTTTTCAAATAAATTTGATTTTGAATGATTTTTAAAGGGAAGTTTCTGGTTTTTTAATAGCTGATCGAAACGTTAAAAACAATTCTAATACTGCATTTCACAAATATGATAAATCACGATAAAATTGAGGGTTTGAATGGTACAAACGCCATTCATTATACACAACCTTGAGTCCCTTAACAAAGTACAAACACACTTCAAGAAAAAACTAACTATACTTTCAATCACCTTTGTAAGTAGTTTTTACCATTTTACTATGACGATTTTCGTCAAAACATCCTTTCTAGCGCTTCCTTTCAAGATGTTTTATATAATTGATTATTTCAAACCTTCGTCGATGATTTAAAAATCGAACACGAAATAATAAATTCCTAAGAATGGCAACTAATTCTTAGTTAAAAAGGAACTCTTCACTTTATCGAATACTTTAGGATAAAATGGGTGATTGATAAAAATAACAGCTGTTATATTCTGCTATTTGTCGCGCAATAAATAATTCATATAACCTCTGCATCAAACTAGCTTGTTTGTTTGTTTGTCGTGCAAAAGAAGACTTATCAAAATCGGTGACAAACTAAAAAATAAAAAATATCACTTTTCACTGTAATTAACGTTTTTCGAAAAACAAATTATAACAAATGCGACAATGCTACTTAAAAGAATAAATTCAAATTTTTGAAGTAAATTTTCAAAAAGTACAAGAACACATCATTTCTTCCATGTGAAAAACTATTATATTTTGTTATTTAAATTAGTTAAAAAGCAACTATCAATAGCATTGATACTTGAAAATCTTAATACTAAAATACTTAGCTTGGATGTTGATGTTGAAAAGGTGATGGATCTGATTCGTTCAGATTAGCACAATTTAAATTTTGCCCTCGAGCAATGTATAGTATAGGTGACACTGACTGAAAGTAAGGCATAAACCGACTGTTTTTATAATGCGAATGCAAAGTTTCAACTGATCCTTCTGATGATGTTTCGTGTCTTAAAAAAAATCACTAATTACACTTAATTTACAATATTTAACAAATGTGCCCATTTAATTATCCACCATATCAAAGCGAGCCACTCTATTCAAACGGAAACAAACCACAAAAAAAACACATCAAAGCAATCAGATATTTATCCCCGATTTCGTCGAGTTTGACATGCCCTTAAAATTCCACACATTCGATAGAATCAGTACTAAATTTCGTCTTATTTACTTCATTAACTTTTTAAACACTTAAACCTTCCTTATAGCACTAATAAACACTCCTTTTTGCCCAGCTAAACAAGCAAATTAAACACGATTATTTCGTTTTTCGCACTGTGTGATAGCTAAAAAATGCCAAGCATACAAATTTTCATTCATGCTTTTCTTTCAAAAGCCACCAATTTTTTATAAAACTATGGCTTAATCCGCGTTGCATAACATCAACTTGGTACAACACTACATTTACACAAAGGACCGAGAAAAAAATACTTATTTTGGAAAATAAACACTGGAAACGCGACGAGTCAGGATCGTGAGAGAAAATCGACCACACCCGACCGCAGCTTACTGCGAACTCCTCTGTTTGATAACAAAACAGAGGCTGCCTAAAAACTACTTTTTCGTAAATGATAAACTTTGATTTTCCTGTGAGCTACAGCTCAACTTTTGTGTTCGATTGATTCAAAAATATACACAATTTTGAAAATAAATAATTTGATTCAAGTTTTAGTTGTTTTAAAACAGTTATCTCTTGATTTCTTTGCTGATGCTTTTTAAAAACAATGAAAAGCAAAAAATGGTAAAAATAGGCTCAAAAAATCTTCGCCATTTGATCCTTTCCGCTTGTTAATACAGCAGATGCAATTTTAAAATTCTCTTCTGGACCTATTTTCTAAAAATCCGTGTAAAATCCGTGTAGTAAAACCCCTCCCAAAAGGGTGGTCAAGAAAAGCAAGCGAAGTATTCAACTCTACACTCATAATTTCAATTTTTTAATCAAATTTTGACATTGAGGAAGGTTAATAATTGGTTACAATCTTAACTAACAGATGACGATTTTTTTTGCTTGTTGATAGAAACGCGTTTCTGAAAAAAATAAATTTTAAATTAAATTATACTCATTCCAGAGGTTTTGGTTCCATATTGTTAAAATTTAAATTGCATTTCTGTATTTATATTTTGAATTCTGAATTAAGTTTGAGATTCTTAAAAATAGAAATGGAAAGCTGTTTTGTAATCGCTCAAATTTTGTTTTGCATTTAATTCAGAATTGGACGTATAATTTTAGAAACTGATATGCTTTTTCAATTCTTAGATAATAATTCAAAATATAAAAAAAAAAAAAAATAGAAACCACCCTTAGTTTTGTTTGATTTAAATTCGGAGTTATTGAACTCAAAAAATTTTTTTATGCAAAATCCAAATATTATAACGCTTCAAAATAACAATCCAGAATCAAAAACTTAGAATTAGATTCATCATTTCTTTTATTTTATTAACATGAGCGGAATCGATTTTTCAAAAGGGCGTATGCGCCAAATGTAAATAAATCGAGTTATCAGCTAGGTGTCAAAATACGTTCAAAGACCTACATACATCTTGCACCTCCTCTTTTGTCTGATGAATGATTTGTGTACGAGTTATTAAAGGAACAATATAATGATTTTGCTTAGAGCTTATGGAACTGTCAAACTTTAAACGCGATTTTCATGAAACAGCGATTTTGGTGCATTGGCCCTTTACTTCAATCGATACCGAATCCAGAATTAATTTTCAAAATTCAGTTTTAGATTCAATATGTAAATGAATTTCACATTCAAAATAAAAAGTGATTGCAACCGGTTTAGATACTCGCGCACAGCTCATCTTGACTGGTGAATTTTTGCCGACGCACAGTTGTTCAAAATAAAAAAATAAAAAGTTGGAAAAAATTAATTGAGAGCTTGTTTGTCAATGGTTATAGGTGGAAAGTTGAATAAAAAATAAGAAATTGATTGTTTTCAAAATTTTCTTTTTTTTTCTACAATTGCCAAAACGGGGTTTAGGCTTTTACTGGAAAATTTAATATTTTATATTTCTCTAGGTATGTTGTATCAATACTAAAAGTGATGTTTTATGGTGAAGTTGCATATATATCGAAGCAAACAATGCTTGGTTTACTCGGTATAAAAACTTTGAAATTTCCATTTTTGAACCAAACAACATTTTACCCAGGGCGTTTAACGGTTGGGAATTTCGAAATCGATAACTGTGCTAAAACAGCAAGTAATAAGAATAAACCCGGCCCAAAACCAAGATTTTTTTTTAACAAAATCTGGGCTTCCTGGTACGATTTCCCTCATTTTGAACTATTAATTGAATTCAAAGGCAGGCCAAATATATCCAAGAAAATCTGGAATGACCGATAACCAAAGTATAAAGCGATACTTGATTTACAGATTTATTACGGAAACGTTAGGTTTTTGATGATTGTGTAGTTTTTCCAACATTACTTTTGAATATTTGAATAAATTAAATAAAAACATTCAACTTATTCGGCCTATGCTTAACAATTCGATGAGTCGAATATTCGGCTTAACGATTTTTGGGCAGTATTCAGTCTGTCAAATATTCGGTACATCTCTACCAAACACTGAAATAAACTTTAAGACTACAATTATTTAATATTAGATAGATTAAAAACCTATTTCAATGTTCTGAATATTCCCTGTTGGCCGATACAAAACTGATCAGCTTACCGAAATCCTCTTGGAAAGATAAACGTATCACGGCGCGTGCTTCCCGTCATGAAATATGTAGATAGGTTTCAACATAAATAGTACACAACATTGCAATCAATCGCTAACCAGCTTCCGCTCCAAGGCGCGTACTCCAATTAACATCATCCTTCTTGGATGGCTAAGGAATATCGCGTAGCTGGTGGTGGCTCTTTGATCAGCTCGATAATCCTGGTGGGGAGCAGTAATCAGCATTAATCAATTAGGCAAGGCACCAACGAACGAGGCAACAAGGCGCTCTTTCCGCTAATAATGCTCGAAATGTCTAATTAGCCAATACGTCAGCTATTTAGTTGCTCGTTGAGTAGTCAGTCAGTCAGTCGTTTCATGTATCAACACCTTCGTTCCGCGTCCAGCAAAATCCATTCAACCGTCAATCATAAGCAATAGAAAGCGGAAAACTGGAAACCCGAATGGAACGAAACGGACGAGACAGACAGCTTGTTACGTAACTTACCGCCCCCCCCCTTAACCCCCCAATTTGTCCACCCCCTTTCTCCCTTCTTTGGCAAGGTGCGCGGAATCGATTCTTTCAAGGTTGGCGCTTTTTTCGCCTTTCTTCTTCTTTCATTCATCAAACCCATGTCACTATCATGTTAATCCGTCATCGACTCGAAGCATTGACCAGTTAGTCGCAGTCGGGGTACGGGAAGATAATCCGTTTTCTCCGGAGCTTCTCTTTTGTGGCAGATCAGCAGCAATTCCGTGGAAGGAAAAGACAACCGCGAACTTCTTTTTTCTCCCCTCCGATCTGGTCTGGTTTGGCGATGGAAGTTGCTGGATCAATGTGTGGTTTTACGCGATGATGAACCAGACCCTGGACAGCTGCCTGTCAGCTCCTGGAAATTTGCTGCACGATTCTGGGTGGCTCGCTGCAGCTTCTGTTCTAATCGATAAAATCGGAAGACCACAGCAGGAGCAGGTCAACTCCGTGGGGATTTCCTTCATGGGATAGTCTCCGTTACCCATACTGCTCTTAGAACGGCTTGTTCTGGCTTGTTCCTGTTGATTTTTATTGACAGCGGAGAGATAGGCTCACCGAATTTGGTCATAGTTAGAATGAATAGAAAAGTGATCCAGAAATACACCGATGGGTTGCGTTGTTCCTTGGTCTTTCAATAGGCACAATATCGAATTCTAGTGCATAACAAGCTTTATTTACCAGTTTGAAAATATTGCGTAAAATCAATGAGTATAAAGTGTATGGCGTAACAACACGGTTAAAGTAGGTATAGTATTTCCAACGGGAATCCACTTTAAATTCAATATAATTTCTGATTGATTCTCGACCAACTATAAATATTAAACTTACAACTAAATATATATCTCACAAATGTTTTGAGTAATATCAATAAGAATAGTACAGTGATTTTCTGCACTCAGCTATAAATAAAATAGATTAAACTATATCCGTATGATTGATTTTTTGCGTTCAGCATTATGTATAACAGATTCAACCATGATTACATGATTGAATTTACTATGAGTATGAACGATTTCATTATATTTAAATGTTTACCTTTTTAAGATCAACCATAAATATTGTAGATTTAACAAAGCGTTTACTCTATAAAACGTGTGACCAACATCTATTTATTATTTGTTAGTGAATCTTGTTTTAAAGCTTTTTTTTCTCAGATTTAAGCTTTTTTTGCCCTGAGGGCATTAGAGATGAAAGTCTTAATCTAAAAAAACGCTCAAATCTGAGGAAAAAATGCTTCGATCTGAGAAAAAAGCCTAAATCTGGGAAAAATTGTCAAATCTGAGATGGATCAATAGCGTAACATAAGCCAGCCTAAAACAATCATCGTTTGTTGATGCTATCAGAGCAAGTTCACTCGTGTATGGAAAAAGTGGTAAGAACTTTGACACTTGTAGCACATTTTAAAAATTTGACCATGCTAAAATGTTTCCCAGATCTTTGGGCGTTGAACTTTTTTTTCAACACTGTTTCTATTTCAGCTGTACCTATGTGATAAAAATCGAGCTATTTTTGCATCACAGCATGCGAAACGGGAACACGTGTTGCAAGAAAATTTGAAGGTCGCAGATCTTGGAAATGTTTTTGCATTGTAAAGTTTTCAAACTGTGCTACAAGCGTCAATATTTCTACCACTTTTTCCCAACACAAGTGAACTTGCTCTTATTATACACACCATCGTGGGTGTTTTGTCTTTGCCTTTTCATGACTTTAACCAGTCGGACCTGTGTTTTCACCGTGGTGATCTATGATGACAAACGATCGCATGCCGGAGCTTTTGGAATTAATGTGTGGAACACACGTAAAAATCTCACTGATTGATTTGTCGGATTATCCATTCGTTATAGTGGCAACACTTCTTTTATGATTTTTTAACTGTTTTCCTGACATCTATTCCAGTGAACACTACAAATTCACTCTTCGTCGATTCTTAGAACAATTGCCGATTGGCGCGCTCGCAAGCCTGGTATACGATTTCTCATGCATTAAAATGAGAAAGCAATAGCCTTCACTCCAACTTCTCTCCGATAAGCTGACATTTTTATAAAAATCTGTGTAAGAGTGAAGAGCAAGCTTTATTCTTTTTAGCAGGCCCAAGCCCAATAGCGAATTGACGTTCTCTCTCACTTAAGCTTCTCTGTTATTGTTTATATTTGCCACGCGGTTCGTCAGTCTTATGACGAATTTTTTTTTTTTTTTTATTCCGGATTTGGCTCTGGAACCGTCCGAATAAAAAAAACGACTTTCGGGTTTCGAGTTATTCCATACGTAGGTGTGCGTGAGAACGAGCGCAATGTTTTCAAGCAGCTGTCATTTTGTTCTCCCTCCTGGATTTCTTCACTCGGTTCTTCACATCCGGATTGCCTTTCTTTCGTGTCCGGATTGCACTGGACAGCAGATAGTACAATTTTGCTTGGCTGAGAGGTTCAAAATCGGGGCAATAATCATTTTTCCGTTCATTATTTCATTTGTTCAGCCAAAAACAGCTGTTTAATGTTTTGACAACAACGTTGAGAGTATTGGTGAACTTCTCGCAAAACTGACTTTCTTCTCAGGACGACTCCGTCCGTTTTTCGAGCGAACCTAGGTTGCCTTTAGAGTAAGGTTACCAAATTGCCCGGTTTTATCCGGGTTTGCTCGGATATTTGATACAAAATTTTAGAACCCGGCCCGGTTACCTGGATTTCATTAAAAAATGCCCGGATTTTGCCCGGATTTTTTCACTTTATTTGGTAAATAAAACAAAAAAAATTAAATTGTGTTGTAATTTTTTTTTTTATTTTGCTACCAAAACAAAAAGTTTTGAGCAGATTTTGCAAAAATAATCATGAAAGGATTTTTCGAAGACCAAAATACGATTCCAAATTTGTTTTTTGAATTTTGATAAAAACTTTATTTTTTCAATTTTTTAATCTTGATTTTTGTTGAGTAATTTCTAGGTTTTGACAAAATTTGCCCGAATATTGCCCGGATTTTTGGTATCGATTTAGAAATAAAATGCCCGGATTTTGCCAGGTTTTTTTTTATTGAAAATTGCCCGGATTGTCCGGCCCGGATATGTGCTGAAAAAATTCTGGCAACCTTACTCTAGAGCAATAAATGAGCACGATGACAGCAATAAGAGCGAACCTAGGTTGCCTATGGATTGCCTGGAATACGGTATTAATTAATCGCCGCGGAGTAAACATCACCGGTCGTAGCGAGTGAGTTTCAACAAAAATAAAATGAGTAAAACAGTTAATTAAATTTCAAAGTTTCAAAAGAAAATACATAAGGTTATTTATTTCAGTGTAGAAGCAATAAAAACAAAGGTAAAAACGATTAACCAACGATATCGAATATCTTCCAAATGTAATATTATATGGTACATATTTCCTGAAACAGACGTTCGTCCGCTTTGTTGATGTTTTTTTAAAATCATTTACAAAAAAGCATAGTAAAACTACGCTGGCTACGTGGCTTAAATGAATAACAGGCAACCATATTTTTGAGTCAAACATGGTTTGTTGTTTTAAAAACCTTACGCATAGCTATTTTACCATCGACTGCGTTTAAGTAAAATTGTCAATGAAATGATGCATTGTTTTACTTCGTGCATAGAAAAATTGATATGTTTCATGACGAAACTAGTATGTGTTATGATAAAGATTAGTATGAGCAAGGAGCTTGATAATAAAAAGTAAAATAACAATGTATGTTTTTTTTTGTTTATTTGCATGCATGCATGCATTAAAACATAATTAAAAACATTAAAATTCACACTTACAACACACGTCGGTCAATGTTAGTGTGCTCTCCCGATGTTCTGGAAAGATTTTGAAAGTTATGAAACTTGGAAACAGCTCAAAATTTGTTTGTTTGCTCACGGCTTTGATAATTAATGATCATTAATTAGTATAAACAACAAGAATGTTTACCATAGTAAAATTATCTTACGCACTGATGTTCTTGAGTCAAATACACGCCCTTTTTTTAACTCAAAATTATGTATGACCGAGGTTCAAAACATAGTTCGATTCTATGAACTTAAAATGAGGTAAGGTACACCGGGGCAAGTGCAAACGGTTTTCACCATAGTTCAATTTTCACATGTCCTAGAAAAATATGTATATGTTCAAAAATTATCAATTATCGTTCGTTGTATCACTAAAATAGTTCTCAACAAATTCCCATTGGTAGTGAAAAATTAAAAAATGTTGGTAAAAAGTAACGGTGCTTTTGTGAAAAAATTTCAAAATTTGCACTTGCCCCGTTTATGGGGGCAAGTGCAAACGCAATACTTTTTCCAAACTAATTCACAGACGAGTCAGTGTATCGGTCTTAAAATGAATTGAATACATGTTCCGGTACGTTTTATCAACTTTGATTAATATGTTTGCTGTTTTCTCGCAATATTGATAACTTTTTGGAACTCCATTTTTGGTGACTGTTGTTTTAAGCAAAAGACCTTCATTTACTAATGCATTAAGGAATTTCGAACATCCGCTTCAGATACAACACTTTGGATACCCCTTCTGACCATTTTAATATAATGCTGAACCATTTTGGTGATGAATTTTCTGAAATGGCTGATGTTGCATGGCTTAAAGGTGCGTTTGCACTTACCCCGGTAGTGTCGTTTGCACTTGCCCCACAGTGTGGGTTGACAAGAGCGAATATTATTTTCACAAATTCGGGGTGTAATGAAAATTTATCAAAAATTTTCTGCTTTCACTTGAATATCAGTCTCAAACACTCACCTTTTAACGAAAATTCGGATTTGAATGCCTTTTTTTTGTAGCCAAAATATGCAAAACAAAAACACACTGTTCATGTCTAGTACGAACTTGAATTCGTGTGTGATCAAACAGTGCCGTGTTTTAAGTGAAAAATTTAAAGAAAGTTTAGTTTATCTATGTCAGATTGTTTGTTTGGGGCTAAATAACAATTTCTAGAAGAAGAAATATTTTTTACTTTTTTTGTAACAGAGAAAAGACGAACGTTTGCACTTGCCCCGAGTTTGCACTTGCCCCGGTGTACCTTACCCTTTTTCCTCATTGCGATGGATCAAAACGGAGTTCGAACTGCGAACTCAAAATTGATCCCTTTTTTCCTTCGGCGAGGAATCAAAGCTGAGTTCGACCTTATGAACTAAAAATTGAACTCTCTTTGTTGGACTGAAAACACTTAGCGAGTTTAGTCCGAACCGGAACAGCAACCAACGAACACATCGCAAAATTTTGTCGTTCCGGAACAATTACCGGAAGACTATGAAGGAACTTCATAATGAAATGCATGTTCACCGTGTCAGCGTAAAATTCTGTCCGTCATTGTCATCATATGGTCAGCGGCTTGGAATGTCCGGAAACTTCCGGATGTTGTTTACTTCCCGTGGGAAGTAACATCCGGAAGTTTTCTTTGACCGGGATTGTCAAAACTTTCCACCGCTCTGTAATTGCAATGCAATGTACCGGAACAGCAACATCCGGGTACAACAAATTTTAATCATCCTTTAATTCCCTGATAATCAGCTACCCTCGAAAAAAAAAGTTCGGCTGCCGAACTTAGTATTGAGTATGCCTATCAGAACTTACACACAAAATTTTCGAGGCCGGAATTTAGCAAAATTTTGCTCAAATTTGACCAGCTAGAAACTTAGCAATCAATTTAGCAATATTTTTTTACTAAAATTTTTGCAAACGAGTACAAAAGTTAGCCGCCGCCGTTTTTACTCAAATTTCTAGCAAAAACCGGAGAAAAAGATTGCCCGGATTCGTAATTTCATGTTTCTTTATTTTTTCTCATGGAGAATCAGGGGAATGTTTGAATATTGAACAAAATACACAAATTTCATTCACTTATAATTTATTTTTCACATTTTTTATATTTTTTTTCACACTTTTCCTATTCTGGGAACTCACCTACTGGCGAACGAAATGCCATGCCACCTTCGTCAAAGAAAGCACCGGGGTGTTTGCCGGATGCAGCTTGTTGAATTTCCAGTTGTAGTCCTTCTTCATTACCGGCCTGTGGCGCGCTTCATGTTGCAGTTTTATCCTGGTAGAAAAAAAACAAACACACAAATAAGAAATTGAGATATTATAGAATCTGAACACTTTAAGATCGGATCTTACCCTGTAAGCATCCGGTGTCGATTCAGCTACCATTTCATCGTGGAGTTTGCCACCACAAGAACCATCAGCAACGAACATCCGGAATATTCCGGAACCGCACTTAATCGCGGCAGCTTTTTATTTTTCTCCCTACTGGCGCGGCGGCTGGTGTCTGTGAACAAAGCGGCTGAAAAACCTTCGTTTTACTAAAATCAAGTAAAATGACCTTTTTTATTACTAAAATCAAGTAAATTTAGCTTTTTGCTAACTCAACAGTAAAAAAATATTTTCGCTAACGGGAAGTAACAGCGAAATTTTGCTAAGTGGAGCCCCGAAAGTTTTGTGTGTAGTTTTGCTATTGCCCAGTCAAACTCAAAGTTGAGGGAAGCCACCGAAGTGCTGTTTTAAACCTAAACTACTTAATTTTGAGTTTAAAAAAAAGAGCGTGTATGTTTTGTTCTCAAAAGTACCATGTGCGTAGTATTTTGTTGATATGAATTGGTGCCACAATGTCTAAACTACTACACTGAACCTCAAAAATACCCAAACTTGAGAACTTTCCCCGCCAACCCGAATGAAACTCCCTCCCTACAGGTTTGGCTATTGGTGGCACAACCCAAAGTTAAGCTTTTAAAAGAGAACTCATCCCCCAAAATCTGATACCGCAATAAAATGGAAATCAAAATAAAAAAAAAATTAATGCAGGTACGGGAATCACACCCATACCTGCAATGGCTCTGCGATTACCATCTCAGGATGCTAACCGCTCGACCACCGAAGAGTTGTTGCGAGAGGCAGCTACATCATCGTATATGCGAAACTTTCTGCGAATGAAGCGGGAATAAAAGTTATCCCCCAAAAAAACAGTTCTTCGCTTTGAACTTACCCCCCAAACCTAAATCTGCCACGATGGAGGTAACAGAATAAGATGCGCTTACAACAAAAACCCCCCAAAAAAACAGTTCTCCGCTTGAAGGACAAGTTTGGCGTATTGGCAAGCTGTGATTTTTTCACAAACTTAAGTTGTCAATCTTGAACTTAGGTTTGGCGGGTGGCAGTTCTCAAGTTTGGGTATTTTTGATTTTCAGTGTATGCGGACGCTACACACAAAATTTTCGAGGCCGGAATTTAGCAAAATTTTGCTCAAATTTGACCAGCTAGAAAATTAGCAATCAATTTAGCAATTTTTTTTTTACTAAATTTTTAGCAAAATACCAAAAGTGCCCTGACTAAATGTTTACTAATTTTTAAGTTAAAAAATTCTTTGTTTGCTGAAATTTCAGTAAATACCAAATTTAAAGAGATTTTTTTTGTTCGTTAATTCATTTCTCTAAAAAACATTAAATATGCAGAAGTTTTGATTATTTATTTATTAACGAAAACAAAAAAGTCTAAATTTCCAGTTCTAATTTATTTTCCTTCAAATTGTATTTTGATAACAAACAAAAATCCTTACCAAATGCTTGTTATTGAAGGTCTTTTGGGTTCGGTTGCACATCTGAAAAATTCAGAAGAATCAAAATTAATATGAAAAAATGCATTTTTCAAAACATTTATTGCATGTTTGCTTAGGGGATTTAAAGGCAAAAATCATCGGATTCGAATTAACTATGTACTTTATGAGAAATCCCAAAACATGATTTCATCAACCTGAACCACCTGAACTAATAGTTAAATGTAACCGACAGGCTGCGTTAAAGTTAATAAATTACAAATTACAAACGTGACAAAAAGCATTTTACGAAAGTAGTGATTTGGCATTGAACCCCGCCTACTAGACTTTTTTTGGACCAATAGATGGGTCAAAGAGCTAGGCCATTACACATAGCCTTATTCAATTTAAAACAAATGGCCACTCACCTTCAAGGTTTCCGGAAAGTCCAATAATTGCTAGAACTGGCAAAGGTTCAAGTCTTGCATAACGTCCTTGAATAACACGACTCGAGGGAAAACGCAAAAATCTTGAATGGATCCTTTTGCGTCTACTCAAAGAACTTTTGGTGATGATTACAATTGTTAAAACCGTTTGCCGGCAATATCTAATTTGGTTGCGGGCAAATTCGATCCTGTTTGGATCATTCAAAGGAATCGGAACGATTATTTTTTGGAATTGCATCTTTTTCCGCTGTCGTTCGTGCTTGGTGTTCCAATCTGAAATGGACACGTTTATTGTTTACTAACCTGATCCAGAGAACAATAATCGACGTAACGTACCGGTAGCGAAGATTGATAGCTGAGAATTAAATATTTTTAGTTCCTAATTATCCAAAAATTGAAATACATCACGGTAGCGCCGGACTGGCTAGAGTTGGAATTGTTCACCGGATCATGCACGTTTCACGGTGTTCATCGACCGACCGACTCTTCGGTTAGAACTTTTTTTTTACTGGGATTGTTTGTTCCACCTGAGAAAAAGGACTGTTTTATTTGCCTTATTTGATGAGGTGAAAACATAGAAAACTTACCTACTAGCCTGCAATAGAGCTCTCCCCAGCATGACCATGGCCTCCGCATTCATTTATCATAGAAGTTAAAACCCATTCACACTCAGCAGCTAGTCCTTCATTTTCAGCCACCATCGTGCTTGCTGCCACAGCCGGCGAAACCAGTAGGGGAAAAGTTCATATAACGCCCCATGTGGCTAATACGCGCCACTCTTGTTTTGAAGAATCTGAAACATTTTAAGCCTGCAAAATATTACCAATTTGTTTTAAATGCTGTGATTGGTCATGGCAAGTATGAATTTTTCCTTAAAATGCCCCTGTGTCGTGATAATTTCACAATTTAGGTTTTTCTTCATTTCGATCTAAATTTTAAAACACTTTCAATAAGGTGTCATCAAGTAGAGAAAAACAAATAAGACAATATTTTCTGACAGATCGATAGAGGAGAATCTAAACTATGATTTTATGCTAAAAAATCATACTGAACTCGCTAAGGTATGCTTTTTATGTGTATGTTCTATTACGGCCCATGCGCTCTTTATAACGCGCCAATCGTAGTAGGCTGAAAATAGCATTAATTTTTCAAAAAGGCCAATTTTCATTGAAAATTAACAAAAAGTCTAAAACCATATTTTGAGCGTTAATTCAGCCCAAAAAATCTATTTTTCATTTTTTGTTAAATTTCTATTAGTCCATTTTGATTTTCTTTTCAGTCAAAGTGTCTGAAAGTATTGGTGTGTTTTCGGTCTTCGGCTGCTCTCGGGTGTGTTCGGCTGCTAGGCGCGTATTGAATACACAGCGGCGCGTATTCGCAACACAGTTTTGTTCTGTGGCTTTGAATATGGTTTTTAAAAATCATGTTTTTAAAGAAATTATTGCAATTTGAGTAATGAAAAATCATAGGAATTTGTAGAAAACACTTTTCTTCAACGATTACACCCATTTTTAACACAATTTGTACGTGGAATACTTAGAAAATCAGCGATTCGCTTAGGTGGCGCATAATAGGGCATGTTCCCCTACTGCTGCTTCCGGGCTCGGTTTTGCCCTTCACTTTTATCTCCTCCTTTTGGAACAAAAGTTTTTCACCCGCGCGCGGTGCAAAATAAAAACAAGAATAATGTGACAGGCTCCCGCTTGTGTCACCTTTCTAAAATTTGAGCACATAAAGAACGCGGTTTGGGCACAGGCTAAAAGTTTGAGTCCGTGCTACTAGAAATGCTAAAATTAGTAGTAAATTGGGTCAAAAGTCATGACAATTTGGAAAAGTGCTAACTGAACAGTAAAAAAATTTTTTTGCTAACGGAAAGTAACAGCTCATTTTTGCTAAGTGGAGCCTCGAAAGTTTTGTGTGTAGTTGTAATAGAATTTATGATGAAATTATCATGACCATAGAATTTTCGACAACAAACATTGAGTGTTTTAGAAAATTATCAGGTACATAGTAATTGCAAAAATGTTTCATGTGTACTTTTACAAAATTGATGTTATATTTTGCGTGGTTGAAAATACTATTACGCAGAAATGGTAAAATGATCATGACAACGTCTTTGAAACAGCCACACAATTTTTTTTTTCTGAATTCCGAATTCCCTGATCGGACACGAAACACCATTCGAGGTACGAAAAACACGTGCTTCGATCCATCTAAGTATCATTGTATATATTTAGATCAATGCAAAGTCAGCCTATCGACTTTGCTTCTTCTAGACAATGATACGATGCGGGACAAATGATCTTGTACTGCAAGGAGTTTTCTCAAAAAACGCTCTTGGCCCATTTTCAACACCTTTGAAGGTTATCTAATCTAATTATCCGTCTATAATTTTCATTACTTTCATTTGATATTCTTCCTTTTAGAATGTATAATTCACCGAAATGCCAATAATCATTGAATTAAATTCATAAATCAGCGGTGATAAACTGTTAACACAATTTTTTCAGTGTACCATCACAGTTCTAGCGTGATATTTCAAAAGGGCGAAAATGCCAAATGTAAACAAATCGAGTTAACAGTCATTCCGGATATACGCGGTTGAACTTTATCTAATAAACGCGGTTTCATCTTAAAATCACTTAAAACTTTCAAAAAATTGATAAAATTCAATTGGGCGAAACTTACCTCGTTGGATTCCCGAAAAAGTGGCAACTTTCATCCCCTATTTTTCTAATAATTTATCAAATTAAAGTGTTCTATAACATAGATTGCTTAAAATGCCGATGATTCAATTATTGAACGCTCAATCTCACCAATATTTAACAGATGGTTAGAGATGCAAATAATTTTTTTTTTCTGGTGCTAGTTGATATTTTCCCTTTCAAAGGATACTTATCATCGAATTTCCCCATAAATACATACATTATTTCCAATTTTAATGTGTTCAATAACTGGCACACTGCCTGTTCAATATAAGAATCATCGTGTTCAAACATTATGACTAGAATAATTACTACCCAAGGGGCTAAAAAGTTTTTTAAAAATCTTTTCGAGAAAAGAACTTATTGATTCAAAGTTGTAGATCAAGCTTAAACTTCACTATTAGAACTTTACCCAAAAACCCTTTCGTTGTTTTTCATTGGTTATAGTTTCGGAAAATCACAAAAATGGTGTTAAATATCTACTGCTTTTACTCTAATATATTTTGTTTAATTTCAATTGTATATACAATGTTTGTTAACTGTATTTTTTTAATTACCTACCGATAAGCGAACACAAACCGTTAAGTAGCAT
This sequence comes from Uranotaenia lowii, assembly GCF_029784155.1. Taxonomy (NCBI): domain Eukaryota; kingdom Metazoa; phylum Arthropoda; class Insecta; order Diptera; family Culicidae; genus Uranotaenia; species Uranotaenia lowii. The sequence continues at coordinate 149,435,595 of NC_073691.1, read as the reverse complement.
AATGCGTCTAAAATTCGCAAAGTACAGCATGTCCAAATCGCATTATAGTCGAGTGCAACAACTTAAAGCTACTTATCTCGATGAACATAAAAATCAAAATTCAGTGAGTACAATCCAGTGAGAAGGAAAAGTCCGAGGGAAATCCGCAAGATATATTGTACCCTTAATTTCATTATGTACGCATAATTTCGTCCCATCCCTCGAACGTCCTCGAAAATCCAACCTCACTTTCCTGAAGGGCGATATCCGAAAAAAAAACTTCGGCAAGTATTAAAATAAAATCCACCGGCTGCTCTTTATTATTGGGATTTGACTTTTCCCCCAAACGGTGGGCTCTGCTGTAATATAAAAAAAAAATGAAACAGCCCCGAAAGATGAGAGGCCCAATTTCATGATTCACGCAGTGAATAAAATAAACTGTCGACAAAAATACCGAGGTGAGTACGAGAACATCGCCAAACAATACTACACCCAAAAGGAGCAGACAGGGGGAAAATGTAACGGCAAAGAAAACGAATGTAGCACCAGAAGCATTCAATTAAGCTTCCAGCAGCCCCCGCAACACTTCATATTTGACGATAAAAGCCAAATCTGCCGGTGCGGGGCAGCCGAAAATTTGCGGTCGACAATAAATCCCAAACATGGAGGATTCGGTTTTTTTTTTATATTTTGACCGAGGGATTTCGGCAATCCAAACCAGCCCGAGTAATGCAGAAGCTTAAGTTTTCCATGGGACCAGATCTTTTATTTGGCCCTTTGAGGGATTCCGATTTCGACACCAAACCGCAGCGCGGTTAGTGGCTGGTGTTTAATGCTGATGATGGGTCCCAGTTTAAAGTTTTATGGGCTTGTTGGAGCTTTGTAAAACAGTTCTGGCTAAATTTAGATTTGTTTTCCAGGGCGAAAAGCCTCAAACCTTCTTTCGAAATAATAAATAAAAATATATAAAAAAAAGTTTGTGTAAAAATATCGACACGATCTAGTAGCCGAGGTGTAATGTTTGGCAGGGCCTTTCAGCAGTAATTTACGAACTGTTTATGGTGCTACTTGTGAAGCTGCCCGTAACAGGCCTGATACGTACCTCCACTTTTTTTCAACTCCGATGAACTGCTTCTGCTGCTGTGTTTTACTCAGCAATCGAACAATCGTAAAGTTGATTAACTGTTTATTCCAAACCCATCCTTTTGCTAAACATACTTCAAAGGAAAAAATAGATCTGGCGGTTATTCGGATTGAAGAAGCTGGTTATATACGCATAGGAAAAAAAACTTTTGCCGGGGGAATGCTTTTTTTCTCAAAAATTTTATTTAAAAAAATCCGATTGAATAGGATAATAACGTTGAAAAATTGTTTTCAATTTAGCTAACTACGATATCACTGAACCTCGAAAATACCCAAACTTGAGAACTTTCCCCGCCAACCCGAATGAAACTCCCTCCCTACAGGTTTGGATATTGGTGGCATAGCTCAAAGTTGAGCTCTTAAAGGAGAACTCATCCCCCAAAATCTGATACCGCAATAAAATGGAAATCAACACAAAAAAATTACCGCCAGGTACAGGAATCATACCCATACCTGCAATGGCACTACGATTACCATCTCAGGAAGCTAACCGCTCGACCACCGGAGAGTTGTGGAGAGCGGTAGCTACATCATCGTATATGCGAGACTTTCTGCGAGTGAAGCGGGAATAAAAGTTATACCCAAAAAAAAACAGTTCTTCGCTTTGAACTTACCCCCCAAACCTAAATCTGCCACGATGGAGGTAACAGAATCAGATGCGCTTACAACAAAAACCCCCCAAAAAACAATTCTCCGCTTGAAGGACAAGTTTGGCGTATTGGCAAGCTGTGATTTTTTTTACAAACTTAAGTTGTCAATCTTGAACTTAGGTTTGGCGGGTGGCAGTTCTCAAGTTTGGGTATTTTCGATTTTCAGTGATTGAAACACGGATCTACACTCTAATTCTCCTTGACTCAGATTTGAAGGAAAACTATTCAAAATGCGCCAAAACTGGGAAAACTCAAATTTTGAGAACTGCACAACTCAGAAATGAATTGTAGGGGTTTTCCCGAATTTTGAGTTATTTTTAATCAGGCGTTTTTAAGGAGCGTCTGAACCGTCTGAGCCAAAATAACTCAGAATTTCTAAAATATTGACACGGTTTCGGAAGGGATTATAATTTTTTTAAGAAATAAATTGAAAAAAATGTCTGAAAATTAATTTATTTCCCGTCGTTTATTTTGCACCCAATTTGATGTGTGACAACAATTATTGGTACAATTATCACGACTGTTGCTGTACGTGTATCCTGCCTAACCTTCCGGTAGTACCTATCCTGGCTGTTCTTCAGGTGATTAGGTTGACCCAATCGCCGCTTTCTCCTCGACCACGCCAACTTTTGTCGCTGCCACTTGCCGTCATAGGCGACTCGGTCCATACTATTTTCGCGGCAAATGTTCCTCCACCTCGACTGTTTGCCCTCGGAGGGAAGGGAACCTGCCGCTGTCATCGTCTCCATCATTGCCACCATCGAAATAGTCGTTCTGGCTCGAAGTAGAATTGCTGCGGATGGGAACAAGATTCCTCTGCGGCATCCGGCAGAAACAGACCTTGAGAGGAAAAGCTAGATTGAGTCTGGCTGAAAATTAACAAAACTCGTGAATTTTAAAATCTTACCCGTTGTCGTTGCTTCCGTAACGATTGCTATAAGAAAAGATAAATAAGTTTAATTTTTCATTTGAAATCACATCATTATTATCTGAATTTTAAATACACTGTACTTACTATTATTTTTTCGTCAACTACACTCCAAGCGTCGCATTCAAACAATATTTTTGTGTTTTGGATCTCTCTGAGTTGATTTCATCTATTTTGCTCGAAAAAGTGTGCGTCTTTGCTAAGTCCCATTATTTGGAACTCGCTAGATGAAAACAACTCAAAATTTTGAAGGATTCCCACTCAGTTGTTTTCGTCTTCATACATAGTGCGACTCCTGAATTGAAACAAATCAGTCTCTAAATAATTTAAAATTACCGTGTACCCAACAAACAAAAATTCATGACTCTTGAAATTTTACTCAACCCTTCCCAAAGAGAAATAACTACCCAATTCCCTTGAGTAAGTGAATTTAAAACGGCATCCCAGTAAACATGAATCGGCAGAGAGGTAACTCAAATCGACAGAGGGATCGTAACGATCTCTCTGGCGATTTTGCATCATCTAATCGGCAGAGAGGAACACACCATACGCGTGCCTTGGGTGAGTGCTACGAAATCTGAGTAGAAATGCTTTGACCCGCCCCAAGAGAGCACGTTCCGAATTGTGCTCGTGTGTTCTTATCGTGCGTGACGTGTGTGTGTTCGGCTCAGATGTGCCGACGCGTGCCGAATGATTTCCGTTACTGTTGGGTTGATTTGATTAAGAGCATAAAATATGCAATTTCCCAAATTAATGCTTTATTGGATTAACCCTTCCAGAAACCGTTACCCGCATTTTTTTCCGTTTGTATGATTAATACTTTTTCCCGCTGCGTACAAAAATAGACACATATAGAAGAAACAATAAAATTTGTGTTAACCACACCACACCGCACCGCAGTTAAAATGGCTGGTAAAATTCACAATCCTATAACTCAAACAAAATAAAAAAAATCGTTTGTTTTTAGTTTCATTTGCAATCTACATTCAAGACAATGAACCCTAGTTGATTTACGGTGGGCAGAAATGTGTCATTCGTTTTGAAATTATTGATTTTCTATGCGAAGTCATGAAGATTTGTAGAAAAAGTTCTCGGATTCACTGTAAGGCGCTTTAAGCACCTGATCCTGATTTTTTTTGGTCTGTTTTGATGCTCAACTATAATCAAACTTTTTGTCAGGAAGACCCCCCTCTACCCCTTTTCATCCACTTTTGCAAGGGTGAGAAATACCGAATATGCATAGAAGTATTTCTCGTACCTAAATACCATTCAATGCCAAATTCGGTTCCATGTGCTGTTATAATTCTTGAGTTATGCAGTAAAAATGTATGAGGCTCCCCTCCCTCTCTCCTTTCCTTCCGTTGGATAAAAGGAGTGGTCTCAAATATCCATAGAAACATTTCTCGTATCCAAATACCCTTAAACGCCAAATTTGGTTCCATTTGCTTGATTGGTTCTCGAGTTATGTAAAAAATTGTAAGAAAGCCCACCTCCCTCCTTTCATTCTCTCCACTGGAAAAAAAGAGTGGTCCCAAACTAACATAAAACATTCCTTGTACCGAAATACTCTCCAATGCCAAATTTGGTTCTATGTTCATGATCAGTTCTCGGGTTCTGAAGACCTGTTACTTTCATTTGAGAGACCCCCTCCCTCGTTCCAGTGAGAGGGAGGGGTTTCAAACTATAATAGGAACCTTCCCCGGCCTCAGAACTCACCACCTGCTAAGTTTCTCGTAAATCAGCTCAGTAGATTTCGAGTCTATAGGGAACATAAAGATATACAGAAACTCTTTTTTATATGTATCTATAGATATGTTTTATCGAAAAAATTATGATAACATACATTCCCAGCATAACATTCGTTTTCAAAATGAAACGTAAAATTGATTCTAAAACTTTTTTTTTTCTCTTTTCAGGTAAACACCGACTTACTTCTGAATTATTTTTCACTCGGTAGCTTTTATTTCGTAAGTGTAATTATTATTTACAAGCCTGCTTAATAAATAAAAAAAATGTTAAGCTTCTGGACAAAAATGAAGGTAAGACATCAATGTTTAATAATTATTTATTTTCCTTCTCATATCCCATTGCACAGTGGTCCAAAAGGTAAAAAGTGGAAGTGGAAGTGCCTATGCCTTTCATTTTATCTCTAAAGTGTCTTGAGAACATTTGCTTCTTTAATCATGTCTCATAAATTGAAAGCATCAAAAATAAGTCAAAGTTCACTATGGAAGAATTGAAAATTCTTACTTTTTTGTTTCAATTAATAGAGCTTTACTTTATACTACAAATTTGTAGAATACACGAAAATATGAAATTTGGTTGAAAACATAAAAACTCTATTTTTTCAGAGCAGAGTTAGAAAGGTTTTGTTTTGAAAATCAATTAAAAGTTTCTTAAAAGTAGTTTTTAAACTTAACTATAGTTAGATGAGTATTTACATGGATAACAAATTCCAAGCATTTGTAGGGGCATTTAAATCACACGTTTTGCACAAGATTTCTTCATTCTACTATGTTCCCTAGCAAACATATTGCGATTTTAAGATTTTTTTCACAACTTCACGAGCCTCACTGCTCCGAAAAGAGATATAAAGGGTGATACGATCAAAATTTGGTCAATGTCGACTTGACGTATTTCTTTCAATTTTGCATTTAAAAAACCTGAACACCCCTCATTTTGAAGGTGTGTGTGTGTAGAATGTTGCTCCTATTTCGGTTTTAGAATTCACTCTTCAGTTGTCAAAACACCGTCCAAGGAAGAAGAGCAGCGTATCAAAATTTTGCTCGCGCTTCGTGAAAACCCGGGCTACTCGCACACAAAGCTGGCAAAATCGCTAAAAGTAGCCAAATCAACCGTTACAAATGTAATTAAAGTGTTTGGGGAAGGTTTGTCGACAGCCAGGAAGTCTGGATCGGGGGAAAATCGAAAACCGGAAGCCGCTGAGACGACAAAGAGAGTTGCTGGTAGTTTCAAGCGAAACCCTAACCTCTCTCTTCGTGATGCCGCAAATAAGCTGGGTGTATCGTCTACAACCGTGCATCGAGCCAAAAAACGAGCCGGACTATCGACTTACAAGAAGGTAGTGACTCCAAATCGCGATGATAAACAAAATACGACGGCCAAAGCGCGATTCCGGAGGCTATACACGACGATGCTGACGAAGTTTGATACCGTGATAATGGACGACGAAACCTACGTGAAAGCCGACTACAAGCAGCTTCCGGGACAGGAATTTTATACGGCCAAAGGAAGGGGAAAGGTAGCAGATATTTTCAAGCACATGAAACTGTCAAAGTTTGCGAAAAAATATCTGGTTTGGCAAGCCATCTATACCTGTGGCTTGAAAAGCAGCATTTTCATAGCTTCCGGGACTGTCAACCAAGAAATTTACGTGAAAGAGTGTTTGAATAAACGTCTGCTGCCTTTCCTGAAGAAATACGGTTGTTCCGTACTGTTTTGGCCAGATTTGGCATCTTGCCATTACGGTAAAAAGGCCATGGAGTGGTACGCCGCCAACAACGTGCAGGTGGTTCCCAAGGACAAGAACCCTCCCAACACGCCAGAGCTCCGCCCAATTGAGAAATACCGGGCTATTGTCAAGCAGAACCTAAAGAAGACCAAAAAAACTGCTAAGGACGAGCAGCAGTTCAAGGCTTTCTGCGGCGAAGAAGGTGGACAAGGTGGCTGTGCAAAATCTGATGGCAGGGGTTAAGCGTAAGGCAATTCGGATTTGGAAAAGCGGAAGCCTAACTGAATATTTTCCCTGAATTTTATACTAATTAAACTTGAAAAAGAAATTCAATTTGATTGATCAAATATTGACCGTATCACCCTTTAGTTTTGATTTTGTCAACTAAGTTTCATATTTTCGTGTATTCTACAACTTTTTAGTATGAAGTAAAGCTCGCGATGCGGGTTCTGATACCGCCATCACCGAAAAAAAAAATTATGAATGTTACATAACTTAGGAACCGATCCAGCAAATGGTACTCAATTTGATGAAGAGAAGTGTGGGTGCGAGAAATGTTTTATTTTTATTTTTTCAGTGAGAAGATAAGAAGGGGGAAGATGCTACCTTACAGTTTTTTCACATAACTTGGGAACTGATCAAGCGAACGGATCCAAATTTGACATGGGAGGTTATTTGAATATAAAAAATGTATCTATGATTATTTGAAACCCCTTCCTCCTTTCAGTGGAGAAAAAGAAGAGGAGAGAAGGGGTTCCTTATAATTTTGGATATCTCGACATATTTTCGAGCAAATGGAATGAAGCAAAATTTGACATGGGACGGTATTTGGGCACTAGAAATTAAAAAAAAAACCGGTAAAACCGTCCATTTTTTCAATACCGAAATACCGGCTTTAGGGAGGGTAAAAAACCGGTATTTCCGGTAATTTTTTCATCATTCTTTTGTACTGTAATAGAATTGACACAGCGAAATGTTATTTTTTTACCAAAAATGTATGTGTACAAATACTCATATTATGTTCAATCAGCTTCAAAATCTAAGCTCAATAAACCTTACTCAAGGTTTATAAGAGACTAGCTGACCCGGTGTGCTTTGCAACACATTCCAAAAATAAATGTAATTTGTAAAAATTCATTCAAATTTAGATTTTTGTAAGCATTTTTTTAAGTCAAACCATCATAGCTCAGATCCAACAACTTTGAAATGAGAGCTGCAGCTGGAGTTTCGAATTGCAAATCAAAGATGGTATATATTATTAACTGAAACTTGATCTCTTAATTCGTTTTTCAAGATCTGAAATTTGTTCTCTGTTTTCAAAGCTTCATAGGAACTTAAATAATGTCAGAATTTATGGATTCTCCACCTTTTTTTTTCCTAAAGTGGGAAGTTACGAACTTCCATAAAAAAATTTGTAGCATCTTTTTTTGTGTTATGCCAAATATCCGTACGCAAAAAAACTTTCTTATAAACTATGATCCCTTCTTTGAAAAGCTTTTAATCTTAAACTTCCATGGGAGCTCCCCATGGAATCTTTTCCAATTTTGTCCCCCACTGCTTTAAGAAGGTAGGCTGATTTACTCGGCTCGAGTTTACATAAATTACTAATTGACAGAAACAGATTCGCATTGTACTTTATGGAGATAGAATTTTGAAAGCCGATCAATAGCGTGAATCGGGACAATTTTTTGAGAATATTCCTAATATTCTGTATTATTAGCACTGCCAGCTCCTGATTAGCTTTAGATGGTGTATTTTTTGGAGTTGAAAAAATAAGCTATAGAAATTTAAAAAATAAAACGATGCAGTGGATTTTTAATAACCATTTTCAAACAGCTTTTTTCACCATCCTCGCCCTTTGAAGCATTTTGAATATCTATCTTTTTGCGCCAAAATTATGTGAAAAAATGTTTCGCCATATGCCAAACTCGTGGACATGAGGCATTTCAGCTTGAAGTTTTCTCAAACAGCACTTGTAATGGTATGAAAACTATCGATTTTATACAATGCAAATTCCTTTTTTTTAATTTATTAAAGCAAAAAATATAAATATTATAAAAATATCATTTGCATCACTGAATAAATTTTAAGCGTTTTTTAATTTATCTTTGAAAGTCACATATTCAAAAATGTTGGCAAAAACAAATTTCTATATTAACATCTGTCCCGTATATTGGGGCAAGTGTAAATGCAAAGTTTATTTTCAGATGCTTTAAAATTGATTTAATACGTACTTCTGTTTGTCGTTTAATCAAGTTTCATTTATATATCTGCAGTATTCCTGCAGTATAAATTTATGTTGGTTACTCCACTTTTAACGAATGCTGTTCAAAGCAAATGACCTTCATTACAAAGACATTTAAAAAAAATTAATATCCGCTTCTGTTTCAACATTCAGAATACCCCTTCTGGCTTTTCCAACATATTGAATCATTTTGAAGATGAATGTCTTAAAAGTTCGACGTTTGCCCTTGTCCCACCGTGTAAGTTGACAGGATGTAATATTTTTTTAACACTTCAATGGTGTACAAAAAATTTCTCATAATTTTTTTTCTTCCAGTTGAATATCAGTTCTAAAGTATCACTTTTCAAAAAAGAAGCGGATCAAAGTCTTTTTTATGCAGAAATCTAACACAAAAACACTTTTCATGTTAGTACGTACTTGAATTGTTATGTAAGCAAAAAGTACGACGTTTTTTTACAGAATTTTTTAAAATAAAAAGTTTCCATTTTCATTTCTAAATTCGTTTCAGTTGTGTATTTGGGCCGATGTAATAATTTTTAGAAGAAAACAAAATTTTTATTTTTTTTGTAACAGAGAAAAGTTGAACGTTTGAACATGCTCTAGTGTTCCTTGAATAAAAATTCTTCTAGGGGTCATTTATTTCCACGTGCTTTGTACAATTAAGCAAGAAAAAACACATCTAGGTTGCATATCGCCCCCACGTGCATAAGAAATATAGGTACTTGGTTGAGAAACAGGCGCCTAAATGTTAAATTTTTCCAGCGATCAATGAACAGTTCGCTTTGGTTACTATTCACTTGCGACGACGTTTGCTTGGCCATAGAGACGAAAAACAAACCCCTCAAAGAAAAGAAAATCTCTAAAAATGAATGCCATGCCTTTTCAATTTCAGATTTTGGCAAAAAAAAATTTATATGTTTTATTCGATCGGCAAAATGTCAATCTGAGTCACATCTAGGCGTCATTCATAACCATGTGCTGTACAAATGAGCTAGGAATCAAGTAAAAAAAAACATCAAGGCTTCATATCACCACCCCTTGCATTGAAAATATGCTTGGATGAGAAATACGCGCAAAAATATTCCAACTGATCAGTATGCTATGCCATGGCTATAGTAGCGACGTTGGCTCGCGACGCCTCGACCATGGAAACGAAAAACAAACCGCCCAAAGGAAAAAATTCTCTCGAGAAAATGGATGTCATGACTTTAATTTGTTTCGAAAAACTACAAATTTTGTATGGGAGCCCCCTCTCCCTTAAGTCGGAGCGGTTTGTAACTACCACAGAAACCATCTCCGGCCCCAAAAACCCTCAGATGCCAAGTTTCACGATGATCGGTTCAGTAGTTTCCGAGTCTATAGGGAACAGACAGACAGACAAACATTCATTTTTATATATATAGATTTGATTATTGCTAAAACTTGTCGATGTAGCTTTTTGAAATAAAGCTAAAGTGGCGTCCAAAAGAGCATTGACAAGCTGCCATCTCTCTCTCAGATGATATTTTATCATGAAACTTTACACATTTCAGTTCAGTTATCGAACTAACGCTCCACATCATTTAAAAACTGTACAAGTGTACAATGAAAGAAAAAAAAACAGCTACAAGAAATTGAGGATTGCTTCACAATAATCACTTTATTTTTCATTGAAAAACTAGAATTTCGTTTAAAGATGCAAAAATGTTTTATCTATAAACATGCCAAGTTTATCAAAATCTAAGCGGTGTCGGGCTTTCAGAAATTTAAAATTGAAACCCAAAAATGTTAAAAACTAATTAGAAACTTCTTACTTTGTTTCAAGACATGAAATATTTCAACGGAGTAAGCATTTAAACACATGTTAGAATGTTTTTATGAAATTTCTCTATCAATACTTTCAAGGTCATTTATGGAACTCTGTTGTTTTATTTTAAACACTGTTGGAGCATTTTACTTTTCCAAACAAAGCATAACTAAGTTTTTATAAATTTTCAACAATATTATAGCAACAAAGAGCGCATGGATCAGATCCAAACAACTATTTTATTGCTGATTTTTATTTCAATTGTTCGTTTTAATTTTGGAAAGGGAAACTTAATGCGTTCACGACCTAGGTTGCGAGGTAAACATCTGTATTTTAGACAACAATAATGTGTAATTTTGTGAGTGAACCAAAAGTTTTGTGACGGTCTTTTGACTATTGTTTAGTAAAAAATTCAGTCATTTTTTAAACGACAAACCTTTTTTGTACATCAAATCTAGAGTTTGTTTTGATTACGTCGTATGAACCAATATAAACAAAACCGAGTTATCTACTGCAAACTATCGATAAAGATGAGTTCTTTGTTTTGTAAGAATTTGGTTTCAATTGATCAATGAATATCTTTACCAAATTGATTTAAATTTAGGACGTATGATGAGTTTTTTGTTTTTGAGTGCATTTTGGTTTTTGCGACGTTTTGCACTGCACGGAACTATCGTGCAAAACAAAGGTCTTAAAACAAACAGTTCGGTATTTTGGTTCTTGCGACCAAATGCATTTTCTTTGAAAATACTTCGGTAGAAATGTTAAAAGGTTAATAGTTGAAAGAAATTGTTTGTTCTAGTGGTTTTAGCTATGCCAATTAAACAGATACATCAAAACGTTGCTAGGTAAGTTTAGTAAAAGGAACTTTGAATTGGGCAAAATATCATCTTCTTTTTTTTCCTAACAGAATCAGCCAATTAGCTATGATAGCATTGGAAAATGTCTGCAATCTTTGAACAGTTGTCGGAGTCACAGCAAGTGGCCAACAATGTCCCAGGCTTCTTAAACGTTCTTTATGAACTGTCCCCTACAGCACCTATTCCAGAAATCACTAAACGGACACCTCGACATACCACTACTGATTCCTCTTGTGATAAATTTCAGTACTACAAGCATTTCGAAGACAATAACTAATTTTCAGGTAAATACGATCAAGTTTTCTGATAAAATTTATGCGGTTGCAAAACGACGTTAGCGCCAAGTAGGAGATTCAAAAGGTCATAAAAACATCTTCAGTGAAAATAACTGAACCAATGGCCATGTCGAATACAGTAGCACTTCTTTATTCATTTCAGAATCGTATGGTGAAATTTCAGACCAATTTCAGTGATTTTTAAAATACCAGAATTAAAAATGTGTTTCTAAACTTCAACAGCGATTTTATCAAAACACATCAGGTGGCTCATACGACCTAATCAAAAGAAACTCTAGAAATCATTTTTTTCATCATTTTCATGAAAAATTATAAAATCTTTTACTGAATCTATAAAATCAGTTCTTCAATATAAAAACTGTATTACAGAATTTTCCACAAAAATTCGTTTGAATGATATGAAACTTCTATAATTTCTGCAATCTTAATGCAAAATTTTAATAATAAAATGACGATGATAAATATTATGATTATCATGAGATTTATGACAAAGGGATAGCTTTAAAGCACAATACCATCTTTTTCAACTGAAAATGTTGCTAAACCGTAGAAGCCGTTTCAAAAAAATTAGTCATAAAAAAGAGTTGCAAAATCTATTGCGTTATAAATTTTGAGCATTTTATGCCATTACCACTGCAAATAGATGAAATCTTTTCATGAATTCCATGTACTTTGGAAAATACCGGTTTTACCGGTTTTATCGATTTTATAAATTACAAATACCGAAATACCGGATTTGAAAAAAACCGGTAAATCCGACCACCCTAGAAATAACCAAATAAAAAAAGGGGAAAATTGTTACTATTTTATAGCTTGCTCGGTAAATATTGCGGTTTTTCGGTAATAACTATCAAATGCCAGGAAATTTTGTGACTAGAATTTTTAGTGAAACATTCTTTTTGCAAAGGTGATTAAAATTACAAATTCCATTATTAAAGTCACTCGGTCAGTAAACAAATAACCGAACTGATTCACGCAATCCGCATGGTGAAAATTCAGCGAAAAACTACCGGTTTCTGCAATCCCCTTGAACTGTGTAAAAAGTTAACAGTGTTCATTACTTTTTTCTCTCGAAATTGTGAACACAACAACAGTTTCGAATGGGACAATTCCTCCCGAAGTAACAAAGTCCATCATTATCAGAATTAACTGCAACAGTAAAACCGACTCGATGAACGCTCGGTTGCACCCGTAAGAAGATGTTCTGGACCTCGCAGTCTCGGAGCTTCATTTATCAACTTAACGAACGATTTATATGGGATCTGCGTTGTGTGTGTGTCTGTCTGTCTGTCGATTTCAGTAGCAGTTCCTGGCTCAGCAAAAATGGTCATCTCCTGACTAGTCTTCAGTCAGTCAGTCAGTCAGTCCTTCTGCCAGCCAGCATCTGGAGCTCTCACGGTGGAGATTAAATGCTAAGCCCTCTGGGAAAACCAGCAACATTTTCATCATCATCATCCGCTTCGCCAAGACTCATCTACAACTTAACAACAACAACAAAAATTGGGAGCGATCTCGTGGGTGAAAAGCCTGGATAAAGTGGGAACAAGGAGGTTTGCGAACAACGACACAATGATGAATTTAATTTCACTCGTCATAAATTTTATTGCTGTTGGCTTTAGGATTTCCCTTCCCTCCTCGAACACCGAAAGAACCGGAACGACCAACAGAAGCAGTAAAGTAGGGAAGGTACTTTTGAGAAGTCCGGAAATGAATGTTTTTCCCTCGCGTTCGTTCGTTCTGCAACATTTTCTAGCAACCGGCAGATCCATGTGATGGGTGCATCAAATCGGAAAGATGGGCATTAAATTCAGCATCTTGATGTGGTGGATACAGTACTTTTTTTCTCATCTAGCTTTGCTCCCTGAGGGATCATTGCTGGATAATGTCCAACTTGACCAGCTTCTAACTCGATGCCGGTTCTTGGTAATGTTCTTCTGAAGCTAACTTTACGGGATATTTCACTCGCCTTTGTTTTAACTGGATTTTGAAATTGCTTTGCTACTAAATGATTAATTTTGTATAGTTGTACCTTTGGAATTAATCCAATTTTGTTTACTTCCCTTATCAGATTTTTTGAATCGATAAAGAGCGAGCAAGATAATCAATTTTATCAAATTTTTAAAGGAGAAACAATGTACCGTCAACATGAGTAGCATGAAAAACTTTTCAACCTTAATGGCTTCTAAAAAATTAATGTCCACAGATAATCATACGACTGCATTAGAAGTTGTAAGGTTCATGAGACATTTCATTGACGTAGTGGATGAACCAGTTTCCATGGCCTAACCGATTTAAATATTTTTAAACCTTCTTCTTTCCAACTGCAGTATACCGCAAATACTGTTTCACTTACATCCTGTTTACATTTGCTCTGGTGTACCTGATTTTGTTGTTTTTCAAAATAATTTATCCAGACTATAACTTGTACTACCCAAGTAACACAGATCAAGCCAATTGGCTTTTTGAGTTTTCCCAAGTAACACTGAGTTTTAATATTGTTTTATGAACACTTTTAGATGGAGTCGAATTAAAACGGTTTTATTGTAACATAGGAAATGCTTCATTTATCGTGTGTTTTAAAAGAGCCCTGAAAGTTTTGCTAAAACTTGAATAAAACACTATCTCAAGAGTGTTGTAAAAAAGTTGCATAAGTATTGCTAAAGATTAAATAAAACCTATACTTTCCTAGTTTTATTAGAGCTTTGGTACCAGTTTTAATAATGCTCTCAATGTGCTTTTAAAACTAGCGTTCAAGCCAAGTTGAAAAACTGATTTATTGGAACATAGAATGTAGGCATGATAAAACTAAGTGACAGATGATTTGACAATCGAGAAGAACGTATACACGCTTGAACTGTTTTACCTCTTTTTGAGATAGCATAACCTGTTTGAAAGGATTATCACTCAAAATTGAGAAAAAACGTGCTATCAAAATGATATAAATAAGCACAGCTAAATTCATCTGAAAAATAAAAACAACTTTGATGTAATTACGTCATCCAATCAAGAGTTAACAAAATTCTTTCCGGATCGACCACTCTTGAAAAGTTCTAGAAGACTGCAGCCACCGGCTTCTCCTCAGCAAAGACGGAGAAATTAAACTTCATTACAATGCTCATTCTATACTTTCATCAGCCTCAACAAGTTTCAGATGATATAAATAGTCAGGATGAAGACTACTAGCAATGGCCGATCATTGAAAATTACGATTAATTCGAAGCGTAACGTAGTTTTGATTATCGTAAGCAAAATATTCGATGCACGTTTTAAAAAATCGTTTTATCGCTTCCAATTGCAACAATAACCATTATAGTTTTATACGTTGCATACTACACTAGTTTACAAAATTTTAAAAAAATCGTGAACTTGATTAACTGACCAACATTTTTAATGTGAAATCGGGCGCTGTAGCCGAAAATGAAATGCAAAAAAATCTCAGTAGAACCGTTTTTGAGTTATGCTTCAAATATGAAATTTCGAAAAAATTAAAAAAGTTCTTTTTTAATTCAAAGGCTGCAAATGTTGTCCAACACTCAATGAGTACTTTTTACGCATTGCGTTTTATACGACAATTTTCGACCAAAATACAATCTTTGAACCGCAATAACTTTTCTGTTTTAAATCCAATCCAGTTACAGTCTTCGGGTGAAATATTTGTCTCGACTTAGGCTTCAATAAAATCAACCATAAAAAACAATCAGCTAGTGATGAAAAAAATTATTGATGAAAAACCAGTATTTTTCGTTCCTTCCGGGTAAAATACCTCAAAATTGTATTCACGTTTGAGACTTAAGCAACCCCTCCCTATGGTCAGATTTTCCTGAAACTTGGCATGTGACCTTCTAGTAAGCTAATAAATAATTTTGGCTTGGAGCGAGTGAGATTAATCATGTTTCATTCTTCCTATACTATGATAAGTGTACTGCGGTTCATTAAATTTTTAAAAACTCCAAAAATTTCAGTTATGGTAAAGTAGCCATAACTTCTTCAATTTTCAACCGATTTCGATAAATAACCACTTGAAATCGTTGTTGTAAATGGAAATTTGAGCGCAAAAGAAAATCAGATTTTTTAAATGCTATCATCGTGTCTAAAACTTTCGTTGAAACAAAATTTTCTCTAAAAAAATGCGTTTTTTATAATTTTTTTCTCATAAAGTCACTAATATCAACAATACTGTTGGTCAAAAGCAAAAACAGTATTCAGATGATCGATAGAAAATTTATTCATCTTCTATATGCAGAAGAGGGATTTCAAATTACTGTTATGCCGTCCGAGATATTTTAATCTAAGTACAAGAACGTTTTTAATTTTTTCGAAATTTCATATTTGGAGCATAACTCAAAAACGGTTCTACTGAGATTTTTTTGAATTTCATTTTCGGATTCAGCGCCCGATTTCACATTGGAAATGACCTTCAGTTTACTGAGTTCAAAAATGCTGTAAACTAGTGCTATTAATAACATCGTTACCTTAATCGTTAGCATACTGTTTGCAGAAAAGGTCTCCCATACAGCTGTTTTAACAGTTTTTAACAGTTACATAACCTAACTATTTCTATAATCGTTTGCTAAACGTGTTATTGCGCTTTATCAAATCGTCATTGGTCGATTTAAGATCGTTTGGTTATAATCCTCAATTATTCAGGTTATTTTTAAGCTTTAGGGCCAGGCTTTTGATTACAGAAATTGGTCTATTTCTAAACAGTCTGACATTAGTTGATATCAATACCTACTTGTTATTTAAAGGTAATTGACCATCCTCTAATCATAGTCAAAAAGGAAACAAAACGAAAAGTTTCATGAATGCTAGTTGCCAAGCAACAAATCGAAATGATCTCATTTATTGCGACAAACTTATCTTACTCAAAAATGGATGAATCCATCCATGAGCGTGTATTCCATTTAGAGAAACGTCAAACGAAGTTGTGATTCAAAATCTCTTAAAACCATTTTAAAACTATTTGTTGAAATTGTTTTATTACAACATTTTTCAAACCGTCAAAAAACAATTTCAAAACTGTTTTACAACTGCCTTAAGATGTTCAACATCAACTTACTGAACGCCATGTGGATTGTGAAATTGAATCGAATTTACTGACGCTATCTTGCTGGAAATAATACATATTATAATACTAAAAACTAGACATTTTCAACAAACTTAACAATGTTTGCGGTACTATTTGTTGTATAGGTAATGAATTTCAATGCAAAACAAAAATTGCATAATTTGAGCAAATTTAAATGTTACTTAAATTATTATTTTTTAATTGAAAAAATTCTTAAAATTATGTCAACCTTGATTTTCTTTGAGGTGCGCATATGTTTTGATGCTATTTCGTATATATTTCACCAGAAATCTGAGGTTGCAGGAAGTTTTATGCTAAGACTTATGAAAAATGAAAATGAAAATATTTTTAAAATAATTCAAATGCAATCTTCACCAATCACCAAATGTTTGGGAGAGGAAGTGATTACACAAGAAAAAACGGAACAGAAAGCTCCCACAGTAGAGTATCTATCAAATTTCACAGCTCCCACAGTAAAATTCCTATCAGATTCCTTGACGTAGTTTTAACACGTTCGTCGCCACGCTCATTTTGGTAGTTTTGCTAGCAGGGCCCAAACAATTTTTCAGTGAGAGAAAGCAAAGAGGGAGAACTCCCATATTTGAAACGTGTGGCGAAGCTGAGCGGTAAACTCAAGTAAGAGAGCGTCACCTGCTTTTTGATGTGACGGGGCCCCCCAGGAAATACACCGTCTGCCGAATATGGGTGACGTGGCGACGAACGTGTTAAAGGAGCTGGAAATAGT
Organism: Uranotaenia lowii; assembly: GCF_029784155.1. Taxonomy (NCBI): domain Eukaryota; kingdom Metazoa; phylum Arthropoda; class Insecta; order Diptera; family Culicidae; genus Uranotaenia; species Uranotaenia lowii. The sequence goes on along the minus strand of NC_073691.1, from coordinate 149,418,423 downwards.
CTTAAAAGAGCTCTGAAAGGTTTCTTAAGGCTATCTCTATAAGGTCGAATTAAACTGTTCTGTTGGATATTTAATTATAGCGTATAGAATTAGCTTTAAAAACGTTAACAAAATGAGCCCTTTTGGCCATATGTTAGCTTTTAAGTAGTTGTACCAATAGCGTAGAATGCGCTTTGGCTTATCAAGTAGCTTTAGGAAACAGTCTTAAGCGGACTGTTGTTTTACAACAAGGCAATCCATTGAGCTAAACATTCGGAAGATTTTTTAGTGATTTTTAACTAATATCGAAACTGCTTTCAGCTCATCCACACAATAATATTTAATTTTTCGGTAAAAACTAGTTTATGGTTTGATACTCTGCATCTGAAAGTTTGGCTTTTTCAATTGCAAGACTGTTCACTAAAGATTAAGATAAGTATTAACTATGAGAATTATCCCATCATTTTAAATCATAATTTAAAATAATTTGAAAAGAGAGTTAATTGTAGGTACTTACATAAAAAATATTCTAATTTATATACTGCAAATATGTAACTTAATTCGTTTTAGTACAGTTAAAATTGAAAATTTTGTTTGTTAACTTAAATTCTGAACGCAAATCAATAAAAATTATGTTCCAGAAGCTTCATATTTCAGAAACTGATTGTGATAATATTATTTTCAATTGAACTTATATTTATGATTTTTTAATTTTGAGAAATTGAAAAATAAAAACCAAAATTTTGAACGAGATGTTTCAAAATTGAAAATAATAATATTAAATTTCCAAATCACAATCCTGTAAAATAATCCAATGAAATTTTTTATCACCGTTAATGAGTTTGAAATTCATAGCAGTTATTAACTAACACCTATCTCAAAATAATGCTTTTTTAAACGTATATTTTGCTGAATGAATATCATTTGTTTTGTTTTGAGCCTAGCACTGATATTCAGATGCTCAGGAAAAAAATGTAGATAACTTGAAAAATGTTGTTCTACATGTTCATCTCCCAACAACTTGTGACAAATGACATATATGACGAGAAAAGATCTTTTAAAGTGACAATTCTAAACTACCAGATTTACAAATTATGACAATTTTTTTTTATCAACATTTTTTCGCAGTGAATATTATAGATTCGCTAGTAATTCTATAAATATTGAATTTTTTTTTAATAGTTATCTTTATTCTTTTCTTATTTCTATTTTTCTTAAATAGATCTGTTTAGTGAAATTCAACGAGAGGAGGAGGAGCAGTGTACAGATTATATTTTAGACTTATTGTGTATGTTAACTTAACTGGCCCTCCCCCGCCATCCCTCTCCCTCCTTACGTTGTTACAGAATGGTCTTTTCCTGAAGGGATGTGTTGTGAGTAGTTCCAAAAAAGTACTTCTTGCTGATTCGACAATTTCACTAGTTTTTGTTCCCGTAAAATCATGTAAAGCTGTGTATCGCTACTGTTACAAGCTTAGTCCAAGTTCAACATAAAATCAGTACGTGAGTTCATCCTACAAGTGCATCAAAAGTGATTTTGCCAAGCGTTGTATCTTACTAAAATCCTATTGTTGGATACTACCCCTTCAGAAGAAACACTTAAGAAAAATCTTGTCAACACGAATAGCTGAGAAAGACAAAATGTCAAAAAATACCCGTGCCTTATCAACAAACCCCAAAAGGTCCCGTGAGGATCTTACTGTTATCGCTGCTGATGATGATGTGGGTTCTCTCAAAGATTTGTGGGCGAAAATTTCGCAATCAAATAAACAAATCGAGTCCAAAATCGACGATTACCGTACCGAGTTAGCATCTCAAATCGATTTTTTTTTCCTGTAGTAGAGAGCCCACTGCGACCAGTAGTTGATCTATTGTGGTGTTTACCCCGCGTTACTATATGCTGTCAGGTTCACCTGCACTATTGATTGGAGTGACAGTTGATTGCTGACTAAGCATTTTATCCCAATCGGGTATGATATCAAAGATGTATGATATAACCTTCTTAGGGCTGATATGCAACCATATGTCTTGTGCGCTTATTAACTTTGCCCCAAGTACACGCTCTCTCCTATTTAGGAGGACGCAGCAGTTGCATAGAAGATGCTCTGTAGTTTCTTTTTCGAACCCGCAGAACCGACAGTCATCGTTTTGAATTATGTTTATCCTTTTGAGATGCTGTTTTGTTGGACAATGTCCGGTCAAGAGACCTGTGTAAGTACTTAATTCGTGCTTACTTAAGTTCAACATGTTTTTTGAGAGTCGTGCGCTTGGTTCAATGAATCTTTTTGCCTGAGTTGCTCCCTCCGCTGTTTTCCAGTTGGAAACAATAGTGGTGCTTTCCCAGTTCTTGAGCTGCATAGTCAAGGCACTTCTCGATACTCCGCAGAAAGGTTCAGGTCCAATCAACAGTCCCTGAGATCCTTCCCTAGCTAGTTGGTCTGCTTCTTCGTTCCCTAGGATACCGCAGTGGCCTGATACCCAGAATAAAGATACTCTGTTCCTTATGGCCAGGTTTCTTAGTGCAACTATACACTCCCAAACTAGTTTGGAGTAACATGTGAACGTACTTAGTGCTAGGAGAGCAGCCTGGCTGTCAGAGAACATGCAGATACTTGTGTACCTGTATCCCCTTTTTAAACAGGCTATCACAGTAGTTTTGGAAGGGTTTATGTTTAGTTCCTCTTCCCTGCACCAAAATAGTGCGTAGTTGAGTGCAGTTTGCATTCTATTAGAGAGCACATTCTCATGTTTTCCCCGAACTATAATAACTACGTCGTCTGCAAAGCCAATAACTTCGAATCCCATGGATACAAGTTTGTTTAGGAGGTCGTCCACTATCAAGGACCACAACAACGGTGATAGAACCCCGCCTTGGGGACATCCCTTCGTTGGTGTGGCTTTGATTGTAAGTCTTCCCAAGCTTGCATAAATGGTTCTGTTTATTAGCATCGCACTAGTCCAGTTAACAATTGCCGAGTGGCACCCTCGTCTTTTCATAGCTGTTTCGATTGAAGTGTGAGATGCGTTGTCGAATGCCCCTTCAATGTCTAAAAAAGACGCGAGTGCTATTTCTTTTGCCTCTACAGTCTTTTCTAGTTTTTGTGTAAGGGTATGTAAGGCCGTAACCGTGGACATACCTTTTTTGTAAGCGAACTGGAAGTTGTTTAGCTTACTTAAGCTAAGATACTGCGATTTAATAAACTCGTCAAGTATCTTCTCCATTATTTTCAAAATAATGGACGTTAGACTAATATGTCTGAATGCCTTAGGTTGTGTTTAATCTTTTTTCCCTGGTTTCGGGATAAAGATCACGCGCACCTTTTTCCACTGAGTTGGAATATGACAGAGGGTCATACTGGCGACGAACATCTCTACCAAGGCAGGTGTTACCATTTGTTTAGCTTGCTGTATTTGAATTGGTAAAATTCCATCTTCACCAGCTGCTTTGAATGGTTCGAATGTACTTATTGACCAGTCAACCATTGAAGGTGTGAAGATTGTGCGTGATTTGCGAAGTGCTTCATCACGTCTGACATTTCGAGTGAGTCTTTTAATCGGATTGTCATTAATCTCTATTCCTTCAATGGATTCTGTGAAATGCGTACTTAGTAGTAATTGAAGCGTTTCATTTGGGTTTGTAGTGAACTCCCCGTTCTTTTTTCAATTGACCCAGTCCATTTGAATGTTCTTTTGATAGAACTTTCTGGAGTCTGGCAGCTTCGGGTGTAGTTTGCACGGTTTCACACATGTGCTTCCAACTACTCCTCTTAGCTTTTCGAATGTTTTTATTGTACTCTGTTAGGGATTTGCGATAATTGTCCCAGCTTGAGTCAGCTTTTGCTTTGTTGAATAGTTTTCTTGTTTTTTTCCTCAACTTTTCTAGTTGTCTGTTCCACCAAGGAACTTTCCTGTTTGAAACACGTTCCTTGAGTGGGCAGCTTTGAAAGCGTATATAATTTTATTTGTGAACCTGTTTGAAGCTTCCTCTAATTGTTTTGTTGTTCGTATTTTCGTTTCCAACAAAGGATTGCAAGCTTCAAGTGTGTGTTTATAAAGACTCCAGTTGGTTTTCCTGGGATCTCTATAAACGTCCTTGATTATAACCCCTCCCACTATGTCGAATGAGATATGTCTGTGATCAGACAGTGATTCTTCATCCGATAACTCCCAGTTTTTAATTTTATCTAGAAGTAGTGGTGTGCATAGAGTTAAGTCGAGGACTTCTTGTCTATTTCTCGTTATAAACGTTGGTTTGTTTCCCTCATTGCAAATTTCGATATTATTTTGTGAAAGAAACTCTAGTAAGGACTCACCTCTTGCGTTGATGTCGGTACTTCCCCACAGCGTGTGATGTGCGTTAGCGTCGCAGCATACGAGGAATTGCTGGTTCTGAGCCCGGCACTTTCTCATGTATTCTACAACCATCGGTGGGGGTATATCGGTGCTATCTCCGGGGAAATACGCTGACGCTACACTTACCGTGTTCTTACCTTTCGGTGTTGGTATTTCAACCCTTATAGCTGCAATGTCTCCGCTGATGAATTCTGTAAAGGGAGTAAATTTAATTCTATTGTTTACTAGTAAAGCAGTCCTTGGGTGAGAACTGCTTTCATCGTATAGAATCTTACCATTCGGCGTGTGTAGCCCTTTAACTTTACCCTTGTTAATCCAAGGTTCCTGGATAAAGTCAAGGTCCAGGTCTTCGGCGGCGAATCTTCTGAGTAGTATGCACGAGGCTCCTACGGCATGGTGAAGATTCACTCGGACACATTTTGAGTTGTTTATTTTGGTAGTGCTTTGCCCGTGGATGTGGGGCAATGCACCGGCTTTTTCCCATTTGCACATGTTTGCTTATCCTTTTTCGGTTTGCTCCATGTGCTCGGTTTTTTTGGAGCCGTTTTATCGGTCTTCGGTTTTGTGTTAACAGGTTTATTGGAGGTTAAAATGCCCCCAACGCTGCTCATCCCGCTCGGTCCTGGTTTCTGTTGATTAAGTTCCAAAATACGGCCCTTATACAACTTACCAGTTCCTTCTGGTGAGCAATTGGCATTGGATCCACTGTGGCTCTCCTCGTTGTTCTCGTTAGTCCCGGGGTCTTGTCCCTGGTCCGTAGGTTGGCCCTGGTTCATAGACTCCAGTTCATTGAGATCTGATGAGGCCTCAGTGGTAGCTTTGCCAATCGTCTCTCCTTCTGCGGATCGGACTTGGTCTATCGCCGACTGGTCCTTTACAAGGCCCGGTTTAGGCAGCCCAGGTCCTTGAGCAGCTTTGACGGTGTTTTCCCCTCGGTCAACCCCGTTGTCTGTTGGATTCTTTCGGTTTATCTTCCAGATCTTACTGCAACCAAATCCGTAGTAGATAACGAATTTCCTTTTCTCTAACTCCCTCAAAGAATTTTCGTCCACGGTGAAGACTACTTCGAGAGCCTCGTTCCTTTTTTGGATATTATAGAACCTCCAGCTTTCGGTGATCAGCTCTTCATTCTGGCTTTCTATAGTAGCCTGAACAGTTTCGATGTCGTCTTCAGCAGCTCCAGGTAGGTGAGCCTTTAAAATCTCCGATCTGGGAATTTGGTTTTCCCCAACGGCGATGAGCTCTGGTGTGATTTGTTGTAGCCAGTCCGCTGTGGCCTGATCAAGACATGTCACTACCATGAACCTAGATTTAAAACAACACTGCGCAAATTTCGGTTTTAGTTTCTCCAACCGTTGGCCGAGAACTGCCCGTTTTATCGCTTGTTGAATCAGTTTAAGTTGCTCTGTCGTCAGCTGTGTGCTAGGGTAGTTTTTGGCGAGTATGCCTACCCTAACAGAACTAAAGCGCCGATGTGGTCCAGTGGCTGGCGCGAGTCTGGTATTGGTACGCCAGGCGTACCGGGTTCGATTCCCGGTATCGGCAAGAAAAACTTTTGGGTTCGAATCCCATAAGCGGGCCGACAGGTAAGATGTGTTTCATTATATAACTGACTATGTAATTGGAATGTTCAATCAGTTGCCAGCTGGCCAGGTATATACACGGATGCCGGAATACCTGTAAGTAAACTAGCCCACCTGATTGATTCGTTCTTCCAAAATATACCTACATCAACACACGCAATACATTCACCACATAACAGTTCATACGAAGCCATGGGGTCCGGGTATGGTGGCGCGCTGCATTGGAGATTTGTCGAACCTAATAATCTAAGGAATGTATGTGAACCCATACTTTGGCAGAAACTGCGGTGAATCCGTGCACACATGGTGGATTACCAACATACATACATACAGTATGCCTACCCTAACAGAACTAGCAACCTCTTTGTAAGAGGGATTTGGTTGCCATTTTTGTGGCCTTTTGTTTTCTCGAACGGTCTCCCTGGGCGATTGGCACCATTCGACCTCCCACTCATTATTTTTTGTTGTGGTCGAGACTTTGTTGGTTCTTTGGGATCCGGTTTTGTCGTAAGGGCTGAAGGTCCCTTTGCCTTCTTGGCATTTGACTTTTCCGCGCTGCTCGAACCACTGTTTTCTCCACTGCGAGCCCGTTTTGCATTTTTTGCAGGTGGTGTACATTTTGCAGTGGAAATTAGGCGCATGGCCTCTTCGTACGGTACATTTTGAGCGAGATACTTCTTCAGTCGCTTCCGTCCCGCACCGCTTAGTTGCCGAGTTTCTAAGTGTTTCTCTTTGATTGGCGTGTCGATCTTTTTGATGGTGACATTAACCCCATCATCGATGCTCTCGTCTTCCGCGGGGGATTCCAAGGCGGAAGAGGAAATGGATGGCACTCCCGTGAACGACTCGATAGAGAGCTGTCTCTCGAGCTCACCTTCTGTGGCTTCCATAGGTTCCGGCTGAGACAAGCAGTCGGCACTCGTTATATTTTTATTTTGATTTGGTGTGTTCATTATTTGAATCCCACGAGTAGCTAGGGAAGAAATGGTCCGCTGTGTCAGTGCCCTGCTTTTACACAGTAAGGGATATATAGTGTGGGGTGCACCCTGGTTCCCCACAGGCTCCGTTAGAGGACAGGATTAAACCCCCCTGCCCATTCATCCTTCGGCACGGTTGCTCGCGTAACACCTTGGAATTAGGGGTTTGCCCCCGTCTCGGTTTGCATGCGACCATAGCATCCACCGGGGTTGGGTACCCGATCTCCGCTAAGGTTGCTCGCACCCCAGCTAGCACCACGGGGAGGTTGAGAATCGGAGTTGTAAGACAAGAGGTGATATGACCACTACCCGAAGGTTGGGTGTATGGGGTCTCGAGTTGCACATTGTCTACCATTAGCTAGCCATCTCAAATCGATGCCTTGGAATCAAAGTTTTCGACCCTGAAATCAGAGTTTGTTGAAGAAATTGCGATAATAAAAAGTGACCTGAACAGTATCCGAAGCGAGTTTACTTGTGCTGTCGAGCGTATGAAATCGGACCGATTATAATATCCGGTATCCCGTTTGTAACGAATGAAAATCTCGCCGATGTATTCCTAAATATCTCTACGACACTTGATTTCGAGATCTCCCCACTAGTGGACTTAAAACGATTGGCGCGAACACCTATTGCACCTGGAGCAAAACCTCCGATACTGTGCGAATTTGCACTAAAAAGTGCCATGAAGGAATATCTGAAACGGTACTTCTCACATGGAAAACTTGCACTCCGTAATATTGGATTTGACTCGGACAATCGTATCTACAATGTATGTAATGTAGATTCTACATCAACGGAAATCTATCCGTCCAAGCTAAAAACATTCGTTCACAACCTTCGCTTGGTATCCTAGGTCCACAGAGCAGTTTGGGAAAACATTTGATCGAAAATTTCTGCAGATCGCCCGTTTGGGGAATTGAGTATTATTTTTCTCTACACCCACACGATTGTTCCTAAAAACTTTTGAAATTTTCGGAGCCTCTGTCCTTTTTTATAGTAGGTAATGTTTTGTATAAAAATTGATTTTTGGAGAATTTTCAACATACGATAGATAAAAAAATATAAAAAATAGAATTTTCAGGAAAAAATTCGAAAACATGCAACAAAAAAGTCATTTTTCGTTCAAACTCAAAAATAACTTAAAAAAGTTTTAAAAATCTGGAGAAATCACCAAATATAGTCTGAAACATGAGGATCCGTTTGACATTTTTAACTCATAATCGATCATTTTTGGTTATATACTCCTTTTCAACTGAGGACCCCAAATGATCTATTTTATTTTGAAAACTTTCCCAGAAAAATTTCAGCAAAATACGAGGTATTACAGTTTTAATAAAAGAACTTCAAAAAGTCTAACCTCGACAGATATCAACGAAATAGTTACGTCTACTTTGAATTTACAAAAATTTTCCCACAACTGAGGTAAATCATGATATTATGTCATAGATTTTTTGTGTAGAAAAGTACAGTCAAATGTGTGCTTTCTTATATTTATTATTTATTTTGGGATGAGAGCTTCCCTTAACGCCGTCGTTGCAATGCTCAAATGCACTCGTGAATATCAAAAAAGGTATATTTTAAGATATGTAAATAAAACCTTTAGAGAAGAAAACTCATTTCCACAAATTCAAGATTCTATCGGTAGTTCTTATCTTTGTTGAAATCGATTGAAAGAACGGCAGTATCTTGAATAACATCTTTTCAGCACCGTTTAATGTCACAGCACTCGGGAAGGCATCTCAGTCTTCATCCAATCGATATCTGAAAAGGTTTGCCTGCCTCAACAGCCAGGCTCATCAATCAAACGAGATCGTTTACCGGTTTCATTTCGGTGGTTACGTCTTTTGACGGTTTTCCCTTATCGTCCTAGCTTTCCTCGAAAAAAAAAGACTTCCATCGAAACCGATTTAAAAAAAACGGACCAGACCAGAATCCGCCGCCCAAAAACATCGATACTTTCAATCTTCAATCAACCATCATCATCCATTTTCGGGAATCTCCATCATCGTTTCGACGGATGTTGACGGGATGAAAACCGATTCATCCCCAATTCATTGGCTGGTTTCCTACTGCGGCGCTTTTCCCTCGGTGATACAGAAACCCATTTTTCGACTTTCTTGCCTCTGTTTGGGGTTGGCAAACCAGAGCATTCATGTTTTTTTTTCACGCTCGGGAAAGTTGCTGGGAAATCAAAGCGTTAATCGACCATTATCTGGTGTCAAATGGAAGCAATCGTGCCATCTTTCATGGCCCAGAGAAAGCAGAGCGCATCAGGTCCTGCTGCCTTGAAGAAGGGCTTCTTTCCCGGGACCGGAAACCTGCTGATGGATCAACCTGGTTCACCTTATTATACGAGGGTGGAAATTGAACGTGGGCAATAAAAAAGTAGAGATCGATGGATTGCTTGCCTTCGCTATGTCTGCTTCAATATTTACAGAGGTTAGATTGTTGAAACTGTTCCAAATATTCCTCAACCATTCATTGATTTGAATTTCGAAAGTATGTTTAGAACAAATTTGAATCATTTCCAAAACAAGTGGAAATAATCGATTTTCATGTTTTTGACGGTCGCCATTGGAATACAAGAGTCCCCGCACCGATTTTGTAAGCTCCTTCTAAGAATAATGATCAAAATTATTGAGCAGCCTTTCTACTTTTTATGTGTCAGAGATTTCGTTTTCATGTCATAAACACATTTTTCACTGCATTGGCCTTGCTAATCAATTCTTTGCTCACAGCTATGTTGAAAACTGTTAAAGGAAAATAATGAAAAATCAAGTCCATCCATAGAAAATTGAAAATTGTTTATTGATGGTTCTTTAACATTGTTAAATTTTCATATTCAAAGAAATTAGTATGCCATATGCTCCTTAAACCTTCCAAAACCCGGGCAAAGAAAAGAAAAGAAATGCAAAATTATACACAATTATTTTTTATGATGCTAAATAACTGTCCTCTGGCTAGACGGAGGAGCTAATGATATGCTACCTCATCAGATGCTGAGAAAAACGTGTTAGTGCCAATGCTAAAGTTGTTAAAGAAAGTCAGAAGAAAAACCTGCTGCCGATACTGATTCAGCTTCACGATCCCAGATTGCTGAAGTGGGTGGGTGTAAGGTGTTCTTCCAAGACCGCCCCTAAACCTTCCGCAGCACACCCCACCCAATCACAGGGTATCACTTTCATCTTCTGCATCATGTCCTAATCATCAAGCATCCGAGAAGAAAAAAGAAAAAAACTCGAAGCATGACTAGGAGCCGTTTGCCATCGGGGTATCATTTAATCAACCCGTAGGGATTCTGTCACCTTATAAGACAGAGTTATGATGATGCTTGGGAAGTCATTGCCCTTCACCATGCCAAGCTCGTTCCGGAACGTCTCCTTTAGGGGGAAGCTTTGCCAGAGCTGGACGACAGCTGCTGGAAAGCTGCAGCATTCTTTTGAGCTGCTGTTTTTGTTGATTGGGGTCATCAAATGAGATGCTCATCTTGATTTATCAATTAAAGCTTACCCTGGGAATTAAGGGCTAAACGTTGTTTTTGTGTGTGATCTTTTGGTGTAATCTTATCCCTAAACTGTATTTTTAGGGATTTGTAGAAAATATGAGGATGACCTCATTTGCCTAAATTTTTTCACTGCTCTGTAAATGAAAAAAAACAGCTGCAAAGTTAACGTCATTCATATTCATGAATTGAGACAAGGACTAGGACAAGGACTAGGACAAGGACTAGGACAAGGACTAGGACAAGGACTAGGACAAGGACTAGGACAAGGACTAGGACAAGGACTAGGACAAGGACTAGGACAAGGACTAGGACAAGGACTAGGACAAGGACTAGGACAAGGACTAGGACAAGGACTAGGACAAGGACTAGGACAAGGACTAGGACAAGGACTAGGACAAGGACTAGGACAAGGACTAGGACAAGGACTAGGACAAGGACTAGGACAAGGACTAGGACAAGGACTAGGACAAGGACTAGGACAAGGACTAGGACAAGGACTAGGACAAGGACTAGGACAAGGACTAGGACAAGGACTAGGACAAGGACTAGGACAAGGACTAGGACAAGGACTAGGACAAGGACTAGGACAAGGACTAGGACAAGGACTAGGACAAGGACTAGGACAAGGACTAGGACAAGGACTAGGACAAGGACTAGGACAAGGACTAGGACAAGGACTAGGACAAGGACTAGGACAAGGACTAGGACAAGGACTAGGACAAGGACTAGGACAAGGACTAGGACAAGGACTAGGACAAGGACTAGGACAAGGACTAGGACAAGGACTAGGACAAGGACTAGGACAAGGACTAGGACAAGGACTAGGACAAGGACTAGGACAAGGACTAGGACAAGGACTAGGACAAGGACTAGGACAAGGACTAGGACAAGGACTAGGACAAGGACTAGGACAAGGACTAGGACAAGGACTAGGACAAGGACTAGGACAAGGACTAGGACAAGGACTAGGACAAGGACTAGGACAAGGACTAGGACAAGGACTAGGACAAGGACTAGGACAAGGACTAGGACAAGGACTAGGACAAGGACTAGGACAAGGACTAGGACAAGGACTAGGACAAGGACTAGGACAAGGACTAGGACAAGGACTAGGACAAGGACTAGGACAAGGACTAGGACAAGGACTAGGACAAGGACTAGGACAAGGACTAGGACAAGGACTAGGACAAGGACTAGGACAAGGACTAGGACAAGGACTAGGACAAGGACTAGGACAAGGACTAGGACTAGGACAAGGACTAGGACAAGGACTAGGACAAGGACTAGGACAAGGACTAGGACTAGGACTAGGACTAGGACTAGGACTAGGACAAGGACTAGGACAAGGACTAGGACAAGGACTAGGACAAGGACTAGGACAAGGACTAGGACAAGGACTAGGACAAGGACTAGGACAAGGACTAGGACAAGGACTAGGACAAGGACTAGGACAAGGACTAGGACAAGGACTAGGACAAGGACTAGGACAAGGACTAGGACAAGGACTAGGACAAGGACTAGGACAAGGACTAGGACAAGGACTAGGACAAGGACTAGGACAAGGACTAGGACAAGGACTAGGACAAGGACTAGGACAAGGACTAGGACAAGGACTAGGACAAGGACTAGGACAAGGACTAGGACAAGGACTAGGACAAGGACTAGGACAAGGACTAGGACAAGGACTAGGACAAGGACTAGGACAAGGACTAGGACAAGGACTAGGACAAGGACTAGGACAAGGACTAGGACAAGGACTAGGACAAGGACTAGGACAAGGACTAGGACAAGGACTAGGACAAGGACTAGGACAAGGACTAGGACAAGGACTAGGACAAGGACTAGGACAAGGACTAGGACAAGGACTAGGACAAGGACTAGGACAAGGACTAGGACAAGGACTAGGACAAGGACTAGGACAAGGACTAGGACAAGGACTAGGACAAGGACTAGGACAAGGACTAGGACAAGGACTAGGACAAGGACTAGGACAAGGACTAGGACAAGGACTTGGACAAGGACTAGGACAAGGACTAGGACAAGGACTAGGACAAGGACTAGGACAAGGACTAGGACAAGGACTAGGACAAGGACTAGGACAAGGACTAGGGCAAGGACTAGGACAAGGACTAGGACAAGGACTAGGACAAGGACTAGGACAAGGACTAGGACAAGGACTAGGACAAGGACTAGGACAAGGACTAGGACAAGGACTAGGACAAGGACTAGGACAAGGACTAGGACAAGGACTAGGACAAGGACTAGGACAAGGACTAGGACAAGGACTAGGACAAGGACTAGGACAAGGACTAGGACAAGGACTAGGACAAGGACTAGGACAAGGACTAGGACAAGGATTAGGACAAGGACTAGGACAAGGACTAGGACAAGGACTAGGACAAGGACTAGGACAAGGACTAGGACAAGGACTAGGACAAGGACTAGGACAAGGACAAGGACTAGGACAAGGACTAGGACAAGGACTAGGACAAGGACAAGGACTAGGACAAGGACTAGGACAAGGACTAGGACAAGGACTAGGACAAGGACTAGGACAAGGACTAGGACAAGGACTAGGACAAGGACTAGGACAAGGACTAGGACAAGGACTAGGACAAGGACTAGGACAAGGACTAGGACAAGGACTAGGACAAGGACTAGGACAAGGACTAGGACAAGGACTAGGACAAGGACTAGGACAAGGACTAGGACAAGGACTAGGACAAGGACTAGGACAAGGACTAGGACAAGGACTAGGACAAGGACTAGGACAAGGACTAGGACAAGGACTAGGACAAGGACTAGGACAAGGACTAGGACAAGGACTAGGACAAGGACAAGGACTAGGACAAGGACTAGGACAAGGACTAGGACAAGGACTAGGACAAGGACTAGGACAAGGACTAGGACAAGGACTAGGACAAGGACTAGGACAAGGACTAGGACACGGACTAGGACAAGGACTAGGACAAGGACTAGGACAAGGACTAGGATAAGGACTAGGACATGGACTAGGACAAGACTAGGACAAGGACTAGGACAAGGACTAGGACAAGGACTAGGACAAGGACTAGGACAAGGACTAGGACAAGGACTAGGACAAGGACTAGGACAAGGACTAGGACAAGGACTAGAACAAGGACTAAGACAAGGACTAGGACAAGGACTAAGACAAGGACCAGGAGACAAAAAATAAGAGATATATTTTCTTTATACAACTTCTTTTCATTTGGTTCATATATTTGTCATTCTTTTTGGAATCCGGACATATCCTGTCAATCTTAATTTCACGGTGATGGTTGAATTATATAATCAATTGGTTTTTTCTACATGTTCGAGGAGGAGCGGAAAACAGGTCAGTTTAGTTCAAGCATCGTCTTTCAACGATATCCTGTCAATTGCATAAATTTCTGGCTCGTTTCAACCACAAAAACTGGATACCAATTTCTCACGTAACACCAGAACGCAACAGGTTCCACACGCCCTCGGTTCAGTTCAGTTACAGACACCCAGTTTGACGGTCTCAGACTGTACGGTGTCTCTTAATTTAGATCGACCACAACATTCCTTAAACTCTGTGGATACGTACGAGGGAAAAAAATCTTCGAAGCGGGGAGTTAAGCAACTCACGAAAACTGGTTTGATTTATTATCGCACTGCTGCTGCAACCGGCTGCTGTCCCATTCCGGTATTTTCGCTGCCCGTGAACTCGAAGCTAATTGAATTACGTTCAACAAGACCCATCAGTCTTGAACGGCGCCGCGGGATCAATTCTTGCCCTCTTTCTTCTCCTTCTAAAAGATTCCACAACAATAGCTGCAGCATATGAGCAGGCGACCAGTTCAAGTTCAATGACAACAATAAATGCATGGATCGGATGGCGTCTCGTTTTCCAATCTGAATGATGCCATCTGTCAACGGAACAACAACAACAACAACGAGCCCGGCATCAAGCATCGTGTCATCCGGAAGCTCCCAGTTGGATGCCCTTTCTTTGCACTATCCATTGAACCCAAGCGAGACTGTTTGTAGTTTGTAGGACGGAAGGCGCGGTTTAAGAAATGCTGAAACCACCACGACCAGAAGATTGTGACCCCGGGGGCCCGATAAAACAACAACATTTCTCCACCGTCAGTGCCGGAGATTTGTTGATGGAGGGTTAACCAAAAATAGCGTCAAACGATTAAAACTCCTTCAAAATTTAAGGACCAGGACTAGGACATAGACTAGAACATAGACGAGGACTAGAACAAAGATTAGGACAAAGGCTAGGACCAAGATAAGGACTAGGACAAGGACTAGCAATTAGGTTCCAAAATCTTTAGAATGAGACAGTGTAGCAGTTGCACCATTTGAAAATTTCGATCTCCACAAACCGATTCAAGGTATCGGTTTGGCGCCTTACAGTAGTCTATTGGAACTGCTCGATTCGATGTCTTTATCGAACGTATGTTCGAAGATTGATTTCCGTGGCTTATTCACCTTAAGCCGTTTCCTTACAATGTTCCATAAGGTCTGGATTGAGAGGGCAAGATCCAAAGTCCAGCTGATGAGCGAGCGACGATCTTAATTATTCAGAATCCCGAAGGTTTTCTAAAGGTCGCTCGGGAAAAACGTATTTCCTGCTTAGGTCAACGACCGGGATCTCTTGCCCTGATCTGAGGCTGCACTCCACAAATCACTTCAATCTGGGTTGTGATTGTGCATGGAAGTGGCTTTTTATTTAACCGCGACCGAGTTAAACCTTTGCTGTTAAAAAGGTACTAAATAGTGATATGATTTCAAAATCAAAAATTAATTCTTTCCTTTTTGTATAGCTATCCAATTAAGCTACACAGTAACAGTTCAGAGTAGGGTCGAAGTGCGTGCAAGATTTACAAAAAGAGCAGGTAAAGTCGTGCGTGAAAACCGTGCCCGTGTCAGTGCTAATGCAGTTGCCGTAAGGCACATTATTTCACCAACAGCAGTTTCCAGCACCCGCTAAGCTTTACTAAGCACGACCAGATTGCCCGGCAACCGCCGGAATCGAGCACACCGTCATCACGTGCTCAATTGCTCGAAGCTTCAACTGCAAACCATCGGAAGTTTCCCCTCAAAGGCCGACGGCGTGACCAAGTTTTTCCAGTACGAACCCATCACACGGAACCACCACGCCGAGAAGCCCCCCTCCACCCCTTTGGTTGGAAAAGGCCCGGAAGTAACCACCCGGGAAACCCCGTCACCACGACGACTTCGGTTTGCTCCACCAGGAGCGAAGCCTCGTCAGCAGTACAACCACCCGACAATCAGCAGCATCCGAACCAACAGCAGTGACGTCATTGCCTCCCTACAGCAGGTTGAGCCGAGCGGGAGAAGTTCACCGAGAGAGGTATGATCCCTTGCAGCGCACATGGTGAGTCGAAACTATTGAATAACTTCGTCTTTGCCTTCCCCTCATTTAGTACGCGTCCACATCCGACGCCCATATTACTGCGACATTCATTTGCGACGAATGTTTTAAAACATCATCCGAAATTGTTTTGCTGACTGAAATGTACATTATATTCCACTGCTAAATTACCATCTGTATGGAAATGCAAATTTGCAACGGCCGTGGCCTTAATTGAAACCCTCATTTTGATCATGATCTAAAATTTTATTCTGTAAATCGAATGCATTCGTACCACAACTATTGGACGACCCTGAATTTGGAACGAGAGTAGCTGATCGGCGCGGAGCCCGAACAGCCGAATGCATGCACGACACGGAGTAGAAGAGAAGTTAGAAATCGCACGCACTGTTAGGTAGGCTAGAAAGAGAGAATGAATAAGAAGGAGTAACTGAAATAGGATCCAAGAAATTATGATACTGTACATACTTACGATTAAATGCTAGCAAAATGAAATACCCGTTACTGATTAATGAAATAAGCAATATATCATTATGAAATTCCGATTTATGATGTTTTGAATACAGTTACTTAGTAAGCCTATCTGAGAGTTTAATTGGGGATTTTGAAATTCCATCACTACGCGAAACGAATTAGAATTTAAATTTTGATGTTGAGAATTTTAGCTAGCAACTTCCACTCACAGTCGCCATCTGGTGCCGAGTAGTTTCGTGGACCTATGATGATTATTTTTCAGGTATGAGGGATTTCTACTGGGAGATTTTTGGAAAACTTTCTAGAATTTGAATATTTTTGTAAGTTGGCCGAGTTAAACTTGAGTTCATCGGCCGCTGATTTTGGCAAGTCGAACTGTCTCGATCCTTCTTACCTTTTGGAAGAGCTATAAGGACTCGCCTTGTGGAGAGTCTCAGCCGGGCAAATTGATCTTGGTGTGTCGTCCCTTTTAAGGGTGGCGCATAAGCGACACGCTTGCACCGGATCGGACAGTTTACGGCTACAACAGATGTTTTTAAAAGTAAAAAGTAAATTCAATCATATTTAGGACCAATTATTGCAAAATCGTGGCCTCTGAGGAATCTAAAAATACGATTCTTTATAAATTCTGCAACGAAGACATTTAGCTTCATCCTCCGCCCAGCAAACAATTTTGTAGGTATAATTCGCAACAAACTTTTTAATATGTTGCATATACATTATGGAATCATCGCATGAAACTCGAAAAAAAGCATTTTCCTAGCATCGTAAAGGCAATATACATTCATATTTTCAATTTCTAGCTTAAGCGATAAGAACTATAGAAATTGGGCGATATTCAACTACTTATTCGCACATCCTGAAAGTATGCGAGATAGTTTAATACCGTATTTGTTTTCTCCCCTCGTTCAGTGTTCCCACGTACCCGATAAAAACAAACACAAATCGCCGCCAGTGTATTGCTACCTCACTCACTCAGACGCTCTCTCGCAACACTGACAAAATTTTCGGAGCACTACCGTCCGATTGCAGTGCAACACCAGGTCAAAACCAGTGCAACACTGTATGAATAAACAAACAGTTTGACAGCACTTAGCGGTGCACCAGTGCAATACTCGGCATAAACAAATACGGTATAAGTGTTGCTTCTGCTTCTGTCATTGGACAATTTTACCAAACGAATCATATGATTTTTAGCAATCTGGTTGCACTGCTCATCGCAGAGAGCACAACAAGTTTGTTTTCTCACTTGAATCCCGCGCGGGAGAGCAAATTTGCTAACATGGCGGACTTTTTATCATATCCGATTTATACCGACTTTAAGTAACTATTTTTACGATAGTTTACTTATTTGATAGGCATTGCGATTCGCTTTAACATTGTTAACGATTTGAGCTGTCATTTCTAATGCGGTTTTATGTTTGCTGGGCGGATTCAAAATTTCAAAAGATAGACCCGAATACTTCAACAAAAGATCTGGATGAACTGTTAAATGAACCTTTCAACCATAATAGTCATTGTTTATTTTTTTTGCTTGTTTCCGCACTGCAACTCAATCAAATATTTACATAACTGTTTCCACTTTTTAGCCATTGATTCGAAATATAATTGTTGGCACTTTTTGAGATTTTGAGATAAGACGCATTTATTTAGGTTAAAAACAACATTTTTACTGATATTTGCCTTTTCCTCTTATAAAAACCTTTGATGTATGCTTAACAGACCTCTCGGTTGTGTGTGTAGCAAGAGCCCTATTTATATTTCTTTAAAAAATCCGCCATGAACCATAAACGATTTGCTTCGGCAGTGCTGCTAGATTCATTTTTCAAAAAAACGGCTACTTTGCTTCAAAAGTTACAACTTTTTCTTTCTGTTACAATTATTTACCTTGCAGTCTTCTACAAATTCCACAAGACTACATTATTGAAAGAAAAAATCGTGAACTTGGATGATTGATTCATGTTTCTTATGTTATTGCTCTTTCAGACTTATTTTGGATTTTCTCAACTCTTCCTGAAGAAGAAGAAGCACTACCGCAAACGTCAAACATGGAAACCGAACTTTGAAACTGAAATAAATCTTCAGAACACTTTCATGCGTTTTAATACTAAGACAAACATCATGTTTCAGAATCAATCATGATTTTTCAGCAACATTTCAAATCATTTAAAATGATTACTGCACATGGTAATGTTCTGATTGGAACATTGTTTACCTATTTAAAGAACTTGATTGAAACTTCAATCAGGAGGAAGAAGAAGAAAGAATGCAGAGCTTATTTCTAATTGTTTTTCTCCGCATTTTTATACACAAAATCGAAGGATTAACATACAATATAATGAATTTTTCTTTCAAACGTTGAATCTTTTGCAAATTTTTGTGTTCGGAACAAATTGTCAAAAACTTATTCCAGAGTTTAGTTTCAGTAAAAATGCCAAAAAGTAGTTCAATGACTTTTGCCAGTTGCTGATTTTTTTGTGCTTTTCATCCGCAAGGATGATCCAGTGCTCAAGATTTGTCAATCATCATTTAAATAATGACTGAAAAATCTTGAGCGATGAATTATCTTTGCAGATGAAAATCCCCAAAAACGACTGAAAAATGATGCTGGCATGCAACCTTAAAAATTACGTAATATTTTTATCATATATATTCAAAAATTGTTTTATGAAAAAAAATTCTGAAACCGTGATTAATTATTTAAATATTAAGTAAAAACCAATAACTTCAAACAACTTTGTTGCAAATCGCCATTCGACTCAATCAAACAAATATTGTGCATTGTTTGGGAACTGACAACACAAATATTACCGACAATCTAGTACAAACATATTTTTTCTTCGTTGGAAGTTCAACATCTGAAGTTAAATTTAGTGCTGGCGCGATAGAAATATTGAATAGAAACTAAACTTAAAATCCTAAATTTGAATTAATTGAATCAACACAAACATTCAACATTATCACATAATATACAGTACAACGAATGTTTCAAATAAGTCATAGATGTTTTAAAGTAACCGACTCTTATCGATATCTAATAATTTACAAAACTCGCCGAGAAGTCGATTTAATCATTGAAATAATAATTTAATGCATCTTAAAAAAACGATTTACATATCATATGATGATTTGCTTTAGTGTTTCACGGCTACACTGACGAAAATGCAACCTATCAGCAGAGCTGTCAAATTACGGTTGTCAAATTTCGGGTCTAACTACCGTTGTGAAAATCCAATTTTTCTCTGAATATGCAATAAATCGTGCGCTGAATACAACAATAGCACAGTGAAAAAAATCTGTTGAAAAGTGTTTTTCGCGAGAGAATTTTCCAGTAAGCTCATTTAAAGCAAAAACCAGAGAACAATTTGTTTCGAAAAAATGGAATATTTTTATGCACAAATCCTGACATCCAAATCCACATTACTGAGTTCTAAAATATCACAAGCCTTTTAGTGTCTTGAGGCAAGGTCTACTTAGATTAACATATAACCGACTCTAATTGTTATTTTTACATTTATTTGTACGCGAAATGTTTGGAAAGATGTTAACCTAAGAATTCCAGATTGACTGGTTTTACCCGGGCTTGCACCGATATTTAGGAAAAATTTCTAGACAAGTACGGCCCGGCACGGATGTCCTGTTTTTGTGGAAAATATATTGCACAGATTTTCCGCAACTTAAACTGAGTGATTGTACTTATGTTGTGTTTCGATGAAAAATTGAGGTATGAAATGATTTTGTGTTTCTTTTTTTCATTTCTTCGAATGATGCTCGGATTTTGAACGTTTATGGACCGGTTTTCGGATTGTAAAATTTGAAATCAAATATTTACTCGGGTTTTGCCAGGTTTTTCGAAAAAAAAAATTCAATATCTTCTAACAACTTAATGTCCACCGATAATCATACCACTTGTACATCAAAAGTTTTAAGGTAGTTGAGACATCAAATTGACGTAGTCTGAAAATTGTTGTTATCACCAGTTGTGGACGCTATTGTGGAAGTGGAAAAATACTTTTGATTACGGATTCAGTGATTTTGGTAAATAACTGAAGCACTGAAGTCTGAAAATTAATATTAGAAAACGGTGTGCCCTTATAAGATTTGCAAATAGAGATAAAAGAAAAATAAAAGGCTTCGAGAATCTATCGGTAATGCCTGTTAGAATGATGAGCTCTAAGGGGAGCTCTAGTAGATCACTATAAGGATGATGAGCTCTGAGAAGCTCTTTTTGATCCCTGTGAGGATGCACTGCTCTGAGTAGAAACCTTTATTCCCTGCGAGAATATTTCACTTTAAAGAAAATAAGTAGCCCCTGGGAGGATGAGAAATTTCAAGTTAATTTTGCAAATTTGAATATGAATGGCTTCGAGAAGCCAATCCCTGTGAGGATGATGAGCTTTGATAGGCTCTTTTGACCCCTGTGCAGGATGCCATGTGAGGATACATCGCTCCAAAAACCAAATACCTAATCCTTGGGAGGACAAAGCTCGTAAAGGTAATTTAAAAAAATAAAAACCTGTTAGCAAAAATAAAATTCGAGAAATTATTGGGGTTGGGGTTGACAAGCTCCGTGAAGCTATCAGATTGTTCCTGAGATGATCATGCTCAGAGAAGTTGTTGGCCTCCTCGCTCTAAGAAACGATCCGTGAAAAGACGATATAAATCATGAGAATGCGACACTCCTTAGTAAATTTTTGATGATTTGGTGATGGTCATAAGAAAAAAATAAAATGAAAATTTCTTGAGAAAACAGAAATTTATTTGCATGGATGGGATATTCTATGAGGGAGGTCTTGCTCAGATAAGTCATCTTGACCTCCTGAAGATTTGATACTAAAAGATGGTAATCTCTGCGTTCTAGGAAGCAATCCTTATGAACATTATATTCATCCTCGTGAGGATGCTACACCATTTAGAACCATTTTCGAAGCGGAAACTTAAAAACAGTTAGAAAAGGGGAAGATTATTTAGGAAAACAGGAAATTGAATTGGATTATCATGACATGAGTCTTGCTCAGATAAGTTATATTGACATTCTCATGATGTTTGAAATGTTCATCATTATAAGTTGTAATTATAAGAGCTGAAATCCTGAATTGAATATTTCTTTCAAGAAACAGCATAATTTTAACATGCAAATGCTCGTCGAAAAATTTTATCTGTGACAGCTATTTGGAATGCCCATTATACAGAAACCTTCGATTTGTACAAAGAAAGTTTTTTTATTTGGATTAAAACAAGAGTACTCATTTAATATCGCTGGCAGAAATGAAATGATTTGGTATTCAAAAAAAAATAAAGACAACGATGTTTTACTGTTTTGTAATTTATCAATTCATAATGTAATAGATGCGGACTTGAAATGTTGATATTTTAAGTACAAAAAGTAGTAATTTGCTTCCTATATAAAAAAAAAATCCATTACAATGAAACATTCTATGAGAGAAGTCTTGCTCGTGGTAGTAGTTTTGGCCTATAAATGATTTTTGAAGAGTTCATCAAACTTAGCCATTGCTACTTAACAATTAATTGCATATATTAAATTATAATAAAGTCCATCCATTATGCAAATCGATGTTGATGCTTGAATTGGAAATACTTCGCTATGTCGTTGATGAAACATGAAAAACGTTTATTCGTGATTTGCTGAAAGAGTTGAGTCTTTAAAAATAAAAGATTGATCCGATTGAGGTCTCTCAAGTGTTACGTCCTGAGCAAAAGAGAGGCCGATCACATAAACTCATGTTACCTTTAGATACGGAACGTGAAGCAAGACAGAAACAATTCTAGTTCATAGTAGTGTTGATTTTACTCGTCCAACTGCAATATTAAGATGAATAGGGGAGATGAGGGCATAATGGGCACCTTAAGGAAAATGCTTATTTAACCATAGAGAACAGCTGTAATATGTGAATTACATCATTGTTTCGTGTTCCGACACTCAAATAGTCTATTCTCTAATTGGATGAAACTTGAAAAAGTAAATAAAAACGTTTAAAAATGCATTTTAAAAAATTTTGCCGAAAGCTGAAAACCAGTCACTGTAGAGGCATAATGAGAAACCCCCCGAGGCAGTATGAGCACCATTAATGAAGGCATAATGAGCATTTTCTGTCGGGGAATCTAGCAGCGAATTCGACTCGATGAAGTCAATTGAGTAATAGAGCTACAGCTCAACTTGTATCGTCTGACGATTTGGCCTATTGGTTAGATGTCGGAGAGATAATCAGTAGGCTCGAGTTCGATTCCTGGTGGAGGTGATTTTTTTTTTCTTCATTTATCATTTATGATCATGATTGCACTAAACGGTGAGGCGTAGATTCATCAAACAAAGCAAAAACAAAATAATCTAGGTCTGTTTGTAGAATTCAAAGAATTAACACATGTTCATCATTATGTTTCTGGTGTTTTGTTTGACGGATGATGCTTTGATGCTATTAGCCGTATGATGTAACAATAAAAAAAATCAATCATGAATGGTATGTGCAAAAAAAATCCCCTCGAACAGGAATCGAACTCGAGTCTACTGATTACCTCTCCGACATCTAACCAATAGGCCAAATCGTCAGACGATACAAGTTAAGCTGTAGCTCTATTATTCAGTTGACTTCATCGAGTTGAATTCGCTGCTAGATTCTCCGGCAGAAAATGCTCAATATGCCTTCATTGAAAGTGCTCTGTTCGCCTCTAGTGAACAAATTAAAGTAAAAACGCGTTTTACAATTGATTAAAGTGAAAAATCAAAAATTTTATGATGCTGAAAATTTAGAAACAATGTGTAGATCATGTTGCAGTGCATACATTTCAGATCAAGATGATTTAAAGGTCATAAAAGCTTATTTGGTGGTGCTCAAAAATTATAATATTTTCGTCACTTGAGAACCTAGCTGGTTATTATTTAATATTTCTGTAAATATGAAAAGGATATTTCTTTTTTGGTGAAAAATTAATACTATAGGTAGTACGAAACAAGTCCTCATGAAAATTTGTTTAAGAAAATACGTACTTATGTAGAAAAATGGACTTCTCATTATGCCTCGGGTGCTCGTTATGCCCTCATCTCCCCTAGCACAGCTTGCAAGCACTTATTTTATCTTAGAGTGAAAAAGAGCAATGCGTTCTGTCTGATTGTAATTATTGAGTTCCTGAAAAGTAGCCATTTGTTTGAGACATGCAGGGGTTTGGAATTGTGTTATTGATCCAACCATGATAACTCCTAAAATAGACAATTGAAAGACCAAAAAAGTCAATGGCTTCATCTGAGAAAAGTTCAAAACCAGTAAACATTTGAAACTGGCCTGTTTTTCTGAGAAAAATATTTATGGTCATTCTATATTAAAGAAATATTAAAAACCAAAGTATATGGGATACTTTGGATTTCATTACAAAGCTTGCGTCGTCCGAATAGGCATTTCATTTTCGTGCGATTTCGGACCAAAACAGTATTCGATTTCGCACCCATTCTCCTGATGAACGGATGAAAATTGTACCAATTTTTATCCTTTTCTCCGATCTGAAAGGCTGCGGATCAAAAATTATTCCAAGACCATCAACAACTTTAGTAGAAAACCGTCTCACGCTTACCGATCGGATTTCCTACGTTGTTTGCGGAACTGCCCCAACTCGATTGGGGATGGTCCGGAGGCGGCCTTTCGGCAGACGTTTCTGTCGAAACCAAAACCACATCGACAGATTGTCAACAACAACAGAACAACAACCAGACATCATCATCAGCATCATCATCGGAAGCGGTGAAAACGGTTGTCCCGATGCGATGTGTGGAGAGGCTGTTGTTGTGTTATGGCCACAAGGTGCAATCACCTGGAATCTAGAATTCCAACCGGTGGCGCCCTGCTGCGGGAAAGATGATGTGGCAACGCAAGGGGTGACCCAGAAGGGAAGGAGCTGGAATTTAATTACACTACATCATCCTGTACGGCGATGACGAAGACCGTTGTCCCGCAAATTGTCTCTAGGATCGGTTCCAGAACGGAGCGGTGCTGTGAAAACATTTACCCACTCACATTATGACTACATATAGGTATAGTTACAACGTCGGGTGTTACGAAGCACCGTTACGCTGCCGGCTGTGTTTTCGCCATGGATGATTGACGCCCAGCCTCAACCGGACTGCTCTCGGTTACTTAATATGAGCATAAAGATTATATTTAACACGGCTAAGATGGCACCTGGGTAGGTTTCTCAAACCACCCACGGGTCGAATTGGTACCACACCCTTTTTTCGAGCCTACGAACAGACGCAATTATGATCCCGTCTGGAGGCAGGGGATCTTGTCTTCTTTTTTTATGCTCTTGGAGCGTGAATCGTTTAACCGTAGCCAGAACTGGTGTAAAACGGCCTAGGCAACTGGAAATTCAGTTGAGAAAAAAAAACATAAAAAATTAATCTCGAAGGAAATTGAATCAATCACCGTTTACGATCTGCAACGAAAAGCATTTAACTGAACAGTTGATTTGTTTGGGTAATCATGCGTTCCATGCCGCAAAACTGCAGTTTTGAAGAACGCGGTAAACAATAAGAGTGCAATTGAACGATTCTTAAGAATCTCAATCAGAGATTCACTCAGACACGTCTGTCTCTCATAAATCACAAGAATAGATCAACGACTGACTTTGTTTTGATTGTTTTGCTTAGTGTTGCCAAAATATAAAACGTTGTCATAGAAATTTATTTTATTTTATTTTTCTTCAGTTTTGCCGAATCACCGAAAGCTGCCATTTCAGTCTGTGCTTTTCCTGCCGCTCTGTCTTTGTTCATCAGAAACGGAACAGTTAAAAATCATTCTTAGCAAGAATGTTCCCAATCTGTGCTTTTCCTGCCGCTCTGTCTTTATTTTATTAGGGGTTAATGAATCGAAAAAAAAATAACCGTGCCCTTCATTTTTTTTCAAGACGGCTCAAAATAGCTTAGCTTAGCTTAGCTTGATTGACTACTCACATCCACCTTGAATCATTGAACTCGAAATGCTCCTTAAGATATGTTTGAATAAAGAGTATTCTAGTATACTCTGCGCTTAATTTCTAAATTTGGTTTTAAAAACAAGTTAATACATTTCGGATTTTATGATCGCAGGCGTGGCTCAGTAGAACAAGTTCCACGTCGCCAATGGTTGCTACTCCGTGATTGACCGAGGCCATCAATTTTGTTCATAGGTCAAATGAACGGAACCTGGGATTGGCACGTTCACAATGCACAAAACTGATGCTCTCTCTTTAAACATCAATAACGGCGCCGGCCACGTCCTAGTAGTCAATAGATAGGTTAGGAAAAATGAGAAAGGGATAAAAGAACAACTTTGAGCCTAAGGACCGAGGTCACCTCTGCATCCTTGCAAAAAAAAATTTGGTTGGGAATGTTGGGGGGAAGGAAAAAAAAAATAGGAAACACTTTTGACTAGTGCTATGTTGATAGCTTTTTCTCCTGAAATATAATTTATGATTTATAAAAACATTTTAGCTAGATAAGAAACAACATTTTGAAAGGTGATTGTGACGGAAACACATTTGAAGTAAATCGTACAATCTTGATTTCCATCATCATATCTGTAATAGTTGTTGCTCACATAATTCAAAATTCGAAGTGGTATTTGAACTGATATTCTGAATCATATATAACTTTTGAATAGTGAAAAAAACTGGATGACTTTTTCAAGGGAAATGGAGAAAATGTGATCACAACTACAAATTATAGTAATTTTTCAGCAATTTTGATTGAAAGATGCATGTATCGACTTGCCGCATTCTATCAGAAAAATTAAGATGAAACTTGTATCCTATTTCTGATTAAATGATGATATAAATGAATATCGATTACTTTATACTTTTGAAAATTTGAAAAAAGAAAAATTTAAGAGAAATTTGGAATTTCTAAACATGTTATTGAATAAATCAGTTCCTGGTTAAGTTTCGATACAAGAAAAAAAAAAACCAAAAAAAAAACCAAAAAAAAAAACCAAAAAAAAACCAAAAAAAAACCAAAAAAAAAACCGAAAAGGGAGAAGTTATAATCCCATACATGATAGAACTGATTGAATTTATAACTAGAATTGGTGAAATAATTGGTGGTTTGAAAAAAATCAGAATCATTTTATTAAAATAACGAAATGTTTTTTTGGTGACATTATAAATGTGGCACAAAAATTGTGAATAGTTCTCCACATTGAAAAAATGTAGTATTAAAGTTTACAAGTTTTGATTAACTGATTGTATATAAAAAAAAAAAGAGAATACTTAGCTTTAACGTTGTCCTGATACCAAACATCAATAGATGATTCCGAGGTTCCATCCCTGATAAGTATGAGACGCCGACAGCAATTAGTCTGTGGACACATTCCAGGAAGACAGGAAATGGATCCAGTTTCTAGTTTTGATTTGCTACTCCCTCTTGGAACACATCGCGAAGGTCCTAAAACTTCTTGATAGTTGATGGATTTCATAATAAACATGCACAATAAACTTGAAGAGGGAACTTGAAAATTTTTCCGCAGAACATTTTTTTTCAAGACGGCTCAAAATATCATTAAAACTCGTCTTAAAACTCTCAATATTACTACCCCTGAGGTTCTTCATACATCCAAAAATAAGACTTCCTTGGAGGTGGAATCATCGGTATGAGATTCTATACTCGACCGGCATTAACAAGCTTTCTGATTACTGACATTGTCCTCCCAGTGCAACCACATTGTATATGTCTGAAATAAACCAAATAAAACATAAACATTCAGGTGAAATGTTTGTCTTGATTTCAATTTTTATAAAATGAACATAGGGTAAGTTGCCCTACTTTGGACCCTTTTAGCGGTGGTTTTTAAATAATCTTGTTTTTCTCATAAATGGAAAGGAAGTTTACATCTTTCAGGATAAATATATTCAGTTCATGATCTTATCTGCAAGTTTTAATGAAAATTTTCAACATGGGTTTCGCCGTTATTGAAAGATTTGCCAATATATGGATGATCAAAATTTCCAACTTTGAACCTACTGTTCCTATTTTGGCACTGAACCGGTACCTTTCATTGGAGCTAGAATTAAAGTTCTTATAAAAAAGTATGATTTTTTGACAACAAATAAACAAATTCACTAAAAGTGCGAAATAAAATCAATTATTATCAAAAAAAAGTATTACAGCTTTTTAACAATTGAAAAAATTAAAATTTCAGTCATCAATATCACAAACACTTTTACTCCCCGTCAGCTCTATCAGCAGAACATTAGTTGAAACTTTTTTGTGTTTATTGATTTGTAGTTTATTTGCGTAAAGCTGGCAAAAAAATGATAGAAATGTTCAACATTGGTTCTGAATTATGCTCCAACTAAAAATTCGCTTCTTTGTTGATTTGTTGGTATCGAAACAAAGTTTTGGTGATGTCAGGTCTAAACATGGAACATCAAAGTCGAAAGTTTCCTATATTTGAACCCTTTGCAAATTTTTCGAGTTTTCCATTCATTTTCATGAATTTTTGGAAAAATAGGTAGTATGGTTCATATTCTTCCCAGTGAAAGTAAATTTCCTTCCAACTTTGGTTTGGACAGTAAAAAATCGTGATTTTTTCTTAAATACTCTTATTTCTGAATACGCGCCCCACTAATGGAGCTGTCTGATTTACCACTGTTGTGGAGGTACATTTTTTTAAAACTTTGAAAATTTTATCAGAAATACTTTTAATGGCAAAAATGGTATGGTAGGATTCAGGAAGAATAAGAGTTCATTGTGTGCATTGGAATATCTTAATTGTATGCCAGAAAAGTGAATTATTCACAATTTTCGGCATTTTAGGACTAAAGTAGGCTCTAGGTCCAAAGAAGAAGCACTTACCCTAAATAAGCAATCGATTGATAGAGACATAAATATTAGATAGAAAATCATATAACAAATATTAGATGCAAAACGAAAGCGTCTATAGAACACAATGTCTCAGAATACTGTCGAGATTTTACAATTTATATGAATCTCAATTCAGAGATTCACTCCGACACGTCTTCCACCCACAAGAACAGATCGATGTTTGAATTTGTTTTGTTTGTTTTGTATAGTGTTGCTTAAATAACAAACGTTGCTATAAACATTTATTTCATTTTATTTATCTTCAGTGTTACCGAGTACAACTATTTTTTTATTTTATTTTAAATCAAATATTATTTATTTTCTACATATCCTTCATCTCATCCCTACATTTCTTCTCACCTCTATTCTCAATTAAAACTTTTTACGCGTCGACTTTTTTTTCTCTAGTACAAAATTGTATTGACCAAATATCCTTTCTCCACCCTACAAATTTTATTTAATTTCTACTTTTCCTTCATCTCGTCTTTACATTCCTTCTCAACTCCATTCTCAATAGAATTCTTAATGTATAGACTTTTGTTTTTCTAAAATATTAAATTTTATATTTCATATCAATTCAATATTCCATTTCCTGCAAAAGCTTTTCAAATCTTAAAATTTTATTTATTTTCTGCATGTTCAAAAGCCAAAAACACGGCTTCATTTTGTAGAAAAAAGAATTTGTTTATATCCAATGTTGGTTTGAAAAGCGAACAAAAACAGTCGCATATGAGTGAATTCACGTCAGAAAAAAAGGGAAGTATTTAATTTTACGAGAAAACTCTACCTTTTTTTAAAATAAAAAAATGAGATTTTCTTTGAAAATGATAAGACGATTCTAAAACACTAAAATTTTTAGAAATCGGTTGGAATCTAGCTGATTTACAACAGCGCGAATGAGTGGATTCACGTCACAAAATTTGATTTTTTGTTAAATTTTATATGAAAAATGTGCTCTGGAAGCTGTTTTGACCCTCCAGATGGTCGGATTTTTATTGAATTGAATTGAATTTCGTTGCCTACTTGAAGGCGTTTTAAATATAAGGATATTAAAAAGTGTATTTTGAAAAGCGAAATTTTCGATGAGTTTAGCAATACTAAATGATTTTTAGCCAAAGAATGGTAGTTTACAAAAATACGATGAACATGTAATTAAACATTTGGTGTTTCAATAATTACATTCCGTATAATCATTGTTCTTTTTCTTACCACCCTTCATTATTGGTGCGTTCTGTCCACTAGTTTTGGCATTCTACCCCGCGGTTTGTTTTCTGGCTGTTTTAGTTTTTTTTACAAAAAAAATAGTCAAAATCGAGTTTATATCATATTTTTTCTTTTCGATAATATGTAAATTTCATCCTTGAATCGTCGTCAACTTTCAATTTGGTTCTTAAATGATTGGTATCGTTATAAATAGCAATTATGCTTAGCTGGTGCGTTTTGTACAGTTTTACCCTAAATCAACAAAATGATGGATGACCGTTGCAAATTGCCTTGGCAATCCATCACACAAAAGTGTTATCAATCTTACAGCTCAAACATAATATTAAGACAGTTTTTCTATGCAAACCAGTTTGCATTCTTGGCCGCATCATGGATCCGTTGCTAATAGTATCTTTTTTTGCTTCTTTTCTTTTTGTTCACAGGTAAATACCTGCACAGCGGAAAAAAAATCTCCACTGACTCCTGACTGGCCCCGTCCGCGTCACGTCATGTCACGGTTCCAGAATGAATAAACCATATGCAGCACGCTTTCGTTATTAGCTGAATTACCTACCGCCAGCTTTTTTCCGGTCCATTCGAATCATCTTCACCGTCATCATCGGGTCAAGTGAATTCCATTCCTAGACGAGCTCAAAGCCTCCGTCTGATCTCTGACGGCATCATCAGCCACCAAGTGGTACTGATGAGGATTCCGGTATCAGCTAAGTTTATCTGCGGCAATCGATCATGTCTCTAGGATTCTTGTTTTTTTTTTATTTGTTTGTGCTTCTCTTCTCAAACCATACGCTCAGGCTGACGCTGTTTGCTATATTTTTGCCGATAGAATTGCACAAATTGTGGAGATTATTTTGCGTTGCATTGGGCTCCTGATTTCTAATCCACCGCTCCTCTTTCAGTGGATTATGGGATCGTTACCCTATCTCGGTGTTTTTTTTAAACTTTGAAACAAAAAAAACGATCCAAAAAAACTATACGCGGAACAAATCCATCAAGACATGAGATCTGAGGCATGAGACCTGAGTACTTCAAGATGACGTCTGGTAGCGAAATTTGGATTCTCTTGGTTTAGGCCTTTACCCAATACCCATATTGTGGAGATTTTAAGTCATCTACAGCATTTTAAAGTTCAGCGGAAGCCGCAATCTTCGATTTCAAGATGGCGTCAGATAGTCAAATTTGACTTCAACTCGTTGATCGCTTTGAACTAATACCCATATTGTGGGGGTTTTATGCGATTATCAGTCATTTAACATATTTGCAAGTTGAGCGGTAGACGCCATCTTGGCATTCAAGATTGCGTCGGACTACAAAATTCGACTTCTAATCGTGTAGCCCTTTCACCCAATACCCCGTATTGTGGATGTATGATAAGATTTTCAGTAATTTACAACTTTGACAAGAGTAACGAAAGCCACCATCTTGGATTCATGATGGCGTCAGATATAAATTCGACTTCTTGTAGTTTAGTCCTTTAACCCAATACCCATAATGTGGGGATTTCATGCGGTTTTTTCAGTTATTAAAATCATTTTTATATTCAGTAGAAGCCGCCATCTTGGATTTCAAGATGGCGTTTGATAGCGAAATTCGAATTCTATTCGTTTAGCCCTTTCATCCAATACCCATATTGTGGAAGTTTTATGCGATTTTCAGTGATTAACAGCATTTTAAAGTTCAGTGGAAGCCGCCATTTTGGATTTCGAGATGGCGTCTAATAGCGAAATATGACTTCGTCTAGTTTAGCCCTTTAGCCAATACCCATATTGTGTGGGTTTTATGCGATTTTTCGTTATTTACAGCATTCTTAGGTTCAGCAAACGTCGGCATCTTGGATTTCAGGATGGCGTCTGGTAGAGAAATTCGTCTTAAACTGAAAATGCCTTTCTACCCAATGATTATATTGTGAGAATTTCATGTGATCTTCAATGATTAAAATCATTTTAATATCAAGTGGACGCCGCTATCTTGGATTTCATTATGTCGTCGGATACTCTTTGATTCCTTTCAACGAATACCCATATTGTGGGAGTTTCAAGCGATTTTCAGCATTTTAAATTTCAATGGAAGCCGCTATCTTGCATTTCATGATGACGTCGGATAGCGAAATTCGACTTCTTCTAGCTAAGCTATTTCTCTTAATACTCATATTGTGGGAGATGTATTTGATTTCAGTGATTAACAGCATTTCAATGTTCAGCGGAAGCCGCCATCTTGGATTTCATGATGACGTCGGATAGCGAAATTGGACTTCTATTAGTTTAGCCCTTTCACCCAATACCCATTTAGTGGTGGTTTAATGCGACTTTTTCTCATTTACAGCATTTAAAGTTGAGCGGATGCCGCCATCTTGGATTTAAAGATGGCGTCAGATAGCTAAATTCGACTCCTACTCGTTTAGCCCTTTCACCAAATACAAAAATGTATGGGTTTGCTTGCGATTTTCAGTCATTTACAACCTTTTAAAGTTCATGGATTTTAAGATGGCGTCAGACAAAGAAAGACCCGTGGTTTATTCCACGGGTCATTCACAACCAATCCCTTTTCATTAAAAAAAAGTCTGACCTCATTTACTAATAGGTACTTATGATTAACATCTCAGAAATGAGGAATTCATCCTAAGCGTGTAATTGGTTGGCTTGCGAGAGAAACGTCAAATTTAAGCTTTTTATATGGCTCTCATTGAACCATTATAAAACTAATTAGCCATTTATCTGACCATATAGCAGCTATTAAGCATTGAATTGACTAACGCCATATTGGTTGCCAAATCGAAGGGCACAAAAAGACGCCATATTGATGGATTCATAATGCAAGTTTTTGAAAATATTTATTCAGGCCTACTTTCCATCAATTCCATCATGATTGACCATTAGACTGGCCCATAACAAAGATTATCCTTATATTCCACGCGGCACCCCCTAGGTTGGTGCCTTTAGGTGAAAAACTGACTTTCTGAAAGTTTCAGATCATTTGGCAGAAGCACGAGCTGGCGCAAAGGACTTAAAATTTGTATGGAGAATTTGGGCAAAATGTATGGAAAATCGACATACTTTCACTCTTGGTGTTCTAAAATATGTTTTCAGTAAGCTAGAAAGCTCAGAATTTCAGGAATTCTAGTTCAAACAATGACAAACAAGTTTGAAGAAAATTGTGATTAGATACGAGTTGACGGTGATGAGTTATCTGCAATTGAATGTGTGATTTTTTCGCATTTCATCGATATATCGTGAACGGTGTATAGGTGGATTATTAGTACTAACTTGATCGCATTGTCACACAATGAGAATAACAGATAGAAAGTTTGTGTCCTCGGCAAAGTCTAAATGCCCCACAATAATGTTTGTCAGAGCTTATTTCGCAACTTTGCCGAGGACACAAACTTTCTTTCACTGTCATTAATTGAACTACAATTCCTGGAATTCTGAGCATTCTAGCATACTGCAATCATATTTTAGAACACACAGAGTGAAAGTATGTCGATTTTTCATACATTTTGCCGAAATTCTCCATACAAATTTTAAATCCTTTGCGCCAGCTCGTGCTTCTGCCAAATGACCGGAAACTTTCAGAACGTCATTTTTTCACCTAAAGTCATCAACCTAGGGGGTGCCGCGTTGAAAAAAATGTTATAAAAGTCATCCCATACAAATTTGGGCCAGTCTATTGACCATCAGATTTGACGAGGCGCATTTATTTTAAAGATAGGTACTATTTCATACACATTCTACCTAAAATCTTGACTGCTCATAAAATGGTGAAAACATTGGATTTTTGGCTATTAATTTTTCCAGGTCATATCTCAATAATGCAATCATCATTCATCAACCATTATGATTGCTGAAAAAAAAACTGCGAGAACTCACAGATTCGAAGAAAATTGCTAACATGTTTAATAATAGCTTTATATCAGTGACCAAAATAAAGCATAATGGTTTTATCGAGGTTTGAAAAATTGGCCAAGATGATGTTTATAGCATAGGGCCTAATAGCGAGATTTTAGGCTTATTAGAGTTCTAGTGATGTTATAGAATGCGCTTGAGCTTTTTATGAAGACTAATGCTAAAGTTCTAATGAAATTTTGCTGACCATAATAAAGCTAAAATGGTTACTTGGGATGAGACATAAGACATGAGACATGAGAACTAAGTTCTAAATTATATATCATTTTTTGGAAAAATTTAAATATAAAAATATACCATCTTGATGGGATTTAGTTTTCTCTTTTGATCGATTTGCGAGACTCGTTGCGTAAAATCGATCCATATCAATAATTTTTAATTCTCTTCTTTCTCTCATTTCTTTTCAATTATGCGGTTTCCTCTCTATGTTGAGTAACATGTTAACTTTATTTAGTTTTGATCACTGAACTTTCTCGTTGTCTTCTTGAGTTAATATTTATCGGTGATTTATGACGAAATTAAAACTTCTTTTTCAATTCACCGAACAATATCATTTCAAGAAGAACACCGTAAAAGATGTTCAGATCATGTAAAAAATTTGTATTTCCAAACCATTAACAGGGAGCAGTAAAAATCATCATCGTTAGCTAGCAGTTGACTCAAGCACACAGTTCTCGTTGCAGGAACTCCCTCTGTTTGATTGCACTTTGATGGACGACCTTCAAAGGGACTTGTCGATAGTTTTCCTGCCCTGTAAACGCTTTGAACTGTTCGGACTGTTCCTCGCCAGGTATGAATATTGGAACTAGTAGTAACGGCAGCAATTCACCGGAAACCGATTATTGCGTTTCTTGCTCACATTTTTCCCCTCTATCTCCTATCGGCGATGCTTTTGGAGGTGGGATGCTGCATGTCCAGATGGGAAGATACACTCTTTGACTCGGACCTGATGGATGTTCCGCATACATATGAGGCGAATCGATCCGAGAGGTGATTAATTTATTCATGTTTGTCAAGCAGCAGTGGATAGCAATCATCGTGCTCGGAATCGTGGTTTGCATTCACAAAACCCTGGCTTGCGGGTCGGGTCAAACGGATAAGAGACGATGATGCAGTTGCTACGCTGAACACATACATATATTGGAGCTAAGGGGATGAACTCATCGGAAGCATTCGGCACTCGGTGCGTTTCCTTTGGGTTCTCGTCTTCATGGAGACACAGAAAACAGGACAAAGATACTGGGAATGACGCAAATATTGTTTGTTTCTGGCACCCGTATGCATGTGAGATTGACGGCTGGCTGCCAATGGAAACAGATCACAATAATTTCACTTTCAAGACGATCAGATTGTGAATCGATTTGGAAGCTAGCTATCTAGTTCGTCAGGACGTGCTGTCTCGTTTGAAGTCTTTGGGCAGATTTGCGCTTTGTGTCGGCAACATCCACATGCTCGGTTCTGGAAGAACGTTTAGAATCAATTTGTGAAATCCGAGGAGAGATTTCTAGGAATATAAATTTTCAAGAGACGCAGTGGCGAGATATGTAGACGATGACACTGCATGAACACAATTTAAGATCTCATATTTTGCCTCAAAATCTGAATGGTTGAAAACCATCGACAGTTCAATGTGCATATTTTAATACTCCTGGCTCTTTGAACTTTTGGAGTAACTCAATAGTCGCAAAACTGATTTCGACCCTTTTTCAATATGAAATTGCTACCTATTGTTTTGTTAGCATATCTTCCAAGAAAAAGAAATATCAGGCGAAAAGTGATACCCCTTTTAATTTTGGTTAAACCCTTTTTAGCACTTTTTTAGTACTTACATCGGTTTGATAATTTATGCGGGCAAGAGTTCATCAATTTCACACCTCGAAAGTGTTCCTTACGCTGAATCTTTTCTAAAATTAAGGGATCTTTTATATTTTCATGTATCGTTTTTGTGCAGGCTTCAAAAGATTTGACCATCAGGTATGCCATTGGTGTCACATATTAGGGTTATTAACAAATATACTAAAAGGATATTTGGTCATTACGGTGATTGAAATTATTTGATAAAAAAAATCATACAACTTCATCCTCAAAACGGTTTCGAAATGGCTCAGTTAAGGTAGGTACCTGCCAATTCTCCAAGACATATCGTATGCATCAAGGGACAACATAATTAGCTCCCGGGCACGTAGTTTCATTGACAACTAAATGGCTACGTGTTTAATTGAACATTACACAACAATCCAAGATAGACTGTGCAAATTCGATCCGTTTGCTCGTTATGATGACCGTATCGTAATTGATCGTCATTGATGGATTGGTATGTGAAGATACACCCATGTTATAACTCAAACAGAATGGATACTTGGTGCCAAATGTCCAACCTAAAAACCTTTCCCCACTCAAACTGTATCATAGGAAAAACGCTAAACAAAATCACCTATTGAGTATTTTTATCTCAAAAATTTGCTCAGTGGCAGATTAAAATGTATAGAGTTGTTTTTGACATTTCTTACGCACACTTGTTGAGCATGTACAGATGAGTCGGGACAATTAACCTCAAAAACTCTCGGTACAAAAACGGGCAGCCCGTCGACACACATGGTCGTTTTTGAGGTTGATTGTCCCAAAACTGAAAAGTGTTGGTGAAACAACCAGCACAATATCACGAACACTACCAGCGGCAAACAGGACTATTGCTTATCATCTGGCATCAATTTGTAGTGTGTAGTCAGGGTTGCCAATGTAACTGATTTTCCATGATTACAAGCGCGACACTTTCTCGATCGATAGACCGTAAAGAGTCGATAATCTCTCGTCATAACCAGCAGCGATGCAATGTATGCCGATTTTCCGTTTATTATACCGATTTTTGAGATAATTTTTTACCAAGAATCGGTACAATAATATGGCATAACGATTTTTGGCTAAACATGCTGATTATATAACGGTTAAAAAAAAAAGTTCAGACAGAATAAATATTTACAAAATATAACCAAAGCTTTTATTTTTTTTAATATTCGAACCAATGTGCCTTGAAGTTTAAGCATTCTTTACGAATTGAATGAAGAAAAATAAATTTTATTCGTTTATTTTATTAACATTGGATGAGCTAAACAGCTTTAATTTTCAATGTTTTGTTGAAAACAAAAATTTAATCATTCCAGCTTTGAAGATATAGCTGTTTTTAAATACTCTTTGTATAAATTAGGTTTTGAGAGTTGCGAAAAAAATCAGTATTAATAGCAATTTTCGGAATTTCGATACCGATTTTTTCGGGCTTGAAAATACAAATATAAATGTGGCATCACTGCTTACTAGACGAACACACAGAGATGCCAATGTACCTAATTTTTCAAGAATTGCTTGATTTCGAGGCTAAGCCTGACAACCTAATAACCAAATTGTATTT
This sequence comes from Uranotaenia lowii, assembly GCF_029784155.1. Taxonomy (NCBI): domain Eukaryota; kingdom Metazoa; phylum Arthropoda; class Insecta; order Diptera; family Culicidae; genus Uranotaenia; species Uranotaenia lowii. The sequence goes on along the minus strand of NC_073691.1, from coordinate 149,381,790 downwards.
TCATGATTTTTGAAAATATGTCTGATTTTTGTGAATGTGATGAAAAATTGATCCTTAGGAAAAATAAACCAAAAAAATTCAATTCATAAATGCTCTTTTTAAGGATTGGAAAAAATTGTCAAAATTTGACAAAATTTGACAAAACTTAACAATCGGTCGTGAGATGTGATCTGATGATACGGTTATAAAATTTCTTTAAAAAAAAGTTATTACAAGCTCTGTCATGAATTCTGATTCGGCTCTCTAAAGCTTAGTTCTTTTAGAAATGGGACAGTTACGAATGCGTGTATCTCGAAAACCATTCGTTTAATCTTAATACTCTATATGAAGGAAATGAAGGCAATCTTATTATGATTCATGAAAAAATTTGAAAAAAAATATTTATCGTTTTTTGTAAGAAAAAATCTACTTTATTCTGGATACCTCCTATCGGCCGGCGCACACTTTTTTCAGTCATGATATTGATCAGTTTTTTCAAATTTATACTTCGTCTAATCTGTATTTTAGATGGCTGCATTCTCCTCCTTCAATTTCTGCTACTTTTCGGTCCAATATTTCTCTTTTTAAAGAAACTGAGGGCAATTTAGTGAATACAGCTGTTTCGAAATTAACAAAACTTGATTATTTTTGATCCACTTTAGAGCTTTATTAATTTAATTTCTACTGGCAAAATCTGACAATAACGAAGTGAAACCATCATCAGATTGAACTTAAAGTTTAATCGGTAAGTAAAGATCATAGGTTGCAAAGGGTACATAAAAGATTACTCTTTTTAGGCTTTTAAAAACAGCGAAAACCAAAATTTTCGTTTTGAAAATGGTGGTTTATTTCTCCACAGGATCAGAATTTCGGCAAATCATTATATTTAATACAAAACAACCAGCAAATACATACTTTAATATGCTCGGAACCTTGCCACGAGCAGACATGGTATAGGATTCAAACGCTGAAATTTGTTTGAAATGAGGTTTTACATAAGTTTTGTCGTTCATCAGAAATCATCTCTCTCATAGTCTCGGTACCGGAGCTGACGAGCTCTAGATCTAGCAAAAAATTGTTATTTGAGGTGGGTTTGAATGACTCATAAAAAAGCAATACTTTCAGCTTATCTGAGAATTTTTTTTGGACATTTTTTTGGACATTGGCCGATCTACCCTTAGTTTTTCGCTGGTATGAGACTTGACTTCTCTGATGACCCTTATCAGTAGTTGTCCGTCATGTACTTCACAACAATGCTCGATTTGAACTTTGTAGACATTTTTGATAGTGTGCATACTTTTCCACCACTCACACACAATAATTCTTTGAATAATTGACAGTTCTGTCAGCTATTAATACGTTCGTCGCCATGGCACCCATATTCGGGTGACGGGTGTATTTCCTGGGGGGGCTCCGTCACATCAAAAAGCGTGTGACGCTCTCTTACTTGAGTTTACGGCTCAGCTTCGCCACACGTTTCAAATATGGGAGCTCTACCTCTTTGCTTTCTCTCTCTGAAAATTTCTTTGGGCCCGGCTAGTAAAACTACCAAAATGAGCGTGGCGACGAACGTGTTAATTAGATAATGATGAATTTTGAAGGAAACTGTGCAAAATTATTTTTTTCGTTTTCTCTTGCATCGTAAATATCTCAAAAAAAGCGCAAATTTTAAATTTTGAAAAAATAAGTCGGATAGTACGTTTTACAAACAGCATAATTCTGTCAAAATTTTGAATGTCCGATTACTAGTAAACGAGTTATAAGCAAAAGAAAGTGTCCCATTTCTTAAAGAACTATGGTTTAGTTCTCATTTCGATTTCTAGTGAAATAAAAAAGATTTCAAAATTATATTTTTCGATATTGAAAATTTGATTTTAAATGCTCAATTTTGTTCAATATCGTAACCCATTCAACATGTTACATACTAATTAAATCTTAAAATAATCTCTAAACCACAAGATATTAGATTCCTTGTGTGGGTAATTTTTTTTCTCAATATTTTTAAACAAAAAAGTTTCAAATACTTCCAACAGTCATAAATTTTTTTTCTAAAATACTTATAATTTATGACTAATTTGCTGTATTTCAGTTCAGATATCCCGGATTTTTGGAATCGTCAAGAAAAGATCCATCCGATGATGAAGAACTATGTTGGGATCCTATGAAATGTTTGAAAGCTATCTCGGATTTTCCGGTACAAAAATAAATTCTACTTAAAAATAAACATCTTACCTTGGCTTTGCTTCGCTGTATTTCATTTTTTAACGAACCAATTTTTTAAACTCATATTTTAGATGTTTGTCGTTATTTCGATCAACACTTCATAGAACATACTAAGTCTCCCAGTGCTTAATTAAAGGTATTTAAATGATGATTGGAATGAGTGTTTGGTTTTGGGTCATTGAAAGAGCCGTGGACTGTATTTTTGCTCGATTTTGGGGACCGTTCGAAAGTCCGAAGACACAATTTACCGGATGTGTTGAGAGGGAAATTTGTCTATTATAACGAGGCACTAAATTGTTCTCTATATACAGATTTATTTACACTATTTTACACTTAAATTAATTGGAGGAATTATAACTAAAGGGAGGAAGGAAAACTTAACTTAACTTAACTTGGAAAACTTGGAAGGAATTAAAGGAGGAAGGAAAACTTAACTTGAAGGAGCAACTTAAACTCGTAGGAAGGAATCTTAACTTGGAGGAACACTTGGCTTAACTCAAATCGATTTTTTAACTTGTCGACGGATGGAATGGATCTGACTGAATGGATTGGCAAACACACCGGTTACTTGAATGATTGATTCATTCACACGCACACAAACATCTGTGTGCGCAATGGAAATTTCCACTGCTCGCTGGCTGAAGCAACAGCATGCAATTGTTGTTGTACGCCGGCCGGCGTTTACCGGCGTTTTTGATGTACACATATGAATGCATGTCCTTGAATGGACAAACAACACACAAAAGTAGCAGGCGGTGATCGGTGATGATTTTTTCGTTGGTGGCGCAATGCGACGTTGCCGATTCTTCGGGTTTGGCTCGGACAGTCATATTCAGTGTTCCGAAAATCAATCAAAATAAACACTCAGGATACGATTCTTATTTGAAACATTCTGACTGTATAATAGGCAAGCGCCTCTAGCAACTGCTGCGCCCGACTGGTATGCAATCTCGATCAGCACTTCACTCAGCAATGCCAACCGAATCGCATCTTTCAGAATCATTGGTTTTGCAACTATCGCATATCGGAGATGAGTGAGATACAAACTGATCCATTCTGAATGGATCACTCACTCACTCACTCAGTATCCGCCTAGTTTGTTTGAAATTGAAAACACGGCGGAAGTGAACATCTTTCCCTCACAAACACAACTACAATTTGAATTTATTCTTACTGGTGTAAAAAACGCTGTAAAATCAAATAAATTTATCAATTGACTATGTTTAAAATCAAACAACATTTCCTTATGATCGGTTGCATGTATCACTCACTCAATGACTGATACATTCACTCCTGATCCTACACGGAAAATAATAAAAAGGTAAAATTTACCGAGATAGCCAAGGTAAACGTTCGTGAAAGCCAAAAAGGTAGCTTCTACCTCTTCGAGGTGAAACTCACCTCACAGCGAGGTAAAATTTACCTGAATCGAGGTTGGAAAAAAGGTACAATTCACCGAGGAAAAAGGTGAATCCAAAAAAGGTAAATCTTACCTCGTAGCGAGGTAAAGTTGACCTGAGTTGAGCTGAATAAAAAAGTATAATTCACCTAGAAAAAAAGGTAAAACCAAATAAGGTAAAACTTACCTCGTAGCGAGGTGAAGTTGACCTGGATTGAGCTTAACAAAACGGTACAATTCTTCTCGAAAAAAAGTGACTATTCGCCGAACCCGTTTATTGAGGTTAAGCTGTTTTGTCATTCAGGAACAAGTTTTGCTTTGTGCATAATATGTGAAAATTGGAATAGAATGGTAAGTGTTTTCTTAGATATCATTTTGTTGTGCTGGTTCTCGTCATAATACATTGCTTTTGTTTCAGAACGACCCATAGAGCTTATAGGTGTATTCCACGTCTTCCTCCAGCCGGAAAAGCCGAACCTGACCGGATTAGCCGAACAGAGGAAATCATGAATGTACGCAACGCAGGAGTATTCAGCGGCCATGGCGGCTCGGAAGAACGCGAAGCCGAATTACCAGTCCCTATTTATCTCCAGTAAATATAATTTTTGATAGAATTTTGTATTTTTTTAATTCTTATTGAAGAAACCAATCAAACCCAGCAGCATTTACCTTTCAAATCAGTAAATGGGAAAACGGTATTATTTACTATTTTGCTAGGTGAATGCGAAAAAGGTAAAATATTCCTTTTTGCTAGGTGAATTGAAAAAAGGTATAATTTACCTTTTTGCTAGGTGAATGAAAAAAAGGTAAAATGTACCTCGAAAGAGGGGTGGAAAAAATTCACCTCGCAAAAAGGTAAATTTTACCTTTTTTTTTATTTTCCGTGTAGGCCAACATGATTCACCGTATGCATCGCTCATTGGTGAGATTCCAATTTGATGATGGTGCTGCACTGTTTTGACAACAAGCATCGTGCGAAGTGATCTGTATTTTAGCGATGAAAAGAACGAACGATGATCGGATAGGTCCAGTAGTAATCAATAACGAAACCCGATCGCTGTACGTTCAGTCACGAACTGCAATCAGGAACATTCATTGAAAATTAGTGATATTCGGAACACTGGTCATATTGACCCGATCGGCTTTGAAAGGTTAAGATTTTTATTTGTTATGTTTTCACTTTGAATTTCAGAACAACCAAAACCAAAATTCTGAAAAAGACTCAGAAATCGAAATCAACTTTTGAAACAGACATAAAAAAATTTTAAATTGGATTGCTGAAAAATGATAAAGGAACTAAGTTAAAAATATAAAAAAATGGATATAAAAGTTTTAAGAAGTTAATTTAAAGTTTATGGAAGAAAATGCACGTTTTCCAAATAAGGTTGCACCTTCGAATAAATACCAAAAAACATTCATGGTTTAATATTTTTTAACAAAATTGAAAATTTTCAGTCAGAGTATTCCGATAGAACTTGAATTTTAGAATTTGTGAAATGCTTCCATGGATTTGAAAAGGAACATGGAGAGATGGAATTCAATATTTGAAAATCAAAACAATTTTACAGGAATTTTTATTTACATAACAATTATCATCAGTATTCAAAGCATTACTCGGTGGCCTTACGTCTCTAACTAACGTCTCGGTGGCCGAGTGGTTAGCGTGGTACGACGGTAATCGCTGGTCCACTGATGGCATGGGTTCGATTCCCATCTCGGTACTGGGTGTTAAATGTTAATCTTAAGTTGTCTGCGTCATTTATTCAGTCTGTAAAGCCTAAATCGGCTAAGACGGTGTATGTCTTTTATAAAAAAAAAACCAAAATCATCATCCGATCTTCATATTTCATCAAAACGGTGATAAAGCAAACTTTTTTTTATAAAATATTCTAATCAACATAAAACAAGTTCAACTTTAACCTCAACAGTGAGAGCTGTATTTGACGTTTTAAAAATGCTCGGTTTAGTCTAATTAAGTCGACGGAAAACAATAGTAGTTTTTTTTTGGTTTCTTTTCAAATCCTGGGAAATATCGTCAGAACTGACGGAATACTTATGTTGCGTCCGTTCACTCTAGAAAATTTCGGGAATTTTAAAAAGTTTCACACATTGTGCTAAAGAACCGCATGCGGCTCGCGAGCAGCTGGTTGCCGACCTATGGTCTAGGATAATCGAGAGAAAGTACATAATTAAAGAAACTGCTGAAGAAGATTACAAGTGTTCAAAACCTACCGTTTCTAAACTCTACATTCGACAACAGAGTCAACTGGTCTTTCCTACGCTTATCACCAGGAATAAATGGGTTGGGAGATGAACTGAAACAGTCCTCTAGCTTAGGGGCCGTCCATAAATGATGTCACGCAAAATTTGAAAATTTTTTGTTGAATTTTGGATAAAATTATTTATTATTGTATTGCTGTTTTTTTTTTTGTAATAATGATAAGTGATGTCATGCTCAAGCTGACCCTCCCTCCCCCCCAAGTCACAAATTGTCACAAAAATCGAAACCCCCTCTCCCCCCCTAACGCGTGACATCATTAATGGACGGCCCCTTACTGGATTCGTTTGACTTCGTTACAGGAACTACCCGAAAAGACTCTGAGTAGGGGAACATGCCTTATTATGCGCCACCTAAGCGAATTGCTGATTTTCTATGTATTCCACGTACAAATTGTGTTAAAAATGGGTGCAATCGTTGAAGAAAATTGTTTTCTACAAATGCCTACGATTTTTTATTACTTAAATTGCTATAGTTGCTTCAAAAAATTGATTTTTAAAAACCTTATTCAAAGCCACAGAACAAAACTGTGTTGCAAATACGCGCCGCTGTGTATTCAATACGCGCCTAGCAGCCGAACACACCCGAAAGCAGCCGAAGACCGAAAACACACCAATACTTACAGACACTTTGACTGAAAAGAAAATCAAAATGGACTAATCAAAATTTAAAAAAATAATAAAAGTAGATTTTTTGGGCTGAATTAACGCTCAAAATAAGGTTTTACAGTTTTTGTTCATTTTCAATTAAAATTGGCCTTTTTGAAAAATTAATGCTATTTTCAGCCTACTACGATTGGCGCGTTATAACGACCGCATGGGCCGTGATAGAACATACCCATAAAAAGCATACCTTAGCGAGTTCAGTATGATTTTTTAGCATTAAATCATAGTTTAGATTCTCCTCTATCGATCTGTCAGAAAATATTGTCTTATTCGATTTTCTCTGCTTGGTGACACCTTATTGAAAGTGTTTTAAAATTTAGATCGAAATGAAGAAAAACATAAATTGTAAAATTATCACGACACAGGGGCATTTTAAGGAAAAATTCATACTTGCCATGACCAATCACAGCATTTAAAACAAATTGGTAATATTTTGCAGGCTTAAAATGTTTCAGATTCTTCAAAACAAGGGTGGCGCGTATTAGCCACATGGGGCGTTATATGAACTTTTCCCCTAATCACGAAATCAAACAGTTAAAGCCTCTTTCGCAAATTCTCGTATAGCTCTTGCCTTGTCTTGTCGTATAGCCCGTCGAAAATTCGTTCTACAACTTCTAACCAACGAGTGGTTCCCGATTAGGAAAAGCTTGTTTACAACACCGAACTCAGAAAACGCTACCTCAGTGCCCGACTTAACAAAACGGCTCCTCTGCGTGCAGCAACAAGTTTACGTCTTCCAAAAATTCAACCAATATTTTTCCAACGAACACTGTCGATTGATTCAACTCTAGAGTTTGTTTTGATTAGGTCGTATGAGCCACTTGATGTGTTTCGAGAAAATCGCGGTCGAAGTTTTGAACCATGTTTTAAATTTTCAATTTAAGGATATTCAATTCAAAGATAGAAGAAGAACGCGCTGTACAAATTAAAAAAGCATTAGTAAAGTCCTTGGTAGTGCACAAGTACTTGCGACCATTTGCATTACTTAAGTGGCGTTAACGTCTTTTTGTAATTTTATCAGTTTTTTCTTTACAATTGATTGATTCGATATAACTCTACTCTATTTCATTAGAAATAACTTAAGGAACGCTTAAACTAATAGTATACGATGAAGTCATACCTGAAAGTAACTCATTGTAGTGGGAATTCATACAGGTTGCAAAAAACATTGCTCAATGGTATCCGAAATCGTTGCTGGATGGTATTGTATACAAGGAATTTGACTCGATATGGCTGGCCACTGCTTGTCATTCCGCCGACTGATAATCGCGTGCGTGGGTGATGAATAACACGAGAGTGTTAAAATCCCAGAAAAACAAAAAAAAAAATAATCGCGTGCGTAATAAGTATCCATTGCGAGCACCTTTTTTATATGAAAATACAGAAAACTTATTTTTCACACAGCCACAAGTAACACCTATTATTGTACTTACCCGGCGACAAAACCATCCTATGGATCATAATAGTTCCAAACGATCCAGCAAACGATTTTCTTTTGATGTTCTAAACTTTAACATCAAAATTCAGCACTTTCCAGAAAAATTTGGTAAGAATGCACAAGGACGCATAAACCATCACGCCGAACTGATATTTTGCGTCGTTTGTTTTGCACGACAAACCAGTGCAGTGCAAAACGTCGCAAAAACCAAATTGCACTTCAAAATGAAAAAGTCATCATACGTCCTAAATTCAAACCATTTTGTAGAATTTATTCATTGATCAAATGAAACTAAGTTTTTTTCCAAGACATATTACATGTTTATCAATCGTTGGCAGCCAAAAACTCAATTTTGTTTACATTGGCTCATACGATGTAATCAAAACTAACTCTAGAACTCGCTAACACTCCTAACATTTAAGACCTTCTTCGGGGCCGTTCACATACCACGTGGAAAAATTAAGGGGGGGAGGGGTGTATGGAAATTTCCACGCTTGTCCACGGAAAAGGGGGTAGGGGTTTGGGTCATGTCCACGTGAACATACTTCCAAAATACTTTCTAAAGGTGAATAAATATTAGGATGTTTAAATCAAATTTTAAAATTCGCATGCGGATTTACCACCGAAATCCATTGGTTTTCTCAAATCTAAAAAATGGTACTCCTTGAGAGTTGCGGAAAATCTTCCAAAAAACGATGCAAGCCCGAAGGTGTGCCCTATTCGGTACCGCACTTCACATCTTCACACAACAGCGGGACAGAACAATGAGTAGGGGAAAAGTTCATATAACGCCCCATGTGGCTAATACGCGCCACTCTTGTTTTGAAGAATCTGAAACATTTTAAGCCTGCAAAATATTACCAATTTGTTTTAAATGCTGTGATTGGTCATGGCAAGTATGAATTTTTCCTTAAAATGCCCCTGTGTCGTGATAATTTCACAATTTAGGTTTTTCTTCATTTTGATCTAAATTTTAAAACACTTTTAATAAGGTGTCACCAAGCAGAGAAAAACGAATAAGACAATATTTTCTGACACATCGATAGAGGAGAATCTAAATTACGATTTTATGCTAAAAAATCATACTGAACTCGCTTAGGTATGCTTTTCATGGGTATGTTCTATCACGGCCCATGCGCTCTTTATAACGCGCCAATCGTAGTAGGCTGAAAATAGCATTAATTTTTCAAAAAGGCCAATTTTCATTGAAAATGAACAAAAAGTCTTAAACCATATTTTGAGCGTTAATTCAGTTAAAAAAATCAATTTTTCATATTTTGTTAAATTTCCATTAGTCCATTTTGATTTTCTTTTCAGTCAAAGTGTCTGTAAGTATTGGTGTGTTTTCGGTCTTCGGCTGCTCTCGGGTTTGTTCGGCTGCTAGGCGCGTATTGAATACACAGCGGCGCGTATTTGCAACACAGTTTTGTTCTGTTGCTTTGAATATGGTTTTTAAAAATCATGTTTTTGTAGAAACTTTAGCAATTTGAGTAATGAAAAATCATAGGAATATGTAGAAAACACTTTTCTTCAACGATTACACCCATTTTTAACACAATTTGTACATGGAATACATAGAAAATCAGCGATTCGCTTAGGTGGCGCATAATAGGGCATGTTCCCCTACGGCGAATAACAACTAACAAGCCATTTCGTTGCTACCGAGTACACCCGAGAAGCAGCGTGGCGCGGCGCGGCGCCCCGAACCAATTATGTGTTTATGTGCGTGCGTTTCGATCGCTCATATGGCATTGTGTGTAGCATTAGCATACCAATTTGCAAACAGCCAAAAAGGGGGCTAATGTATGCAAATGCCGCTTCGGGGGGCTTCGTTCCAGTAGGCATAAGTTTGTAAGCACTCCCGCTCGTTTGTAGTTTTGTTGTTGTCTTTCTCTGTGCTGCAATTGACAACAATTACGAATGGGATCGTTTGGAAGCAAACTCGGAAGCGAAGAAATGCCGATGACGACGACGTCTGCCTTGGTATCGTGGGAAAACTCATTTGCATTCGAACGACAGTCGGTTTTTTATCTAAAATTTTTAAGAAACAATATGGTTAAGTATAGTTGATGCAGCATTATTTTCCCCGGAAGGACAACTGTACTTGATTAAGTAAAGTATGCACTTGCTATCTAAATTTTCATATCCGTGTATCTTGTTTCACATAAGGAAAATCAACTCCAAATATTCAAATGAATTGAAGTAGTTGTGATACACTAACGACTGATTAAAAAATAAAATTCTTACGATGTTTAGCCTTTTGTTTATGGTTGATAATTTGCAAATTGTTGAAAAGGCTCGTCTTCATTGTCGAGTCAAATTTGAACCTTTTCGAAAATCTTCTACCAATTTTCTTCAAAAATTTACGCAATGTCGTCGTTGTCAAGTATTTTGTCATGGCACTAAAAATTTTAGTATGAATGCCAGATGCATGCTTTGCGGCTCATTCGATCATGAAAAAACTAAATGCCTTTTTGGTGGTGATAAACCACAAACAGAATTTTTCAAGAGTGCGAATTGCGAAGGTAATCATTCCTCGAATTCTATAGACTGTCCCGTTAGGGCAAAAATTATTGCTTCTAGGAAAAGTTTCCAAAGTTTTCAGAAAAGTTTCTTCTCCTTCTTCCTCTTTTTGTCTTCTGTTCGCGGTCAGCCTCCGCCAACTTTGGAATCACGTCTTGGCAATTCCAGAAGTGATTTTAATGTTACCTGTGCTGATTCAGCACCACAGACTCGTTGTTTAACGTTCTCAGAGGTGTTTGAAAATGGGTTGCCCTCTTCGGGTATAACTAATGGGGAAAAAAACAAGTCTCAACGTACATGCGAAGACATGTACGTTGAGGTACATGTTCTTCTCTTTTTTTCTGATTCTAACAATTTTGTTGATCTAGGTGAGATTACTGAGGAAAAATTAAAATTTTTGCATCAAAATTTAATGGAAATGATGCAACTTATGTTGAAAGCAAATTTAATGTTTGAAGCTTTCCAAACTCCTTTTAATTATGCAAACAAAATTATTATGATTTAACGATTCCCTCATGGATCCAAAGAGATGTTTAAATATTATGAATTGGAACGCTTGATCTTTGCTGGATAACCAAGATGAATTCTTTTTATTTTTGAAAACTCAAAACATACATATTGCTGCCATCACTGAAACTTTTTTAAAGCCAGACAATAACTTGAAAAGCAATACTTTCTTTAAAATTTTGCGAAATGATCGACTTGATCGACAAGGTGGGGGTGTAGCTATTATCATCAATAGTCGTCTCAAAATTAGACTTCTTCCTTCTTTCAATACAAAAGTGTTAGAAACAATTGGGATTGAATTAGAAACTTCTATGGGGAAAATTATAATTGTTGCCGCATACTTGTCTTTTCAATGTAGCGGTGAAGAGATAAATTTTTTGAAGGGAGATTTACAAAAACTCACCAGAAACAAATCTTATTATTTTTTATTATTGGTGACTTTAATGCAAAACACCGATCTTGGAATAATATTTCATCAAATTCAAATGGGAATATTTTATTTAATGACTGCTCTGCAGGTTGTTAAACTGTTAAATATCCTAATTGGCATAGGGGAAAGTCGGGTAAGACGGACACCCTAAGGTAGAATCGCAATAGAAAACCAGATATTGCTATTTTCATCGCAGTTTTCGTGCAGATGGGCAGTTTAGGTTGTTTACTATCGCATTAACCACTGGAATTAGTAAATTTCCTTCAACAAGACTGTTTTTATAGCCATCTAAAAAATGCTTGCAATTGCAAATTACTCTTTTAAAAAATGGTTGGGTAAATCGGACACTGTTCAGAAAAGGATCATTTTGCTGCAAAAATTGCTGTAAATGTAGATATTTTTGTGAGTTAAGTATAAGAAAACGTTTTTAAACAAAAATGGAACCAACTGGTCCGAGTCCAGAAGCGAAACAGTGGGGTTTCGGAATTCCGTATTTTATAGGCGCATTCTTCACCGGAGATCCTGTTTTTACCGTTTTTATAGCCTGTTTGAGATGTTGAGTGATTTTTGACCGACAATTGCTCTTGCCAAGGTCCTCTGAAGGCATATGGAGGATCAAACCGATAAAAAATTTGAAATACCTGGAGAAACTTATGTGTCCGTTTTACCCGACCTTGAGATGTCCGTCTTACCCGCCTTAGCAACTTTTTTTTTTTTCAAACGATTGATGTTCAAGCCCTTTGAACGAAACTCGCTGATTTTCCTCCATATGGTTAAAAAGGAGCCTAATAAAAACGGTTGACATTTTCGAAAATTTTGCGAGTTATGAACTATTTTATTAGCAGAGAAAATTACATCAAATAATGGATTCTCAAAGTTCTTGTTTGTTTTGTTTACTTTTATGGGACCTTGCATGCTATAAATAAACAAAGGGTCTCGAAAGTGTTGATACACTCAGGCAAACATATTCCCATCATTAGATTAGTGCCAAATATTGTAATTCTCGAAATATTGAAAGTGTCCGTTTTACCCGCTGTGTCCGTCTTACCCGACTTTCCCCTACTTGTTTTTCTTCAATTAGAAATCCCTCCACAATTGATTGACCTTCCAGCAACTAACATTTTCTTTATATCAAAGTCCTATTGAAAACCCTCAACTTTTAAGTTTCAAAAAGCTGTCTGGGAGCGGTGTAGGAATTTTATTCAACGTAATTTAAATGTAAACGTTCCACTGAATTCAATAGAAGATATTGATATGGCTGTGGAACATTTGAAAACTTCAATAGTCAATGCTTCAATACCCAAAGTTAAACATAAATTTAATCAACCTTTAATCAATGATGATCTTCAGTTTTTAAAACGACTGAAAAACATTCGTCGACGCCAATATCAACGAACTAGGGATCATTATTTGAAATTTATTTATTGCGACCTTCAAAAAGAGATCAAACGTCGTCGTTTATATGTCATTCGTAATGAAAATTCTGCTAAAGCAGTAGAGGACATAAAACCCTACTCAAAGCCATTTTGGAAATTAACTAAAATTCTGAAAAAGCCTCAGAAGTCAATTCCTACTTTGATAGATGGAGATAAACTTTTTTTAAGTAACGCAGAAAAAGCTCAAAAATTAGCCCAACAATTTGAGTCTGCTCATGATTTTAATTTAAGTCCCATTGATGCTCAAATTTCCCTTGAATTTGATGATATGCATTCTAAGCAAAATGTATTTGAAAGTTCTTGTGAGACAAATTTATTGATGAACCTAAATTGATTTTCAAAAAAAAAAATAAAAAAATTGAAAGCTCCGGGGAGAGATGCGATTTTCTTTATTCTTATTAAAATGTTGCCTGAAAGCACTTTAAACTTTTTAGTTAAAATCTTCAATAAATGTTTTCACTTGGCTTATTTTCCCAATAAATGGAAAAATGCCAAAGTAACTCCAATTTTAAAACTTGGAAAAAGTGCTTTAGAGCCTTCAAGTTATCGACCAATTAGTTTGCTTCCTTCTTTGAGTAAACTATTTGAGAGAGTTATTTTGAATAGAATGATGATTCACATTAATCAAAATTCTATTTTCCCTGATGAACAATTTGGTTTTCGTCATGGGCATTCTACTACACATCACCTTTTGAGTGTAACTAATATGATTAACGCTAGCAAATCTGAAGGTTTTTCAACTGGTGTTGCTCTTCTTGATATTGAAAAAGCTTTTGACAGTGTTTGGCACAAAAGTTTAGTAGCTAAATTAGCTCGATTTGATTTTCCTGTATATCTCACCAAAATTATTCAAAATTATTTGATTAGCAGAACCTTACAAGTAAGCTATCAAAATTCATGCTCTGAAAGGACACCCATTAGAGCTGGTGTCCCTCAGGGTAGTATACTTGGGCCAATTTTATACAATATTTTTACTTCTGATCTTCCTGATGTACCAGAAGGAAAATGTAGAAGATTATTTGCTGATAATACTTTACTCTCATCCAAAGGTAGAAAATTTACGGGTGGTACGCAGTAGATTGCAACAAAATTTAAATTCCTTTTTGAATTACTTGAATATGTGGAAAACGCATCCTCCTAACGCTTCCAAAACTCAACTTATTTTATTTTCCCATTAGTCAAGAGCTCAATTTTTAAAACCTAATGAACATCATTCAATATCAAATGGAGTTTCATTAGAATGGTCTGATCACGTGAAGTACTTGGGACTCACACTTGATCGGAATCTTACTTTAAAAAATCACATTGAAGATATTCAATCTAAATGTAATAAATACACTAAATCTCTTTATTCTCTCATCAACAGGAAATCCAAGTTGTGTTTGCGAAATAAGATGCTTATCTACAAACAGGTGTTCCGACCAGCGATAATGTATGCAGTTCCGATTTGGTCTAGCTGCTGCGCGACGAGGAAGAAAGCCATCCAGAGGATTCAGAACAGGGGTCTGAAAATGATTTTGTGGCTTCCACCTTGGCATATCAACGAAAATTTTCATCGGATTGCGGGCATTGAATCGATCGAAGAGATGGCTAACAAAATCATCTCCCATTTCAGAGGCAAATCGATGCAGTCTTCCATCACAGAGATTCGTTCTCTTAAAAATAAGTTTAATTTGAGGATAGTATTAGTTTTCAGTTGTAAGTTTAAAATATTTTTGACGTTACAGGATGTTATCCTACATAAAAATGCTTGATTGTGCTCAGCAAATTTGAGTCGAATAAATAAATTTTAGTGATTAGTAAACTATAAGGCTCTGGACAGTTCATTTTTGAACTAAACACCTAATTTAATGTAATAATGTAATCTAAATGAAATGATGAATTGGAACGAATAAAGACATATTTGAAAAAAAAATCTTCAACATACCCAAAAAAATCGAAAATCATGCTGTAAACAAATATTGGTTGCTCCTGACAAAAATGAATAAATCTGGTTTGCTTAAATCATTTCCAAGACTGTCTCTCATCAAAGAATCAGCAAAACCAGCACCAAGAATATCAATGAAGAACCCAAGATAGCAAAAAAATTGTGCAACAACTGCTTAAATCTGCACCTCATCTTCAGTTAATTATCACTGGAACTCGACAGAAAGTTGCGGCGGCACATGCTTCAACACTTCACAGCCACCCCCACTACATGGCACCGAACAGTTAGGAATGGATATTCTTTCGCCCCTCGATTCCGAAGCATTGGAAAAAAAGCATCACTACACTAATTACAAATCTTTCCAAACAGATGAGCAAGAAACGTGGATGGATAAAAACTGAAGCTGTGAAGCTTTCTTCAGCAACAAATGGTTTCATAGGATAAAACATACTGACAGCTAGGACCTTAAAAAAAGTAACAAGAAAAAAAAAATAAATACAGAAGATGAGCACTGACTGAGCCAACCTTTCAGCAACCATCAAAGTCTGGATCAATTTTACAACTAGCAGAGTGCTAGCAGATGATTATTTATCCATCAATCGTTTCGAACGAAAACGTTTCAAGGATGGTGGGGGGGGGGGGGATTGATGATGACTAAAAGAAAATTATCATTAATGAAAACGTCGTAAAGTTGGAAAATGATATTCATCATCGATTTGAGAACCCAATGCATCACTGGCGGTGTTAAAAAGTTTAGGAATCTTCATTCATTTGAATTGATAACATTTTGTTGATCTATTAAAATCAAAGATGAATTTACATTAACAGATTTCTAATATTTTTTGAGTAAGTTAATTTACAACTGTTCTTTCATCAGCTCAGTTCATAACACTTATCGCTTACTATTTCTCGCCTTTTGTTTTGGTTATATTTCGTGTGTAAATTCAAAAATGGATCAGTTTTAGGTAAAATCGATCTTTGATAACTGATAAACCTACATGAAAACTAAAAACAGACTTTAAGCCTATTTAATATCCTTCATTCAATCAAGGATTCAGATCTTGGCTAGATTTTAACATTTAAAAATTCAACGCTTTGAAAAACTAAAATTAACAATTTCTAAAAATTTTAACATATCAAATTACAACTTTTTCTGACATCTTTCAAGAAAGCTTTTAAATATTTTATATTAAAGTTTTAACTCATTTAACAACTATATTGAAGACTGCAAAAAAAAGTTCCTTTATGCTTCAAGAGTTATCAATTATTCCATTTACCTGAAATATTTTTTTAAAATTTTGTCAAAATTATCTTAGTTTGCAGAATTAGTTGAAAAGTGACAAAAAGAAAACTTTTTTCACAGAATTTTGAATTAACCGCGTTCTACGGAAAAGTTGATTATTGAATTAAAATTTTTATTTTTACAATCTTCGTTGCGTTCTTATAGCTTACACAGCAAAAATTATTTCCTGTAAAATTATGCAAATGTCCTGTAACAAAAAGGAGCAGGACATTTACCGTTATTTTACAGGTCGAAAAACAAATTACGTGACATTTAATTTTCAGTGTACAACTTTTTTACAGGACATTTCCTGTTATAATAAATTAATCTTCGTTGACTTTCAAGGAATACAATTTAAAATTACAGGTTTTGTTAATTACAGGTTGATTTATTTTAAAGGTTGCAGTTTCAGTGACACGTAATAGTCAAAAAAAAGAATTCTGTGTAGCTCAAAAATGGCTCAAATTTGTTTTATGAATTTCACCTATTTTTATAAGTTACTTGATGACCCGGTGTACTTTGCTGCACTTTTCAAAAATAAATTAAATTTTTTGAATTATTTAAATATTGATTTTCTTTCGCGGGCATTATTTTAAATAAAGATTCTACATAATTCAGTACATTGTATTTTTTACAATATTTTTAAAAGCTTCAAGGGTTCTTCATTTATGCCAAAGTGTATGTTTTACTGAACAAGAACGGTGTTTGTTTGCGAGCTTTCGAAAAAATATACCTATATTTCAAGGTTTTAAAATTACATTTCAAATTTTCATAAACAAACCAAGTGAACACCCTTTAGGTTATTAAACGTAGAAAAAAGTTTTGAGTTATTTTAACTTCAGACTTAGTTATGTGGATGATTATATGGAAATATTTCATGTTGATCAAAACCACCCCGGTGATCAATGTTACCCCGTTTGACGTTTATCATAAAAGTATTTATCACATTCAAATACTATCACAGCCAAATTTGGTTCCATTTGCTTGATTAGTTCTAGAGTTATACAAAAAAAATTAAGAAAGTCCCTTTCACAGCATCCTATTCCCTCCACTGAACCCTCCTTTCAGTGGAGGGAATAGGATGCTCATTCATAATTCATAAAAAAAATCCTCGTAAAAAAATGCAAAATTAGGTTCCATTTACTTGATAAGTTTTCAAATTATAGAAAAATGTATCTATGTTTTCCTCTCTTCCTATCTCCCCGCTTGATGAAAGCAGAAATCTCATTCTCGTATTCAAATACCCTCCCTTGCCTAAGTGGTTCCATTTGCTTGGTTAGATTTCAAGCTATGCAAAAGAAATCACATGAAAACCCTCCTCCACCCTTTTTTCCCCGTACAGGAAAGAGCGAGGGGTCTCAAAGTATGATATTAACATTTCTCGTATCCAAATACCCTCCCAAGCTAAATTCGGTTTCATTTGCGCGATTAATTCTCGATTTATGTAGAAAATATTATAGAAGCTCCCTTTCCCGCTTTCTTTTTCTCCTACTTAGAGGAAGGAGGGGTCCTTACCATTCTAGGAACATTTCCTGCAACCAAATAGACTCCCATGTCAAATTTGGTTCCATTTGCATGATCAGTTCACGGGTAATTTAAACATGTTTCTTTTGTTTGGGAGCCCTCCTCCCTCTTCCAGATAGTGGGAAGGGTTTTAAACTATTAAATGAACCTTCCCCGTCACTCAAAGACTCCTCCTGCTAAGTTTCACGCAAATCGGTTCAGTGGTTTGAAAGTCTATAGGGAACAGCCGGACAGAAAGACCGACAAAAATAATTTTTAAAAAATAAGGTCTAAATAGTATGAGTTGATAAAAAAAATGTTCGGATAACGTTATTAAAATACCGAAAAATCGGCCTGAATTGGGACATTTTGTGATTTGATTATCATGAAAACTACACATAATTTATATATGTTTTTTTAATCAATGCGTTGAAAGACATGAGGAAACAATTTACACAAATGAAAGTTTGATAAATTCACCATATTTCGCAATAGTAATTGTAGGAAATAAAGTGGAGAATAATATCTCTGAAGAAATAAACGAAAAATGAAAAGCTGGAAAATTGGCAACATTTTGTATCCTATGTACAACTCGGAAACTTCTGGTTTTTTGAGAGCTTTCGTTAAATGAGACCCAGCTGTATAGAGTTTTGGCAGATGACAGCTTGACGGGAACCGATATGAAAAGGCAAATCAGTTTAGTGAGTAATTTGGTGAGAGGCGGATCGAGTTGCGTCACGTGCTTTAAAAATGACTAAGTATTGTGGAAGAAAACGGTGGAAAAAATCGTCGTATGATAAAGGTAGAAAAAAGTGAGAAAATAGATAAAGTATAGAGTAAAATAAGTCGGTCTGTCTCGACAGTAATGTGCCATGTTCAGTATTGTTCAGTTTACGTTGAAAAATAATTCTTATATAATTTTGTCGAAATCTTAATCAATTGTCTTTTCAAATTGATAAAAAAAACAGTTAAGATAATCGACAATTTAAAACAAATAATGTATGAGGTCCGGGTAGTCATTCTATCCCTTGAATTAAAAAGAGCTGTGGGCCTGATAATTTACCCGTAAGTGTCTTGAAAAACAACCATGACCAATTCTCTATCATACTTAATGAATATTTTCATCACATTTTAGAGACTGGAATTTACCCTGAATGTCTCAAAATCGCAAAAGCAAGAACAACTACCGTCCAATATCTACCTTAAGTGTTTTTAGCAAAGTGTTTGAAAAACTTCTTGTGACCAGAATTGTAAATTTCCTGAACCAGTATGACAAACTTTATAATCTGCAATATGTTTTCGAACAAATTCTCCTCTTTGTGGTATCCTATGGAAATTCAGAAATTTTGTGCCTCAGCATGTTTTATTGAAATTTTACTTTGCTTTTATTCACTCTCATATTAACTATCTTATTATGAATTGGGGAAGAGCCTCCTTGTCAAATTGACAAAAACTTCAAACTCTCCAGAATAGATGCTTGAAAATTTTTTATAGACCCCCGCTGCTCCTTCCTACCCAACAGCTCAACTCCTTAAGAGCGCATAACGTTCTTCCATTAAACGACCTTTGTGATTTTCAAACCTCATATATGTTTATGACAATTTCACACTAATTTCAGTAATCAAGATTATCTACAAAGAAGCCTATCCATGACATCCTTAGGTCAAGAATCTCATTTATTGGTCCAACTAAGAACAACGCTTATTGAAATAAAAACCATCAAAAACCGTTACATTTTGTGAATTTTGTAGCAATTTAATTTTTTGTGTGTGTGTGTTCTTTGTTTTTTTATTATTATTTAAATTGTAATTACTTATTTTATTAAATGTAGATTAAGTAGTATTAGTAGTATTGATATCGAATAGTGGATCTCTTTAAAGGAAATCTGTTTTTCATTGGGATCCATGTAGTATTTTAGTAACTACATATTATCATTACATTTCCTCGCACTATAATTTAAACAATTGGGTTCTGAGTAAAATTTTGTTCGTGTTTTTTGTTATTTTTTGTAGCCGCCAGACGTGCTGAGAACAGTAGAGTCCATTACCAGGGGGCTCAAATCTGCCGTGTTACGCCGAAGTGACGTATAAACCATTTTCGTTTTAAGCGAATAAAAGCGATTTTCTCTTTTTCCTCTTTATTCGTTAATCTGAGACTTTTCATAAAATATGATCTGTAGAATTTATGCATAGATAGATGACAAATGCAGCCTTTTGAAACACAACTCTTTATTTTGCGTAAAATTCGTATAATTACTTCAAATGGATATGCGTCAGTTCGGCGTATAAACGTTTGTTTTGATTAAACGATTCTCCGTCGGAGTGACGTTTATCCTTAGTCTTTTCGTGCAGTTGGAACACATTTCGTTCTTAGTTAAAATGGCCAGTGCGTTGGATCTTCTTAAATTGTATTCGAGTGAGGAAGAAAATTTTAGTGATGCTGTCGGAGAAACTTCTCAAGGTATGTATTTCTTTGTACATAAAAAACTATTTCCGTTTGTTCGTTTGTGAGTTTTTTTTTATTTGACCTCAATTGCCCTCTCAGCCCTAGTTTTAGCGTTAAGATAAGACCTAGAGAATTGAAATTCGGTATAAGTGGGTGCTAATTATTACCAGGAATGAAGGAAAATATCAGATTTGTAGATGACTCATAATGTTTTACATTGGATTTAAATGAAAATTGACATACAGTTGCGTACAAAAAAGAATGAATTTGCGCGAACGGCGTACCCACTTCCAACTTTGACAAGCTGCCATTTCTCTCTCGGTTGATATTTTTTCATGAAATTTTCACACAATTCAGTTCAACTATCTAATTAACGCTCTACGAAATTTAGATCGAAAGTCTATACAATGACTGGAAACAAAGATACAGCTATTCCCGTAAAAAAAGGAAATTTGGAATTGCTTCATTAAATATGCTGTATCTTTCACAATTTTCATTGGAAAATCTTGAAATTTGGTCCAAAGATGAAAAATGTTTGATCTAGTACCAGGCCAAGTTTCGTCAAAATCAATTAACGTGATCAAAAATGGTGGCGGGTAGAAAATGAGGTTCATTGGACCAAATTTCAAGATTTTTCTATGTAAATTGTCAAAGATACAGCACATTTAGTGAAGCAATTTCAAATTTCCCTTTTTAACGGGAATAGCTGTATCTTTGTTTCCAGTCATTGTAAAGACTTCAAATTTCGTACAGCGTTAGTTGGATAGTTGAACTAGATCGTGTGAAAATTTCATAAAAAAATATCAACCGAGAGAGAAATTGCAGCTTGTCAAAGTTTGAAGTGGGTGCGCAGCTTCAAGCTATTTCATTCTTTTTTGAACACAACTGTATGTAAATTAGGCGGAGTAATCAATAGATTCAGGTATCAAATCTTGCATATGTTTGAGACGAAAATGCATACTTGGGGGTTTTGTGAGGTCTATGATTTGAGATTTTAGAAATAAGGTCAGGAAAAGCAGTCATCCGTATATATCCGTACATCCGTCTATACAGTTGTCTATTTTAGCGATAATTCCTTGAAAAAAAAAACGAAATCTATGTGAAAATGTTCACATACTACATGTAATATAAATATATTTTCACTCTCACCAGCTGCAAGTGAACCAAAACATACAAAAAAACAAGCTTCAATTGCCCGAACAAAAAAAGCAAAAGCCAAATATCACAATCTTATAAATGTTGATTGCAAATGCAACATGCGATGTTCTTCGCTAATAACCAACGAAAATCCAAAGCAGACAAATGTACGTTACTGGGATTTTGATTTGGATAAAAGACGACAATTTATTTTGGAATATACAAAGCAAATTTCTGCAAAACGACGACGTCTTCAATCAGAAACTGAAGGAAAGCCATTTAAAAAACAATATACTATAAATTATTTTTTGAAGGACGACGCAGGAGATACAGTATCTGTATGTAGTCGTTTTTTTTCTGAACACGTTGGGTTATCCATCATCCAGCAAGTAAATGATAATTTTCAATTCAAATGTTTGATGTCATAAAAGTTTTTTTCCAGCAATTTTGTGTACCGTTGTCATAGCGATTCCAAAAAAAAGGCGGACCCCGATATTCGACCTAAGATTTCCAAAATTAATCCTCTTGTTGAAGTCGTACGCAACGACATTTTATCATATAACCCTACGATTTCGCATTACAGGCGTGATCATGCTCCGAATGCTTTGTATCTGCCGTCAGATCTTACTTGTAAGATAATGTATGACCATTTTGCCACAAAGAATAAGGAAAACTCAATTTCATGTAGTTACTCCTTTTAAAACAAACTACTGAAACAAATGAACGTAAGATTTACGAAACTTGGAAATGAGCTTTGTGAAAAATGTAGATATGCTGAAATACACTCCAAGGAATCTGGACATATGCTTGAAAATATAGGTATTGATACGGGATGTACAATATGTAAAGACTGGAAACTCCACAAAGATGCTGCTATAAGTTCGAGAGATGAATATCTGAAAGATAAATATAATTTTGATAATATTTCATTTTCCGTTGATTTGCAGAAGGTGTGAGAGTAAACACATTGAAATCTAATCTTTTAATAACGCAACTATATTCTATTTCAAGGTGATCCAATTGCCAAGGATGGAAGGATTCAAAGAAGCTATTTTTTGCAAAAGGATAGTTGCAATGAATGAAACGTTTGCGCCATTGGGTGGTAGTTCTCACGGATCAGTTTACGCCGCATTATGGAACGAAACAAAAAGTGGCAGAAAAGCTGCTGATATATTCAGCACTTTTACAAAGCACTTGATGCTCTTGGACTGTCCTGAATCAATCCTCTATTGGATGGACAATTGTTCAGGACAAAACAAGAACTGGGACCTGATGATACACATGACGTTGCTGGTAAACTCCAAAATGATTCCTTCAAAAACAATAACATTCAAATATTTGGATACAGGCCATACTTTCATGTCCGCTGATTCATTTCACGCAGCTGTCGAAAAACGTATGAAAAGTTTCAATCATGGCGAAATACATACATATCAAGATTTTATAAGATGCGTGGAAACAGCGTCAGAAGTTGTAGTAGTTCCCATGAGCTATGTAGATTTTTTCACAAGCAGCGTTAAATTTAAGCAATCCGTTTTTAAGAAAGGTGCTCAGCGACCAAAATTGGCCGAAATCAAAGAGGTGAATATCGTCAGAGGATCGTTTTCGTTTCATTATAAATCGTGCTTTAAAGGAGATTGGAAGCGATTTTCATTATTTACGGTGAAACAACTCAAGGAAGTATCGCGCCCGGACTTTGACCTTCAATCTTCGCTTCACTTCAGAAATGAAAATAGAGGAATAGAGGTTGAAAGAAAAAAAACGATTTTAAAGAAACTTTGTCCACTAATGCCAGATAATAAGAAAGATTTTTGGGAAAAGCTTGAAGAAAAAAAGTTTCTGGAAGAATTCTAATTTATAACTATTGTTTTTTAATGATTTTCTTACTAAATAAATATTTGAATTTTTTAAACATTATCTCATTTTTGAAACCAGAATTCTTCTCGTTAATAAAATTCGAGTGCACAGCTTTAAAAAAAAACAACATTGTTGCTTGACAAACAAACTTACCACAAACAAATGACAACACAAACAAATTTCTTTGTAACAAAAACAACGCAACATTAATGAAGAGTTAGTTTTGTTCTACAAATGTTAAATAATTTCTCGAATTTTTTTAATTAATGTAGATGTCGACGTTTGCATTCAAATTTTATTTATCAAAAAGGCTCCACAACTACTTTGTTCGAGAACCCTTTATTCTAAGGAAAGGGAGAGGGGGGGGGAGGGGGTGGCCTTTTTATTTTATTCTAAACCGATTGTCATGTTAAAATATGATTTTTTTCAAATCTGAGGAATGTCACCTGTAAATTATACGGGTTATTGAAATTGTTCTGTATCACTTTCAAAAACGCATGGATATACGTCACTTCGGCGTATAAATCGCACTTTTGGCGATTCGTTTTTATCGATTTTCTCAAAAACTGTTTGATATTTTTTAGATTTGTTGAAAGCATTTGATAGCTCATAGGAAAACGCACACAATAGCGTCAAAAAGTCAAAATCGAAAAAAATGGATATACGTCACTTCGTCATATCACGGCAGAAATGAGCATTTTGGTGTGGGGGAGTGTGGGGGGCCTCTACAAAATATATCAATAAAAGGTATCAGTTTCCTGTTAGTACTTCATTTGAACTCATTAAGCAAGTTTTTGGCACCTAAATGATGCCTAGTTTTGGGAGAGAAAAATCAAAACAAAATGATGGTAGGATTTAACCATTAATTCCTTATTTTGGTAGCATAGAGTTTGCTCGGGAAATTAAATAATTTCAAATATACGTTCGATTAATTATTGTGCTATGTTGACTGGTGTTTTTTTTATTTGGATTTCACCTAACTTTAAAATTCTAGAAATGATTTTATCTGACTTTAAAAGTCTAGAAATCTAATTTTTCTGGATTCGACTCACCCAAAACGCTTTCTGCCTTTTGATCATAATGACGACCTGTCTGTCCTCCCCTTCCAGGGACCGATCGTTTCATCAATATCGTTTTTGACGCGGCAAATTTGAAGTCGATTCGATTCATTCCTCTCAACTTTTGCTTTCCAAAGTTTACGAGTTGCGGAATGTTTGGATAACGACAACGATTTTCCTGGCGTCGCCAGTGAGGAAAAAATACAAACGATTTCCCACAACAGATCGCTTGTTGCCGGGAGCTGCTGGAGTGTGGAGGATAAACTTTTCCAATCTCGCCGCAGAATCCAATTACCGGCTGCTTTCAAGCGAGAACGAAAAACTTGAACTTTCGTCCACCCTCCGCGTCCTATTCTGCCGCCCAAAAAAAAGACAGTTCTTTATGATTCTACTTTTTTTTTTGCTACCGCAAAAACCTCTTCCCCTGCCACGGCACTCATAACACGGCAAGTGACGTATCTTTTAACTGACCTTTTTGGTTGGTTCTTTTTTCCGGCCGTATAGCCGTATCAATTTATTTCCCATAGAGATCGGGAGTCGGGAAAAACTCAAGATTTGTCTAGCTGGCATCGAATTGTTGCCGGAAATGGAACAGGCTCGGTGGCAAGTTAAGAGAAAGAAAAAACATTCGGTAAATAAATACCGACTGGAAACCAACCCGCAAACGTTGATGGACGTTAAGAAATTAGAATGAAGTAAACTCTCTGCCGACGACCGAGATAATTATTATTGACATTTGAGTGACTGGGTGATTGGTTTTTGCTTGAATCGACACCGACTCTATTAGCTCTGGTTGGTTCTCAAGTTTGAAAGGTGTTTATAGACAACCGCTATTGAATTTCTAAACCATTCTTTTAAATTTGTCGATTTTTTGTGGGTGCAAAGTAACCAGTAAATGGATACTTCAATTTTTTTAAACAAACTGGCGCTGGAATCCTGGAAATTTCTAATTCTTTTATATCCAATAAACGAATCCAATTACCCGTTGTATGTTTTTATCCAAACCGGAACTTCGGTATCTTTATTTACTATATTTTTTATCAAGCATTTCGTCTCACGACCTAGCTTGATGAACATAATTCCTCCAAATAACTCGGTCCATGGCAAACGTTTTCCAATTTTTTGGACATCCCACATTCGCCAGATTACGCTTCATATGGTCTCACCACCTCGCTCGATGCGCCCTTGCTCGTTCGACATTGTCACAATCCCTTCTGGATACTGATTCGCCGAACAGAAGCTCGTGGTTCATCCTTCGCCTCCACACTCCGTTCTCCTACACGTCGGCAAAGATGGTTCTCCTCCAGCAATATCTACGTCTCGTGCCCGTAGAGGACATCCGATCTAATGAGCGTCGTGTACAGGTTACACTTTGTGCGAGGGCTAAGTCTTGTCGACCGCATTTGCTTGTGGAGTCCATAGAAGGCACGACTTTCGTTGTTCGTCTTCGATGTACATATCGGCAGAGAGGTAACCATAACACGCCGATAGAATCGTAACGATCCATCTGACGAAGCTCTTGGGATTTTGCAAAATTTGATCGTAAGAGAGGAACGCACTATAGTTATACGTGCCTCGGCTGACTGGCATCGGAGCTAGGACACGGCCTCCAGGGAAATACACGGACGCGATCCAAATCGTGATTGCATGTTCGCCTAGAAGCCGACCGCTCTGATTGAGAGCGAACAAAGAAAAAAACATACGAGTAAAATGCGACCACACCGTATAAGCAGCGTTGCCAGATTTACGGATTTCTACGTAGATCTACAGATTATAAGCATTTCTACGGATTGTTGGGATAATTTATCACAAAATATAAAAAAATAAAGTGCGAATCGAACCCAACGCAACCTTCTTATTCCGACCTCCCAGTTCGATAACTTAACCTGTGTACCGACTGCTTCTGCACAGTTCTTTCTTCGATTATTTTTACAACTTTAGCGCAATCTTGCTCGAATTTTCGAAACTGTCCGTTGATTTCATATATTTTCTCAGATTTGCCTTCGTCAAAGCCCATAACGAATTTCGGGATAGTTTGGTGGGTTCATTTCTTCGGTAAACATGTGACCTTGTTGACTTTATACCACTCTAATGCATCCTTAGAGTAAATAGAGGCCCGGAGCGAGATCAGGCCAAAAGATTTTTTTTCTAAACATTCTTGCAAATAAATTGTGTCTTTCATTGTTTCTGTGGCTATGAATAGACGAGGCATTTTACCGCATTCACATATGTCTTGCCACACCATTTCAGTGTTGTTGTGGTATCAAATTAAATGCAATACTATTTGTATTGGAAACTGATAATAAATGGTGATACGGTCGAAATTTGGTCAAGCTAAAACGCGCGTAAATCGGTGAAATCGTTTATTTAAAAATTAAATTAAATTTCTTTTTCAAGTTTAATTAGTATAAAATTCAGGAAAAATATTCAGTTAGGCTTCCGCTTTTCCAAATCCGAATTGCCGGGCCTTACGCTTAACCCCTGCCATCAGATTTTGTACAGCCACCTTGTCCACCTTCTTCGCTGCAGAAAGCCAGTTTGCCTTGAACTGCTGCTCGTCCTTAGCAGTTTTTTTTGTCTTCTTTAGGTTCCGTTTGATAATAGCCCAGTATTTCTCAATTGGGTGGAGCTCTGGCGTGTTGGGAGGGTTCTCGTCCTTGGGAACCACCTGCACGTTGTTGGTGGCGTACCACTCCATGGCCTTTTTACCGTATTGGCAAGATGCCAAATCCGGCCAAAACAGTACGGAACAACCGTGTTTCTTCAGGAAACGCAGCAGACGTTTATTCAAACACTCTTTCACGTTAATTTCTTGATTGACAGTCCCGGAAGCTATGAAAATGCTGCTTTTCAAGCCACAGGTACAGATGGCTTTCCCAACCAGATATTTCTGGAACTTTGACAGTTTCATGTGCTTGAAAATATCTGCTACCTTTCCCCTTCCTTTTGCCTTATAAAACTCCTGTCCCGGAAGCTGCTTGAAGTCGACTTTGACGTAGGTTTCGTCGTCCATCACCAAGCAGTCAAACTTCATCAACATCAGCCTCCGGGATCGCGCTTTGGCCGTCGTATTTTGTTTATCATCGCGATTTGGAGTCACTACCTTCTTGTTAGTCGACAGTCCGGCTCGTTTTTTGGCTCGATGCACGGTTGTAGACGATACACCCAGCTTATTTGCGGCATCTCGGAGAGAGAGGTTAGGGTTTCGCTTGAAACTACCGGCAACTCTCTTTGTCGTCTCAGCGGCTTCCGGTTTTCGATTTCCCCCCGATCCAGACTTCCTGGCTGTCGACAAACGTTCCCCAAACACTTTAATTAGACGAAATAAATAATAAATACATTTGTAACGTTTGATTTGGCAACTTTTAGGGATTTTGCCAGCTTTGCGTGTGAGTAGCTCGGATTTTCGCGATGCGCGAGCAAAATTTTGATACGCTGCTCTTCTTCGCATATAATATACGGCGTATTACAGGACACGACACTTGACGTTCTAACTAACATAAAAGGATTTAAAATTACCTTTCTTGTCGGCCGGTTTTGGGCTCGATGTTGCCCATCTACAGGACGATTTCAGTGAACAAGTCTCACACGGAATCTCGTAAATTCCGGATCTTTCTTCCGGTGGGACTTGTCCAGCAGTTTATATTGGCCAGACAAGACGAAAATTTAAAACACGAATAAAAGAACATAAAAAACGCTGTAGACAACAACAAAACCAACGAATCCAGCGTAGCCGCCCACGCATCAGAATCTAACCACTCTATAGATTGGGAAAAGGTTAGATTCAAAAAATGTATACACAAAGCGTCACATTTCAATGCCTGGAAATCCATGTTTATAATAACTTCTGAGAGGCCTTTAATGAACGAGGACGACCCGCCAATCATATCGCCTCTTTTCAACTTGGCTTACCAAAAATGATATGACCATCCTTCGACGAATACTATGCAGTAGTATGAAGCTGTGTTAGTGTTTTTCTTTTGAGTAACCAGTCGGACATCGTCCTGTAGATGGGCAACATCGAGCCCGAAACCGGTCGACAAGAAAGGTAATTTTAAATCCTTTTATGTTAGTAAGAACGTCAAGTGTCGTGTTCTGTAATACGCCGTATATTATATGTGTAGTATAAGTTTTTACGTTGGCATAAAACCACTAAAATGAGTGCTGCTCTTCTTCCTTGGACGGCATTTTGACAACTGAAGAGTGAATTCCAAAATCAAAATAGGAGCAACATTCTACCCACACACACACCTTCAAAATGAGGGGTGTTCAGGTTTTTAAATGCAAAATTGAAAGAAATACGTCAAAATTCTTCAAATTTTGTTCTCACTTTCGTCAATTTTCATTCCACATTGGTAGAACAAAAACCACAGCGCACTGCAGTGTTTTTTGTGAGCAATTATTTCATTTCCACGTCAGTTTTTTTTTGGTGATCTGGGGCGGGATTATGGAACTCGAAACAATCGAGTTTCGTTCGATTCGACCAACTTTGGCATTACCGATCTCGATTCGAATGGAACATTTCGAGATGATCTACTACCCGATTTACTCGAAATCTAGTACGTGAAAATTTAGAACTCGAACGAGATTCGTAATACTGATGCTAATTCGATTCGAGTTCAACTCGAAACGGGTAACTCGAATCGAATAGGATTCATAATTCCACCCCTGGTTTCCAATGTTTGAAAAATCATATGGTGCTTTATAAGCCATATTCAACTAATCCCTCAAA
This sequence comes from Uranotaenia lowii, assembly GCF_029784155.1. NCBI lineage: Eukaryota > Metazoa > Arthropoda > Insecta > Diptera > Culicidae > Uranotaenia > Uranotaenia lowii. The sequence goes on along the minus strand of NC_073691.1, from coordinate 149,352,971 downwards.
CTATCTTTTCTAGTAACTTTCATGTCCTATTTTTGTTTCATGTTGAAGTCATTTTGTCTGTTCATGCGAAATATGTATGAGTACTTTATTATTATATGATTTATTTTATTACTTCATATATTCTAGATGATAATTTAAAATAATTTTGCTGTTTTGTGCTCTTCTTTTATTTATTTATTTTTTGTTATGGCCGTGTTTTTTTTCGATTTTTGTAAAATTTTTGCTTCAATTTGTTTAGGTATGGTAAAATTAGCATTTCTGCTGTTTTGATGTCAAACAATGGTAAAACAACAGTTATTGGTACCTACATAATTTGATGCACTTTTGTCTAAATAAAAAAATCGCGATATACTCAAAAAAGTGTAAAATTTTTAATAAATCAAATAATATTCAGTGTGACATATAGCATATCTTAAATTCAATAAAACATAGACCAGATAAAACTGTTACCACAAATCACTAAGAACCACTAGCTCAAAACTCCAGTCCGGGCAATTACGAAAAACCACAAAACGACAAGACGTCCAAATAACTTTTCGACAGTTCCCCTAAGCCTGTTTCTGAGCTGACATAATTTAAGCTCATTTTTCATCCATTTTCTAACGTTTTTCCTCTCACTTCCGGCCATTCCCTTGGTTCGGATTTTCTATTGTTTCAGATCTCCAGTGAAACCATCCCCTAGAATCCCAGGAAGAATTACCGCTTCATCCGGTTGACCGAACGGCAGAAGAACATCATCACATCACCTCCCGGAGAACCAACCGAGCAAAAGCAAAAGTGGCGACGAGAAGTTGAAGGATTTACTTTGGGCAAACTTGTCCAACTCTTTCTTGCTTCCGAAAAAGGGGAAACCAATCGCAAGAAGGAAGGATCAGGGCACCAGAAAAGCAGAAGCCGACCCAGACCAGGAGTCGACTCTCCGAGCGACGAAAGTGAAAAATTATGGCTAACCCACAGTCGCTGTGGGCACTGGCCATGGTGCTGGTGGCATTTACCGGCACCTGGAGCCTGCTTCCGGCCACTGTCAAAGGTAGGTCATTATCGTTATGCTCTGATCGGAATGTTATTTGAAGTAGACTGCTCCTTGTGAAGTTTGGTGAAACCAGAACTTCAAATATGAGTGGGTAATACTCTGATGACAAATGAGTTAGTTTAGGTCAGTTTCGAATTTATTTCAGCAAAGTTCGAATGGCAGTCATTCAAAGAGATTTTGTGTTCCTAAATTTGGTTAATTGTTATGTCTTTTTTCACTTGGGTCTACTAAGTTTTCTCGTATGAGATGAAAAGGGATTTAAATGATTGAACGATATGAATATTCCTTATTTTGATGTTTAATTTGCCCGATAAATTCAATTTAAGTTTCGCATAACTTACATGCCCTATACTGAACTTATAAGGAAGAATTTAGGTACGTCCATTTTAGAAAACACTAAAATTTGGTAGTTTCTTATCACATATAAGCGTCAAAAGTTTTTGGACTTGAACAGAGTAAAAGAAGCACAAACAACCATTTTTTGCCTTCACAATCCAATCGAGCGATTATTTGTTTGATCTTCTTATACACAATCGAGCCAGAAAGAATAATTTAAAAAAATCTATATCTATACCTATCTATGTTAAAAAATGACTTTTTTTGTCTATCTGTCTGTTTCCTATAGACTCGGAACCAGTTGAATCAATCTAAGTGAAATTTGATAACAACTGCTTCCAAAAACGGGAATGGTTGCTATAAAACTTTCAAACTACTTCGACTTAAGGGGGGCTACCATACAAAATTCACATGATATATGTATGACTCAACCCATACAATTTTTCAGGCAATTTCCATCATATTTAACAAACCAACTTTCTCATGATGGAATGTTTGATTTTGTTTTGCGATCCACCGTTCTTTGTTAAAATTGGTGGCTCGATATAGGACAAATTGAAAATTTTACAGAAATCTAACTATTTTCGAAATATTGTGATCACATTTGGCACACATGTAATTGTTTATAATTGAAATTATATCTAAAAAAATATGTCAAAACTCTAACAATTTTAGAAAAAAATTATTTGAAAATCGATACCTACACTTTAAAAGCTTGACAAGATATGATTTTCTTATTCAATTTTCAAACAAATTTTGGTAAACAAAGATAATTTATTATATTGGAAGACTCTTCTCTTTTTTAAAGTCAAATATATGTAGAAATCTTTTAACAAGAGCAATTTCAAAGTTGTTTTTTTTTTGGGTCGAGTTTTTGAGTTGGGAATCTTTCCAATGTTCACTTGAAAAAATATCCTGCATAAATTTCTGTATGGTAGGTTCAAATAAGTTGCTTACAAATAAATCAAAATAAAATCAATTTTTGAATTTCTCTTTAATATGGAAATTATTTATATTCTTTGTTAGTAAAATGAAACAAGATGAACCTAGAATAATGGGATTTCCAGCTTTCGCAGGTAGTCAAGAAATAAAAATCTAAATTTAATATGAATTTTTTGCCCCTTCAGTTAGGCACCACCATCAACATTTCTTAGAATATAAAAGTGGATAATAAAAAGGTGATTTACGGGGCTTGCGAAAATCAAAAAAATATGTGCAAAACGAAAAAATTGGAAGTAATTCGCCTTTTTGATGATGGACGCTCAAATAACGAATTTTTGATGTTGAACAGGTTATAAGTAAACGAATTTCTCAATAAACAAGCCACTCTCATCCCGCTTGAGGGAGAACAAAAATTTATGTTAAAAAATTGGTAGTGAACCCCCTTTTAAACTTTATTTTCCCGTTGATTTAGTTTGATTTAGGGCAACAAAATACACCATCTGAAACGAATCGGGTGCTATTAGAGCATCATTCAACAGAAGTATTACGGAAATAGTCCAAAAATTGTCCCAATTCACTATTTCAGTATTCAAAAGGACTTGGTAACGAAATTGAAATATCGAAACAGAATAAAAAAAAAAAACAAAATTATAAGTATGATCAGTGTTATAAGTATGCGATTTCTTGGAATTTTAATTCCCGAAATTGCGAAATAGTCATCTTGATAATTATATCTTGATTGTGAACCTCATCCACGAGCTGAATCTGAATCTGAATTTCGAATACATATTCGTCTTAAATTTAAATTGTGCACCTGAACTCAGTATTCGTATCACTATTAGTTTTGGATCTTTTTCCGTATTTCAATACTAATTCTTAAAAAAAACACAGAAAAAACGAAATTAGGATTCCAAATCAGCTTTTCCATTACGAACCAAGAATGGGAATTTGTGTCAGACTCTCTACCATGAATTAATTCTGACGTTTTGGATTTCAATCTGAATTTATTATTTTTATTAGGTATAACTTTTAATCCGACTGGCGAATTTGAATTAAAATGCGAATAAAATGAAAAAAAAAGATGAACCAGATTCTGAGGTTTAAATTTTGGATCACTATTTCGAAGCTTGATGATGTTTTGTTTGATTTTGAATGGAATTAAAAAAACAGAGATCAGGACTTCGCATAGTTACAGACAAAAACTCAGGATGTTTTTTTAATTGAAGAATAATTATTTAAATACTAAAAAGGCATGTGAGTTTCGCAAATCATTAATCAAATTTTGAATGAAATGCAAAAAGAAATTATAACGATTTCAAACAGCTTTTCATTTTTATTTTTTAATGATGATTCGAACAGAAAATCTAAAATTCTAAACTGTAAACCGAAATCAACATATGAAAACAGAAAATCAATTAGGCTTTATGTGGACTCACACCAGAACCTCTGGAATTAGTTTATTCTCCTTTAAAATTTAATTTTCAGAAACGAGTTCCAATCAACAAAGCATGAAAATTTTGAAAAACTGAAGCAGAATTCTGGACCTGTGATTAGTTTTCGAAATTTTGGCATTATCTCTGAGTAAGGATTGTTACTATTGAATAACCATCAAAATTTGATAAAGAATTTCAAATTTTTGAGTGTAGAATAAAATACATCACTTGTTTTATGGACCCTCATGAGGGGATGTTTGACCGCCAATGCTCTGTAACATTTTCAGGTCTCAAATGAGCCTTCAAATTTCGAATTCTGTATTCAGTTTACAAGACCTTATCTACGAGATACGAGCTTAAAGCTAATACACATTAAAACGAAATAAACATAGATAGCCAATATTTAGAATTAAAATATCATTTTAAACACAAAGTTCTAAAATTCAAATTCAACTAATGGATCCCATTCAAATATTCAAATTCCTTACAAGATTATACAGTTAAATGATCATTTTTACACGGTTTTATTTTACCGATTGTTTAAACGATTTTCTTGAAATAAGACGATTTTCGAACATGTCAAAAACAGGTTCTAGACATTTTCGCTTTTTTCCAAACCACTGTTGGGTGATAAATTGATTCAGACGTTGCTTTTCGACAGAAACATACTCCGGAATGGCCACTTATTTAGAGACTCAGCGGAAGTTCCGGAACAACCGTGGCCTAAAATTCAAAACAAATCTTTGAGCTTCCAGATTTTATTAAAATCACCTCAGAATGGTCTACCTATTTGGAAATGATCGATTTACAGTCCAAGATGACCACTTTCCTCGAAATGAGCGATAAATTTTTCCCGGTTGTTTTGAACTTTTCTTAAACGATTTCTTTTTTTCTCACGTACACAACAATCGTTTAAATAAAGAATCCAGTGAATATGAATAAGATGAAGTAATATAGAACTAGAAAAAAATAATTAAAACTCAAGTTAAAAAGAATAAAATAAATAAAACACGGTGAAACAAGATAAAACAAGCTGAAATCAGATAGAAGAAGTAAAACAGAATAAAACAAGCCAGGATAAGATAAAAAACAAACAAAATAAAATTAAATAAAACAAGATCAAACAAAAAAAAAAATATTCAGAATACCAGAAGCTGGAGCAAGATAAAACAAGAAAAATAAGACAACACAAGAATGTAAGGTAAAAGAAAAAAAAATCAAGTCAAAAAAATTAAAGCGCAAAAGCGCAATCCACAAAGACAAAAAAACTTGATTGAGCACATGAATCAAATTATACAGTAAACGAATTTCGTAAGCTTGATGATAAACAAATCTTTATCGTGTTTGAAAAAGTTTATCCCGTTTTCCTAATTTATCTAGCTACATATATCGTTTTTATTATATTTTTTGTTACGTTTTTTCATGTTTATTTTGTTTTTTCTTATTTAAAAATTCTTTGTGTTGTTAAATCTTGTTCGATCGTGATTAAATATTATTTTGCTACCTTGTTTTTTTTTTCATTTTTGTTCTGTTCAACTTCTCTACTGATTTTGACAAAATCTAATTTCTTTTTGTATGAGCTAGAAATGTTATAATTTTTTTCATATACACCATTTAACATTGTTTAAGCTTGTGTAAACTTATTTTTTTTCAAATTTTCACAATTTCAACAAATATAAATCTGCATCTCAGAGAATTTGCCAGATCCTTACTGACGAGACTCTCGCCTATCCAGTGCATTTTTCACAAAAATAAAATCAATCGGAGGGTTTAGAACACGGTTCTTAAAAGATTTACGCAAAAATGTAGGAGAGCTAAGGGCAAAACGAGCACCCAGGCAAAAAGCCTTCCTTGGTTTGATGCGAAACACAACTTTAGTATTTAAAATATCTACCCCTAGACAAAAAAAAACAATACTTTTCAAATTCACCAAAATATATTTGAATTTTTTTTTTCAAAGTGATGAAAATAGGGTTAGTTGCCCTACTTTGGACCCTTTAAGCGGTGGGTTTTAAATAATCATGTTTTGTTCATAAACAAACGGGAGGTTTATATCTTTCAAGAAATTTATTTACAGTTCATGATCTTATCTGAATCTACAATGAGAATTTTCAACAGAGATTTTGCCATTATTGAAAGATTTGCAAAGATATTGATGATCATAATTTCCATCTTTGAACATACTGTTCCTATTTTGGTTCTGTGCTGGTACCTTTTATTGGACCTATAACCACAGATGAACAGATGTACAAGCATAGAGAACAGACGTACAAGCTCGAACAAAAAATCTTCCAAAAAGTGTGTAAAATTTCAAATGCTGACATTCCAAAAATACGTTAGAAATTGACTTGAAATAGTGCCATCTATTGCGCCGTTCAAAAGTTAGAAATCAAATTTTCAAGTGGCCAGCTTTCGAAAAGGCCCAGCAAAAAAAAAATTGTTCAAAACTATCGTTGGAAATTTTACACAAGTTTCGTGGGCTAGCTTGTATGTCTGTTCTCTGTGGTACAAGCTCGAACGAAAAATCTTCAGAAACTTGTGTAAAATTTCCAGTGCTCTATTTTAAAGAAGCCGTTAAAAAATGACGAAAAACAGTGCCATCTATTGCTAGATTTCTAACTTTTAAACGGTGCAATAGATGGCACTCTTTCTAGATAGCTCTTTTAAATGAAACAATTTTTCGAAAGGACGCAATGGTATTTGAATTCAAAAATGAATAAATTTAAATACAATACGAAGAATTATTCTATACAATTAGATTAACCACGAATAATTTTAAGATGAGGAAAATAGCATCATCATATTTTTTCACTACAGAGACTGCCGAAATAATAAACAGATGTACAAGCTTGAATTTGAATATTCCAAAAACCAGTGCAAAATTTCAAATGCTATCAGTTAAACAAGCCGAACAAACTTTTAAAGTACCTCATTCTTGGAAGAGCACAATCGTATATGATCTCAAAAATTAATAAATTAACATCGTAGCAGAATGGATGGCTCCAGTATATTCACAACAAGGTAAATTTGCCTGGTTCATTTTACCTTATTTTTTTTTTTACTAAAAAAAGACTAAGAACTTCGGGCAAGCTAGTCGAACCAGTTATTTTGTCCAGTTGAGTTTAAAATTAACAATCTCATGAAACAATACCGATTCTAGGCTTTTCTGAGTGAGCATTTTCTTGTATCATATCTGTTTCTAGTGCTTAATGCTAGTTTGAAGCAATTAGAAAAAAGCATAATGCATAAAATTTTCATTACGTATATCATAAATAAGTTGCGAATCTTTATCATCAATTTGATCAAAACTCGTCAAATAGTAATTCGACATATTCATAACTGACTAATAGTTTTTTATTTTGTTTTGTTTACATTTCACTTTCTTCTTGACAGTTCTCTTTGGTGTCCTTGGAGACATCTGGTGGCTCAACCAAAACACATAAAATTGATTGAAAACGGCCGTTGGAACTTTACACACGTTTCAAGGCTTAGCTTGTACATCAGTTCATCAGTGCTATAACTAAAAATCTTATAAAAAGTATTGCTTTTCGAAAATAATTAAACAAATTCGTTAAAAATGTAATCTTTAATCAAATATTATCATAAAAAACTATTACAGCTTTTTGACGATTTAGAAAACTTACATGTCTGTTCTGAGTATTTTGAACACTTTCACTCCCCGTCAGCTCTATCAGAAGAACCATTGCTCAAATTTCTTTTATGTTTACTAACTTGTAGTTGCGTAAAGCTGAAAAAAAATGTTAGAAATATTCAATATTGGTTCTGAATTATGCCTCAATTAAAAATGCGCACCTCTGTTGATTTATTTGGTATTCATACAAAGTTTTGGAGACGTCAGATCTAAAAATGGAACATCAAAATCGAAAAATCCCTATATTTGGACCCTTTACAAATATTCCAGGTTTTCCATTAGTTTTCATTTAACTTAAGAAAAATAGGTAGTTTGATTCACATTCTTAAGGGGGGGTAGGGTCTAACGGGTAAAAAAACACCGTTTTCACGATTTTTTTCTAGAGCTATCCTTCAAACAAATGTATTCAAATTTTTTGCATTATACAAAGCATTGTTAAATGAACATTTAGTAATTTTTTCGTAGAAAAATATTGAAAAATTGAGCCGGTGACGGAGCACTTTCGAGGATGCCTTTTAGAAAACAGGATTTGCGATGGACACTGTATCTCAACACAGAATCATCTGAAGTAAAAAAAATCAGAGCAAAATATTTTTATAGATGTTTTTCTGGACCCCAACGTTTTAATTTAACTTAAAAATTTTTTTATGAAATTTTGGTGGCTGTTTGAAGTAAAAACTACGATTTTTCACGAAAAAATCCGCCATTTTTATCTGTAAAATCTCCCCGAAGTAAAAAAAAACGTTGGGGTCTGGTATTTTATATGTAGAAAATATGTTCCAAATTTGAAAAGAATCGGTGAAGTAGTTTTCAAATGACGATGTCCACGGACTTTAAAAATGTGCTTTCGAGAAAAACGCGTTTGAAGTTTCTGCTCTTGCTTTCTTGCAGTATTAGATAGGAGGAGATAAAGGCCTATAATTCCTACAGTTTTTCTTCAATTGACTTGAAAATTTGACACAACATTCTTGAAATGTTTTACAATAAGAAAATAAACAACGAAAAAATCGATTTTTTGAAAGTGTTAGACCCTACCCCCCTTAACAGTAAAAGTAATTTCCCTTTGATTTTTCCTTATTTACTCTCATTTCTGAAAACGCGACCCACTAATTGAGCTGTCTGATTTACCACTGAATAGGAGGCTCTTTTATTTAAACGTTGAAAATTTTATCAGAAAGATTTTTTATGACAAAAAGCGGTGTGGTAGGATTCAGGAAGAACAAGAGTTCATTGATTGCATTAAGGTTTCTTTATCCTATGCTAGTAAAATGAATTATTTACCATTTTCGGCATTTTAGAACTGAAGTAGGCTCTAGGTCCAAAGTAGGAGCACTCATCCTATTATAATTTTTGAGCACAAGGAAATGATAGATCCTTATCTCCCCTACTTTCTTCATTTTTAAAAAAAAAATCATATTTGAAGCAAAACTCATAAACAATTCTACTGAGATTTTTTGAATTTCATATTCGGATTCAGCGCTCGATTTTACATTGAAAATTTAGGTCGGTCAATAATGTTCACGATTTTTTTTTTATTTTTCAAACTAGTCTAACTATTCCTTAAATGTTCAAACTTGTAATAAAAATGTATCACAAAATGAAAAAACTTCAAGTCTGACATGATGTTAAAATCTTCTTATTTTTTTTAAGAAAATTTTAAGTTAAACGATGAACAATGTAAATTTAATTAAAAAAGTTCTATAAGTAGGTACCTAACAACACTGTAGCACATTTAAAAAAGCACTAAAATGAAGGTGTATTTTCGATGTTCATTTTCATTTGAGACAGAAAAAAGTTTTGGATCAAGTGAGGATAGCTGCAACTTATTATTTATTTATCATTAAACACTGCGTTATTTGCGATAGCAGAAAAAATCTAGATAGTTTTATATAGGTATAGGGGAAAAGTTCTCATAACGCCCCATGTGTCTAATACGCGCCACTCATGTTTTTTAAGAATCTGTAACATTTAAGCCTGCAAAATATCACCAATTTGTTTTAAATGCTGTGATAGGCCATGGCAAATATGATTTTTACCTTAAATCACCCCTGAGTCGTGAAAATTTCATAATTTAGGTTTTTCTTCATTTCGATGTGAATTTCAAAACACTTTCAATAAGGCGTCACCAAGCAGAGAAAAATGAATAAGACAATATTTTCTGACACATCAATAGAGGAGAATCTGAACTATGATTTTAAACCTAAATATCATACTGAACTCGCTAAGATCTGCATTTAATGGGTATCTTTTATCACGGCCCATGCACTCGTTATAACGCGCCAATCGTAATACGCTAAAAATAGTATTAATTTTTCAAAACGGCCATTTTTCATTGAAAGTGAACATAAAGCCTAAAACCATATTTTGAGCGTTAATTCAGCCCAAAAAAATCTACTTTTCACCTTTTTTTTTTTTAATTTTTGATTAATCCATTTTGATTTTCTTTTCAGTTAAAATGTCGGTAAGTATTGGTGTGTTTTCGGTCTTCGGCTGCTTTCGGGTGTGTTCGGCTGCTAGGCGCGTATTGAATACACTGCGACGCGTATTTGCAACACAGTTTTGTTCTGTGGCTTTGAATATGATTTTTAATAAATCTAGTTTTTGATGCAATTAAAGGAGAAGAAAATTGTTTTCTACAAATGCCTATGATTTTTTATCACTCATATTGCTATAGTTGCTTCAAAAACTTGATTTTTAAAAACCTTATTCAAAGCCACAGAACAAAACTGTGTTGCAAATACGCGCCGCCGTGTATTCAATACGCGCCTAGCAGCCGAAGACCGAAAACACACCAATACTTACAGACACTTTGAATGAAAATAAAATCAAAATGGACTAATCAAAATTAAAAAAAAAAGTAGATTTTTTGGGTTGAATTAACGCTCAAAATATAGTTTTAGACTTTTTGTTCATTTTCAATGAAAATTGGCCTTTTTGAAAAATTAATGCTATTTTCAGCCTACTACGATTGGCGCGTTATAACGAGCGCATGGGCCGTGATAAAACATACCCATAAAAAGCATACCACCCAAGTAACCATAAGCACTAAAACATAGCCCTTAATCAACACTATATTCCCATATATAACTCTGTGTTAATGCTTGTTTTGCACTATATGCGTATAAAATGCAGATTTAATGCTAAAAAGGCGAAATAGCGGGCTGATTAAATGCTATCACAACATAGCCTTTAATAAGCATTAGAAATGCTGAATTAGAGCACCATCAAAACGTCATTTTTCGCAAGCCGTATAAAAGCATTAACAATGCATACTTAGAACACCTTTTGTTTATTTAATTATTATTTTTTGAATAATTAAAATGAACAAAAATGAAATAAATAATTATTATCTGCAACATCAATCAACCTGCTGTATGAAGGAGGATTATGCCTGCTTAATGAATTCTTCTGAGTCTCGAACCGAGGATCCCGCAGCAGCCTTTATCTCTCCTTGCGCCTTTACCATTTCGACCAATTTTGATGCTGATAAGATGGGTGAAAAAACCCGTACTTCAAGTACTGTTCTGGTCACACCACTCCTAATGCTTATTAACTTTAGAGCTACTCTATATGTGCATATAGTGTTATCATTAGTGCTAATTTTCTTTATTGCTTCTATGCATTAATAATGCTTATATAAAACAAAAAAGCATTATGAATGTTGATTTAATGCCATCTTGCATTAGAAATGGTGATTTCATGCTAACTTGCATTAGAAATGTTGGTTTAATGCTGATTCAAGGTTTTGGCTTAATGCTTATGGTTACTTGGGCATAGCGTTCGGTATAATTTTTTAGCATTATATCATAGTTTAGATTCCCTCTATCGATGTGTCAGAAAATATTGTCTTATTCGTTTTTCTCTGCTTGGTGACACCTGATTGAAAGTGTTTTAAAATTTAGATCGAAATGAAGGAAAACCTAAATTGTGAAATTATCACGAAACAGGAGCATTTTAAGGAAAAATGCATACTTGCCATGACCAATCACAGCATTTAGAACAAATTGGTAATATTTTGCAGGCTTAAAATGCTTCAGATTCTTCAAAACAAGGGTGGCGCGTATTGGCCACATGGGGCGTTATATGAACTTTTCCTTTACAGCAATGTTGCGAACAAATTTAGCGTAAACGAGTGAACCGTCATGTTCCTGGTGGTTCCGAAATAAACAAAAATCATAAAAGAAAGGCGACTCTGCTGAAAATTCTGGGTTGACCACTGTGTGATCGTTGGGAAAATTAAATGAAAAAACAGTTGCCTCATCATGTTTGTTTTTTTTTTTAATTATACACTTCTAAATAACCACTTGAAATTCAGATTCAAATGCTCAAAATCGGGCATGACAACAATCTTCAACGTTGAGTAATTGATTCCCGTTCCTCAAAGTTTTTAAACGCTTTGACTCGCATTTATCCTTTCGGGAGAAAACTCCCGAAATGAAGCTGAGCCCCGATTTTTCATCCGCGGGAACCCCCTTGCCGAAACCTTATTAAATTACAACGGAAACTGTCAAACTCGGTTCATCCCGGAGTAGTAATTGCCGGAGTTTTAAGTAGCCAATTTTCCTCTCGAGAAAGCATTCGGGTCCATGGTTGCTGTCCTGTGCCGAAAAACTCTGGAAACAAAAACATTTGGTCCAAAATGCTGCAACTGCGATGATGCAAGCCGAAATGAAAGTGGAACGAAGTTTGCGAGTTGATAGCGTCGTCGTCGTCGAAAAAAGAGGAAATTATCGCTGCTGCAGCTGACAAAATTTATCACCATAATCATAACTTTAGGAAACGAGAGCCAGAGCGCGATAGTGCGGGTAAGTGTTTGGGTAAATTAGCACCAGAAACTTTTGGACAAGTGGCGGACATTTTGAGGGATCAAATACCAGGAAAAGGGATGAGCCTCTTGTTGTAGCGATTGTTGAAGCTTCCAAAAATCAATTAAGACACTTTTCCTACCTTAAGCGATAACGGATATGCTCCCAAATGTCGTAATCGAGTTCCGACAATTACAAGTCGTAAAACTCATTCTGTCATTATCTAGCCCATTGTTAAATTACGTTGAAAGCACACGTGGAAGAGCAGGCTCCAGTTTTTACCGGCTGATTGAATTTGCAGCCAAAAGTTTCAACTCAATTTCGAGAGAAAATTACCCTCGGAATGCTTCCCCACTTTAACCCTTTCCCATTGGCAAATTTTGGCTGACCCCCACCGGCTCCCTGTCAGGGTCTCATCCCGGAAGCCGTAAACTTTGCCCCAAACGCAATTACAAGACTGAGTGAAGATAAAATGTTTTCATCGGTGAGTTGTTTCCCTCCCCGAGGGTAGGCTTCCATAACCGGATCGTCGAGTCGAAAATTTTCCAAGCACTTCCATCGAGGAAAATCTAGGAACCGATCCGTTACCCTGGGGAAGAGGACCGACAGATTTCTCGATGCCCATGAGAGGGCCACTTAGCCTAATGGAATCATCGCACAGTTTTTGGGTGCCACCAAATTTTCCGAAAACACACGTTAGCACATACCCGAACTCACGCAGGTAGACACGGAAAATAAAGAGGTTTGAAAAATTGAGAAAAAGTGGGAACATTAGATCATTTTTAGATCTCAGCACCCACTCAGTAACTGGGATTTTACCGACAAGTTGTTTACCGAACTTTCACAGTTTATATGGGAACAATATTCAGTACTTCATACTCCCCATGTTCGAAATTCGGTAAAAATAACGGAATGTGTTGCTTACTATGCAGGCATTCAAAAAGTTCAACCATTTCCGGAGAGGTATTTCAATTAGAAACGAGCTGCATTCTTAAAGACGAATCCACTCCCTCAGCAACAATTCTGGCATCTTCACCACTTAAGGCCCGACCTTTTCTCTAACGACTGAAGGTCTCTTCGTGTTGACTTGAGATCCCCACTTTAAGCCCGTCGTGTGCCGATTGAGTCTACCTTATGCTAGATTCGCGCCTTTCACATCATACGCTCGGAACTTAACGCAATGACTCGGATGATTCCCGACAAAAACGTTATCCTATTCTATCTCAAATAACTCATACGGCATCGACAGTCACCGTGACAGTCAACGATGCGAAACTAGACAACGCATCGCGTCAATTCGGCCAAGAAAAACTGACCGAATCCAAACCAAATCTGGACCAATTTAAACTGTCAGGTCTTGTCTTCGACCCTGCGTTTAGCAACAGGGAAATGTTATTTTATTTTATGCCGCATGCACGCTCAAGTAACTGAACCGAATTTAAGTAGTTTAAAGGGGATACGGTCAAAATTTGGTCAATAACAACTTGCCGTATTTCTTTCAATTTTGCATTTAAAAAACCTGAACACCCCTCATTTTGAAGGTGTGTGTGTGTGTGTGTGTGTGTGTGTGTGTGTGTGTGTGTGTGTGTGTGTGTGTGTGTGTGTGTGTGTGTGTGTGTGTGTGTGTGTGTGTGTGTGTGTGTGTGTGTGTGTGTGTGTGTGTGTGTGTGTGTGTGTGTGTGTGTGTGTGTGTGTGTGTGTGTAAAATGTTGCTCCTATTTTGATTTTGGAATTCACTCTTCAGTTGTCAAAATGCCGTCCAAGGAAAAAGAGCAGTGTATAAAAATTTTGCTCGCGCATCGCGAAAATCCGAGCTACTGGCACGCAAAGCTAGCAAAATCGCCAAAAGTTGCCAAATCAACCGTTACAAATGTAATTAAAATGAAAAAAAAAAAAAAAAAAATCAATCCAAAAACGAGAAGAAAATGTAATTAAAGTGTTTGGGGAACGTTTGTCGACAGCCAGGAAGTCTGGATCGGGGGGAAATCGAAAACCGGAAGCCGCTGAGACGACAAAGAGAGTTGCCGGTAGTTTCAAGCCAAACCCTAACCTCTCTCTCCGAGATGCCGCAAATAAGCTGGGTGTATCGTCTACAACCGTGCATCGAGCCAAAAAAACGAGCCGGACTATCGACTTACAAGAAGGTAGTGACTCCAAATCGCGATGATAAACAAAATACGACGGCCAAAGCGCGATCCCGGAGGCTGTACACGACGATGCTGACGAAGTTTGACTGCGTGGTAATGGACGACGAAACCTACGTCAAAGCCGACTACAAGCAGCTTCCGGGACAGGAGTTTTATACGGCAAAAGGAAGAGGAAAGGTAGCCGATATTTTCAAGCACATGAAACTGTCAAAGTTTGCGAAGAAATATCTGGTTTGGCAAGCCATCTGTACCTGTGGCTTGAAAAGCAGCATTTTCATAGCTTCCGGGAGTGTCAACCAAGAAATTTACGTGCATGAGTGTTTGAATGAACGTCTGCTGCCTTTCCTGAAGAAACACGGTTGTTCCGTACTGTTTTGGCCGGATTTGGCATCTTGCCATTACGGTAAAAGGCCATGGAGTGGTACGCCGCCAACAACGTGCAGGTGGTTCCCAAGGACAAGAACCCTGCCAACACGCCAGAGCTCCGCCCAATTGAGAAATACTGGGCTATTGTCAAGCGGAACCTAAAGAAGACCAAAAAAAAAACTGCTAAGGACGAGCAGCAGTTCAAGGCAAACTGGCTTTCTGCGGCGAAGAAGGTGGAAAAGGTGGCTGTACAAAATCTGATGGCAGGGGTTAAGCGTAAGGTCCGGCAATTCGGATTTGGAAAAGCGGAAGCTAAACTGAATATTTTTCCTGAATTTTATACTAATTAAACTTGAAAAAGAAATTTAATTTGATTTTTTAAATAAACGATTTTACCGATTTACACGCGTTTTCCCTTGACCAAATTTTGACCGTATCACCCTTTACAATCAAAACTGAAACTCGATATTGTTCAAGGAACAATAAATTTCAAAGATTCATAATGAATTTCTGGTATTCCTACACTCCACTACCACATGCTTGATGTTGTGAATGCCGATTTCTGATTACTTTTTAATAAAACCGCAATGATAATACCGTTCTTACTTCCGCCAAAAATATTTTCCCAGTACCAACGACTGTATGCCCTGTTGCTCTTTTTGCTCTGCGATCCACCGGTTGAGTAAACTGAGGCAACACTGAGGCCCGTGAGTAATTATGTAAGCTAGATAAAGTTTTTAAAATGTCGTGTGTTAGTAAAAAAAATATAATTGCTACAAGTTTAGGGTTTCGCGTGTTTGTGTTATGGGTAAAAGTTAGCCGTGCAGCACACACTGAAAGTTAGTGGTTCTTAACTTGTTTCAGTGCTGGAAACACCTTTTTCAGTGGTGGAAAGCACATGTTTTGCATTTAACGATTATTTAATTAGGTTTTGTTTTGTTCTAGCATATTCTTGCAGTTTCAAGCATGTTAATTCGCTCAAATATCGTTGAAGTTTTTGAAGCTGATAAATAATAATTTTTTGATTAAGGGTTGTTTTGAAAATAGTCAATGTAACACTGTTAGATTTTTGGTAGTTCCCATGGACCGAACATCATTTTTATATAGTTCAAAACTCATAATTCAATACGACAGAGTTGGCAGACTGGCATTGAATAACCTGGCTGGTGTATTCAATTTCGATGTTTACTTTTGAATCAGCTGCAATCAACTCAGAAGACTTAAATTTAGAGCTTAAACAACTAAGTTCAGGGTGGCCACTCAAAGTCAATTCTTGATTTCCCGCATTTTTCCCGCATGGTCTCACGAAATTCTCAAGAAAACCAAACAAAATATTCATTTTTGAAACCATATAAATGAAAATCGATCAAGCCATATAAACGAAAATCGAAAATCAATTTCTTTTAGTGGTAGGGTAACGGACTTATTTTGGACCGGGTACATATTTTGGACCGCCTTTCAGCTTTTTTCCAATATTTCCCTCATAAATCATTATAATCGTGAAAATTTCTCACAAATATAGTTAAAGCTACTTCTTATGATTCCAATCATATCTTACATGTTTTTAAATAAGATGATAAGGGAGAGAAAATTGAAAACAAAGTTTTGATTTTTCACAGTTGGGCCGAATCAAGCCCATTTTAGGAGGACGTGTCATTATTGGAGTCAACTTTCAAGAGGTTTTCTGCATAGCTGTAATGAATTCAACAACTACAAACATATTCACAGCTATGAAAAAACACTCGAAAACTAATTTGCAAGCTCGAAGAACCAAAAAAACTTGTTTTGATAGCAATTTGACCATGTCGAAAATAGGTCCTAAAGCATGGATCACTACAAATCTGGACGCATTAAAACGGGTCTATCTCGGAGCTATATAAACGAAATAAAAATGTTTTTTACTTGAAATGTAGGGTTTTCATTGCACTTTAAAGGAAAAAATAATAAAAAAAATTATTCCGATGTTGTTTTGATGAATTTTCGAACTTTTGGTTGAGTATCACTCATTATAGTTTGAACACCCTATTCGCTGACCTCAGCGGCCATTTTGTTCCACAATCGCTTCATCTCTGTTGCTTCCCGAGTCGTCCTACCATTCTTCTTCATCTTCTGCTTGACAATTGCCCAAAATTTTTCGATATAGCGGAATTGAGGACAGTTGGGTGGGTTGATGTCCTTTTCGACAAAATCCACCCGTTGGCCCAATACCACTGTAGAACCACCTAGCTGTAGTGGCAGCTTGCCAAATCTGGCGAAAACTTAACTAGTCCTTTGAGAGATCTAATGTACGAAAAAAGAAAGTTTTTCAGGCATTCCTCCTTGTAAATTTCGGTGTCCATGGTCTTGTTTTTCACAAAAACCGGAATTATTCGTCCGCAGCTGCAAATACCTTGCCAGATCAAACACTTTCTTGCAAACTTATCAGCAAAAACGAATTTGAAGTTGCCGGGGACATCACCATGACCAGTGCAGTGCACCACTGCAGTGGCTTTACATAATTTTTGGCCAGAAAGCTGCCCAAAATCCATCTTCACGTACGTTTCGTCATCCATGAGGATGCATCCGTCGAACTTCGTTGGAATCTTCTTGTATAACTTGCGGGCACGTCCTTTGGCTACTAAATTCTGCTTTAAAGGCCGGTTTGGTTGCTTACTGGTCCGATAGGATCGTATTCCTTCGTGTAGACGAATTCTGCTGACGGTGCACCGGTCGGCGTTGAATTTCTTGGCAATGTCATAGTCCGACTACCCTGTGTTTTCCTTGATCGTTCTCAACACCTTCAAATGCAGTTACCGATCCTTAATTCCACTATGACGCTTGGTATGAACCTGCCGATCTATAGTACGCATCTCACGGAAACGTTTGAGAACGCTACACACGGTTGATTTGAGCATTTTTAACGATTTCGCGATTTTTGAACCCGACCACGTCGGGTTTTTGACGTGGGTGTTCAAAATTTATTTTCATCTCGCGGCTTCCATCACGTGTAACTTTTTTGAAACAAAACGAATCGTAATGAAATTTTCAGCACTGGTAGAAGAAACATTCCTCTACAAAGTGCTTCCAAAACATTCCAGATCCGACAACTAGGAGCACTATGATAAAATAAATAGTGCGTCCAGATTTGTAGTGATCCATGCTTTACTCAATTCCTTAGGGATTTATTTTGGACCACTCAACATAACCTGGGTATTATACTTTATGTTTAATGTTCATAAACGTAATAAGACGTTGTAGTACGACGATATGAAAAGAATTTTGCACACTATTTCAAGCGCTAATTATCAATAAAGTTAGGAATATTGGAACTTTTGTGAATTTTTCAGCGAAGAAAAATATGGCTTGCAGATGGTTAAACAGATCGAATAATTCTCGCACATTTTAATCTTTTTGGAACCAATGTACTCTACAGAACTGGAGCCAAACCAAATCCAATAAGGTTTTGGAAGTCAAAATTCATCAATTGAAGTCACGGATATGATGATGTCAGACTTTCTTAACTTCCTTCGCCTGAAGGAGATTGCGTTCTTAAAATTGATCCTGGAGATAAGCCAACTGGCCAGTATTTAGCACTGCAGAACAAATTTTCGTGAACCAAAACATTAAAACACTTACTTACATAACAAAGGAGTTTTTCGGTTTTTCTGTAATCTTTTCGAAAATTATTGTTTCAAAGCATAAAGAGTTTCATAAAAAAAGGTTGTAAGAAATATTCAACAAACAAGTGCACCTAAATAGAGGCTGGGGAGAAGTTGAAGAAAGTTAGATCAGAAATGAATTAACGTGAACAAACAAAACTTGACTACAAAAATAAGAAAGGAAAAGATTTACTGAATTATTTGCATAATTGCGCATTAATTCCTGTTTACGTTAGCAGGTGAGTTAGGGTGGTTAAGGGTGGTCCAAAATAGGTCCAGAGGGTGGTCAAAAATAGAAACCTGGTGGTCCAAAATACCGACCGAAAAGAGAAGAAAAGAGTTTTTAGGCTTTAATCTTGTTATATTGCAAGAAACGACGATATTTTTCGATAGAAAAAGCATTGATCTTCGTAATGAACAGATAAAGCAGTCAAAAATTGAAACATGTGCTTTTTTAATTCAGAAAATAGCATAGCCACTTCCCAAAGCGGTCCAAAATAGGTCCGTTACCCTAAATGATCTTTAAATGGTTTTTGTTTCAGTTATGTTTACCAATTAACCAATATATCTCCCGATCAGGAGAGCATATCAAAATAATAACTCAAACGTATCTCACCAAGATATTTACATCTGATTCAGTTATTATTAAGTATTTTAAATTTCCGATTTTAAGTTTCTTCAATATGAATTATATCTTATTCTGATTGACTGACTTGAATGGAGTTGAGCTCATTTTCAATAAAAAAGATTTTTTTCGGATTGTCCTAAAATAAAATGATTATATCATATTTTGATATACGTGCAACTTTTCTGAAACACGGACATCGAAGTCAACGGCCCAAACCGTGCGTTAATGAGTTTCGCTCAACAGCTCCATAAAATTGAATCCAATTTTAGGGAAACCAAAAATGGAGCATGGTTTTAGCATATAATGTGGTTTATTGACATTCCACTAAAAAATTTTCTCGAAGCACTCATATCTTGATAAGTTATAATTTTGATAGGTTTTGTTCTGTCCAATATCAAACTATGCTATTTGAATGAGATATAATCTTGAAAGGAGCATATCTAAAATTGATATAATTTAGCTATGATCGCATGGATTTTTTGATATAATTTGAGATATTTTAACATTCTACGAGTACTGAATAATAACTCATTTAGAAAGGAAAAAATTAGTATCAAAATATCTCATTTTGATATAATTTAGTTTTTCCCTTCTGATCGGGCTTGCTTCAACTAGGTTTGTGATTTGATTCCAGAAGCGCACATCAGTATCCATTTGCTGCTTCTGCACAATCTTATTTTACGTTTCGTCAAATCCTAATACGCACTCACTGCAATTCTGTAGTAAATTGAAAACTTCATTCAAAAAATAGGGGGCAATACCGTGTGAAATCAAATAGCTTATTTTTGTTCTATGCGATTAGTAATCTAGCTGTCCAGGAACATCCTTTTGTTGTTCAATGAAGCAAGTTCAAACTAATCGAAACCGATCCAGCTCGGCAAGACGATTCGTTTCGACCTGGTAGAAATCGGTCGAAGTCAATTGGAAAGAGACTGGTGGTCAACGGTCAATCCATTTCCACTTGTTTCGACCTATTTCGACTAAACTTCATTGAACAGATTTTCACTGAGCCAAAAATTCCCGACTTTTCGAAAAAATTCCCGGCTTTTTCCCGCTTTTTTCCCGTTGGATTTCAAATCCCGTCTTTTTCCCGCTTTTCCCGAATGGGTGGCCACCCTGTAAGTTACATGACTCGCTATATGAAATTTATCATCGAAAGTTTCAATTTATACGATAAACTTATTAATTTCCCGAAAATCAGTATAGGATTCCAATTTTCTGTAATCTGTAAATTCAGATTTTTGGTTGTAAAATTTAAAAAAAAAATCTTTATGATAACAGGAAAAATCTGTGTATATGCCAACGCTGTTTTCGAATTGAACCTACCAAAAGCATCATCGGAGTTAGAGTTTAACGAAATAGAATCGATCTGCAAAGATGTAAAAATGAAATTTTATCACGTTTGGTCGAGAGACTCTAACTCCGTATTCTGCTTTTGACGATTCCTTTTAATCGTTGGAGCTTGTCATCTGCTTTATTAAGTGTCTCTTTGAGAGCTCGCACCCGCTGTTTCAATTTTCGTTATTTTTTCTGTGCTTCCACGCAATTTTTTACTTCCAGCAAGATAGTAATCCGAAGCATACTAATCTCGCTGTACGTCAGTGGTTGCATTATAATGTCCCCAATCAGCTGAAAACACCTCCTCAATCACAGGAACTTAATTCTATCGAGCATCTGTGATGGGAAATTAAACATCGATTGAAAAATAGCCACCCAAAGAACAAAACAGAGCTTTGAAAGGTAATTCAAGAAATCTGGGAAAAAATCCGTCATCAAATACCTAGTGAATTCTTTGCCGCTACGTTTGCAGTACTGAATTAAGTGATATTACTGATTCGATTGATTTTTTATTGATGACTTACCTGTTTAAAGAGAAATGTTTAAACTGCGCGCCCAATTTTGCTACCTCTGAGTTTGAGATTTTTTTATTATTTTTTTTAATATGGATACAAGTTGATTACTTTATGTATATGTAAAGTGAGACCCAAATTTTGCCATTCTACCACCTTTAATCGGGCAAAATGATACCCCATTTTACTTTCAAGGCATGATAATAAAATAAGAATTGTTTTCACCATCTACACACTTTCCGTGCCGACAACTTTCGGATGTCAACAATGCAATGGACGGGACCAAATATACAAACAGCTAGGTACATATACGGCTCCGGATGGCACCGAGCTGGCGCTAACTTTGAAAGATCTTTGCTGAACACCAGACAGAAAGAGGGCACAGCTCAGAACTCAGCTAATTGAAATGGAATTAATTGAATTGTCTTCTTCGCACATTTGAAAATCTCTCTCCGCTCTTCTTCCGGATGGGTTCCCTCCCTAGGCACCAAATTTCCGGAAGCCGAATGGGAAATTCAACCTGGATTTATGCACCCTGCATTTAAGAGCTACGGTTTTAAGCAAAACTTGACTCCAGGAGCTGTTTTCTACACATTGTTTTGATGAGGTCACTAAACACATTGATGAGGAGTCTCCAAAAATAATTTCTGAAATGTCATTTTCAGCTTTGGAATGCAGTCATATGGATAACTACATATATTTGTCCCCAATCATTTGGGAGTCGTTCAACGGGAAACTCAACCAGTAAAGAGCGCTTTGGGAAATAAATTCTCAGTAAACCATCAACTGCGATCATTTACAGTTTAAAATGGGGAAATTTGTCCGGGGCTGCAGAATGCAATAATTGTAGCACATGAACAACCACTTTGTGTTGGCTCTCGGTAGGAATTCTTAAACTTGAAAGCCGATAGCAAGCTATCTGTAGCCATATGTGTATTGTGTATCTTAGTACAAGAATTACAGATTCCGTTAGATCTTCCCCTGGAATCGACTTCCAAGCGGGTAGAGAACTCGGACAGAGACGGGTCATCATTGACAGCTATAGTCCATGTCCCAGAGCCTTAACTCTCCACTCCGTTCCTAAGGATCGTTGACCTGAGCAATTTGTGTTGTAACATGTAGTGGCGCCCCTAGAACGATTTCCCTTGCCTTAACCCAAACCCATAGCACAGAAACGCGGCGGAAAAGCTAGATATCATCCGGCATCGCGGTGGAATCTCCGCAATGTTATGAGCAATTGCATTAGCATAAAACTACGATAAATTTCGCTTTTAATTGGTCTCAGGCTTGCTGGGGCGAAAGAGCGGGCAAACGCGCGCGCCCGCTATCATATATGAACTGCAATCCGTTGGAAACCATCGGCATCGACCGGAGAATCCTTCACACGTGGCTTCTTCCGTCCTCCGCCATGCGCGCCATGGTCCAGCCATTGACCAGCTGCAGAAGCTGCGAATAGTGTGACCACAATCAAATGCGGAACGGTCCGGCAAAGGTCTTCTGCAAACGAGAGCCCAGTTCAAGTACTCCTTAGGAATGGTCATAATTGTTAATAGCCGCCAATGATGATGATGATGATGGTGATGGCCGAAGTTATTTAAGCCTCAGTTGATACCAGGGCATTGCAAGGTTTTGCATTTTGGAATTGCCGAACGGAGGAGCGCATTAGGGTGGGCAACTGCTGCAGCGGTTTTAGAACGACAGCGACAGAATTTGTAAAAATTATTTCGGCAGAACTTTAAAGCGTTGGTACTTGGTTTAAACTATTTAGAAGCATCCGAATCAAGCTTAAAGGATAAAAAAAATCCTTACATTAGCGTAAGGATTTTTTTATCCTTTAAGCTTGATTCGGATGCTTCTAAACAGTTTAAACCAAGTACCAACGCTTCAAAGTTCTGCCGAAATAATTTTTACCAATTCTGTCGCTCGGAAATTTTTTGTTGTTGTTGGCACCTGGGGGAGGAAGACTGAATAAAGAAAAAATTAAAAAAACCTCAAATTTCTCTCATCAGTCTACCGACCAAGGTTCAAAATTTTACTTACTTATTTAGTGATTTTTAATAAAACTTTTTTGATGCTGAAAAGCACTTGTTTAAAACAAAGATTTAATTAGGTTTCGTTTTGCTCTGGCAAATTCTTGCGTATTAAGTCGCTCGATTTTCGATAGTTTTGAATTTTTGATTAATAAAAATGGTTTGATTAATGGTTGTTCTAAAAATTGCTAAATCTAAATTTAGCAGCTAAACAACTTAGTTACATGACTCGCTACATGAAAATGATCATCTAAAGTTGAAATTTGAACGATTACAAATCTTTTCAACGATTGCTGGCTTTTTGCCGAACAGTAACAAAACGATACAGCAAATTTCAGTCTTCCTCCCCCAGGTTGGCACCAACACTAGAAACAAGCACTGACGGACGGAATAAACATAGAAAATGACAAGCACGGCGAGGTGAATTTGCATTATGATGCTATTATGACTGAGGGTGCCCAATGTGCCCCAACTAGAGGTGTCCATTTATCCTTTAGTCAATAAATAAAGCATGTTCACATGAATTTCAACAAAATGATAAAACATACATAAAGGTGCAATGTGCGCAATATTTTGTGTGGAACAAAAATAATAATTGCACATCCCCTGTGAACCAAAGATATTATTGTGTTTGAAAAAAAAATAACCAAAATCACCGAATTCTTGGAGAAAAGATTTGCATGTTGCAGTTGTTTTTAAGTCATTCCGAAAAAGCCTATTCCTGATTTTTTTTTTAACTTTTCAATATAACTTTGTTCCGAGATAACAAAAATACGGGTGGTTTTCGAAAAAGTTGATCGATAAAAATTCTAATTCTTATCATAATTTGTTTATTTAGAGAGCATTTTAACCGACATGGTCATTCTTCCACTCATCGATAAAAAGGAAACGACGTTATTCAAATGCTAAGAAGAAGACTGCGTGCTATTTATTGATAGGAACTGTAAATACTTAGTTTCGTAAATTTAATTCCTCCTTTTTTACCTCCAAACATTCCTAAGGTACTACGGATACGTTCAACTATAATAAATGTGTTGCTTAGACTGCCCCAAATTTGTATAAGAAATTTTAAGCTTGTGAAATTTTATGCGCTACAGATCTCAATTAATCTTTGGCCTAGTACAAGATCTCATGCCAAATTTGGGCCAGATCGAATCACGGGAAGGGGTCGCTCAACGAGCCTAAATTTTGTATGGGATTTTGAGACATTTTGTTCGGGAGGAAGATGAAATCCAGTTTTTCACACATGACTTTGGTCCCCTTCGACCAATTTCTTTTGAAAACGGGTTTTCTTAAAGCCTAAAATATGACAAATATTTCATCCGAAGACTGCATTCCTATTCGACTTATGATAAAAAGTTATTAGACTTAAAAAATGGGGTAACTTTTTTCAGGGTGATATTCAGATCTTGGATTGACTTGTCTCTTTCCAATTGATTTCGACCGATTTCTACCAGGTCGAAACGAATCCTGCTGCCGAGCTGGATCGGTTTCGACTAGTTTCAACTTGCTCCATTGAACAACGAGCTGACTAGTTTCGACCAAAATATTGGGGCCTATTTTGCGACTCGAGTGAAGTGACCTACGGAATTTCACGTCATCGTCCTGACTCCAGAAAATGCTTCAGAAATGAAATTTGTGTATCAATGAGCTCTGAAGGTCAATAACAAATCATCCGAACGAAAATTTCGAGGCTAGAGAAGCTATTTACAACAGCAAAACGATATGAAATTTCCTAAGTCACGTCACTCGAGTCACAGAATAAGCCCCATTGGCTCGTTGAACATCTACAAGTTGACAGAAACCAGTTGATACCGATTTTTACCAATGATTGAACGAAGCTTTTACTTAAAGTCTACTCTCGACTCCCAAACAGTTGACCTCATCGATACCTAGATACTGGAGCAGTCAGTTGTGCTATCGATTGCTATCATCGATAAGCTGAAGTTGTCTCTCAGACGCCATTTTATCACCCTCACAGCGCACAGTGGTCCGAAAGTGCAGAAAGTGGACCTTTTTAAAAATAAAATAAAAATTTAGTGTTTAAATAATTTAGCGTGGTAGAAAGTTTAAATCTTGACCAAAATGTTTAATTTAAATGTCTCAACAAATGTTAGAACATCTTATTCATGTAAATCCTCATCTATCAAATAAAGATAAAGTTTTTATGTTTCCAACAAAGTTTCATATTTAAACGTGTTCTACGACTTTGTAGAACAAAATAGAACTGTACCTCTTGAAATAAAAAAAAAGTTAAAATTTTCATTTTTAGTCATAGTAGACTTTTAATAATTTTTAATACTCTTAAGTTACTAAGCATATTTGAAAAACCAATTCTTTTGAAGACACTTCAGAGCTAAAATGAAAGAGAAAGACGCGGGAGTGTAGCGGGAGCATGCTTAGCCTTTTTAAACCCAATTTTTGCTGAAAAATGCACTGCAGTTTAAATTTATGATAACAAACAACGTTTGTTCGAAGAAAAAATTTATCGTTGAGGAAAAAGTATTACAACTTTTTTCAAAAATGGCATAACCAAAGGGGCTAAAGATCTTAACTTCCAGTACTTTTCGATTGTAGTTTTTACAGACATTTTTTCTCCATTTTGGAACATATCAAGACTCAAAGTGTATTTTAAAAACATTTATTGTTAAAATTGTTACACAAATAACTGAGATGCTCTACATATACGAAAAAAACTTCCCAGAAATCTAGCTCTCACCCCCAATCTTTATCCAATCAATGACAAATCAAATCAAATCAAATTTTAAATTCATTGGAATAACTCTAAGGTGACCCTCAAAAACCTTCAAATTTGAATGAACACTGCTCCATAAAGTTTTCCAAATAGACTTTATTTATTCAGGCAACACCGTAAAACCACACATACCATTGTGTTTCAAGATTTCAAGTTGATTAACAACTTTGTAGAACATTTTGAAACGTTTTGACGCACGTAAAAAAAGCTACAGGAATTTTATGTTTGTTTTTAATATTTCATATTTTTTCAAAGGTTACATCGAAATCACAATCCCGGCAATTATTCAACCACATTTCTCAATTGTTAGATATATTTTGTCATTTAAGAATACTGGTGATACTTTTTTGAATTGAAAATATTCAACATTTATTAAGTATCATTTTGAAAGGAAATATAATTATTTAAAAACAAATTTGTTTTCACAATGTTACAATGTCGATCATAACATAGTACCCAAAGCATGTGGAAGCTCGAATTACTATAAATATATTGAAAACTGGCAACCTTGGTAAGGCTTGGTGTCCGATATCAGAAGCTCATAAAGTTATACCCAAAAATCAATAAAGCTGCTCCTTGAGCATTTTCATACCATATCTGGCATTTGACTTCTGACTCTCTTGAATCTGTTATTCAATGTTCCAACCACAAACACAAAGGCAAAATTATGATTTAAAAGTCAAATGTGTAGCTTGTAATCATGAAAGAAAAATCAATCAAATAGGAATCATCGATAACGAGCAACGAATTGTACGTCATTTGTTACGTTACAAAACTTATTTTGATATGTTCCTTTCGGATCTGATTCCTAAAAAAGGCTTAAATTAAAAAAAAACAACAAAACACAATTGCATAAGAAAATTGCAAGCAGTATAACACAAACAGGGTTTAAACACATTAAGGAAAATATAGCTCAATTTCTTACAAAAGATACACTGCAGATAAACCGGTACGATGTTCAATCAAAGTGAAATTTTGCACATCGATTTGTTGTCATTTTTTCTCAACCTAACTTAAAGACGGAGTTCAAATTGCATCTCTCAACATATCAACTCAGGTATTGTTCTCCTTTAAAAAATCAATCTAGAATTCTTGTAGTTCGAAGACCTAACTGCCAATAATTTGCTTATATCGAAAAACACTTGGATCAAGGATTTCTTTTACAAAAGATAGGTTCATTATTAATCGTTCATTCATAATCGAATATGCTAATACAACTTCTTTTCAGCTCAATTTTTAAGTAGTTAAACGAACTTTAAAGTTGACAAAAAGTTCGCATAAATCGCCAATCAACTTCTAACCAGCTTCAAAATCTACTTTATAAGCTGAATAAAAAATCGAAAAAATACTCTTTCGTTCCTTCAATTGCCTTCTCAAGTCCGCTAATTTGATTCATACTAATCAACCATATTTGTTACTTACTCACATGACATTTAAAAAACATGTTCTTACCAAGCCTCGAACCCGAGCTCACCGCTTGAAAGTCGAGATCCATACTTGTTGCCCTATATGAACATCATGAGTAGGCAACGATTTAACTCGATGTGATGATTTTCTTTAAAATGACTTCCAGGTTCATAATTTCTACTTAATTCCCACTTTCAAGTTTTTAAAAAGTTCTTCCGGAACTAAATGTGTACTTCACATTGTGTTTATTTATGCAAACACGTGTTTAAGTTCGAAAAAAGTAAATTTAAGCCTCTAAATCTACTTCAAAGTTTCTTTAATGCGAAGTTGCTTTTGAACGCCCGTTGGAACTAATTAAAAGCTTTCAAGTTTACAAAATAGTACAACAAAGATTTTTTACAATTGAGCTGTACAAAAAGACTTGCAAACCTTTGATAGCTACTTGATTTTGAAAAAAAATGAGAAGTACGTAACCAGTAGATTGTTTTTCTTCATACAAACTTTCAAGTTCCTAAAAAGTAGAAACAGAAACCAAAACAGTACTTTAAAGCTTTTATTGAGTATTGGCTGAACTTGATAAAGAATGAATGGACCTCGAAAAAACCTTTTGAACAGCAAAAAAGTTCCACAGAACTTTTGTACAGCTATATATGAACTTATTAGCTCGTTCCTTAAGTGATATTCGAACTTTTGGTTGCTTAGGAAAGCTTCTCTTAGCTGTAGTTTTTAACAATTGTTAATCAAAGAGATGCCATTGCCATTGGTATGGATCGATAGATAAAAATTCTGTTCAAAAAGGTAGTAAAAATAATGAATGGATTCGGATTCATACTAAGCATTGAAAGAAAGAGAGAAACGTTTGTATTTGTTAGGGTAATGATGAAAATTTGACAATCACTTCACAATTGGCAACAGTTTGCCACAATTTGCGACAAATTGCTCAATTTCTCTTTCAACAAAATTTCTCTCTCCGCAAAAATTTCTCTCAACTCAAATTAAATCAAATCGACACAATTTCATTGGTTACACAAAAGCAATCCTTTTTTCCACAATTTGTGTGATCATTGCCGAATCTTCTCTCTGAATAGATTCAACCCCAGGATTCATATCGATTTTTGTAAACGCCGTCTAAAGCGGGGGACTGAGATAAAGAGAGACGAAACGTCAATGATCAATCAAATTGTGCAGCCATTAATTGAAATTGTGCCCAATTGTGCGGGAAAATGTGTAAATTTGAGTTAAAATAAGAGAAACTGCTCAGAGAGAGAGAGAAAGAGAAAATTTGCGAATTGTTGCAAATTGTGCAGTAGTTGTGGAGATTTGATCATTACCATTCCCAATGCAAAGAATTCTTTCTCTATTGCAATCTCCCGGTCTAAAGGCAGGGTTGGGTTCAAAAGGGATATACTCGTTGCGAACCTTTCATCGATTCGCTCGTTCGCCTTGCTTCTGCTCTAAGCTCAAACCGACTTTCCAGTGATTCACATCAGACATCCTCCCAATGGCTCCAATTGTAACAATCGTGTAACCAGTGGCTCTGGTTTCTGCCTAAACAACTTGCCAAAAGTTTCTGACTCGATGACATTTCGTAAACTTTGTTTTGGGCCTATATCCAACGGCACCAATAGATCTAAGGCTCATGACCTTCTAATAAGGCCAGGTTCATGGGATTTCTCCGAGGTTTCGAAATGGCAATCTTCCATGTTACTGGGACCTACGACCTAGCATTGGTTCCAGAATCCCCCGAAGACTACTCTTTAGTGGATGAGACTCCGCCTCGACGATCTCCGAATGGTCTTGATTTGTAGTTCTTCTTTCGATGTTCTGGGCTCATAACATTCCAGTACCACGAGCTCTGTATTACCCCTGGCCGTGGGTCCGACTCGATGCCTTCCCGTATTGCGTCCTTCCAATGGATTTGTTTCGTGACTTGCCAGCCTTTCAATGGTTCCTGACATGTTAACCTGTTTTTGGATCTGACTTGAAGATCCATCTTCAATATTCTAGTGGCTCTGGCTCAACGACCATACAATGGTTCCAAATTCGTTGACCTTCTTTCGGATCTGGTTCGAAAATCTTCATTTGGTTATCCCATTTTCTCCTTTTCCACTAGTACTTGCCAAAAAACGTTCAAAGCTTCAAGATTTGTCGATGTTTTTCGAAGCCTGAGCAACAACCTTCCAAGAAACAAAGTTCGACGACCTGCGATTTGCCGCGCTCCAACGACCTTCCAGTAGCTCCCGCTCGACGACCTTTCAATTACTTCGACAGTCCGAAAAACTTTCAATTATTCCTGGTTTGGTGATTTCATCTCTCTACTTTTCCATTGTCACTAACCTACCTACCTAAGGGTCCGGCGCAGATTGACCGACACATACGGCAGAGATAAAAGATCTCCACTGCAGGCAATCCGGCCGGAGCCAGCATCTTCACTTGCTGCCAGCCAAGGTTCTCGTCAACTGTGCGGATTTCAGCGGCTAAACTACGCCGCCACGAGCTTCTACGTTGGGCCTGCCTCTTCTACGATGCCCAACTGGATTCCAGTCAAGCGCCTCTCTGCAAATCTCGTTTTCAACTCTTCGCAGCGTGTGTCCAATCCATCTCCACCTATGTTCCCGAATCTCGATTTAGCCTTTAGATGACACCGGCGATGTAGTTCCACGTTTGAGATCCAGTTGTCAGGCCACCAAGCGCGAATGATGTTCCGCAGGCAGCAATTCACAAAAAATTGCAGTTTTCGCGTCGTTACCGCACCAAGTTTCGCACCCGTACAACAATACGGATTTGACGTGAGCGCCAGATGTTTCGGTGCCTCGCAAACGCAAATTGGGCTATTCTGATCCGGGTTTCGATGTGTTTCCTGGTACCATTATCAGCCGTAATCTGGCTACCAAGACACTGGAGGCACTCCATTTTCTAAAACTGTTGCCCAGCTACAACGAAATTGGAACGATTTTCTGTGTTGATATCCATCGACTTGGTCTTTCCGACATTGGTTTTGAGACCTGCTGCCTTGGAGCTTTCGGTGAGGTCCTAACCAATTCTGTAAAATAACGAATGAGTAGGGGCTTTGTGGAGCAGATAATTGAGTCTATGCGTACAAATGCCCATGACTCCTTTGACCGATGATAAGATTCCTTGAAGACCTTGAAGACCTTGAAGACCTTGAAAACCTTCTGGAACAGATGAACAAAAGGTTTGTTCCGTCTGAAGAAACAGGAAGATGTGCGGCACTTTTTTGAACAAAAAAAAATCAATCTATAAAAAAAACCATAGACAGTTATTACTACTCGCACTCTTAACGCTTGACAGATATTAGTTGATCAGATGGTTCTTCCATATTTCATTTTTTTGGGTCACCAGCAAAAAAATTGAGGAGATGTCCAGTTCTAACTGAATCAAATTTTTTTTCGGAACCTACATGTAACAGGCTTTTCGTAAAGTCTAAACCACCCTATGATCCCGCGTAAATCATCCTTCCGGTACTGATGAGAAGAACGTCCCGCTTCAATTAGATTAAGCCCACGCTTTTCCTGAGGTATCCGGGCAGCAATCAACAACCGTACAGCAGCCCACGGTTAAATTCGCTTCCAGGGTCTATACCGATTGGTTTTTGCGGTTTGACCGAAAGAGACCAGTGGAATTGATCGGCACTTATGTCACTCCATCGGCAGGGGGAAGTGTGAAAATTCTCTTCTCACACGCCGCGTGACTTTTTAACCAAAGGAGGAATGTTCCCGGGAATCGGCCGCCAACATGGGACAGGTGAAAAAAAATGTCATGGTATTCAACATCGAAACCCAAGAATTTCACGCCGCAGTGCACTGCAGTTGGTTTCAATTTTGCGGCTAGCGCCGAACCGAATTCTTGCCCAATTAAATTCTTTGAATATCGGTGACCGACCTACTCATCGAAAGCATTTTCTGGTTTAAGTTAATTGATAGAATTAAAATTACTCACAGCCTTACATAAATCAAATCTCAGCTGGATGTAAAAAACATTTGTTAGAAATTTACCAGAGCCAATCTATTCTACGAAAAAATCCTCATTCACACTTCCTACTGATAAAACCGCTAATCGAGCGGTGATGTTCCCGGAACAAATTAGGAGAAACCCACATCATATGTATGTGTATAAAAGGAAAAACATTCTTCTGTCCATAATCAGTGAACCCAAACATGCAATTTTTCAACCCAAAACTCTCAATAAACAAATTAATTCTAATTCTCCCACCCAGCAACAAGTCCATCCCGAAGTCAATTGATTTCCTGAAACGGTGATTACACGTTGATGGTAACGACCATATAATTGATTAGGAATTCTTGAAGATTCCCCTCCAGGCTGAGGAGGAGACGAACAACCTGTTTGACGATCTACACCAGCCCGTTTTAGCTCGTCAAACCTTGACACGGGCGATGGGATTCCCAACAAACAGCAACAAACAACAGATGACGTCCCTTCTTGGTTGGAAGTTGGAAGGTATCCTGCTAGCTAAGGAAGGTATCATCAATCTCACTTTTCTTCGCACATTTCCATCATCGGCCTCCTTCGAGAGCGAAAACGATTCACGATTCTCGGGTCTCCTCTTCGTCTGGCTGGAGCCCTCTGTCTGATGACGGTAGTTTGGTCTTTGTGCCTTCGGCTTCCTCCAAAAGACATGAGCTCGGTGTCGATTAGCTGCACGCAACGCCCGGTACGAATGAAGCACTTTATCATCTCTTCATTGGTTTTTTTGTTGTTTTTTTGTTCAAAGAGGTTTCTAAGGTTGGAATACCAATGTTAGACAAATAATACCGCTGAGTTTTTGTTTTGAATTTTATTCAGTTATAATGTATTGTCTGTTTTGGAGCGATAAAAAACGCTATTCAAAAAAGTAAATATGATTTCCGATAAATGTGTTCGTGTCAGTACACGACAACGGCGCAAAAAGTTACACTAACCAGCACAGCTTCAACACCCAATCGAAAGATTCCTTTTAATTCAACCACTGTGGTTGAATTAAAAAGAATCTTTCGATTGCTTTGATTTAATCGGAATAAGATTTTTGACGCCATTTTGAAACCAAAGAAGGTAGCTTTAGCTAAACTTCACAATGCCTTAAATGACTAAAAATCACATAAAACACCCACAATATGGGTATAGGTATGGGTGAAAGGACTCAATCTGTAGAAATCGAATTTCGCTGTCTGCAGCTATGGTACGCCCTTTTAAAATACAATATGGCGGCTTTCGCTCCATTTTCACAAATGTAATTAACTGAAAATCGCCTGAAAAAAATCTAATAAAACTAGTGCTAAAATTTTACAAAATTATAAAGAAAATATAGAAAAATATGACAATATCATGAAAAGAAAAACATAAGAAAAATATGATATATGTGAAATGTGACAAAATAATGACAAAAATATCAAAAAAATCGATAAACTTGACAATAAAATGATGACCAAAATATAAAAAAAATAAATGGCAAAAATTTGACAACAAAATTGAAAAAAAAATCTGATAAACTATAAAAAATGACAAATAATGACAAAACATTTTCAATGATTAAAAACTCGAATAAAAAAACCTTGACACAAATTTAACAACATTATGGAAAATATGACAAATGTCATAAAAATATGAAAATTATAATAACTAATAAAAAATAACAACTAGCACAACATTTGACAATACAAGACAGAATTATGACAAAAAACTATGAAAAAAGTATTACAAATGTGATAAAAATATGACAAAGTTTTGAAAAAAGTATGATAAAAATATGACAAAAAGGTATAACAAAAATAAATTAAATTATGACAAAGAAATTACAAAGTTTTGCCATTCTGTAAGATTATTGTCATTTTATTGTCAATTTCTGTATGTTCTAAAATACCATAAACGACATGAGTGAATAAATAAATAAATATATAGTTTTAAATTTTTTTCATTTGTCGTATTTTGTTGTTGTATGTTGCTCTGTCCGATTTTCTATTCGATTGTCAAAATTGATACATAGTTTCGACTTTTCTTGTTTCGATTATAGTCGTTTTTACAGCTTCATGTCATTCACGACTTATATCAAAGATGCAGTTTGCGGAACAATACAGAAAAACTTATCTTTTTTTCGGGGTTTCTTTTGTTGATTTTGTTCGGTGATGTTTTTTTAAAAAATTCGCTAGTTTTACGTTTCGGTCTACTCTATTCGACCATCCTCAGAAAAAAAAGCAATTTTTCCGCCTGCTAGGGCCGTCTCTCTGCTCTAGTTAGAGCAGAGAGACGGCCCTAGCAGGCGGAAAAATTGCTTTTTTTTCTGAGGATGGTCGAATAGAGTAGACCGAAACGTAAAACTAGCGAATTTTTTAAAAAAAAACATCACCGAACAAAATCAACAAAAGAAACCCCGAAAAATTATATCCAGCGGTGATCGAAATCGTCGTGAAGAAAAACTTATCCGGTACAACTATGTTTGATGTTTACTCTTGGATTCTAACTCACGGACATCGGCTCAGGAGGCAACTGACTAGCCAACTGAGCTACATATTGTAGGGAACAAATGGAAATAATACTATACAAACAAAATGTAAAGAAAAATAAGCACAAAATCAGCAATTCGAGAACTAGTTTGAATAGGCGATGGAAGCGCTGACGAATTTGGGTGATGGTTTTGCATTAGTGCAAGTGGGATGCAGCCATAATTTCACTCAACTTTTGACAGTTCTAAAGGCGTTTTTCTTAAGGAGAGAAAGAATAACTTTTCGCTTCCATCGCCCATTGAGGTCTTTCGAGTTACGGAGGAAAACAGATTGCAACATTTTAGCGAAAAAAGTATATTACAGTCATAGTAAGCTTTGAAAATAAAAATCAGATTTAAGACATTTGTTAACGTAAACGGTAGTGTTTTTATAAAGTTTGAAAATATTAAACGATATCCGTTTAAAATCAATACATTGGCGCAGTCGGTAGGTATCTATGAAATTTTGTCATGTTAAACATAGGTTAAGTATAATGAACTGTAATATCGCCGAGTTTATAATTTTTTTAAGTGTGTGGGTCGATTTTGTGTTTGATAATAGTGATCGGAACTTGGGAATAGGAATAGGACCTTAGCCGGATTCCAATTCACAGAAACATGAGTGATGAATTGAAAGAAGGTATTTTTTTTTATGTATATGATTGTTGCTGACATGGAAACAGGTAACTGTGATGTTTATTTCTGTTTTTGCCGTAGTTAAAATGTGTGATGTTGTGGAGTTTGTGATTAGTTGAAATCGTGTCAAGAAAATAAGGAAACATGTATAAAAGCATGACATACTGCACCTGAAACACACGTGTTACTTGAATAATTATGAGAATGCGCTTTACATTAATGGTTTAAAAGTATTTCTACGTGGTATCTATCACAAAATTCAAAACAAAGAACTGAAAATTTCTTTGAAATGATATAAGCCAAATAAATAAAAGTGTATAAAAACCAATTTCGAGAAAACACGCTTTAAAATAGTTTTATTTGGCTATTTTCCATACATTTTTCAAACATTTGTAATTTTCTGTCAAACGTAAAAGTATCCGAATGTAGTTTAAAAATTCTGAAAAAATCACCAAATATAATTTGAAACATAAAAAATCATTTGGCATCATTTACTCAAAATCGATAATTTTTGCCCCTTTGGCTTCAAGGGCTCCATTTACTTTTACAAAAAAAAAGTTACCGTCACTGAAAAAAAACAATTAAAATTACAATTTTTAAATCATCAAAACTGTTTTTGACACATCATCTGTAAATTCTATCACACATTTTTCAATGTTTTCCGATTGGGTTTTTTGGACTATATTTACATATCATTGCAATTGGTATGAAAAGCGTTCAAGCGGACTTATTGAGGAGTTTGGATAGCCTCAGAAAGTTACTTAAACCCTATCAATCTCGTTTAAAAATCTTTAAAAAAATCACCGAACCATATCTTCATCACAATTGAAATTATACTTTCACAAAAACTTCAACCGATCGTAACTGAAATTCTATTTCAAAACCTTCGTTCATCCACAAAAAGTTAATTACTTTTGAAAACTATGTAACATATCAAAAGTTTCAGAAAAGCGAATATTTTTGAAAATTAAACCAAATCCAAAATATTTTTTATTGGCAATTTGCTTTGTATTTATGTACATCAATAATGAAAAACTAGTCAGATTTTACAGTTGGGTAATAGAATTAAACTAGAACCAATTGGCACTGACAAATCCCTCAGAAGAGCGACTTTTGTTGTAAAATTTTTACCTCAAGAAGGTGCAATGATTTAAAAACAATCAAATTCGTATTCATTCTGTTTAAATAAGGATTTCTCAATACACTTGTCAAATCGAGATACTGGAAACATTTGAAAAGAGTTGTATTGAGTTGATTTTAAGGTTTGTACTTGGTAAAATCAATATTTTTATGATATAACTAAAGTTCGTTCAAATAATTATTCTTTTAAATGTCAAAAGCTTGGGGTCATTACTTTTCTTGAACAGTTCCATTCTGCAATTTTCCCTAATTTGTCTATTAACTTTAGCTAAGGAGAAGGGTAAACTTTGGAAAATCGACGGTCATTTTTTTCAAATTTGAAGACCATAAAATTGACATACTGTCCATTGCATTTTGACCAATGCGGTTTGACATTTCTGGGATGAATAAACCGAGGAGGTTTTAAATTCCTTGAAAACATATGTGCATAAGTTGGGAGGGATAATTCATTTCTAATTGCATAATATTTCTACTATTTTTCAAATGAAGCATGATTTGAAAAATAGAAAAGTAACAAAAATATGTTTTTATTTTATTTATGAATGAGAGCCTGACATTATCTATTGAAATTAAAAAAAAAACACACAAACTTCATGAATGAAACTTTTCAACAATGTCTTCAGCGAAATCGCTATTGAATAGAAAGAGTTAAATTTTATTTAACAAGCTCTGTTTGACTGAAAAGAAATATCTTCATAATTACGCTGTATTAAGTCTCAAATAATGATGTTGGTATATGTTAGATTTCAAACCTCGATTGATTTTATTCATTTGAATTTAAAACAAAAGTCTCGAATGACACAGCTAACAAAAAAAATAGAAAAAAAAACAGTTAAGTGGCTGAACAAAAAAAACATATCTACAATATTATTGTGCATAAGTCTTGAGTGACGATTTGTTTAAAGTAAAAAATGAATAAAAGAGTTTTCAAAATTTCTCTTCAAACCACAAGCGGTTTTATTCATTTGAATTTTAAAAATGTCTCGAGTGACATAGGTAACTGAAGCTTCAATTGATTGAACAATAAAAAAGAAACATTTCTGAATAATTATTATGGATTGTGGATTATGGATTATTGATAACAAAAAAATTTAAAAAAAAAACAGTTGTAAAACGAGCTTCAAGTGGCTGAACAAAAAAAAGAAAAGAAACATATCTGTAATATTATTATGCATAAATCTCGAGTGACGATATGTTGAAAGTAAAAAATAAATAAAAGAATTTTCAATATTTCGTTCCAACCTCAAGTGGTTTTATTCATTTGAATTACAAAAATGTCTCGAGTGACATAGCTAACAAAAAAAATAATGAAAAACAGTTGTAAAACCAGCTTCAAGTGGCTGAACAAAAAAAAAAGAAAAGAATCATATCTGCAATGTTATTATGCATAAGTCTCGAATGACGATACGTTGAAAGTAAAAAAATGAATAAAAGAGTTTTCAATATTTCTTTCCAACCTCGAGTGGTTTTAATAATTGAAATTTCAAAAATGTCTCCAGTGACATAGGTAACTGAAGTTTCAATTGACTGAACAGAAAAAAGAAACATTTTTGAATAATTATTATGGATTGACGATATGTTTAATACAAGAAATATTTAAAAAAGTTTTCAATATTATCTTTAACATCGCGTTGTTTTATTCATTGAAAGTTCAAAAAATTCTCAGGTGACAAAGCAAACTGAAAAGAAAAGAAGAAATTGAAAGTTTGAATAAAGTTTTAAAAAGAGTTTCGAGTGACTGAATGAATTAAAATAAAGAAATTAAGAAACATATCTGCATTATTATTATGTAATCATTTCGAGTGACACTGCTAACTGAAAGGATAAATAGAAATTAAATAATTATTTAACAAGCCTCGAGAGGCTGAACATATAACAGCAGGGAAGTAAGATATTTGCATAATTATGATGCATCAAGTCTCCAGTGACGAATTGATTAATATAATGAATAAATAAAAGAGAAAAATATCTGTAGATGAAATCTCGAGTAGCCTAATGACATCAACATGTTTGCAGAACGATAATGCGCTGCGATAAGTCTTGAGTGAGATATGTTTTACCAACAAAAGAGTTTTCAATATTTCTAGTGGTATAACACATAGGATTGGTTTTTCAAGCCATTCGTTAGGTGTAATATTTCATTTTATTTAATTCATTTAAAATTAAGATAAAAAGCATTATTTTAAACAAATAGTGTTGAGTAAAATCAAAGGGTTTATGAAAATATTAATGTTTAATAATAAATAATATTGAAAATAATGTTAACGAAATTGTGAATAATTTTTATCTTATTATTTTAACTTTCATTTTGATAACATTATTTTTAAAAATAACATTATCTGTTTAAAATCACTACACATAAATCACAAGCTCTAGTTCTGTCTTATTTTTCTCATATTTTGACATTTTTTCGTCAAATTTTCATCACATTTATCATATATATATTTTGTCATTTTTGACATATTTTTGTCAGAATTTTGTAATATATTTTTGAAATCTTAATAATTTAGAGATTTCATCATATTTTTGCCATAGTTTTATCAAAACTTTGTCATATTCTAACACATTTGTCATATTTTTGACATATTTTTACCACATTTGTGTTTTTTTATGGTTTTATTATGGTCAATGATTTTATCATATATCAACAGTATTTGAGTCATGCTCCAAATACGGAATTTTGAAAAAATTAAAAAGTACTTGTACTCAAACTCTAATATCTCGGAAAGCATAACAGAAATTTGAAATTTCTTTTAACATATTAAAGGTGAGTAAATTTGCTATCGATCATCTGAACTTAATTTTTGCGTATGGTCAACAGTATTGTTGATATTAGTGATATTATGATAGAAAAAAAATATAAAAAACGCATTTTTTAAAGAGATAATTTTGTTTCAGCGAAAGTTTTAGACCCGAAGGTAATATTAAAAAAAAACCTTATTTTCTATTGCTTTCAATATCAATTCACAATGAAGATTTTTAGTGATTGTTCATCAAAATCGGTTGAAAATTGAAGGAGTTATAGTTTAACAGTACTTCTTGCATTTTTGAATAATTTAACGAATCGCGGTGTACATATCATTGTATAGGAAGAATCAAACATGGTAAATCTCACTCGCTCCAAGTCTAAATTTATTATTAGCTTACCAGAAGGTCACTGTGGTATCTTGATATTAATCGTCTTTGCGCTCCCACCATACAGACAATGTATGAGAGCCAAACTCAACCAAAGATGTTGAAACATCGCTAGCAAAACTGACCCTCCCAAACCGTTTACTGGACCAAAAATATACTAAACCACGACCTTGAAAAATATTTCCCTTTCCATAATTCTTCTTAAGGGGTACAGGCTTCTCCGTAAGATAAAGTCTTAAGGAAAAAACTTATTAAAAATATTATTAGGTACCAAGAATGATAGAACGAAACGTAAACTGGTTAAACCATCAAAGTCGTCGCATGCTAACGGAGAACAGCTGGGCACCTTCCGGAGCATCATCGGCAGTTGCAATGATTCGCGGAATCAACAGACGCCAGACCGAAAACGGCAAGACGTTAAAGTTTTCCTTTGACAGCTTAGTTTGATAAGTGCGACGGGCATTCCAGCGATGTTTTTCCCGCGTCTTCAGGTGCCATGTAGCTGTCAGCTTTAGCCGGGTATAAGCTGCGAAGGAAGTTGAGTCAATTGAAAGTGTTGCTACCGTATTGATAACTGAAACTTCTGTAGAGAGAGAAATGAAACACTTCTACATTATCAATTCCAGAACACTTTGTGAAGATTATTGGATCAACATCACCACACACACTTTCATGCCGGAAAGTAAGAAAAATTCATCACCCTCCATTATCCACTCAACGTTATAGTGCCGAAAAAGCAAAGGCATGTTTTCGATTAACAGCCTGGAAAGAAATATGATATCAACATCATTTAAAGTCCATCATTGGCATCGCCATCAGCTTCTGTTGACAGTTTGTCGCGTTTTTTTTTCGCAAGAACCGTAATTGAAATCGTTGGGCTTCAGAAGTGTCCCTCCCGATGTCCTTCGTCCATCCCTCATCTATCAACTTCCTTCATTCTTCGAGAGGCACAAACCGGAAGCCGATCTGCAAACGGACATTTTGCTATCAGAGAGGTTTTTATTCCGTATTTAAATTTCGCATCACTCGGCACCTTTCGCTTTCAACAGAGGGAGAACCTGGCATCGGAACCGGGAACGCAAATCCTCCAGCGAAATGTTATTTATTTTGCCCGAATAAACAAACAGTCATCAATCATATTTTCGCTCCCGCGCCCGACTTGCTGCCGGAGGCCATTGGCTTTCGGCGATTTTATTCCTAGCATCCACAACGCATCGACATCCAGTAGGAAAACGGGACGCTGCTGTTCCCAGTAAAATGGTTGGGTGTCACCAGGATTCCGAGAGAAGCTACTCGACGGGTCCGTTTCGAGTGTTTTCCGGAGCCACCATTTTCCACCAGAACAACGTATGTATGTTCTGGCTTTTGATCTGGATGATACCGCAGGGTCGACATTTACGCTGGTTCCCAGAAAGATATTGTCCTGTTCTGAATTATTTGTCCCACTTGTTATAACATTCATATTGGAGGCATTTAAAATGTACCGGGGCTAGTGATAAAAGTGCTATGAAACCAGATACAAAGTTGATGGCAGTCAGAATTTCCAACAATCGAATAATCAATAAAGTTCATTGCTGCTGCATCGATGCACTACCGGTGCCACTCGTTAAAGGTTTGCTGCAATTCGATTTTAGGAACACCTTTGATGACAACCTTTGAAACATTTATAAAACCGGAATAAGTACCCCTTAAAATTCCCAAGAAACACGAAAGTTCTATCAGAAACTCAACGCATCCCGCAAAGGCTTCGTGCCGCAAGCCGAAATGTGCCGGGATAAGGACGGAGGCATCCTGACGGACAATCGTGAGGTGATCAAAAGGTGGAAGCAGCACTTCGATGAACACCTGAACGGCGCACATGCAGGAGATCAAGACGGTGGGGGAACGTACATCGCCGGCGTAGCCAACGACGAAGAGGAGCCACTCCCAACGATGAGTGAAGTTAAGGAAGCCATTCGCCAGCTGAATAGAAACAAGTCGGCTGGGAAGGATGGCATCGCAGCTGAACTCATCAAAATGGGCCCGGACAAGTTGGCCGATTGCTTACACCGGTTGATAGTCCGGATCTGGGACATAGAACAGCTACCGGAGGAGTGGAAGGAGGGGGTAATATGCCCCATCTACAAGAAGGGCGTCAAATTGGACTGTGAAAACTACCGAGCGATCACTGTCCTCAATGCCGCCTACAAAGTGTTGTCCCGAATCCTACTCCGCCGCCTAACGCCACAAGCAAACAGATTCGTGGGAAGTCATCAGGCCGGCTTCATGGAGGGACGGTCTACGACGGACCAGATATTCACATTACGGCAAATCCTCCAAAAATGCCGTGAACACCAAGTCCCTACGCACCATCTATTCATCGACTTCAAAGCCGCATACGACACGATCGACCGTAACGAGCTATGGAAAATCATGGACGAGAACGGCTTTTCCGGGAAGCTGATCAGACTGATCAAGGCGACGATGGATAGAACGCAGTGCTGTGTGCGGATTTCGGGTGAATTGTCGAGTTCATTCGAATCGCGCAGGGGGCTTCGACAAGGTGATGGTCTATCCTGCATGATGTTCAACGTGGCGCTAGAAGGTGTTATTCGACGAGCGGTGGGCGAAATGCGGGGCACGATTTTCAACAGATCCAGTCAACTTATCTGCTTTGCCGATGACATTGATATAGTCGGCAGATCATCTGCGGCGGTGGAGGAGATCTACCGCAAACTTAAACGCGAAGCAGGAAGGATTGGGTTGATGATTAATACGTCCAAGACGAAGTACATGCTGGCCTGCGGATCCGAGACCGACCGAACCCGCTTGTCCAGTAATAACAAGGTCACGATCGACGGCGACGAGCTGGAGATAGTCGAAGACTTTGTCTATCTCGGCTCACTGGTGACCGCAGACAATGACACCAGCCGTGAGATCCGGAGGCGAATTATCAGCGGAAGTCGTGCCTACTATGGACTCCACAAGTAACTGCGGTCGAGAAGACTTAGCCCTCGCACGAAGTGTAACCTGTATACGACGCTTATTAGACCGGTTGTTCTCTACGGGCACGAGACATGGATATTGCTCGAGGAGGACCTGCGTACACTCGGAGTATTCGAGCGACGAGTGTTAAGAACCATCTTTGGCGGCGTACAGGAGAACGGAATGTGGAGGCGAAGGATGAACCACGAGCTCGCGCGACTCTACGGCGAACCCAGTATCCAGAAGGTGGTGAAGGCTGGCCGGATACGCTGGGCGGGACATGTTGCGAGAATGCCGGATGACTGTCCTGCAAAACAGGTGTTCGCCACGAATCCGGTAGGAACAAGACGAGCAGGGGCGCAACGAGTGAGGTGGTTAGACCAAGTGGAGCGTGATCTGGCGAACGTGGGGTGCCCGAGAAATTGGAGAACGGTTGCCATGGACCGAGTGAATTTTAGGAATTATGTTCGTCAAGTTATGTCGTAAGACGGAATACTATGTAAATAAATAAATAACCCCTTAAAATTAAAGCCCCTCGCCGAAAGTTGTTTGCGGAATAACATAAAAAAAGGTACTTCAAGAACTCTGTTGATGCCTCCGACTATCTGAGATTTTTCAAGTATTCCATTTAACACCATTATAAGCTCTCATGAGTTGCATTAAAAATTTAACAAAAACTTATATTAAATTTGCCAGAATTTT
Organism: Uranotaenia lowii; assembly: GCF_029784155.1. Lineage (NCBI taxonomy): Eukaryota > Metazoa > Arthropoda > Insecta > Diptera > Culicidae > Uranotaenia > Uranotaenia lowii. The sequence goes on along the minus strand of NC_073691.1, from coordinate 149,310,876 downwards.
TACCGCACGTCTTCGGGCCGGGTAAATTCGGACTAATTTATCTAAAAACCTGTTCAAATACGGGCATTTGATTTCAAAATTATCAACCCAAAATCCGAGAAATATCCGGGCAAATTTGGTCCAAATCCAGGAATTAGTCAATAAAATCAAGAAGAAATTTTGTTTCCATCGAAACACATCAGTACACCCACAAATAAGACTCTTCTCCAAAAATGAGCTTCTTGAAAGTGAAATTATCAGCATAACATTCCATGCCGAACCGGCAGTAACAAGCTTTCTCTCTCGATGTTTTGATTTTTAAAGAGAGGTGCTGCCTGAGGGTTGCTTTATGCTAAAGTAAATAGTGAATATCAAATGTATGAGGATAAAAAAATACATGTTTTTAAATTCAACATCAGAATTTTTACTTTTCACGAATATGTAAGTATGAGTAAAGTTGCCAGAATTTTCTCAGCACCTATCCGGGCCGGGAAAACCGGGCTATTTTTATCTAAAAACCTGACATAATTCGGGCGTTTGATTTCAAAATAGTCGACCAAAATCCTAGGAATGTCCGGGCAAATTTGGTCAAAACCTATAAAATACTCATCAAAAATCAATAAAAAAAAAGTTGAAAACCAATTTTTTTCATCAAAATTCATCAACAGATTTTAAATTGTATTTTAGGCTTTCAACAAAAACTTCCATGATTATTTTATGAAACTTTCTCAGAAAATTTCGTTTTGGACGCATAAAAAAAAAATTGTAGTACAATTTGTTTTTTTTAAGTGAAATTAGAGGATGAAAATGATAATAAACCAGGACAAAATCCGGGCTGTTCCAATGAAATCCGGGCAATTTTCAAGAATTGAAAAATAACTATTAAACTTCATTTTACCACTTTACTCGTATTATATTTACAGTCTGTACGCAAATGCCCGCACATTGGCCTTAACCTGGGCCATAAGATTCTGCACAACATGTGAATCAACCGTTTTTTTGCATGTAAACCCATACTTTCTTCAGTTCCTCGACTGTCTTCACTACTTTAGGTCTTTTCAGAAAGTGCTGCTTCATAATAACTTCATACTTCTCGATGGGGCGGAGCTCCGGAGTGTTGGGAGGATTGAACATTTTCGGCATGAAATTGACCTGATTGTCCGCATACCACTTCAGCACGTTCTTGGGGTAGTGGCATGAAGCCAAATCCGGCCCGAAGATTGTTTGGACGCTGCGGGCTTTCAGGAGAGGAAGCAGACGCTTCTGGAGGCACTCTTTCATGTACACCTGCCCGTTCATCGTGTCCTGGGTAACGAAAGGTGCACTCCACATCCCGCACATGCAGATGGCTTGCCAAACCAGAGATTTACGGAACGGTAAACTTATCCTTAGCCGTAAAAGCAGGTTGCCGGGGATCTGTTTGAAGTCGGCCTTCCCATATGTTTCGTCGTCCATGATGCAGCATTCAACTTTCATCAGCATGTTGAGGTACAACTTCCTAGCATGGGTTTTGGTGGTCTTGTTGCTTCTTGTCGCGATTAGGGGCCTTTTGTACCTTGAACGTTCGTAGCCCCTTAGTTTTGGCCTTCTGTACAAAACTTCGGCTTGGGTGCAGCTTCTTAGCATCATCCCGAACGGAGGCGTTCGGGTTTCGATTAAAGGCATCAACTACCTGGTTGTGATTGTTGGTGTTGTACGGAATACTTTTTCCTTCACTTCTGGGCTTTCGATCGGTGGTCAATCGTTCCTCGAACCGCTTAAGCACTCGCAAAGCCGTGGAATTCGCAATTCCCAACGTTTTAGCGATGGAACGATGCGAGAGATCCTTGTTCTCGTGATGAATTCGCAAGATTTCATCACGCACGAGCTGTTCTTTCGACTCCATTTCCGCGAGTTTTGATCACAGGACTTTAAAACATGCAGGTTGTATACAATGCACCATGAACTAAATCCACCCAAATTTTTATTCAATTCTTTCCAACGGTTAGAAGTTAGAGCAATTTCATTGTGTGGCAATTTCATCGTGGACACCCCATAAGACTTTGGTCTCAAATTTCAAGCCTCAGGTTAAGGTATCAGGTTCCATGTCACTAGCTGCAGATCTATTCCCAGTACCAATTCGTGCTGATTCTATAATTCTAATGGATTTAACACGTTTTTTATTAGATACGTGTGCCCCATTTCCTTTTTTTTAGAAAAGATTACCAATCAAATGGATTCGTCGTTCTTTGGTGATGCCTAATACTTGAATGGGCATTGATAGGAAAAGGAGAACCGATCTTTCTTGAGGATTTATTTTGTGCTTTAGCATGTCTCATATTGAGCAACACTTATGCTCAAATCAAAACCAGTTCCAGTGGAAATTTTATATATGAGAAAATAAAACTGTTAAAACGCTTCTTGGAAAAACCGCTGCAACAAATACCGCCTACAAATATGTGGTGATGCAATATTGATATTCGTTTTCCAATCATCCATCACCGGTACCCGGTCGATGATATGCAATAATTTTTCAATATTTATTCGCCTACACGTGTCGTGGCCCAACAACGCTTCCAATATTGTAGCAGCTTCATCAATATTGGCGAGGAGAATGGCGCGTCAATTGAGTTTGCAAATGAGGACAGATTTTGGACACCAAATGGAATAAGAAATGAAAGGAAAAATTTAAACGTTCAGTTGTTATTTAGGAGGGGGGGATATAAAAGATCAAATTGTTTCCATGAGTTCAATTGAGATGAGGCAAATGCATTCAAGTTTCTAGCAACTTTAAGCAATATAATCCTCATAAAATGCAATATTTAGAATTTTTAAACTTTTTTCATTTCTTTTTTGTGTCATTTTTCTTTTCAACATAGTATCTGATACATAAAACATGCATTGCAGATACTACTACGGCCAGGCCAACCATGTGATGATAAACGCAAAAGATTCAGGAAGAACGGAGGAATGAAGCATGGAGTTCCCTGCCAAACGCTTCATCTGATTGTATATGGTTTTGGTTTTAAATTTAAAATAGAATATAACAGAATAAATAAACAGATTAACAATAATACAGAACGGGCTCACCAAATCAAAGGGAAACTATAATTACGGATGACTCAGGACGCAAGAATAGCTTTTTTGCGGCAAAAATTTCTGGAAACTCGGCTTGACTGGATCAGGGGAAACAGCTCGCTTTGCTTCTTCGCAAGAACCGAGGCTAACTAGTAGGTCTTCTTCTGGTTGGGCATCTATTCCAGAGTCCGGTCGGTTCCATTTTTCGGACTTTAGCCACCAAAAGGCTTCCAATTCCGAATATTTCACATATATCACAAATTGCTGCAAATTTGCCTGTCAAAAAAATAAACTCATCCGCGTTCTTCGCCCACAGCCTACTCTGTCCTCAAACACAATTTAGGAGCAAATCCAATTTCTTTTTTCACTTTTATGTCCCCTATAGCTTTTTTTACAGAGTAGCAATGAAAAATTAGATTTCAGTGATTCGTTGGCCGTCGATCGAAGACAGCTCATTAGCTTCAGCACATACTGATTAGCGATCATTGTGACCACTTCTTTTCAGTCTTTTGTAAAATTTTCGATACAATCTGCAGGATTCCCATGTTTTCTCAAATACAATTTGGTATGAACTCAAATAGTTTCAATCGGTCTGGCTTGAGGAAAATTTGACAGATTCCATTGGTACCATGCCATCGTATCCTTTTATTGATGAACTGATGCCAAATTCGGCCAAAACAGTACTGAGTGGTTGTGGATCAGGGGCAGTAGGCGACGATTTAGGCACTCTCGGGCGTAAAGAGCTGTATTCATTGTGTCTGTGTTCACGAACGGCTCGGAATGCATTCCACACTTACCTCTGGTTTAACAAACCATTGAATTTTCCTCAAAAAGCTGATGTCTCCGTCTCTTCAACACTTTGTCCATCTCGAACAGTTCAAAACTGGTGACCCGGAAGCGTTAGGTTAGGTCGTCGTCGTCGATGATAACGCACGCCGATTTTCAACACACAGCAGCCGATCGTACAATTTACGAGATCTTGGTTTGACAAAAGCAGCTTGTTTTTGACTCCGCTTCGGCTTCTTTGCTTCTATAATGTCTTTAAACCTAGTCATACCTTGGCACGATGGACGATGCGGAAAGGGGATCCCACTTTTCGGTCACATCCCGATCTAAGGCAGTGTTCTTACTGGCGTTAGCACGCATGACTTTCCGGTCCAAAGTTTTGTCCACCGGATCCGGTTTCAGCCCATAATTCCTTATCGAATTGAAGACCGCTACAATGCGTTCTTTTTTCATTATTGCCAACTGACTCAGCGAATTGTTGGGGAAAGACCTCCATTTGTGCTCGATATTTTCACACTTTTCCGGGAAAATGCTTCTCATTTTAAGAAAATTATGAAAACTAGAGCTCACGATACCCAGAGTTTTAGATTGAACTGTAAGCAGCAACACACAGCAGAAATCAGCTGTTTTAACGTCGTCTGCAATGAGCAGGTTTGTATCAAAACCGTGCTTAGAAATAATGGGACACCCTCTATGTAAGTTTTATACCAATATGTAAGTAGTATACTGTCGCGATGGTGGTTGGCAAAATTAGCCAGAAAATCATCAGATTTTTGTTCGCAATATGTCACTTCAGTGTTGTCTGTGGAAAAACTGTATGTTTTTGAGTCTTTTTTCAAAGCAAATCTTATGTTTCAGTTCATCTTCTATTTACTGTCGTATAATCTAATTAAATTTCATTTTGTAAATGCACGTGTTTTTATATACTAGTAAGTTTCCATGTGGTGAAAAAAATAAATTTTGAAACAACCCAAAATAAGCTCTCGCCAGAATATGAACGATTTGAACCATTTTAGAACCACTACTTGGTCACTTTTTAACAAAAAAAAACGACAATCAAAAAAATAACACCAACTTGGGGACCATTTTACCCCGTACCTCGGAAAACCATCGGATTTGTTAGTTTTAACTACATTCAAAATTACTAAACTACAAATTCCAGAAGGTTGACCCGGCCTTCCCCTCAAAATCTTTAAGTGTCTAACATCTCACTCTAGCCATCTGTCAAATAAGTCTTAAGTACTAAGTACTTGATTTCTCTGTTTAGACCAGGGGTAAGCAACCTTTTTGACCAGCGAGCAAATTTAAGTTGTAAATCTTTCTGGTGGGCCGCATTGAAATTAACACTTGTTAATATTTTCATAACATCATTGGTAATAATCATTTGAATACAGAAATTCCAAAACAGAATGAGAAATTTTTAAAACTGGGACTTTTTGACGAATCGAATTTTAACGCGAAATCAAACGTCTATTTGAAATATTGGAATATTAAAACCGTTTTCACTGCAAGACGGAAAATATCGGCCGAAATTGATTGGATATATCACATAATCTTAATCATTTGTTTTTTTTTTTTTGAATATTTGATTATTGAAATTTAATAAATTTCAATTTTCCGTTCAAAGAAATCTTGGCTTAACTTTTTTCTCCCTCAGAAATGAAAACTATTCAAAGCGATTAAAAAAAAAAGCTTGATCCGTTTAAGTAGAAAAAATCTTTTTCGTTTAAATCGGTGTCTTTTGGAAAGACTTCTCGAGGTATATCTCAGCACCAACTACAAATCAGGAATGTATTTTGTTTTGGCAAAACGCAGACTTTTCAGCGTTGGTGGTTGAATCGTTATTGAAATTTGTATAAAAAATTATGCTATCTGAGCGTATTTTCGAGAAGTTTTTCCTGAAATTTTCCTTAAAATCCTGATTCGTTTCCCTGCAGACTGTAAATAAGTGGTTTTTATTTGAAGTTCTTTATAAGATCATTGAGATGTTAAACACGGTTGCCTAAATCACACAAAAATTTATAATTTCAGCAAGAATTGTCAACAAATCTAGTCAACAATTTACATTATTAATTTATGGAAATAAGTAGGTACAAATTTGAAATATTTCTAAATTCAATTGAGATTATTTTGAAATAGAATTTGGAACACTGATTAATGAAAATCCCATTACTATTTAATGTAAATTGTTGATTTGCTAGTAATATGACTCAATTTGTCGAATTTTGCGAAAATTCTATCACAGATTTTTTAAACTGATTTAATGAGTTTAAATTCGTGAAAACTCACTACTTTGTTATTGTGTTTGGCCATTTTCCATTTATTTTCCAAAACATTTGTATTTTTATTTTGAACGCAAAAGTATGATGAATAAAATTTTAAAATCTGAAAAACAAATCGCCAGATATATAAAATTTTAAATATTTAAAATCCTTTTTCATAATAAACTCAAGATCGATGATTTTGTCACTTATACTTCTTTGGTTCAGTGGGCTTCAAGAATTGTTTTGGCCAATAATATTTTTTTCGGTAACTTTAGTGCCCGGTCGTGTCAACAAGAAATCTAAAACATCTCACCAAAATCGCTTACCGTATAAATAAAGTCATATCCGTTTATTACAGGAAGAATATTTTCATCATATTTTATCATCATATCCATCTATTATATAAAATTCTCTTGTAACGGTGTTTGTAGTACTACTCCTCCGAAATGACCCAAACGATTCGAATGAAATTATTTTTAGAATATTCTGTGGCCATGCGAATCGGTTTATATCGAATAAAAACAACACAAAGTCGCATCAGTTGTCCGTAATAATTAAATTTGTAGTTTTTTGAATGAAATAAAAGTCATGGCTTCCATTTTTTTGAAATTTTTTTTTTCCTTTGGGCGGTTTGTTTTTCGTCTCCAAGGTCGAGGCGTCGCGAGCAGACGTCGTTAGAAGATAGTAACCATGGCATAGCATACTGATCAGTGAGAATATCTTGGCGCGTATTTCTCAACCAAGCCCCAAGCATATTTTCAATGCAAGTGGTGGCGATATGAAACCTTGATGTGATTTTTTTGTTCTTGATTCCTAGCTCATTTCTACAGCACATGGTTATGAATGACGCCAAGATGTGACTCAGGTTGACATTTTGCTGATCGAACAAAACATATAATATTTGTTTTGCCAAAATCTGAAATTGAAAAGTCAGACATCCATTTTTAGAGATTTTCTTTTCTTCGAGAGGTTTGTTTTTCGTCTGCATGGGCGAGGCGTCGCTAGCAAACGTCGTTACAAGATAATAGTAACCAAAGCATACTGTTCATTGATCGCTGGAAAAATTTAAAAATAAGGCGCCTATTTCTCAACCAAGTACCTATATTTCTTATGCATGTGGGGGCGATATGCAACCTAGATGTGTTTTTTTTTTCTTGCTTATTTTATTTGTACACAGCACATGGTAATAAATGACGCCTAGATGTGACACGGATTGATATTTTATCGATCGAATCAAAACCATATAAACGATTTCAAATATCAAAACCATTTTTAATTCGTGTTAATTTAAGTAGTAAATTGTTGCCAAAAATATGGACTTGGTAAAGATAAATATGAAATAATGTTATGACACTTTGAGGACGTTTGAAAATAAGAAATTGGGAAGCTTTACATTCAATTTCGTATAATCCAATACGCCTAGAATGTTAGACACACTAACTGAACAAGAGTCTATTCTCTTCTAATTTGTTTAATTATATAGGATTTTAACCAACTTGGCCATTCGTCCTCTCAACAAGAGTCTGTTCTTTGAAATAGATTAGATAGAATTGAAGTTTTGAAAGGATGAATGAACTATTTGATTTTTTGCAAACGTAAATTGAAGTTATCAATAAAATAATCTACTTTCTAATAACAAAAAGTGAGGATATGCATTTTCCGGAAGAATTTCTAACTTTCAACTATCAAACTAATTAAGCAAACTATCAACTTTTACAAAAAATGTATATGGGAGAGTGGGGAATCATGGGCCACTTTTTTTCGTTGTTCCATAACTTCTCTATTATAAAAGATGAAATGAAAATAAAATATGGTTTGGTTTTCTACATTTTCATAAGATATTTTTTTAAAATTTGTAATAAGTTATTTTCCCCAAATTCTGACTGTTTGAAAAAAAGTAATATTTTTTAGATTTTGAAAAATGGTGGGGAATCGTGGGCCACCAAATCCAAATTGACCAAATAGCATGCAAAGTTTATGAGTTGACCCAAAACTGTGATTTCCTAATTAATTTCGTTATTTTAAAGCAATTTCAAATGATGAATTAAAAAAGAGAGCTGTGTATGATCGCATAGATTCCAAAACCTGGCTCGCGAACGTTTTGGCAACATTTCTCATATACGATGGACAAAATATTTTTCATAACTCTTCATTTGGCATTAGAAAACTTTACAGATAGGTAAAACGTATTTTAAGTTCTGAATGTGTATAAAAACATAAAAATATAGGTGATTCAAGATGTGTGGCCCACGATTCCCCACAAGTTATGATTTGCAAATTGGTTGCGTTTGTGTGACTTATTGATGTTTCATCAAAAATTCCTTTTCCACGTGAAAGATCATGACAAAACTAAGATCATAAGCGTATGAGCATATTTTTGTTATGCACTTTAGGTTCCCCATCGATGCAATTAGCGGGTGTTTTTTTAATTATGTTAGTAAATTTTTCAACGTTTTTTTAGCTTGATAAATAAAAGAAGCATATGATGCATATTTCAGTCAACTACATATAGGAATATATGCTCACGCAAAGCGACGACGATGACAGTTGGTTTGACATTTTTATCTCAACACACATCTGAAATATTAAAAGTGGCCCACGTTTCCCCATGGCCCACGATACCCCACTCTCCCCTACATTATTTCTTCATCTAAAAGTTTTTGGGCCCAAAAACAATTTTAATTAAATAAACTTAACTTTTTTTTAAATCATTCGCCAAATCTGTGTACACGTTTACTGTTTGTTTACACACAATTCAAGTACAAACTTAACATGAAAAGTGTGTTTTTGTTTTACATATTTTGGCTATAAAGAAGAGACTTTTGATTCACTTTTTTGTTGAAATTTTTTTTTGTGATTGATATTCCAGTGGCAGCAGATTTTTATGATGAACTTTTAATATGACCTGATAGTATTAAAAAAAAATTAATTCCTGTAATTTCTTAGGTGGAATAAGTGAAAACGCGCAATTTAGCTATAAAACATCTACAATTTAAGAATTTCATCTTCAAAATGGTCAGAAAAGATATCCCGAGTGTTGAAGTTGAAGCTGATATTCAAAATTATTATAAAGGTCTTTGTAAATCAAGGTCTTTTGGTTGAACAGCATTCAGTGAAATTGAAGACCAAGCATTAATTTATTCCGGAGGAAAACTTAAGATATAGCAATGAAAGTTGATAAAACAGACAAACAAGAACAAGTATTAAATTAATTTTAAAGTCTTTTCACTGACGCATCTATAATGACCTATGTGTTTTCACTTGCCCCAATAAATGGGACAAATATATACTTCGATATTTCTTTTTGTCAACATAACTAATATTTTTTTTGAAAATATTACTTTTTCCAGAGCATATGAAAGTTGAACTGTGGTGATATTCGTTAGGATTTGACCGGTGTTTCATTTTTGAAAATTAAGATTTAAACTAAAAAAGACACATAATTTTTATTAAGGTTTTGTTTATATGATAATTTCCAGAAGTAAAATGAACTCATGAAACCATCGTAGCCTGAACGGATTATTTATTTTCAATCTATTAAATTTAAAAAAATCTGCTTATCAATTAAATGTTATTAAATCTTAAAAATATAACGTAATCCAAAATGAAATCGCAGATCACCACCAACAATGTTCAGGAAATTTAGAAATCAGAACTGCTTGAATAAAAATCTTTAAAATAATGGGTGAATATATCTAAACATATGTTTTCCTCTTTTCAAAACCAATCGTTTCTTTGATTCATTGGGTTAAAGTTCAAAGGAATTAATTTGCATTTTTTGCTTGAATAAAAAAAAGGAATTAGCAATACACAAAATCACCAGATTTAATGCCATGACAAGTGCTGTTGGGAACACTTTTAATTGAAATGTGTAAAGTCTATAACTTAAGTATCAGGCGAAACTTTTTGGAAATGATTTGGTGAAAATATGGATTTTAATTCAAACTGCTTCGAAGCATGGTGAATAATAAGCTGTTTGAAAATGGTTAGTAAAAAATCTTTTCTAATGTGTTTCATTTTTACAGCTCTAAAAAATACACCATCCAAAGCTTATTGGGAGCTGAAAGCGCTGCGTTAGGCAAAATATTTGGCAAATACTCCAAAAATTGTCCCGATATTAAAAACAATATAACAAAACGAAATAAATCTACTGAATGGAATACAGTAAATGAAACATACATATTATCAACATACAGTTATTTATTTAACAAGTTACAAAAATTGGATTTTAACAGAACCGTTGAGTTTAAATTCTTTGGTTTAATTTTGATAGAATTGAGCGGAACGGTTCGAGTAAAGGGAAAGAAAGGAAATGTTAAGAAAACTAGGAAAAATAGAAAATGGACATCAAATTGAACATGGTGAGACGAAGTTTACCGGGTCTTCTAGTATACTTATAGAAATGCCAATGCTCATTCGCAGTGTCCGGCACAAAAACGCTATTCCGCTAATCGCTAATTAGTCCGCTAACTTTCGGCTAGCGAATTAATTTTCTCGCTACTTTTTTCTTCAGCTAGCGGATAAGAAAGTTCCGCTAATTTTTAGTTCCGCTAACTGAAGAACGCTACTTCTTTGAAGTGTTAATTTGGCCAGAGACTTATAGATCATATATTCGGCATCATTCAGATTTAAAATTTTGATCGGTTTTTTAATTTTCGTTAAAGATTGATTTAAGAAGCGATTCGAATCATAGGAATATAAGTGTTTTTGAATTGTCTTCACTTGAATTTAGGTCTGAAGAATAAGCCTTATTTAAATTTAAAAGAGATGAAAAAAAGTTGTGAAAAATTGAAATTTCCAGAACAAAATAAGTCAATAAATCAATCAATCTTTCGAGTATCAATGTCAAAAAAGATGAAAAACTATTTCGGACAAAACAAAACATCTAACTTAAGAGAATCTTTGCATTAACTGAGACAAAACAAAAACTTGATAAACTGGTAAATATTTGGAAAAATTTAATTCAAAAGTTTTTCCTTTTACTTTCCACCAAACACGTCAACTAAAATTAAAAGTGGACTGACGCAACTGACATGGTCAGAAATATTACAAAATAAGTTCGAAAACTGCCCCTATTGATATCCTTCAACAACTTTTCAAGTCATTAAAGATGGCAGCTAAATTTGTATTTTGCTAATCTTTTTCAAAACTTTCTAGTACCGATTGGCAATTAGCGCTTTATTATAGATCGATAACTTTTACGCAACATTCAGCGGTTTTAATTAGCGATCGCTAACTTTGACCGAGTTAGCGATCTAATTAGCGCCGCTAACTTTTCAGTTAGCGATGCCGAACACTGCTCATTCGTAGTTCTCTGATTATATGCTTGATTTCATAGACCAGCTCTTGTGGATTATTCTGAAGCATTCAAATATAACGGTTTGGGCAATACGTTGATTGCACTGAGGCCTATAAAAAAGACAATAAATGTTCTAATTCCTAGAAAAGACTGGAAGATTGTGGGACAAATGCATAAACAAACAAGTAAAGTGAATATTTAAACAAGCCAATAATTTTCGGTTTAGTATGGACTTGTATTTTATGATAATTAACAAACTTTTGCAGAAAAGTTTGGAGGAATAAATTTAATTTAAAAAATCTTTGCAGGCCGCAAAAAAATTCTTGAGGGCCACACGTTGCTCATCCCTGGTTTAAACGCAGCCCGCAGCCCGTGGCGTAGATGATAGCCTTCAAGTCTTCTAAGCCAGCGGGCATGAGATCGAATCCCAGTCACGGCATACATAGTACACTTTCTGTGGGTTGGTGGTTTTAGCATTTGTAAGATGCTAGCCATCATATCCTCGAAAGATGTACGTTTAGAGTTAGGAAAAGGAATCTCTTCGAAGAAACATCAAGTTTCATTGTATGTGTTTGTGTTCGTTTCTCAAACCACGCGTAAGCTTGGGTTGCTCGTCTTGCCGATATTCCCTCTAGGTATATCGTTTAGACCAGGGGTCGGGGAACTTTTTGAATCCCCAAAACAATTTTATTTAAGTTGATATTACTCCATGACGAAGAGCAAAAAAAACGTATCCGTAAATACTGAGCGAGCTCTCAAAGCGTGTTATTTGAATGCTTCAAGGTGTAAATATTCACTTCTGCATATGCCGCTAAATTCTTTACTTTCGAAATAAAACCAACAAATTCTTAAAATTGCAAAATGAAAATATACACTTTTGACTCAAAAAATATTCACTGTTACCCCAAGAATTTCACTTTTACCCCATTTGGGGTAATTTACCCCGGTTCCCCGACCGCTGGTTTAGACACTAAAGATTCGAATGCTAACTGTCTAGCAATGGAAGAATGTAGGTAATAACAATGCCCGGTGCATCCAAAAAACGGGATTCAAAAACAAAAAAAAATGTCATTTTGTGAGGTAAACTGAACACCCCTACGAATTCTTTAAAATATAATCTTGCAAGGAGTAAAAAAGAACTCAAGCTCTCTCGTTTTTCATATTAAACTTTTCAAAAGAAGAACTTAAGTAAAGGTATAAAACAAACATTCAAATTTTTCAAAGTTAACAAATCCCTCACTGGAAGTGATGGGTGGTTTTCTTCGGGCTAAAAGGGATTCTGATGAAATTTTTTTGGCGAAAAAGTGGTTCGCAAAAAACCAAAAAAAAAACTCTCGAATTTGACCAAACGATTTTGACCAAATCGACAATAAAATTAACGTAAGCCAGAGTTTCGTGTCTATGGAGCAATAATTGGACATGAGCCGGGAAAATGGTTGAACGCAGTCCCAAGTCTTGTTCAACCTTTTAAAGAAAAGTTTCGTGTCAACCACCCCGATTTGTTAAACGAAAAAAATACCAACTAAATGGTTTTTTTTACTTTGAGGTCGTTCTAGGCCACAGTGGTTAAAAATTTTCTCCAATTTTACCTTATTTTGAAGCTAGCGGACAGCACAAACTGAATTACTTTATGAAAATTTTGCATCATGGATCCCCCTGTAGGCTCTTTATGAACATCAATGAAAAAAAATCTGTGTAGATAATCAGAGGTCTTTTGGGTTCAAAAAGCTTATGACTCGGGTCAAATCAGTTTTGACTATCAAAGGCCCCCGAATCTGTGCAAACGTTTTATATTCCGATGTACAAAAAGAGTCCACAGTCGGATCCATAATGCGAAATTTTCATAAAAATTCAGTTTCTGCTGCTATTCGCTAGCTTTAAAATAAGGCAATTTCGATGAAAATCTTGGCCACCCATGTAAAGGATTTCTGATAAGACGGGTTTCAATGATCCTCACAGTAACACGACGTCTTCCACCGTATCAAGTTTTGGTACTTCCGGTTTAAAGGTGTATTTTCAATGACAGTACTAAGTTTCTGTTCGAGATCTATTAAATCTTTTAACTATTATTTCAATAGAAATCGTTGTTTTGTTGCGCCTTTCCATTCCAAAGAATTTTGACCTGTGTTTCAACTATGAAACAGGTTCACGACCTCCTGTGTCATGCTATGAAACAGAGAGAAAGAAAAATCCAGGCATTACTACAAGACTTCATGCTATGATGCCATAAACAAACAACCTGTTGATCCTAGCACATCAACGACAGCTACTACAATTTGCAGTCAAGATTCTTCCAGGCACCCTACAATCACCGGCAAAGAGTTCGGCCTAAACCATTATCACAGCCATTTCAATTTGCCATAATTGTAGCATCAGAGGCTGGCAATTATCGGGGTCTATGCTCCCCCCTTGTCGCCTTACGTTGGTTGGTCAGTGTTTTGACGCCGAGGGGCAAGTCAAGAGGGCGTGTAAGCCATCCCGCTAGTTGGACACCTGACGCGACGGTTTAAAAATAGAAAATAAAAAACCATTGGAAAAGCAAAAATAAGATTGAAATAAAGTGAAAAATTACACCGCACAAACGGGGAAGTTCCCTTCCCTCTTTGTCCTGGTGCTAGTTAAAGCTGATGAAGACGATAATGATGATGAGGATGATGATGATGTCTGAGAAGGGAACTCTATTTAAGTTCTGCTACTTGTTTCCGCTTCTTGCCCCCCGTCGTCGTCGAGCAAGTCGAGCATCTGTTGGTGAGAGCGATAATGACAATGATAAGGTCGGCCACAGAATTCTCGCCCGGCTCGTTCCCTTCGCCCCGTGCCGGAGTGTGGTATAAAGACTGTGCCAGCCAAGCCGGATGACCATTTGATTTTGCAGTTGGCTTCGGCAGCAGCAGCATCACTTGCGGAATCCTTGGAATGCTATAACGGATGACACCGAATGAATCGTTCTGATTTAATTGTTGCAGCTGAGATAATAGCTAAGTGAAGTTCATGGAACTAATTATTTCCTACTCTCTGGGTGAAGTTATTTGAAAAACGATGATTAAAGAGCCAAATTTGCATCAATAAATTCTATAAATATCAAAAAAAAATTTTAATAGAATTTAACAAAAGATTGTTTAGCATCTTATATTCCTGTGTCCCATTAATCGATTCAAATGTGTTGATTGAACGATGTCTGAAATATTAGTAAAACATATTTGCATAGATTATCAGCTCTTTTTACCTAAAATCAGGACTCAAACAAGTTTTCAACTTCAACTTACTGATTTGGGGCAAAATAAGCACCACTAGGTGGGGCGAAACAGACACCCTCTACCTCCTAATTGATCTGTTTGTTCATCTCGACTTACACTACAAATATATCGAGGGATTGCCTGATTGCCTGATCAGTAGAGGCAGATCTTCCTACTTAGTAGATTGCTACAGAACTCTAAAATCTGTCTAATGGCTCTAAAATTAGCCGATTGTAATGGGGAACCAAACCGTTCATTTAAGAACTGGAGAATCGTTCATTTAGGATGAATTTTACATACCACCAAGAATTTTAATTTCAAATTAAACTATTCTCGCTTCAAGTAAGCTCATTCTCTTTGTTTCTGGTATTAGTCGGAGATTTTTTAATCTCGTTCGACTATTTTATTACACTTTCTTTGTTTCACTTTCTGCTCTTTCTCATCGAGATGTTACCTGCTGAAAGTTTAAACGTGAATTGACGTGCGTTCTTTTTTTTCCTCTTCGGTTTGCTCATCGATTATAATAATTTGCTGCGTTTGAGAAATGCCTATCACTTTTAACCAACTGAGAGTCAAATGGATATGTAGAGTATATAAAGTAAAACGAAAATGGACGTATGTTTCTTTTTGTAAAATTTTACCAAATGCACTCTTTTTTCTGTTGAAAGACATTTTAACAGAAAAAACAAACATATTTCTTCCAGTTTATGAAGTTCTTGTTCCCCATTTTATACAAAAATTACCAAACAGAATTAAAGGGTGATACGGTCAAAATTTGGTCAAGGGAAAACGCGTGTAAATCGGTGAAATCGTTTATTTAAAAAATCAAATTAAATTTCTTTTTCAAGCTTAATTAGTATAAGATTCAGGAAAAATATTCAGTTAGGCTTTCGTTTTTCCCAATCCGAATTGCCGGGCCTTACGCTTAACCCCTGCCATCAGATTTTGTACAGCCACCTTGTCCACCTTCTTCGCCGCAGAAAGCCACTTTGCCTTGAACTGCTGCTCGTCCTTAGCAGTTTTTTGGTCTTGTTTAGGTTCCGCTTGACAATAGCCCAGTATTTCTCAATTGGGCGGAGCTCTGGCGTGTTGGGAGGGTTCTTGTCCTTGGGAACCACCTGCACGTTGTTGGCGGCGAACCACTCCATGGCCTTTTTACCGTAATGGCAAGATGCCAAATCCGGCCAAAACAGTACGGAACAACCGTGTTTCTTCAGGAAAGGCAGCAGACGTTTATTCAAACACTCTTTTACGTAAATTTCTTGGTTGACAGACCCGGAAAATGCTGCTTTTCAAGCCACAGTTAAAGATGGCTTGCCAAACCAGATATTTCTTCGCAAACTTTGACAGTTTCATGTGCTTGAAAATATCTGCTACCTTTCCCCTTCCTTTTGCCGTATAAAACTTCTGTCCCGGAAGCTGCTTGTAGTCGGCTTTGACGTAGGTTTCGTCGTCCATTACCACGCAGTCAAACTTCGTCAGCATCGTCGTGTACATCCTCCGGGATCGCGCTTTGGCCGTCGTGTTTTGTTTATCATCGCGATTTGGAGTCACTAGCTTCTTGTAAGTCGATAGTCCGGCTCGTTTTTTGGCTCGAGGCACGGTTGTAGACGATACACCCAGCTTATTTGCGGCATATCGGAGAGAGGGATTAGGGTTTCGCTTGAAACTACCGGCAACTCTCTTTGTCGTCTCAGCGGCTTCCGGTTTTCGATTTCCCCCCGATCCAGACTTCCTGGCTGTCGACAAACGTTTCCCAAACATTTTAATTGCATTTGTAACGGTTGATTTGGCAACTTTTAGCGATTTTGCCAGCTTTGCGTGCGAGTAGCTCGGATTTTCGCGATGCTCGAGCAAAATTTTGGTACGCTGCTCTTCTTCCTCGGACGGCATTTTGACAACTGAAGAGTGAATTCCAAAATCAAAACAAGAGCAACATTCTACACACACATACCTTCAAAATGAGGGGTGTTCAGGTTTTTTAAATGCAAAATTGAAAGAAATACGTCAAGTTGATATTGACCAAATTTTGACCGTATCACCTTTTATTAACATCATGGCCGTAGAAACGGGGGGCGAGGGGGGGCGGTGGGGTTTTGGGAGTTAAGCCCCCTCCCATGGAGATCCAAAAAAGCAAGCGAGGTATTCTTCTCCACACTCAAAATTTTAAATTCACAACCAAATTATGATGATAGAGTAAGGTTAATCAAGAGTATAAATCTTGACTAAAAGCTAATGCCAAAACCTCAAAAACTCATCCTTAGATCAAAAATTCTGCTACACTTTTTGAATAAATTTTAACATGTTCATAGAAATTCAGGTCTGAATATTATTTTTTCAGTTAAATTAAATTATTTCGGAGGTTCTGATTCCTTAACTCCCAAAACCAAACTTGTATTCCTATTTTCGAATTTCGGATTCTGTATCCAGTTTGAAATTTTTGTTATTCAGTTCGAATAATCATAAGAAATTAGAATTGAAAAGCTGCTTTTGGTTCATATTTGGATTTGCATTTCATATCAAATTTGAATCATGTTTTTCGAGATTATATGCATTTTTAATATTTTGATAATATCTTCCGAATATGAAAAAAGAAAACTTTTGTTCAATATTCAAATTCGAAGTTCTTACACAAAATTCAAAAATTTAAAGTTTCGATATGGCAATCAAAAATTGAAAACTTAGATATTTTGAAAATCATATTTTAATTCTGATTCACAATACAGGTTAAAAATAAATAAATAAAATAGTGAATATATGTAAATTAAACTTGAACAACAGAATTCAAATAAAAGATTCATGAATGTTTGTTCGAAAACTTGGCTCAAAAAAGCCTGATCTGGAATAAGATTCAGAAACCGTATTTTTTTTTTTACATTTCAGAAATCGTTTAGAAATTCTGATACAGCGCAATTTTTGAATTCAGGTTCAGAATTCAGATTCAGAATGCAGTTCAAAATTCAGAAAAAGATTAAGCTTGTAAATAAATTTTACAATAAACATAAATTGTTGAGGAATTTATGAGATCATGAACTCAAGATGGCTTGTCAGTTCTATTTCTAGATTTCAGATTTCAATCAAAATAAGTTTGTAAACACAATTCAGCTGAAAATCACAAATAAGGTTAGAATTCCAGTTTTTTATGCCAAAGTCCCATTTTTTTTAAATAATCTACAGGATTTTCATTTTTCAATTGATTCTTCATGAAAAATATTTGCTGTTAAGAAACATGTACCAGATCTTCACCAAAAAAAATTTCGCCAAATTCTTTATTTTATCGGTGTATTGTTTTTAATATTATCAACCTATGAAGGACACTAAAATTCGGCATTTTATATTTCAGAAACCAATAGACACAAATCTGCTAATTTAATTTATTTTAGTAACGAGAAAAGTTGTGTTAAATTTTGTAGAATGGGGTTTCATTATAAGATTCGTTACATTTGAATAATGCATTTTAAAAAAGGATACTACCCAGCTAACATGAAATCGTAATAGATATGATAATTTAAATCGTATAAGATGACATTTTCAATCAGTATCGTTGAAAGGAACTGCACTGGGTTATATGCTGTCGATTTTAAATGTATAACAAATAATATCCGACTCATATATGATATATTCTAATCCGTACATTTGAAATCCGATAAATGTTTATTGATATCGCAAATGTGTCGTTAATATGTTGTTGGAATATTCGATTTACGAGTTCATCACTAAGCTGTTGGAAATGAAAGTTCAGTCATGATATATAGATTCATTTCAAATCACAATACTAGAATTAACGAATGTTTGGTTAAGAATCATATTAAACTTCTGAATAGAGCTAGCTGTCTACATTTACAGTCTAGTATGAATCAAATTTTCGCAGGCAGCCGTAGTGTTTTATTCAAATTGCTTTAAAAAAATGGTTCCAACACCACCGTTGAAATATTTTGATTTGATAAAAAAAGCCAAAGTAACGAAAATGAAAAAAAGTGGAACTTATAGCCGTCTGCTGCAAAAATATAGAAAACTGTGGAATGAAAGCAAAAGTCAAAAAAACATTCCGGAAAATCCTGTAATCCAAGAAGGCGTTTCAACATCAAGTCAAGGCAAACAAAATAATGTGTTGTGCAGTGCTGGTAACATCA
Organism: Uranotaenia lowii; assembly: GCF_029784155.1. NCBI lineage: Eukaryota > Metazoa > Arthropoda > Insecta > Diptera > Culicidae > Uranotaenia > Uranotaenia lowii. Next base: position 149,292,122 of record NC_073691.1, on the reverse strand, counting down.
GACTAAATATAAATATTATTAACTGTTTTAACGAAACGTATCTCCCAAAACAGATCCAGTAACGATCTCAGTCGACGAAAAAAACTTTTACTCCGAAGCTCCCGTAATACAAGGTAAAAATTATTTTATTTACTTCAATTTAAGTGCTTAAATAATTCCTGAATTCCTTCAAGATACCCGTCTTTCATTGATTTCATCGCTACGGGAATGGACATCTAATTACGGAATAACACAAACTGCACTAAAAACATTGATCTGTGTGCTAAATACACATCTAGCATTGAACCTCCCAAAAGACCCCCGTTCGTTCATGAAAACTCCTGCCAATCTGGACATAATAACAATGGGAAGAAACGGTAGTTATTGGCACCAAGGAGTTGAAGCATGTTTGAGAAGAAATTTTCAACAATTAAAGGATTCGACTACCATTTCACTGAACATCAATATAGACGGACTTCCAATTTTCAATAGCTCACAAAAAAATTTTTGGCCCTTATTGTGCAATATTCATGAGTATCCACAAAAACCTCCTATGGTAGTTGGTGTTTACTATGGACCGGAGCATAAGCCGGATGATGTGAATGAATTCATGACACCATTTATCAATGATATAATCCCATTATTAGAAAATGGTATGTTGATCAACGGGAACAAATTATCGATTAAGATTCTTTTTTCGTTTGTTATACATATTTTTTGTTCAACGCATTCAGCACAATCAACAAAATTGACTGCCAAGTTTAAGAAATTATCTGTGCAATTGCTGATTTGTTGATTCGATTGATTGGATAATTGATTCATAATTTATAATCATTATTGTTGTCATCCATCTAATCCTTCCGAATTTTCGATGGCTGAATCCGGGATTGAAACGGCCGCGGCCCCTGAGTGGCTTGTCAAGTTAGAAAGCCGAAGAGAACAAATCAAAGCTAAACTCGGTCATGAGAGTGGAAACGGAGCACCTTGCGTAGCATGTGGAACCAAATGTCCTGGTTTAGATCTTCATTTTTGGCGAAAAGTTTGTCGGAATTGCAAATGCAGGAAGGAACAACATGATTGCAAAGACGACGACGTTACTGGCTGGGCTCAATTTGAAATACTAGGGGCCATTCGATCCAAACCTGCGTACATAAAAATTTCCGAGCTCACTGATAAGCCCGTCCAGCTGGACTGGATTCCACCTAATGTGACTCCGGAGCTGGCCTCGGATTATATGACTCAGCTGGGTAAACAGAATATACCCATAGCTGGTAGTGAAGCAGCGGAAAAACGAAAACAGCAGCTAGAATATCAAGTTCCTCCCCATGATCTGGATGCCAGTTTGTGTCATAATCTTTCAGAAAACGAGGAAGCTCAGTTGGTTCAATATGTGGAAAAAATCAAGAAAAACTGCGTTGGTCAGGGTAGTGTGGTTCGAATAGGTGACGGTGTGAATTACCTTCCGCCATCTGGACGAGGACACGCAGGGCTCCCACATGCTACTAATACTTCTATACAAAAAGATAAAGTGCTTAGCCAATTGCTCGGTTCTGAAACAATTCAAAACATCATATCTGGAAACTCAGTTCCTCTGGGAAGGCCACTTTGCATTAGTAAAGAGACTTTGAAAGCAGATTTTATAGAAAGCCCTCTGATGTCGGATAAAACCAAGTACAAATTGAAACTCATGAAAATTGATTCCGAAGCCATGCAGAGTGCCGTTTTAAATGGTCCCGAAATCGATCGAATTATAGCTGGGATAAACGAAAAAGCTATTCCTTTCCAGGAAAATTGCGGACTTCTTGGTCCACTAGAAAAGTTCCGTCAAGAATATAAAAATAATCCTAAATTTCAAACAGAAATCGATAACTTTATTTCAACGTTGCCAACGCAAGATAGCAGCTCCACTAAAGAACACAATCAAGACCATTCTTTTAACTCTCCACTTCCGCTGCGAAACCTTTCCCGCCAGGATCAATTACAACACCAGGAAACGCCGGCACGTAAACTTAACTTTGAAGATAAACCTAACATTCCACTGTCAAGCCAATGCCGAAATGCCTTGAAACAGGACAAAGTGTTGGCAGACATAATGAATTCCGAACCACTCAAGGCAGTATTGCAAGGCCCGGTGTACGGAAAAACGTTAATAATCTCTCGTAAACCACTTTTCCCAGATTTTATAAGCAGTCCATTCCTTTCACCAGCGACAAAAACCAGACTGGAGCGAATGAAAATTAACACACAGACAATCCAAAGTGCTGTATTAAATGGTCCCTTTTACGACGAGCTTCTCACAAAATTGGATAAATCTACACCCACAATTCAGCCTCTGTGCCAATGGCGGCATCATTGGTACAAGGCATCATTGGTACAAGAAGATAACGCGACCGGTGCTGATTCGATTTGCTCCCACCGGGATTAACCTCCCAAGTTAACCGAATTGCGTATGTCTGAATGAAACAAAATAAAAACGTTTTCGCGTCCCTCCCCATCGCATCACAAGCCGAAGAAGGATGGAAATAAATACCGGCCAACACCAGGCAGCCAGCGAACCGAGCACTGTGCGTGTGAATGTAGCAAAAGCAACAACAAAAACATCCTTCTAATTCAATCAACCGGCAAACACGGCTAAGCTGTGCGTGTGTATGTAGCAAAAGCAACAGCAAAACATTCCTTCAATTCACCGGCAAACAACACCGGCCAAGCTGCCCGGCTTTAGCAGCTGTGTATATGTAGCGTGTGTATGTAATAGCAGGCAGTAAGCAAAGCACAGTTCTCATTCAATGGGTTTCCCGTTCCTTCACTCCCGTTCCCTTTCCCGTTTCCATCTTAAGACAAAGGAATGCATTGAAAGGAGGCCAAACGCCGGGAAGCCGCCGTTGTACGTTTTTTGTGATTGATCGGTAACAGAAAGCCTATGACAAATATACCTCGTCCTGCATGAAGCTCGAATAGTACACTGGTTAGAATGTCGGACTAGCAAGACGATAAAATTGGTGATGTGAGTTCGATTCTCACTACAGCGCTGTGGTTTTAATTTTTATTTTCTTGTTTCTGGGATGAATTATCCAATAGGAAGGAAATCCCATAAAATGTTTTACTTGTTTCGCTTGAATGTAGTGGTCATCATTTTGGTTGGGAGCCGAGTCCTTATGCCAGTTACGGTTTTTCAAACATACCGTCTTCGGCACAGTGCACATTTCAGCGCATTATCGGCACAGAGATTTGCTAAATAGGCATTGAATTTTTGCAACCTCTTCTATGGGTGTAGCATAAATTACGCACAAGATTCAATCCTTCAACCAATCGATGAATTTCGTGACGAATTTTTGAGCTATGATAGCGACAGTGACTTCCAGAAGGAAATAATAGATTTCGTCAAAAATTCCGATCTATCACAGTTTGATGTAACTCCAGACCAGATTCCAGAAGTGGCAGAAAATCGGAGGGACGCACAACGCACTAATGCCCTTCTCAACCAAATCACGTCAATTCCGACGGTTCAAAATGCTCTTAAATTTGGAGTCCAACCAGGCCACGTACTGCAAGTTTTTAACGAACCAATGCATCTTGATTTGCAATATCCAGAGAAACTATCTAAGCCTGTACTGGAAAAATTAGCGTCCATTAATCTCAACAGCTCTGCTATCGAAAGTGCTGTTGTGTGTGGTCCAGCTTATGATAAAATTTTGCATCAGTTAAACAAAAATCGGATCAACTATGCTTTCGACTCTGTTGTTGGTCCAATCGCTCAATTTAGGAACGAATATTTGGGCGACGATGGATTCCGTAAAGAGCTCGCTCGTTATATTGCACACCCAGAACCATGTCTTTTTCAAAATTTGATAGCGACCGAAGAGCTTCCCACTGGAGCAATGAGCGATGCTCAGATCGAACAGCTTCAACAACTTAGCGGAAAACTATCGGGATTACATGTTTCCCAAAGCGCTGATTCGGGTTTTGGTTCTGTACCTCCCACACCGAACTACTCGACCTACCCCGGATTACTGAGTTCTACAAACGAAGAAACAGGCTACGATATTAATCGTGCACAACTGACCGCACATGAAGGCAAGCTTGTTTCGATCCCTGCTATCCAAGATATGAATATGTACCCTGAAGTGCGTCCAAGTAAAGGTTCCATTGGTCAACTTTCATCCAACGATAGTGTTGCATTGCCATCAACTGCCAAGGCCGTCCATCCAAAATCGCTGTTAAAGACTCCAGAATTCATTAACTGTGGCGGTTGTCAGAAATCCATTATGTGTGGGGAAGTGGCCGTAAAAGCTGAACGTGCCGGCAAAAGTGTAGCTTGGCATCCACAATGTTTCAAGTGCCACAAATGCGAAGAGCTGTTGGCCGATTTGGTTTATTTCTATCATGGCGGAAATGTCTATTGTGCCAGAGATTTGGCTGAAATTTTGAAGATTCCACGATGTTCAGCTTGCGATGAGTTGATTTTCACCAAGGAATACACAGCAGCTGAGGGAGCGACGTTTCACATTAAACATTTCTGTTGTTATCATTGTGACGCACCTTTGGCCGGCCAGCAGTATGTTCCTGATGAGAAGAGCAATATGCCACTTTGTTTGAATTGCTATGACACTTACTTTGCCAAAACGTGCCATCGATGCCGTGGAAGCATTGGACCTGCTGAGCAGGGTGTTGCTTGGGGAAATATTCATTGGCATGGATCATGCTTTCTGTGTAGTGGCGTTGATTGCGGTAAATCTCTTATTGGCGGTCGATTTTGTGTGAAGAATGAAATGCCATTCTGTAGCCCGCAATGTCTAAGAAGTGTCATTGCATGAAAAAATCGTAATTTCGTTCACTACTGCATCCTTATGAAAAAGCACCTGGTGCTATAATATATACTAACTACCCATAAATATCCACTATATAGCAAGTGCATTTAAAAAATAAAACGTGCCAACTAAACAGAAGCGTGAAACATATTTTACAAATATACAAGATAAGGTGCTTTATATGCGATACGCCAGCACGATGTTTTTTAAAATCAGTTGTGAATTTCAACGGAATTTTTGGATGCGTAAAATGCACAACCAGAGGGAAATATTCACATGATTCCAGAACTGTAATATTTCCGAATTCCAGAGCTGAAAAACGAACGGACGACATGTTTCGAGCAAATGCCTATACTAATCATCAACGTGGAGAAACCCCCTTGGTCAAATTGCCGATCGATATGATTGAGGACATCGTAGTGGCAGACTCGCTTCACTTGCTTGAATTAGGAATAATGCGGAAACTATTGACTACGTGGATTACTGGAAAAATGACAAACCGTGCTAAATGGAGCACAAGTCAGAAAGGAGAAATTTCTAGTTTTCTGGAACAGGTTCGATTTCCCATTGAAATCCATAGAAGAATGCGTCCTTTAAATCACATATCATTTTGGAAAGGATAAGAGTTCAGAAATTTTCTAAATTATGTTTCCATCGCTTTTCTTGAAGAGTACCTTTCTCCAAAATACTACGAACATTTCCTTCTTTTATTCTGTGCTGTTCGTATTTGTTCATCGCCAAGATACAAACATGCCCTACCGATTGCTCGAAATCTTTTTCAAGATTTCATAAGCCAGTTTAAAGCTTTGTATGGAGTAGAATATGTTACAAGCAACGTTCATAACCTGAGTCATATTGTGGATGAAGTTGAACGATTTGGTGTTTTGTCAACGCTTACAACATATCCATTTGAGAATGCGTTGAAATCTTTAAAAAGAAAAATAACAACCGGTCCCAATCCGCTTGCACAAATTGCAAAGCGTATTATGGAATCAAACGAAATTCAAAACAAATTCCAGGATAGTAGCGAATCCATAAAATCATATCCTTGTAGCAATAACGGGAATTTAGAGTTCGTCAATTTCACTTTAGGTAATTCGTTCAACGATCAATGGTTTTTATCAAGAGATTCCGAAATTGTTCAGATGACTTCTTGCTTGCAGAGTGGATCAGATCTGTATGTCAAAGGAAAAGTAGTTTATAAAAAGCAGCAACATTTTGTCAAGCCTCTAAATTCTGCATTTATTGATATCTATTCAACTGCAAGTTTGTGTAACGACACTTCTCATGTAGAACTTTTCAAAACGGATCAGATAATGTGTAAACTAGTTCCGATCAATTTGAGAACCAAAATACTATTTATACCTCTTATTCACACGATTCAATAAAACACATAAGAATCACCAATTATCTGATTATTATTACACTTTTCCCAATACATTCATATTGATTAATTTTTGAAGAGAAAATTTATAAATTAATTCTTTATTAAAAAACATTTAGAGTGAAAAAAAAATCAATGTATACATAGAATAAAAAATAAATGAATAAAGTTAAAAAAAATTATTGCTCATCCGAAGATAGTTCAACTTCTTCAAAACTTTCTTCATTTGAACCATGTCCATCGGTCTCCTCAGATATTTCCTTACTATTTCCATGGGTCAATGGGTTTTCGGCGGCTTTATCAGAAGAATTAGTTTTTTTAACGCGGTTTGGCCTAACAGCGGATTTTCTCAACATTTTTGATTCAGCCCTTGCCTTGCTGTATCGGAACAATTTTGTTCTGAAGAAACTCTCCAATTTTTGCATGGTATATGTTGGATCTCCAATCGAGGTTATATCGAAAATCAATTTAATGATATTCCCGAACTCACGGAATCCTCGAGAAGACTTGCCGCCTCGGCTAACTCCGGTCCAAGTAAACAAATTCCAAAAAGTTCGGCAAAAAAACATATCCGCAATAAAATACACTGCATTATCACCTTTCTCATGGTATGAGTTTGGAATGATTACCTTAGCCGAGTATTCCAACTGAAAATAAAATAATGTGAGACCTTAGTTTTAAAGAAAAGAAAAGGTTTTGAATAAAATCTGACAAAAAAAAATTAATAAAAAGTATTACATATTTGTTCCGTAAGGTTTCGTCCGACAATGCAGTATTCCATTCAACTAACTGAATCTCGTTCTCAATCGGTTTATGCAGTTCTACAGAGCTCGAATTCTCTGGTCTCTGGTTTTTGTTCATTTCAGAAAGTGAACTCATCCTTTCAAAATTTTTCTGGAAACAAGCTTCGACTACCTTCTCAATTGTTGTTTCGATGTGTGCTTTTAAGTTTTCGATTATTTGAACAATTCTGTCATCTTGAAAAGATATAAAAAATATTATGTTATGAAATATATTTTATTATTTGTCTTACCTGAACTGGGCGTTTTATTCAATGTTGTTGAAGTTTGGGGAGCTACATAGAATATTTCATTCTGTGAATACATAACATCATCTACAATTGTATGAAAAACAAAAGTTAAGATGAAAAAGGACGGCATATTGAATATTAATTTATAAATACCTTGTGACATAGGCGAGTTGGGTCCTTCTACTATCAATTGGGTCTTCACATCATTTGCTCCGAAATGTTCCACCAAAGGCTGAATCGAACAGTTAGCAGGTGACTGAGATATATCCTGGTAGGACACAATTTGATTTGACGAACCGGGATATGCTTCGAACGTTGTTATGTGGGACGGCAGGTTATTTGAAATCATGTTCCCGGTCGCTTCCTCAACTTCTATCTCCGTTATTATTTCCCCTGCTGGCTGTTCAATTTCAAGGGTATTCGGCCCAGCTTGTTTATGACAAACCACATCATTGGTTTTCAAAGAATCTGTTGTAAGATGAAGAATTAATCTAAAGCTCAATTAAAATGAAAAATAAACTTACCAACGAACTGCTTGTTGTAATCAACTGGGAGATTTTTTTTAGCCTTACACGGCTTGCTGGCTTTAAGTTTCTTGCGTTTCGTCTCTATGTCGGACACATCCGTGTTCGTCAGAGCAAGAGTCGCTGCCTCCGCCGATGCCAAGTTCCTGAATTTTTTATGAATTATTACGGGAATGTCCTTAGTGACACCGTAGTAAGCCATTCCGCTGGTTCTTAATGCCTCCACTTTTTCATTGGATAATTTGGGCCACTTCAAAATGTGGCGCTGAATCCACGAAGATGGGACGCACATCACTTTGAACTGCGATGCTTCAATGAATTGGACAACCGTATACATTTTCTTTTAGAATTCAATTTAAACGGTACCGTAGCTTCCAAATATCCCAATTCACTGTTTTCAAATAACTTTCAGTGGTGCCAGACAATCGTTTTGTTATTTTTTTAAATTAACCAATACGATAAGTATTTTCAAAAATCTTTCATACATATTGAATAAAAGGTTTGGATTTTTCTAATAACAATATTTTAGAAGAAACCCGTATGAAATTAAAATATCCAGTAAATTCTCAGAACGAATTCAATCCGTTTTTTAAGCCTTTTAAGGATACACGTATTTCGTCAATCTGGCAGCCTTCATTACAAATGCAATTCATATTGTGGACAGCAGTCGCATAATATAAAGTCGCAATTGTATATCACCTACATTGGGGAATTCTTTTCGATAAAATATACTTACTATCATATATTGATACTGTTGAATCGTATATGATTCTTGAACGGTTTATATCTACATTAAAATGTAGCTATATAGGAAAGATCTATTTATAGAATTGCCGAAAAAAAAATTATGGGCTATCCATAAACTATGATATTTTTTCAAATAAACCATTTTCCTCTGTGCTACTAAATCCATCCAACATCCCATACTTAAGAAAAAATCAATTGATAAATATAACTTTAAATGATTTTAGCAAGCGATACATTTAATGTAATAAGCTAACCAAGGCATCATTGTGGTAATACTCTTCGGCCCCGGATCTATGCCATTAGCGCGAAGTATTTTTAGTCCACTGAGCTCGGCGCAGTTGTGCATAACCATGGTTCGTTATATTTATTAATGAAATTTAAGAAAGAATGGGTTTTGTTGTACGAAAAGAATTTATACATATGGGAAACTTGAAGCTTTTTTGAAAAGCTTAAGACTCGCATATCTATAAAATCACTTCGCATTGACAAATTTCAAATTTGAGTATCTAACTGATAATAGCGATATTAAAACTGGTTAAATAGAGATATTATAAACGAATGCATTCTTTGCCACAGATCTACGAAAAATGCATACCAATTATTTAAGAACAAAAAACCTTAATTTTCAAATAGTTACAATTTATGCAAACAAAAGGTTGTTTCTTGGAACGATAAAAAACTTAAAAATTTTACTTACATTTATTGCTAATGCTGTGGCAATTTATGGTGGCACTGCTTCTGGATTCCAGTTAAAAGTCATCATGTTCTTCTTTGTTCAATTATCACAGATTGGCCCTTCGATAGGTATTGAACTAAAAATAAAAGTTGTGAGAAATTTTGCGAAAACTTAAATACAAACCTTGATCTGCAACCGTTAGGTTACAATTATTTGTTAGCATCTTTTCCACAATGGTTTTAGGGGCCTCAATTTTGAAACAGGATTTCCGACCAGCAGCATCTCCGTAGTAAAAACACTTTTCCATATCACACAAAATACTTATTTTCATAACTTTTGTCCTTCAACTTAATTATTTCCATTTCTGTTGTTCTGTTTCTTTTCAAATTTTTCGAGCATTCAGTTTTGTAAATAAAAATTTTCCAACGGCTACTATTTTTTCTGAAAAGGTTACTTTGAAATAAACTTTTTCTTGAGCGTACAAATTTCAAAAGTTGTTCTCGGAGTAATGGAATTTCATTAGGAATTATGTACGTATGAGCGTGGAGATGTTTGATGTTTTGTTTCATGAACGAATCGAATTCGATGAAAATGTGTCAATTTATTTGATCATATACTGAGTGTTACATATATTTTATAAAAAGAACCACCAGTTAAAAAAAGAAATACTGAACTTACACTATTAGCAATTGTACAATCGAATATATCCAGAATATAAGAAATCCGATGTTTAAATTCTATTCAATGTTGCATTGTTTATGGACGGCCTTCAACCTATATTTCAGTGGTTCTTGAAACGGGTCGAATTGATTGCTCCAAGTGACAGAATATGTTGAGCTCAAGTTCGAGTATTACGAATTGGTGATGTGCCATAGTGGTAGAATCGTCGGCAGCTAACTCAGAGGACCGGAGTTCGAATCTCGAAAGGTACTTACATATGTGATAATATAAAATAAACCACAACAAACACACACTGTAGGACGTTTCTATATGAAGGCCAAAGTTTATTTTTATTTTTGATCAAAATAATGTCGTATATCGTGATAAAATATCATGTTATTCGGGTTTGAAACTATCGTAAACTTGTACAAATCGAATCCTATGTCTTTGCAATTTTGAAATAAAGCAAATGACATCTAATCGTATATATATTTTAATGGAAGATAAACTAAATCGTACATTCAATGTTGGAAATTTCTTTTCATATTTATATCGCCTCCATTTCTGTAGCTATATGCTCTTTTCGTAAGTTTTATACGATCATTTAATGTGGTATATTTATATGTTTAACTCAACTGTTTCAGAAATATACCTACCAAAATGTTTGCTGGGTAACAGCAAGCGAAAAAAAACGAAATATCTCGTATTTGGTTCGCAAAGTGTTAATATTAAAGTTTCTTTGAAAGCCAAATTTAGAACTCAAATCATTAATTTGGTTGAAGTTTGCACCAAGCAAATTTGATCCAAAAATCTGATGATTTTTATCTCTTACTTTTTTTAAATTTGATTTATTTTCATCAAAGGTTAAAATCTTGGAATTCTTCTTACGGCCCTGATTTACATCAACTGACTTAAATATCCTGTTTTCATAATAGGACATCCTTAAGTCATAATAAAAAGTGAATGCGATAATCGTCTTTAAGTTAGCAATAAGCCCCTTAAACAGTAATTAATATGTGCAAAAGCAACCTTCTTAAATGCATAGTACACAATTGAAAAGCGCACGCAAATACGCATGTCTTTAAAAAAAATCTTTTTGAAATGTAGAATTTTGTCCTATTTAGTCTGGTTTGTCAGCTGAACATTAAACACTACAATGCTTTCGAATAATACAGATAAGAATCAAGTGAATTTAAAATTGGTATCAGCATTTTTGGAGCCTTTGTTTCAATAACTGTTTTTAGAAGATTTCGGCGTTCCGAATTTGAATCATTTGTCCGAATTTGTCTATCAGCTCTTAGTGATATGGAGTGTAGAAATTTTTAAATTCAAGAACTTTGTTGAAGACTGCAAAAGCGATTGGACTTATGGTGTAAGAAATATCTGACATTTAATTTTAGTTAAAATTTCTTAAAAATATTCTAAAGACACCCGTAGAATTGAGAAAAATTAAAAATTAAATGAAAGTTTTAGACTTTTTATCTCAGGTCAGAAGTCATGGTCTTCGACAAAGTTCATTATTGAATTAAAACCTTTAATGTACAATCTTTGTTATTATCTACAGTTTTGCCAACAATGTGCACAAATTGATCGAATGAATTCTAACCTATTTTCCAAAGTTATTTCGAAAACAAGAGCTTTTTATGGGAGTAATATATACTATTCCAGAAATTATAAGCACACTTTCAAAATAATTTCAAAAAATTGTTCTATTAAATTTTATTCATTTTATTTGGCACACTGTATTATAAAGTGTGTACTACCCAACACTGTACACTTATTTGATGAAAATCTTTAATCATGAGCCAGAAAAAAAATCGATTCAAAATGACCGTAAACATAAGGTGTGCTCATAATTTCTGGAACAATCTATATAGAAATTTTATTGATCGTAATTTGGATGTAAACGTTCCCCTTGGCTGTAGAAAATTTGACAACTTCAATAGTCAATGCAAAACTGCTTCTATACCCAAATTAAAACATAAATTTAATCAATTTTTGATCGATGATGATGATCAATTTTTATACAACTGAAAAACACTCTTTCTTCAAAGAGATCTTTAATTAAAATGTATTTATTGCAACCTTCACAAAGCAGTAGAGGACATAAAACCCTACTTAAAACTATTTCGGAGATTAACTAAAATTCTGAAAAAGCCCCAGAAGCCAATTCCTACTCTGAAAGATGGAGATAAACTTCAAAATCGACCATGTTTGTCGACCGGCTGTCCCTTTTTGTACCGAGAGTTTTTGAGGTAATCGTCACTTCTCAACTGTACACTAGTGTACACGCTCAGCAAGTTTGCGTAAGAAATTCCAAAATCAACTTTTTAGAAAATATCTTACGTTTCTTTAACAAAAAAATAAGAGTTTTATTTTTCAGAAAAGGATTTAATATCGATGTTCCAAAATTTCTAACCTCTTCTGATAGACTCACTCTATGAATATTAATTGCGTTGTATTAAAAAAACTCTATATTTTGCATCAATTGAAAAGAAAATGATTTTTTAACATTGGCAAAGGTTTAGATATACGTGATTCCATTTTCATATCCCGCATCACTATTTACTGACCCGACCTCTCTGAGTGGCTTCTCGTAGCCATTCGGAAAAACACTCAACGCATGTCGCCAAGTGACTTTCCACATAAAATAAGTCACTCCCCCACTTGCTGTCATTGGGTCAGTATGTTTTGCTAATCTTTATTGCTTCCCACCGGCACCGATTCCTAATAACAACGACCATGAAAGCGATAAGAACAATCTGCTTCATCAATAATTCCAGCCACAGATTGACGAAAGCCAATTCTCCGACAGCCATCAAATGGCCACACAGGTGACGTTCCCCGAAACGCTTCTGGTTAAAATGGTCCAGTTCCGGCGAATTCACTCCAAGTTGCTGACTTTCACTCGGACTGTTTCTCTTTTGACTCTTTCGTCGACGAGACGACAGCCTGCAGCAGCAGTCAGAAAACTTCTTTGGCAGGGCAAAAGGTCCGTTGAAAATGACTCGCCCCCCGCCGAGTTAGTCAAGTTTATTATTATTGTTATCGTTATTACGATTACATTAATCCCTGTATTTTCAGCGGCAGCCGTCCGATGCCCGTCTATCTGTTCGGCCAGCCAACTGACCGTGTCATGCTCATGACGATACGGAAAACGCAGGACGTCGTCGGGCGAAAGCCTCAAAATGCACCCCAATGGAGTCGTGTTGTGGCGCTGCAATATCGTGGCACGCTAAATAAACATCGGGTCATACACTCTTCTTCTCTGTCCTATACACGGTCGAATGACGGTAATAGACATCCAGAACTCGGCCTGTTTTTGCCGGACCACGCACATTGTCACGCCGGGGTTATCGCGATTATCGTTTGTCTAGACGCTGTGTTAGAAGTGCTCTGCCAAATTGTGGATTAGGGCCCGTTCCATAAAATCTACTTAGGTTGACCTCCATATTTGTTCTGTTATTGTGTGTCAGGAACAGGCTTCCGAAAAGTACTGGCGAACGACAGTACTCTTGCAAACGTCGCACATGCACCTCGATGAAAGCTTCCCGAATATTTCTTCCCCGACAGTTTTAAAAGGAGCGGTCGTGCGATGTACAGCGACAGCTTGTTTTACCTCATGCGAGAGTTTGCTCGTGGGTATGAAAGTTTTTTAAGCTTCGTGACAGTTTTGGGAAAATCTTCGTGACAGTTTTCAATGCGTTGAATTTCGCATGACAGTACTACTTACTCCGTCCGACTGTAGCCGAGATTCGCTCGGGCCGAGTTAATTTCAAACGAACGTATGATTTTTCCTTTTGCTTGAAGCTACTGCGGGTGGTGATCACCCCAACCACCCTCCCCTTCCCTTTTCGCCTAACCTGACCGGCACCACACATCGCGTTTTCCTCGGTCGTATGCTGCTGCTCGGTGCGAATAGATGGCTCGTTCGATCTATTCGAAACCGAGCAGCAGCGCATACGATCGGGCATGGGTACGGTATGGGCATGACAGTCACCCGTGACAGTCCTGCAAAAACTGTCACGCCCTGCAGCCGACAGTTAGGTGAAATTATTTTCGAAACAGGAGGCATGAAGGGATGAAAACCGAACGGTCGGTTGGGTTCGCTACAGTTTAAGCACAACATTTTCGACAACGCATGCTTTGAGCCGATTGTTCAGGTACAGCCTGGGTTCTCGCACGTGTGCGATGTAGCCGAAGCATTACGATTCGTTACCGACGGTACAGCAGCGAACCGAGTGGTAAGGAAAACCGAGACAGTTGGTTTGGCAAGAAAAAAGCTGTCATAGCAAAGCTGTACTTTTCGGAAGCCTGGTCAGGAAGCTTACCTTGCAGCTTTACAGCCTCGCACTTTGACCAATCTTGTATAGCTTTTCGGTGTTTGACAAATATGTTCATAATTTACCTTGATAACCCGCATAATAAAATAATTCTAATCGGTTCAAAAGAGTTTTTACCTTTTATCAAACTGAAAAAGTAACAGTCCCAGCAAACATCTGAAAAAACGTTTTTACATCCTATTGAACTCGAGTCTAATTTTATAAAGCTGTTCTCAACACTTTTACAAATTGATTCAAATAAAACAATTGTGTACAACGTAAAGTTTAAAAGTGAATAAGCCACCTGAATAACATGAATTAATTTTTGTAATTTTTTTCTATTTCTTTCCAGGTAACATCAAACGCTGATCCTTATTTCGTCTTTTTTATGGTTCGAATGTTTTGAAATCTGGTAATTTGGCTATTTCAAACAATTTGAAAACAGATCAATTTTTGAGCGAAGTGTGGGCAAAGCTCAATTCAACAACAGAAAATCAATCTGGTAAGCGAATAAAATCAAATCTGAAAATGTGAACCAATTAAGATTTATATAGATTAATACAGAGAAAAAAATTTGAGGCACATATTAAAAACCAGGCACAATTAGAAAAAAATGCTGAAAACATGAATTTTATTAATAATGTGTTGCAATTTTCTTCTATTTATTTTGTTTTATTGAAAGACATTTAAATTCGATTCGATGCTTTCTATAGGGCTTCAGCATCTTCTAAGCCAGGCATGTCAAACTCGGGGTTCAATGCGGCCCGCGTAGCCCCGTCTTAAATTGTCACAAAAAACACAACTGATTTTTATGTAAAATATTACTGCAAAAAAAACTAAAGCTGAATGTACCGATTTAACTGATTTTGACTGCGGCCCTCTACGTCATAGAAAATTTTTAATACGGCCCGCACACCTAAACGAGTTTGACATGCCTGTTCTAAGCCCATCATAATGTTTGAGACAATTGTAGATCGTGACTTGTTACAACTTTGTACAGACAGCGAATCATTTTATCCAATCAACAACGTGTCAGGTTCAAAAAACTGTTTTTTCAAGGGATTTTTTTACTTTGACTGTAAGTCTTGAGGATGATGTAATAGGACTTTGACATATTTAACAAACCTACATATGTATTTTGATCAGATAAACAACTTTGTCAAAGACATCAAAGCCCTAATTAGAAAAACAAAAAAGTTATCATTTTTATCTCGCTAATGGTGGACCCCTAGGCAAAAATTTTCAAACCAGAATATGCTCCATATAAAACTGAACAATGTTTCTGAAGACATCAAATGTCTATCTCTTCATCCCTGGGCGCTATTAATTTCGTACAGCTAGATTCATATTCTGCACCCCTGTGCACTGGACGAGGCAGTTGTGGAAACAATATTTTGGACTTCGTGATGATGCATTTTGTAAACATTTCCCCGCAAATTTAGTACAATTTCTAACAAAGTGCGTTGGTTCCTGACAAACAATATTGAAAAACGAATTTCCCCACTTTGTGGTGTTCTTTGGAGGTTACGAAATTTTGTGCCTAAACATGTCTTATTGAAATTCTATTATGCTTTCATCCACTCAGTCTTACATTATCTTATCTCAGTCTGGGGTCGAGCGTCTCAATCACATCTACAAAAGCTTCAATCATTGCAAAACAGATGGTTAAAGAATATTTACAACCTCCCTATGCTATACTCAACAAAACTTATTTATTCATCCAATTCTCATAACATTTTACCAATAGCTGATCTTTGCGATTTCCAAACCATAATGTACGTCTTTGACAACATACACTCATCAAATACCATCCAGAACATTAATTTTACAACAGCTATAAGAACACATAATACCCGTTTTTTTAATTATCTACAACCCTGTCGGTCGTTTACAACTTTAGGGCAGAAACGAATTTCTTTCATCGGACCAACCAAATATAACATCTTACCCAATGATCTTAAAGAAATAAATAGTATATCCATATTCAAAAACAAACTGCTTCAAATATTTAAGGAAAATATTAGTCGTTAAATAAATCGAACAAAGCAAGCTTTTATGATATTTTTAATTATGTAGCTTAAATTTAGTGTAACCTTAATTTTAAAATGTAAAATATCTTGTAACTTCTAGTATAATCCATTTTGTTTAAATTTTGTTTGTCTCAAACATGAATCTCTTCAAAGGAAATCTTTTTCCATTGAGATTCATAGTGTAAATTAGCTTAAATAGTATTCGTCACATTTCCTCGCAATTAATTAAAATTTTGAGTTCTCAGCATGAGTAAAATTTGCTCGCGTATTGTATTTTTATTCTCTTTTCGTTTGCTGCCAGACGTGCTGAGAACAGTAGCGTCCATTACCAGGGGGCTCATAGCTTTTTGGTGTGGGGAAGTGTGGTGGGCCGCTACAAAAAAAAACAAAAAAAAAAACAAAAAATAAACAAAAAAAAACAGTCTCAACCATCCGAGTCTGTTTAGTGAGAACAGCTTTACTTTTCAAGTTCTCTGGTTTTTATTATTATTTTTTTTATTAAATTTCGAACCATCCTTTGAATATCGCACGTGTAATTGTTTTTATCAATAGGTAAAAAAATGAATGTGAATTCGTCACATCAAAATCAAAACATTAAATGAGTTCACTCACACAGACATACGGTATTTGACAATCCATGCAACGACAAGAAAATAAAAATGCTTCGTTTGCTTCAAGATAGCAATGCTCTTTAACCATTCAAAATTCGTTTTGGTGGTGTGGAAAAGCATTGAATTGGATATATAATTTAGTCACAGCGAAATTATTGCTTCTTTACTGGGCAGCGGTTAAGGAACATTAAAATGAACCTTATTCAAAATTATAATTTTTTGAAGAATGGATTCGTTTTGTAAACCAATTGTTTTCAGACTATGGTTTGAACAAAACTTTGAATCAAAGAATTTGGTTAAATGTCAAAAGTGAAAAAATTTTCTAAGCAGAGAGAAATGGATTTGAAACAGACATTTTGAAATGTTCCAAATTCAGTGCATATTTGCCCTTGTTTTTATTTTAACAATTTTTTTCGGAATAAAAGATTGTTTAGTTGACATTTATTGCGCACACTTGCTCTCGTGTACGGATTAAGATAGGAAAAATAGTCTGAATAATCTTTTAAGATTGATTTTCCTCAAGTCCAGAATTCTGCCAAAATAGTCATTACAGTTGTTTCTGACATTTCTCATGCACACTTGTTGGGCGTGTACAAATAAGCAAGGAAAAATAACCGGGTGACAAACACGGTCGTTTCTGAAGTAATTTTTCCAAAAAATTATAAGTTTTAGTGAAACAGTATTATATCACGAACACTTCCAGCGCCAAATAGGATTAAGGAAATTATCAATACATTCTTTACGATTATTATTCTGTTTTTTTTTTTTTAATTGTCTAAACAAGTTCTAATCAATCCAACGAGAATGTCAATAACTTATTTCACTCCTCAAACTTATTACCTCGTACCTAGTTAAGAAACAGTTAAGATAGACTGGAATTCAAGGATTCAGTCTGGTTATCTGATGTCTGCGCCTTAACACATACACTCAGGGTGGCCAACATTCTTTTTCGAAAATCAGGGAACTGTCCAAGTGACCATAAGCATTAAGCCATAACCCTTAATCAGCATTAAATCAACATTTCTAATGCAAGTTAGCATTATGTCAACATTCATAATGCTTTTTAGTCTTATATAAATATTATTAATGCATAGAAGCAATAACAAAAATTAGCACTAATGGCAGAACTATATGCACATATAGAGCTACTATATAAAGTAAACAAGCATTAAGACTATAGCACTAGACCTTCCTGTTAACGCTTATATAAATCTTTTATAAAGCGTAGAAACGTCAAACCCGCGAATGTAAACAAGAGTGATTTTCTCATTTGCTGCGTGTGAGTAAGCAAGACAGCAAACGAAAACAAACAGAGAGGGCTGTTGCAGTTGTCTTCTCATGCATACATTGTCTATGAAGTTGTGTGATCCGAACAGTACTTGAAGTACGGGTAATTTCACCTACCTTATCAGCATCAAGAGTGGTCGAAATGGTGAAGGCGCAAGGAAAGATAAAGGCTGCTGCGGGATCCTCGGTTCGAGACTCATCATAAGTAATTCATAATTCAATTATAATCACTTCTCATTTCATAGAACACTTCATTAAGCAAGCATAATCCTTCATTCAGCAGGTTGATTGATCTTGTAGATATTGATTTTATTTATATATTTTTGTTCATTTTAATAAATCAAAGAATAATTTCCTAATTTGAATTTCCGTTTCTAATCAATCATGATCAATTAATTAATTAAAAAATTGAAAGGTGTTCTAAGTATTGTTAATGCTTTAATACGGCTGGCGAAAAATGACGTTTTGATGGTGCTCTAATTCAGCATTTGTAATGCTTATTAAAGGCTATGTCGTGATAGCATTTATTCAGCCCGCTATTTCGCTTTTTTAGCATTAAATCTGCATTATTTACGCATATAGTGCAAAACAAGCATTAATTCAGAGTTAAATATGGGAATATAGAGTTAATTAAGGGCTATATTTAAGTGCTTATTGGTACTTGGGTGGTGAATTAAAAATCAGGCTACGTAAAATTAACAGAAAATCAGCTCAAAGTGATGACCTTTTTTTGGTCGTCGCTCTACATTTTCAATTTTTTACTTCAGCAATCGTTATCCGGTTTCTTACTACCCATTTTTTGTCACATTCGCAATATCAGGCATATTTTCAAAAATCAGGGAAATTCAATGGCTTAACAGGTTGTCAGGTTGAGCTTACTCTAGCGATTGCTATCGCTGATGTTCAGAGCTTGTCTTCCAAAAAAGTCCGCGGTTTTCGAAAAGATTTGTAATCGTTTAAATTAAAACTTTCGATGATAAATTTCATATAGCGAGTTATGTAACTTAGTTAGGTTTTGGCTTTAAATTTAAATCTTCTGAGTTGACTGCAGCAGATTCAAAAGTAGGGGAATGGTTTCTAAATGGGCCTATCGGGTTAAATGACCCTACGGCTGTTTGATGAAATGGCTGACTAGACAGCTTATCTGACCATTGCATTTTGAGGGTGATACGCTTAAAACATAAGGCAAGAAAGAATTTTATGAATTTACAAACTCAAAAAAATTTAAAAAATCATACAAGGTTTGGATACATTTTGATGTAATATTTCGACTTTTAAAAATTATACGTAAAGAAGCTTAAAACAAAAACTAGGATGGTTTTTGTTTCTTACTCAAATGAAATTAAGAAACAAAACATATTTCAGCATTTATGGAGGTTTAAAAATGATTATATAGTGGAATAATAGAGTGTTTTTGTATGCCCGCATCATGTTTGTAAAATGCCTCCATCCTATAATAACAGGTTAAATAGAATAAATAAATGATTTTTATCATTGAACCTTCAAATCTAAGCTCTGAATAACGATTGTATCCCATTTACCCGAAAACCATTGCCCAGAATGAATTTTTCCCAGAATGACAAATACCCGAAATCAAACCCCAGAATGAACCATTTCCCAGAAAAAAATTCCCCAGAATGCACCATTTACCAGAAAATTTTTTCCCAGAATGGACCATTTCCCAGATTTTTTTTCCCCAGAATGGAACATTTACCAGAATGGCACAAATCCCAGATTTTTTTCCCCTAGTATTTTTATTTGTTTTTTTTTCTAATGAATTCTTGAATATTTCATATGATTCGAAATTAATTTTTTCAAAATGATTTTTAAATGAAACTACGACATTGAAATTTTCCAACTAAATTTATTTTAGAACCAATATTGTGCTTTTTTATGGTTTGGGTACTTTGAGTGATTCAATGCTTACCATGGTCCTTTAAAACCCGTTTTGGTATCCGACTCCTCACGCTGCGCGTTCGAACTTGAAAGACGTTTTGTCCTTCACGCTGTCGCGTGGCGGACGGGGCTAAGGGATCACCCCTAGCTTTCACGCAGACCTAGGAAGCCCCGGCAGACCTAGACCCATGTCTTAGGGCCGCCGCTTCCGACGGCGGGTCGGCGGCCTCCTCGGATTTGGGAGCTTCGGCGGCTTTGTGCCGCCTCAGCCCCTTCATCCTCGTTGGTTGCGGCCTTGCCGCAAAAGAATAAAGTTATGAAACCCCATTTTTTTTTTGTAACAATTCCTTTTTTTTAAATAATTTCTAGTAAGGATAAATGTTTTCAATTTTCTGGGAAATGGTCCTTCTGGCGAAAAAATTTCTGGTACATGGTTCATTCTGGTGAAAAAATTTCTGGGAAATGGTACATTCTGGCGAAAATTTTTCTGGGGAATGGTTCGTCTGGGGAAAAAAATTCTGGGGAATGGTTCTTTCTGGCGATTGGAATTCTGGGGATTTTTCATTCTGGGCAATGGTTTTCGGGTAAATGGAGTACAACCCTGAATAACATCTTAAAAGAGAATTGAAGATCTGAAAACAGATTTGATAAAGTTTTTCTCATGGATGAACTGCCTCCATAGTATGGCAACCCTACCTTTTGTTGTATTCCAAGAAATTATAATATACAAAGATTTTTATAAAACTTCAGCTTTGTCGTACGGAAATTATTACTTTCTAGCAGTTTCAATGAAATTATACGGAAATATTGCTCAAAAACCGAAATTTTGTTCAAAACATAAATAGGCGCGTTTAGCCCGCACGGTTTGAGTTTCGGCATTTTAGACAACACTTATAATAAAATTGTTTTCTTGGAAACAGAAGAAAATTTTAACATAAAATTACTCCAATGTATAGAAAACAGATGCCTGCACAAGGGTATATAGTTTTTGTACATATATTCGATGTGATATTTGATTAAATCAGTGTTCTGCTTAATAGGCACATATAGCCCGCTCCTCCCTAAACATCGAAATCGATAACACCAGCTAGATTATTCAATGCCAGTCTGCCAATCTTAGATTTATTATTTAATAACTTCAAAAACTTCAACAAAAATTTGAGCGCATAAACCTTTGAAGAATGTCCCAGAATAAAATAAAACCAAAAAAAATTAAATGTATTTCAGCATTACAAAGTTTTATTGAATATCACTCTATAAGAAAATAAAATTTGAAACTTCGCACTGGTCGTTAGATTGATGAGAAAAATTTGACGTTTGAACGATTTTTTTCTTTTTTTTTTATTTAGTCTCCCTGCACTCGATTAGAACGACTAATGACTAATAATTTCACAAATTGTTAGATAAACATTACGGTATTTCGGTTAAAATCAAACACTAATTACTATTGAAGATTGTTCGGTAGAACTTGCTTATGGCTATAGCCACTTTGAATATTTACTTGAATCACTCATTCATAAAAAAAATTACTGAACTGAATAACGTACTCGGTATGTTGGAAATCTGGTATCTCTCTGAGCTTCTTTAAATATTCTCTAGTCTTAAGAGCTCCATATACCATACATACATTCTACGCAAATTAGAGAAAAAACCGCGAAATTGAGATGACATTAGAGAAGTAAGAGTGAGCAAACATGTTAACCAAAAATGAGATAAATTCACGAAATCAAAATGAATTGATAGCAAATATAAATAATTAAACTGTGGCAACCTAGAATATGCCTCTGCTCTCACGCAAAAAGAGAGTAGGTATATGAGAGCCAAAAATATGTAGGGTATTTCGGGGGAATATGCACCTGCTAAGGGAAATGATCGAGTATGTGGAATACATAACCTGAACACCCGAATACATTGCAACATGTGCTTCGTATTTCTATCTTCTACTCATTTTCTGTCACCAATATAACTTTTTATAGTAAAAACTATGAAAAAATTCGATTTTTTACAAACGCCTTTAAAAGCAACCTTCGAAATCATTGGATGTTAAACGCCCCAATGTAGGCAGATGATGCTCCAAAACATTGGATCAAAACGACTCAAAAACAACACAATAGTCACAGTGAAAATGAATTAATTCTGTTATTTGATAGGAAAAAACTGAAAAAATTATTTTTTCCCAAGTCTATCTACACATAGAAACAAGTGTTTTGTTACATTTCTCAGTGAAAAAATGAAAATCTTTGAAATTTTGTCTTTATTTTGAACTGTGTCAGTTTCAACAAAAATTTTCTGCTGCTTTTGACGGCAAATTTAGTGAACCGATTCGATTTTCGATGCACGTTTTTTACTCAAACCCGATCGAAAGTTGTAAATATTATGCATCCTAATGATAATTTAGGACTAAGCAAAGAAAAAGATCGATATATTATTTCGATATTCGGTCTGTATTCATGGAAAACTGCAATCCAAAATTTAGAATAAAACACGTGGTTTTGTTTACATCTTACCGAACAGCACCTTGAGAGGAGGGCGATTTGTCCAAAAAATGGATGGGGGCATTTTAATCGGATATTTAAAATTTGATAAATCTTCAGTTTACCATAAAGCAACAATTTACCACAGATTTCCATCAATTGATAATTCGAATGTATAATTTGAACAACCAATAAAATCAATGATGAGGATGTTTTAAGCTATCATCTTGGGGTAAAAGCCTATTTCATTTGATCACATTTTACAACTTATGTGATGGATAGCAACCTCAAAATTTAATTTGTTTGTTATTCGTATTTAGATGAATATCTGGTAATCATTTTTATTAAAATAACAAGGTATTGATTTAGAGAACGCATTTGTGTAAAAAGAATCCACTAAAAACTTCGCAAATCTTCAAAATTCATCAAAATATAGTCGCTGGCGTTTTACCCCGCAAGGGCATTATGGACAGAAGTACCCTAAGCGATGGTGAGCAATCGCTAGCACAACTGACCTTTATTCTATCTAGCTAGTCGTCTGGTCAGTTATACGGCAGTCTGGATTTGAACCTCAACAGGGTTCTGAATCGCGATGTCCATCTAAATCTGGACTTTTATCGTGGAACCGATTAGCGCAGACGTTTGCCAATGTATGGGGCCCTTTCGTGAGACACTCGACAAGTTTGCTATAGAGAAGGTCGTAATTTTCTCGAGCACTGACTCTCGGTTTCTTTTGAAGACATCAGATTTTTTTTCAAATTTTTCTCAGATCCTGAATTCCGGGTAAAACTTAGATTAAATTCCAAAACCATCTTATAGAACCAGTTTATTTTTTTTTGTAATCCACTCCATTTTGTTGAGGCACTTAGTTAAAAACAGATTATAACTCGTTGATTCTGTCTTGTTCTTCAGTTGCATGAGTTTTTAGAAAATCATTTCTTTTTTTATAAAACAGCAAGACATGTTTTTCGATTATGAAAATCTCGAAACCCTTTACGCAGCCGTATAGTATATTTTTGCTTCAATTTGAAATGTAACTGTATGGCGGTTGCAACATCATTCTCTGCCTGCAAACTAAAAAGATTATAGATTCTATAAATCTCAAGAAAATACGAATAATTTACGTAAGAAATTCCTGCCTTCCTTAACTTATTTCAAGAAGATAATTTAGGATTTGGAAATAATTTTAATTGTCTTCCAAGGTCGAACATTTTCTTGAATGTTCCTAGTCTCTAGCGTTATACAGATCTGAAGCTCAGTTGAGGTTTATTACACTTAAATATGTTAGCCCCTATAATTTTTGCAGTTCGCTCTTTGAACTATATTTCACTTTCTGACTTTTTCTACTTTAAGAGTTATAAGTGTAAACGTTCAATTCATTGATTTGATTCTTTTTAGTTTCTTGAATTTCTCGACGCTTAAAAGGTCAGGAAAACTAAAAGTTTCTGGATTTTGTCAGAGTCCTGTAACTCAACCCATTGTTTTGGGACTTTTGAGTAACTTAAGCTTATTGACACTAACACTTTAAAGAATTGAACATCTCCCGGCTTTGTACCCATTCAATTGTTTTGAAAATCTCTCCCTTTTCCTCTTGGATTTTCAGAAAAACGAAAATCTTATAATCCTGGCATCGGATGGGAAAGGCTACCTATTTAAGTTTGATCGAAGCTTTAAAGGGGAGATTAAACTATCTCTAAGCTAATCAAGTTCTGCCATTCTCTGTTTTCATAAACACCGATCGGTTCGGATAAAAAAAAGTTAACTTCAACACAGCAGTGTGACTGGCCGATGAATCCTTCCAGAAGCTGTCATAGTCATGCATCGAAAAATGCTAATTTTCCAGTTGCATAAACAAAGCCGGCAAACGCTCGCATTAAGTACCAACTCCGGCCGGGGCGACCTCTGGCGAAGACTGCAGCCATCGGCGGATTATAAAACGGTGCCAGCCATCAGCATCCACTAATTTTAATATCAACTAACTGCTGCGCCTAGGCAGCTGACTGGGGCTCGTATCAGAAATGAGATTGAAGCCGAGCTTTTATGCACTCGTTTCAGCAGCTTAATAAGAGCCTCTGAGTAAGGTAACTGAACCGCTGTTTGTCAAAGTGTACTCCAGCTTTTTGAGTATTGGACCTCCAATATCCTTTATCATAAGAATCTGGTAGCCAGGCATTGCTTGGAGAATTGTTTCCAAGAATGCGAGTTTACCAGTTTCGAGACACTACTAACTCGTGGTATGTTTTTAAATATGAGATGAGTATTCCTTGATAATGCGCTCACAGAGAGCTGCCTTAAGGCCGCGATACATTACACAAATGCATGTGCAAATTCGAATGATTGCTGACGAAAACAGCAACTAAAACAAAAAATAACACCTCTTACTCGGGTGAAACCTGAAACCGAGGCTTGAAATTTGTTCAAGCAGCACCATGTATATGCCACAAAGGATGATTTCACTCAAATTTTCAATCTTCATCAAGTTCACAAAACACTATTGCGTTTTCATTGTAGCAATGACATCCAGCGAACATTTTGGTAGCTATATTCTCATGCTGTTTTGATATACACACTAAGATTGCAATTATTCCACTCGGGACCATGATTCTCTGAATTTCAGGAAAACAGCTCAAAATGACACTTGGAACTGTCAAAAACAAGCATTTTCCTGCGCCACGGGTTGATAGCTAATCGAATCACGTGACAAACCCTGAATCCAGAAATTCGAAAGGATTTCCTTTCGAGGGTTCTGGAAAACGAAAAAAATCAGAATAGAAATCTCCTGTATCTCACGACGTTGCTAAAATAACAGTTGTGGTTTCGAAATGTGTTTTTGTTGCGCTTTCATTTGCTCGCTGTCGGTTTCATCGTGGAAGTGGAAGTATGTGACTTGAATTTAAAATATTTCTGTACATCTAACAATGATTCATTTCTTCTAAATACAACGTGCGTCATGTGTTTAGGCCTCTACTCGAAAAAGCGGAGTTTCTGGAAACAGTGCTGGAGGAACAGTTCTCCCCGGAGGATCCTCCGGCGCAGTTATAAACCACAAAATCAACTGCCCGGCGAATGGATCTTCGACGTTCAACTCGCAGCCCAATTTTTCACCGTCAAACATATGGTTGAGCTGGTAAGTTTTTCAAAATTAACCCTAAATGACTGAGAATTGACATTTTTTCATTCTTTGTTTGCAGGCGAAATATATGAATTCTTATGAACGTGCCAATGAGACCAGCACCGGCGTCGTTATTTTATGAATAAAACTTTTTCTAATATTATACTGCTTCTCATAAAGAATAATAAAAGTTTATTGATTTTGAAAATATTATATTTTTTAATTCTCTGCATAATTCAATTCCTATTTCAATGTAAACATCGAAAGAAAACAAACCTGAACCTACAGGATAGTCCGAAAACGATCTGCAAATCACAGGAGAGAGCCGTTGCGAGCCTACAGGACAATTTGACAGGTGTTTTCCTGAGCTGTTTTGCTGTCCTGAAATAGTCCTGTAATTTCAGCTGTTGAAAATACAGGACGAAATCTTCCCGACCACAGGAGAAAAGATTAAGTGTGTACGTTCCATGTATATTATGAAATGATCGTATGAAAGTTAAAAAAAAACAGCATTTAGCTACCAAAGTGGAGACAATATGTACATACATAAATTTCATTTCTTTCTAAAGCGACGAATTCGTACCTATCGGAAGAATGCAAGAGAGCGCAAAATTTTGCTCTCATAGCCTTCAAATCGTTGCCAGCGACAATATTTTCCAGATCTCTCATTGCTCAAATATTCCCATATGAGTTTTAGTCGTTTGGATGACGATGATTTCCTCACTTGACGCCCGCGCGAGAGCAAAATCATTTCAAAATTTACAAACATGGCGGACTTTCTATCATATCCAATTTAAACTGACTTCAGACAACATTTATACGATCTTTTCACTAAGCAGTTGGAATTGCGATTCGCAACACTATTGTAAACGACTTAAGTTAGCATTTCTGATACGATTTCATGTTTGCTGGAATACACGATGAAAGTCCTATTCGCAGCGATAGAATGTCTCCGCATTTGGTATAATGTATGGCCCGATTAAAAGCGTTTATAAATCTACCCAGTAAACATTAATCGGCAAAGAGGCAGATCAACTCGTCAGTAGAATCGTAACGCTGTTTGTGGCGATTTTGCAACATCTGATCGAAAGAGAGGAACACGCGATCTTCGTTTTTCGGGTGAGTTCCACGAAATAATCTGTTATAGATGCTAGGACACGCCCCCAGAAAACCACACGAACACGATACGAATTATTAAATTACAAATTTAAAATAAATTAGTTAAACAGTTTCTCTTCAGACGCGTTTTGACTCAGACGCTGACTGCTCCAATTGAAAAAAAAATTAAGTCGGAAATGGAAAAAAAAACACCCGGGTAAACTGCGATAAAACTCTACGAGTGTACTTTTTATTCTTATACTGGTGTCTTTTTTCTCAATTGTGTGCATGCTCTATCAATTTGTGAGAGAACCGAGCAATCTGGGCATTCATTCAGTTGCTTATCAAAATGAGTGTACTCACTCCAGTAGAGCGCTCATTTGGAACGATTTGCTCTCAGATGCTTCAGTGCTTCTTTACACTAATAAGCAGAGATGCCAATGTGCCAAATTTTTCAGGATGTAGAACGTTTGCGACTTTTGAAAATCCTTCCAAAACCATTCGAGCCAACCTCTAGACAGCCTACCTTAACGCGTCTGCCGAGAAATGATAACATACAATTATAAATAATCTGATTTAATATAATTTATCCCCTCCAGATACAGTTGCAACTTTGGTGCTACTCCCTCTCTCTCTCTCTCTCTGCCTTGGCTAGCGAAAACTATAATCTTCCATACTTTTCTCCGGGGTATAACATTTATAACAGTTGAAGATTATTTACTTGGAAAATAACACTCTGATACGGATCAACCGGGCGATGTTGTTTGTCAGTGGAGACGATAGGATTATTTTGTGACCTTCTCAGACAAGCGCCCATGGGGATAGTCTTTGCAAATGATGATGATGATGATGATGAAGATGATGATGACGATGAGTGGCCGGAACGTGATGGTGATCATTTTGGGATAATGCACTCAACTAGTCCTTCCTTCCTGGGAATGATAACACCATTGAATATTTTGTTTCAATGAGGTGATCGCAAAGATTAGTTGTAAAATTTCCCTTCTGTTCCCTTGCTCAAAATTGGTAAAACTAACTATTCCCAAAAATCATTAAAAAAAAATGGAAACTCACACTTAGTTTTATCCTGACAATGCTCGTAAACTGAGCCAATCCAAAACAATTCAAGGGACCATTCAAATATTACGTAACGCTTTAGGGGTGTTGAGGGGTGTGAGGGAAGGGGATAATAGCTTGTTACGTTTCACGGAAGGGTTGGGGAGGGGAGCGGTGTATTGAAAATTATGGGAAATTGCGTTAAGGAATATTTGAACGGCCTCCAATGGAAACTAATACTGTTAATTTTTCAATTTTTCCCATCCTTTCTAGTGGATCTAGTGGATCCTTCCACTGCTGTTGCCTCGTTTAATCCGGAACGCCATCGCCAGAAGTGGCCAACGAAACAAATTAATGACTATAATATTTATTTCTTGCTCCTAAAGGACCCATGATCTGCAAATTGTAGCTTTGCTAACTGACACGTTATGACACGTGGCGCAACGTGACACAAAATTTTGAAGAGCTTCCTATTATTACAAAAAACTTGATGGTTTATTTTAATTCATATGAAAATCTTCATTTTGCTAAATTAAACTGTTCTAGTTTCCAACAAAAAAAAGGAAAGGATAATAGGATATTTCTCGAATTCGGCAACAGTCCTTTTGTTGAGTCAATTTTGCGTCTGACCATCGGACCGAATACTGTCAAAAGAAAGCTTGCCAGTTAAAAAACATCCGATTTTCGTCCGATTTTCCGGACCATTTCCCTGCTGCTAAAAGCAGCGTCGAAGATAAGACCTGACAGTTCAGATCCGTCCACATTTGGTTTGAATTCGGTCAGTTTTTCTCGGCCGAATTGACGCGACGCGTCGTCTAGTTTCGCTACGTTCCACCGCGGTTTCAATCATAGCAATTGTTGCGGTAACCCGTGACGAACGAGTGAGAGTACCGTCCATTCCCTCGGTCGGAAAAACGTCATACGAAGTAAACAGAATAGTGTCATCTAAGTATAGTACTCTGGAAGGTAGATAGCGTGTTCTCGGATAGAGTTGCGAATCAGATTATTTTGAAGATTATTTAAATTGTTACCCACAGTATATTATATCCTAGTTTGTGCACGAAAAGTGGATAAGGTGAGGAATTTAAAGTTGAATTTAAACTTAAGATCGATATTAACCATTTTCCACATGCATACTAATTTACAGGAAAGAGTTTGAGGTTAACTTGTGACACGTTAGAGAATTCATAGAAAAGGATAAACACTAAATTTTGTAAGAAGGTATGCCTAAACTATTCGACCCCTATGTTAACTTTTAATTAAATTCTAGCTTAAAGCTGCACTGAACTGAACTGCTAAAGAAGAGTGTTATACGAATTCTCTACCGCCACAGCAATCATAGTTTTTTTATGTGTCATAAATTTGTTAGATGAAATGCATCGGTAAACCAATCCAGATTCTTCAAGGTAACGCAAGGGGGGTATATATGGCAGCAATAACAAATTTGGATTCATAAAACGAACCTATTTTGGTCCGGATTCCGTCTAGAAATTTTGGATATTCGATGATTTTAAATCAAAATTTTCTTAACGAATAGTTGAAGAAACTATTAAAATCAAATTTTGAATATGACGTGAATGGGGTTCGGGTAATTTTTAAAGTTTGATATGATTTTTCCTGACGCCCTCCAAACTCCCCAAAGTTAAAGGGACTCTTCCTCGAAAGCTCACAACGCTCAAACAACCACTTAAAAAAACGAATGGTATAAAATAACCAAAAACAATCGGAAATAATTACCAAATATGTAAGGGAAAGTACAGATAACACAAAGCAACAAAATTAAAATTTTTCCGAGGTGCATAATAATGTGCATGTATAATTTTGTAATCTGAGATAAAAAGTTAGAGTAATTTTTTTTAAGTCAATTTATCCCAATCCGGCAAAAATACGGTAAATTTAACAAAATTTTAAAAATTGATTTAAACCAATTTGAATCTCTGATATTTTTTCAGCAAAATATCTTCAAAATCAAATACTCAAAGACTTTCTTAAATGTATGTTGTTGTATGTTGGTAATCCACCATGGGTGCACGGATTCACCGCAGTTTTACCAAAGTATGAACACCTCTGCATTCTTCGTATTACAATTCAGCATATCTCTAATGCAGAATTTTCCATACCCGGCACCATGGCTTCGTGTTTTCTGTTGTGGCTGTGTGTACTTCGTGTCAATGTTGCTGTTTATTTTGAATGAATGTTTCAATCACTTCCACAACCATTCAAAAATTTACAAAAAAAATCAATTTTTAATAATTTTCATCAGGTATTCCGGCATCCGTGTATATACCTGGGTAGTTGGCAAGTGATTGATCATTCTACATAATACAGTTATATTTATAAAAAAAAATGGAATTTTCAAGACATCTTACCTTGCTGCCACCACTCTACTTACCTTACCTTATAACCTTTTATTTTCCTATGTATACTTTTTCCTATAATACTCATAGCAAAAGTAGCCCAAGTTGTTTTGCTTGAATTGACTGATCAAACTTATCAAACCCATTGAATCTATTTCCCTCGTTTGGCACTTTTCCCCTCTTCACTATTCATCCAAACCTATTAGTATTTTCCACCATACTTCCTCTCCGGGGGCAGATATCTTTACACGTTTCTTCACGCGGTCGCTCGCTATCCGCAGGCTCGCTCAAAACCCTTTAGGAGCTCTTTTCTTTTTCACTTCTCTCTTACTCTCTCCCACAATTTTTCGAATCGCCGTTTGCCCACACTACTTTTCACACGGTCGATTCTCACTACATTTAAAAATCGAATCAAGCCGGGTTTTCCACTGAGCTCTTCTTTCCTTTCTAGCTTTCCCTCTTCACCAATAACCAAAGTTCACTTTTCACAATTTCAATCCAAATACATTCTTTTCGAACCAGATAGACCACTTTTATCTCCATACTCAAACTCTTTACACGAGGAGATTTGTAATTATAATACTCAATTTGTTGAATTAAAATCGCCAAAAATAATGATACTCAAAGACTTTCTTAAATGATGTTAAAAATAGTTATAATCTTATCAATTCTAAGTTCTGAAAATTGTAAGATTTATTTATTTAATGTCTCTGAAACGAATAGCAAATCAGTTATTAAAACATAAACAGCAAACATGCTGTTCCCCTGTGAATGTGTCAAATATTGTACAATTTGGGGATTTTAATTTTTTATTGGAATTATAATTGACCATTTATTATAGCTAGCTAGCTTTATTTAGTAGGGGTAGCCTTTTTATAGAACTTCATTATATCAAATCGAGGAGATAAACTTTCATTTTAAATGAAGTTTATGATGATTTAGGTACATTTTTTCCCAAATGATATAAACCAAGAAAAGCATTCAATTCTGAGAACATTGAAATTTCAAAAAAGAGCTTCGCGGGCCACAAAAAAAACCCGCGGGCCACAAAAAATCCCGCGGGCCCGCACTTAGAGGTTTCATAAGCGATTTAATAAGCGTTTTTTTACTAGCAATTAGCAAGACTGAGTAGGTATTCGTAATTATATTTGTATGTGTATTTGTGATTTCTCTGGGACTAGGTGAGAGGTTTCATGATTCTGGGGAATAAATTTCTCAGAAAACCGGACACTATTATCTGAATCAATCACTTCTTAACCAGGGTAACCGATTTCCAAACTTTCCTAACTGTTCAGTCCACCCAGCGGACTGAAGAACCGGAGAAACAGCCAAAGGGGAGAAAATCCGATGCGCGACGCCCGAGTAGCAAGCGCTATAAAAACAAGCGGTCGCGCTCCAGTCGGGTGAGGATGATTCCTCGCTCGACTGTTGAGCAGTTCAGTCCACTTAAACTTGTCGTCGCGTTTTAATTGCTTGCTGGAGCCGAAATAAGAAAGAGTTGTTCTTTTCAGAACATTATTTCGTGCTTCAAGAGGCATAATTCATTGCGGTTTTTCTACCAAACCTGAAATAAAGTTGCGTTCCCTCGCCCACCCGAGATGGGCAAAGGGAAGAACAGTAAGAGGAAAAAGCGGTCCGACCCTGATAGCGGCAAGCAGTCCTCGGGTCACGCGTCATTGCAGAGCGAAGGCTCTCCGAAACGAAAATGTCCCCCAAGCCTTGCTCGCTCGAGAAGCGACCGTACATCACGTGGATCGGAGAGCATGGATTCCGCTAGTGAAACCAGTGCATCAGTTTCCCACTACACTCCCAGCGTGGCGCAGCCGCGCTCTCCAGTTCCCAGGCCTGCCGGAAACCCGCCTACTCCAACCAAAATGAAGCTCCCGCCGCTGGTGGTGAAGGATGTCCCCCTCAACAAACTGGTCAGCACCTTAGCATCAGTGAACGCCCACGCCGAGTACAAGCTGACGTCGATTGGCATAAAAGTTGTGCTTTATGTTAAGGACGATTTCGTTCGGGTCACGAAAATTCTCAAGGATTCCAATATGGAGTTCTTCACCCACGACATCCCTGGCGAAAAACCATTCAAGGTGGTTATCCGTGGGCTCCCCAACATCAAAACCGAAGTGATTGCGGCCGAAATCACAAATCGTTACAAGTTGGTTCCCACTAGGGTTTTCCGCATTACGCGGAAAAATGAAGGCACCAGAAAACACCCGGATTGTCTTTTCCTGGTCCACTTCCAGAAGGGGACAGTCACGCTCAACGCTTTACAAGCTGTCCGCTCACTCTTCTCCATCATCGTCCGGTGGGAGCCGTACCGTGGTGGTCATCGTGACGTCACACAGTGCCAACGGTGCCTGGTCTTTGGTCATGGCACTCGTAACTGTAACATCGCTCCGAGGTGCAGCATCTGTGCCCAAAATCATCTAACATCTACCTGTCCGGTGGCGGAAGCAGCGGTGTTCACATGCGTCAATTGCGGAGGTGCGCATCAAGGTTCGGATCGCCAATGCCCCAAACGCGAAGAATTCAAACAGATCCGAAAACAAGCATCAACCAACCATCAGCCTGGTCGAAACAAAAAACGAGCCCCCCCAGCGTTCACTGATGCTAATTTTCCTGCCCTTCAGACCCGCGGTCTGGACCCCAAACCACCAATCAACCCTTCTGTTGGCCAATCATCACCCCCCCCCCCTGGCTTCCGATGGCAACCAACTCCCCCAAACAACAACTCCGATCTGTTCTCTGCGGATGAACTGATGGAAATCTTCGTCAATATGTCCGGCACTTTACGCAAGTGTCGCAGCAAACCGGAGCAAATCCAAGAGCTCGGCAAATTCATCATCCAGTATGGCTGCTAAACCATTAATCATCTTGACCTGGAAGGCTCGCTCCATCAGAGCGAAAGCAATCGAGCTTGCTGATTTCCTCCGCAAGCACAGCATCGATGTGGGCCTCTTGACGGAAACCCACCTAAAATCAGGCGACAGCTTCTGGTTGCCAGACCACAACATCATCCGATTTGATCGCACCAGCTCCAGGGGGGGTGGTGTTGCGATCATCGTGAGAAAGGGCATCCGGTACCTTATCCTGCCACACTTCCGCTCTTCTGTGATAGAGTCCCTTGGTGTCGAAGTTCAAACATCATCTGGAAACATCCAAGCCATCGCTGTGTACTGTCCCCGACAGTGTACAGCCAGCAACGACCTAGCGGCCAAATTCAAGCGTGACCTGACGGCCATCACTCGCAACAGTTCCCGGTTCGTCGTGGGTGGCGATCTGAACGCTCGCCATGCAGCATGGCGCAATTATCAACAGAACCAAAACGGGCGCTTGCTGTTTGACCACTCCCAGCACGGACTGTACACGGTGCAGTTCCCAGACGAGCCCACTTTCATCTCTCCAGCGGGAAATCCTTCCACGCTGGACTTCTTCTTGACAAACATCAGCGTTACCAAGCCGGTAGCGTACAACGACCTAAGCTCCGATCACCAACCGGTGCACAGTGGTCCAAAAGGGCCTGAAATGGAACTTTTTTCCTGGTGACTTTGTCTTTCATTTTAGCTATTAGATGTCTTCAGAACATTTACTAGTAAGATTGTTTCCCATAACGTGAAAGTATCGAAAATAAGTCACAGCCTACTACGATAAAAATAAAGACACTAACTTTTTTGTTTGAAGAGATAGAGACCAAATTTGTTCTACAAAGTTGTAGATATCATCAAAATATGAAACTTTGCTCAAATAACAAGAGCTTTATCTCTATTCAGTGCAGAGTTATAAAGCTTTTAGTTCAAAACATACTTAAAATTTGTTTTTTGTACTTAACTATTGTAAATTTTGAACTTACATAAATATAATGTTCACAACATTTATTGCGATACTCAATACGCACATTTTGCACTAGATCTTAAGTCTCTACAACCTTGTCTTCCAAAGTTATCGCAATTTCAAGTTTTATTTTTGCTAAAATTCACGAATTTCTAGGGTAAAATGGGGCAAGTGGATCCAAAAACTAAATACCACATCTTGAAGTATAATTCAAGTACTACAAACTTAGCAAAAAACCACTTGTCTCCACGCGCCCGTTTTTGAGTACGGTCGGCATAAATTTGTTGAATTCTTAGATTTTAACGAGAAAATAGAGTTTTATTGTCATCGTTGAAATGAAAACATGCCTAAAATGCACATAACTTTATCAGTTTTCAACTGAATTCATCAAATAGCACATCAAAACGCATTGAAATTTTATCACCTTTTCAAATTTAATATTTAAAAAAAAATTAACAAGAAGCATTTCCAGTTAAAACCGTAAAAACCCTTTAAAAATTGTTCAAAGGTACAAACGGTATCATCAAAAATTCTCTAAAAAATACCATTCAATAGCTCGTTTGTTGTTGCAACTTTCATTTGAAGACATCAAAACAGATAGTTCATTCCTTGAGAAGATATGACAGAATTATTACAAACAATCTCTATTTACTCGTTAAAATCTAAGAATTCAACAAATTTATGCCGACCGTACTCAAAAACGGGCGCGTGGAGACAAGTGGTTTTTGACTACGTTTGTAGTACTTGAATTATACTTCAAGATGTGGTATTTAGTTTTTGGATCCACTTGCCCCATTTTACCCTAGAAATTCGTGAATTTAAGCAAAAATAAAACTTGAAATTGCGATAACTTCGGAAGACAAGCTCGTATAGACTTAAGATCTAGTGCAAAATGTGCGTATTGAGTATCGCAATGAATGTTGTGAATATCATATTTATCTAAGTTCAAAATTTACAATAGTTAAGTACAAAAACAAATTTTAAGTATGTTTTGAACTAAAAGCTTTATAACTCTGCACTGAATAGAGATAATGCTCTTATTATTTCAGCAAAGTTTCATATTTTGATGATATCTACAACTTTGTAGAACAAATTTGGAATTTATCTCTTCAAACAAAAAAGTTAGTGTTTTTATTTTTATCGCAGTAGGCTGTGACTTATTTTTGATACTTTCACGTTATGGGAAACAATCTTACTAGTAAATGTTCTGAAGACATCTAATAGCTAAAATGAAAGACAAAGTCACCAGGAAAAATGTTCCATTTCAGGCCCTTTTGGACCACTGTGCGGTGGTGGCTGAAGTCGACTTCAACGTGGTTCCACCTCCGAGATGCCAACGTAAGGATTACCACCATGTGAACTGGGCCCATTTCAGTCGTATGGTGGACCGAAACATCGACGAAAACCCACTGCTGGACACCGTAGAAGACATCGACCAAGCAATCGAGGGACTTCAACGAGCCATATCCGTGGCTGACGAGGCTCTGGTACGGCGTGTTCCTGTGAGGGGTAAGTTTGTAGCCATTGATTCCCACGCCCAGCTGCTCATCAGATTAAGAAATGTGCGTAGACGCCAGTTTCAAAGAACCGGGGATTTGAGTCTCAAACAACAAACAACTGATTTAAATAAGCAGATTGCTTCTCGGATGACCCTACTCCGAAACAAAAATTTTGAACGTGTTGTGCGTAACTTAGATGACCGCTCCCAGCCCTTTTGGAAGATAGCTAAAGTACTAAAGTCTCATCCCAAACCAATCCCTCCTCTCACAGTGGACGACTCAATTCTTGTCACACCTCATGAGAAAGCAAATGCCATAGCCGGTCATATTCTTTCATCCCACTTGCTTGGTTCTAACGTCCAAAGTCCAATGGAAGGTCAGATTACACAAAGCGTCCACAACTTAGATGCCTTCCCTTGTGTCGTCCCCTTATCAAACAGAGTCACTGCTGACCAAGTCTGATCAGTGCTAAAATTTACCAAAAACATGAAAGCACCAGGGTCGATGGTATTTTCAACCTTATCCTAAAAAAGCTCAGCAACAAAGTGTACCAACTGCTTAGCAATATCTTCAATAGATGCCTAGAACTACAC
This sequence comes from Uranotaenia lowii, assembly GCF_029784155.1. Taxonomy (NCBI): domain Eukaryota; kingdom Metazoa; phylum Arthropoda; class Insecta; order Diptera; family Culicidae; genus Uranotaenia; species Uranotaenia lowii. Next base: position 149,256,145 of record NC_073691.1, on the reverse strand, counting down.
TACTTCCCAAGACTCTGGAAAATAGCCAAAATCATTCCCATCCGCAAACCTGGGAAAGATCCAACTTTACCTTCAAGTTACAGGCCAATCAGTTTTCTTTCCTCGCTGAGCAAGGTCTTTGAAAAACTGCTACTAAATTGTTTACTAAACTTCGTGGAGGAACAAAATATCATCTTACCTGAGCAGTTTGGTTTCAGAAAAGGGCATTCCACCTCTCATCAATTAGTCCGGGTGATGAACAACATCAGAAAGAATCGAACAGTATCGAAATCAACAGCAATGGCTTTCTTAGATGTTGAAAGGGCGTTTGACAATGTTTGGCACGAAGGACTGATACACACACTGAGCTCATTAAATTTCCCAACTTATCTTATCAAAATCACCAGGAACTACCTTCAGCAAAGGTCGTTTAGAGTATCTTTGAACAGTTCCCTATCAGACAGCATCTCTATACCGGCAAGTGTTCCGCAAGGTAGTCTACTAGGCCCTTTACTTTACATCATCTATACCTCTGATATTCCACCCCTGGGGAACGGCTGCACGTTATACCTGTTTGCAGATGATACCGCTATAGCAGTTAAAGGAAGGAAGCCTCGTGAAATCACCAACAAGCTACAACGATCTTTAAACACCCTTGCAAATTACGCCAGTACGTGGAAAATAAAAATAAACCCCTCGAAGACTCAAGCAATCATGTTCCTCCACAGAAAATCACCTAAACTCAAACCACCACCCACTTGTAAAGTGATCATGGACGGCACAAGGGTTGATTGGTCTGCCGAAGTCGTCTATTTGGGACTAATTTTCGACGAAAAACTTCTCTTCAGATCACACGTTGAAAGAACCTTAGTAAAATGTCAGTCGCTGATCAGGTGCTTATATCCACTGATTAATCGAAAGTCCCGTCTATCAAAAGTTAATAAACTGGCCGTTTTCAAGCAAATAATATCACCTGCAGTCTTCTACGCAGCTCCGGTGTGGGGATCGTGTGCTCAAACACATAAAAACAAACTTCAAGTGGTCCAAAACCGAATCCTACGGATGATTCTAGATCGTCCATTCTGTACGAGAATTTCCGACCTACACGAAGAAGCGGGAGTGCAAAAATTAGACCTAATCATAAATGAAATAAGAAACAAATTTGAAGATAAATGCAATATATCTGAGTATACCTTGATAAACACTTTATATCTTGAAGATTCAATGTAAATAGTAGTGTAGGTTGTAAATAGTAGCTTTAGGTTGTACAGTAGTTATAAGTAGGTTATTTTTAAATTTTTCCAACTTTTCCATTTCACGAAAGTGATAAAAACGACATAAATCTGATAGAATCAGAATCATCAAAATAAATTACTAAAACTCATAGCACTCAAGATGAAAAGGCTACCCTGTGTCACTTAAAAACAAATATGTAAACTCGTAACAAAAATCTGAAATAAATGTACATTTTCAAGTCAAGTCCAGTCGGGTGAGTTTTAATCCAACCGTCGAGCGAGCAACACCATTAAGAGAGAACCGAGAGCGGCTCAAGAAGAGAGTCAGCCAGCAGTGGGCTGCATCGAGGCCACCGGAAGGAAGCAGCAGCCAGCGTTGTTCGCCGAGCAAGAAGAAGAAAAAGAATAAGTGATAGTTAAGTGTGAATAGTTTCAAGAGAAATAAAGATGAATCATCGGCAGCAGTAAAACATTCGAGTTCTCTTTTGCTTCGCTCCTGCTCTTGCTCCGATTCCACAACCAATCGGCTCTTTTCAGAGCCTACTTCGAAAGAGTTTGGATCTCGGTCAACTAGGCGACCGAGATCCCCCCGAGCCTTGGCCCCCAGGCAGCGTTCTGACAACCTGCCTCCACTGGTGGGACAATCATGCTTGGTTGTCCCTTTGAGGTCCAATCCCACGAGGGGGGCGGACAAATGTGCCACACCAGTGGTAGTTTTGCCAAGCGCTCACACTCCGCATACAGTCCACACGCAACACCTAACAACCAGTAATTTTTTTTCTCTCTGTTTTATTTTTTATTTACCTCCAGTTTTAAAAATGAACACGAACATTTTTTTAAAACTAAAAAAAAGTTGTTGAAAACTCATCAAATGACAGCGAAAAACACGTGCCCAGACATATGTTTGTAAATAGGTATAAATGGGTGAAAAAAAACCCTTCATAACCAAAGGATGCCATGGAGAGAAAAGTTCAACGTTCAATTTCGTGCGGAGTCAGAAGACTTATACATACATACATTTCAATCAATTTTCTTCAAACTGGCAGAGGAATTTTTACGCATTTTTCCCGATGCCTTCATATATTTTTAACGAAAACTGCCAACAGCTATGGAGCGACTTTTCATGGTTGTGTCATTTCAGCAGGGAAAATACGAAACATGGTAGACTCGTAGCTTTTCGCGAGTTTCTTTTTCCCTGCTCCCCGAAAAGGTTTTCAAATTGAATGGAAGCCATACCTAGCTGGGTGACGGAATGAAAGAAAAAACGCGACGATTAGCGACTTCTAGGAATGTCTGCCAGCCCCAAATCGTTGATGAGATTATGAGTAAGATTTCATCAACAACAACGATGACTCATGGGGATGCCATGGTGAGGAGAAAATAAACAAGAAAAAAATGACTAAAAATTAATCACGGAAGTCAGTGCTGTAAAATGAAACAGAGAAAAAAACAAAAGCGTGGAGGGGTATTCCCTTGTACAAAAAGTTGAATCACTTCGAAAAAAAAATTACTTTAAATTTTTACTTCTAGAATTTGTACAGGAGTTTGGCAAAAATCCTCCAAAGCTTGATAAAAGTAAAATTAGACTATTGCTTAGAGGATCTGATTATGAAATCCATTTAAATTTATTGAGATGCAGAAATAAATGGAAAGCAGTAAGCAAAACAGCTGCAGAAAAAAAATATCGACATTTATTAATTCTTAAGGATAGACTCTATAAATTATCCTGAATAAAACCCAATTTGAATTGTGGTCATTAAATTTTGATCAATCGTTAAACCTTTTGTTCAACCATTACCATTCCCAACATAGCACATAAAGTTATCTCACTTTCGGTTTTGTTTCATCTCCGATCGAATACGAGGTGCAAATTTATGCAAATGAGGAGCGCTTAATCAATTTTCTAATCTTGAAACGCGTCTTCAAATGCGGAGCTAAACATCTTCATCCGGACACACAACCCGACCGTTTGATGTTGAAATACTTCGCAGACCAATGTCCGAGACAGTCCGACAGTGAACCGGCAACGGTTTGCGGTTTGCGGCTTAAGACATCAAGCTTTCGATGCGAGAAATATGATACGTATACAACTGAGGAAACGTCCAGCTGCATAAAGTCGCATCTTTCCATGCCACGTTTGCTAAACAGGGCAGGGGATGGAGGGTAAAACGAGCCTTGAGCTTGTGGGTTGTTGCCAGGCTTGTGTGTGGGCCTATCGACTGCAACTCTAAGTACATTAACGTGTGGCCAATCTTAAGAACCCCATGGAGCTTTCTTTCGAGCTGACAGCGTTCGAGATGAATGACATCAAATTAAGCTTATCGTGTTTCAATTATAGACTTACGCGTGAGATTGATAAACTGTAGACATTAGGGCTGCTGCCAGTCCAAGATGAGCCCATGCATAATGAACTGCCTTGTGGTGTGCAGGACTGCAGGATTACCTGAAGTGTACTAGAGCCTTGAGAACTAACTGTTAAAGAAGCCGCATTTTGAAGCAACAATATGAACACCTTTTTGCCTTTCTTTCGGAAAGGTATAGTTATCGATCCATTTGTGAGATCAATTAATTAAATCTGGGTCTTAGATATACATACTTTTATCGAATCAGCTCGACGAGTTATGACGATGTCTGTGCATTTGTGTGTATTAGTGTGAATTTTTGTATTTTCTACTTTCGGCCACCCGCTCTTATTTCAGAGTTGCAAAACTTCATGAGACGGATATTTTTTTGTAGTTTGCATTTCGCCTGAGATGAGAATCAATTTCATTCAAATCTCTTTGAGGGCATTACACCATTTGGACTTTCAACAGCTTCTCAGTTGAGAATCATGCTAGGAAAACATCTATTTGCTTGCATCTTAATTTGAGTTGATTCATAACATACTAACGGATACCTTTTACGTCCTAAAATGGGGCGATAACCCTAGGGCAGTGGTAGGCAACCTTTTGAGTTCTTCTAACTCTTAGAATTCTCTTTTCAATCTGTTACTGATTACCATTAAGTACATGGATTTTCTTCTGGATCGTCAACTCTCCTAACTTGGTATGCTCGTATATCATTTTTAATACGTTGGCAAATATCGAGTCAAAAAAATTTCAAATGCATATAAAGCTTAAAGGATGATACGGTCAAAATTGGTCAATATCAACTTGACGTATTTCTTTCAATTTTGCATTTAAAAAACCTGAACACCCCTCATTTTGAAGGTGTGCGTGTGTGTGTGTAGAATGTTGCTCCTATTTTGATTTTGGAATTCACTATTCAGGTGTCAAACTGCCGTCCAAGGAAGAAGAGCTGCTCGCACGCAAAGCAGGCAAAATCGCTAAAAGTTGCGAAATCAACCGTTACAAATGTAATTAAAGTGTTTGGGGAACGTTTGTCGACAGCCAGGAAATCCGGATCGGGGGGAAATCGAAAACCGGAAGCCGCTGAGACGACAAAGAGAGTTGCCGGTAGTTCCAAGCAAAACCTCCCTCTCCGAGATGCCGCAAATAAGCTGGATGTATCGTCTACAATCGTGCGTCGAGCCAAAAAACGAGCTGTACACGACGATGCTGACGAAGTTTGACTGCGTGGTAATGGACGACGAAACTTACGTCAAAGCCGACTACAAGCAGCTTCCGGGACAAGAGTTTTATACGGCAAAAAAAAGGGGAAAGGTAGCAAATATTTTCAGGCACATGAAACTGTCAAAGTTCGCGAAGAAATATTTGGTTTGGCAAGCCATCTGTACCTGTGGCTTGAAAAGCAGCATTTTCATAGCTTCCGGGACTGTCAACCAAGAAATTTACATGAAAGAGTGTTTGAATAAACGTCTGCTGCCTTTCCTGAAGAAACACGGTTGTTCCGTACTGCTTTGGTCGGATTTGGCATCTTGCCATTACGGTAAAAAGGCCATGGAGTGGTACGCCATCAACAACGTGCAGGTGGTTCCCAAGGACAAGAACCCTCCCAACACGCCAGAGCTCCACCCAATTGAGAAATACTGGGCTATTGTCAAGCGGAACCTAAAGACGACCAAAAAGGACGAGGACGAGCAGCAGTTCAAGGCAAACTGGCTTTCTGCGGCGAAGAAGATGGACAAGGTGGCTGTACAAAATCTGATGGCAGGAGTTAAGCGTAAAGCCCGGCAATTCGGATTTGGAAAAGCGGAAGCCTAACTGAATATTTTTCCTGAATTTTTTACGAATTAAACTTGAAAAAGAAATTTAATTTGATTTTTTAAATAAACGATTTCGCCGATTTACACGCGTCTTCCCTTGACCAAATTTTAACCGTATCACCCTTCAAATGAATACTTTGTATGTTCATGTGAAAGATTTGAACATTTTTACAATTTGAACATATTAATAATTTCTTCGGCGAAGAAATGCTTTTAAAATAACAAAGTAAAGGGTTTTTTTTTAATTGTCAAGCTTTTTTATGATTTTCCCCAGGTTAAATTCAATTAAAATTTATGTAGTCAAAAATTTTAATCTTCAAAATCTCTGCTTTTAGCAACTTCTAGAATTTTAAAAATTCATGCCATCAAGCGAACGTCTCTTCAATATTTTATGCATCTGGAAAATTCAAAAATCTCATTTTATGTCCCATTCAGTGTTGCCAACCTTTTTTCCAAAAATTCAGAGAGCTTGAAAATAAAAATTAGGGAAAATCAGGCTAACATAAAATGATCGAGCTGAGTGCATTTTTTGGTCACCGTTGTAAAATGTTATGGAGCTGATATACAGTACCGTTCATAATTCTTTTAAATTCGCTAAATGCTCACTGTCTCGTCAACCGCTTCAACCTTTAAACGCGATACTTTTTTATTTGAGGCCGAAAGTTCGGCCGAAAGTCATGAGGCCGAAAGCCATTCGGCCGAAGGTCATTTGGCCGATGAACGTTATGCCGAATGGGTTATCTGGCCGAATAGGCCACTAGGCCGAATGGGTTATTCGGCCGACGGTTAACCAGCCGAAGGCTGTTAGGCTGAAAGGACGCAAGGCCGAAAGGATGTTCGGCCGAATGGTCACTAGGCCGAATGATCATTTGGCCGAATGGCCATAAGGCCGAATCATCGTAAGGCCGAATGGTCATTTGGCCGAATAATCACCAGGCCGAATGGTCATTAGGCAAAATGGTCGTTAGGCCGAATGTATGCCAGGCCGATAAGACATATCAACGCTTGTTTGCATGTTGGGGCAAATGGCAGTTAGGCCGAATGGTCATCAGGACGAATGGTTGTAGGACCGCATGGACGATAGGCCGAATGGTCGCAAAGCCGAATGGTCGAATCCGGCCTTGCATCCATTCGGCCTGACGACTATTCGGCCCATTGACCATTCGGCCTTATGAACATTCGGCCTATCGCCCATTCGGCCAAACTACTATTCGCCCCAAAATGCAAACAAGCGTTAATATGTCTTATCGGCCTAGTGACCATTCGGCCTAACGACCATTCGGCCTAATAGCCATTTAGCCTAATGACCATTCGGCCTAATGACCATTCGGCCTAATGACCATTCGGCCTTATGGCCAATCGGCCTAGCGACCATTCGGCCTAGCGACCATTCGGCCTTATAATATTCTGCCAAATAACCTTCGACCTAATGTCCCATTCGGCCTATTGTCCTATTCGGCCGAACATCCTTCGGCTTTTTAACCCATTAGGCCTAGCGACCTTCGGCCTAACATCTTTCGGCCGAATGTCCGGGCCCCTTTTTATTTCATGCATTTTATTCATATTTCCTATCAAAGATTGACCAGTTTTCACATGTTTAACTGACGAAATATAGCGTTTTTCGAATATGTGATACGGCAGTTGTTCGTAAATCTACCTTTTTGGACAAGTTTTATTCAAACTTTAATATATGAGATACTTATCAAAGCCTTTTGCAAAAAATCTTTATAGTAGTACTCGCGAAATTAAGCTTAAATGTGGCAGATTTTAAAAGTTTTCGTAGCAAAAGATATGCAAGAACAGTTTTAGAAACTTGAAACAAAAATTCCGATTGCTATTAAAATGTTCATTGATGATGATCCTCTATTCAATTAGTTTTGATGAAAAGTACATTTGCCTAAGTTGCTGACTTTGAAACACAAATCAATCATTTCTAGTGTAACATTTCAAAAGGGCGAAACTGCCAAATGTAAACAAATCGTGATAACGGTCATTCCGGATGCACATGGTTGCGCTTTACATAATAAACGCGGTTTCATCTTAAAATCACTTAAAAGTTTCAAAACATTGATAAAATTCAATTGGGCGAAACTTCCTGTTGATGCATTTTCGTTGGAACGTGAAGTTACGCCTATTCAAAATGAGGTTGATTTTCCTGTTCGTGCAGGGCCAATAGGCGTAACTGAGTTGACCGTGTGTGACAAAACGACCTAATTAGTTTTTGCCTGTATAGGACCAATGGGCGAAACTTCAAAACCAAAACAAAAACGTCCGATCAATTGGGCGAAACTTGCAGGCGTAACTGGAATCGAAAACAAAAAAAGGGCGAAACTCGAAAATCTCAGAAATTTAGTGAAAAAAGTTAAAGGTCTTGATAACTATCGAACAATAAGTGAATATAATGCACATTTTTCGATTTTGTTGAACAAAAAGTGATCGATTTTTTAAAAAGGATTTGAATAGGTGTTCCAAAATTTCAAACGCTTTTTTCTCGTTTCGAGCAAACTGCTAGTTTCGCCCTTTTGAAATGTTACGCTAGATTTATTCCGTTTCCATACTTATTATTTTGAAGATCTTGCAATTGGCTGATTGTTGGGTGAAAATGTGATATGTTTAACCGTGAAACGTTCAGCTTATTATGAAGAGTTTCGCAATATCTAAAATAAATAGCATCTGTAGAATAAAGCATGACTTTCATAATATAAGTTTTTACGCAATAATCAACATTCCTGAAGACTGCAAATAATTTTGACTGTGAATTAGCAAATTTTTTTATTTATTTTTTCCTACTTTTGAAACGAAATTCCGATGAAATTTCAAACCAAAATGCATTATAGATATTTTTCAACGAATAAATTAAAACGCTTTGCAGTCTTCAACAAAGAAGTAAAAAATAATAAAAAGATATCAATGATTGATTCATCATAAAACTGTTTTTCAACGCCTTATCAGTAAAACTGGATGCGATATACAAAATCTGACAAACAAAACCGTTGATCCAAACGTTGATAGAAAATTTTAATCCAAAAGTGTTAGAAGTTATTGAGTTAAGGTGTAGGGACGAGCCAGCAATGAATTTCTATTGAGTTTTGAACAGATGTGTACAAAGTTCTGCCTTTTGAAACATTCAATTTTCTGTTAAAACCAAAAAATCAGGCAAAGTCAGGCTTATTTAAAAAAAATCAGACTTATCAGGTTATCAGGCAGGGCCTTCAAAAATCAGGCAAATCCTGAAAAATCAGGCACATTGGCATCTCTGATCCCATTAGACTGAGTCGATTTGGGGTCGTTTCTGAATCTCTCAAGCCCTGGGGTCTTAAAAGGTTTGCTTTGATTCAAAACTCATCCATGATTTTTTGCCGAATTTATAAGTTACTTTTACATAAGTAAATTTGAACGTCTTGTTTTTGTATGAGAAAATTGAATATTTTGTACTGAAAAATCAACATCAATTTTGTTTCTTCTATGGAGCCGAGCCTGCGAATGGTTTTTGTGCCAATTTATAAATTCTTATAAGGAAATGGTATTTGTGCTAATTTATAAATTCTTATAAGGAAATGGTTTTTGTGCCAATTTATAAATTCTCATAAGTAAATTTTCCACTGACAACTTTATCGAAGACCCTAACTTTGTATCTTATAAGGCTCCACAGAAGAAACAAAATTGATGTTGATTTCTCAATACAAAATACTCAATTTTCCCATACAAACATAAAAGTTCAAATTTAGTCATGAAAACGTAAATGAAAAATTCTGCAAAAAATCATGGATGAGTTTTGCGCCAAAACGAACCTTTTTAGACCCCAGGGCTTGAGAAATTCAAAAATTACCCAAAATCGACGCAGTCCCTTGTTATTCTTCAATATTGTGCGTCGAATTGAATAAAAAAATGCAATTCAATACATCGTATATTATTTATCAATGATTGCTAGAGCTAAAAGGTGATTATTTCTTATTTGAAAATGAAAAGAAATTGTCCGTTACTGAAACTCAAAATTTGTGTGCTTTTGGTAAATATTGGCTGCACGCATTGCATTTGAAATTTTTAATGTGTTCAAAGACTCGAAGGTTTACATTTTCTTTTTTTCAAAAGAAACAACTTTATCAAAAAAACCGGGCTTGTGATATAGTTCAGTTGGCAAGTCAGTTGCTGCCTGAGCCGATGTCCGTGAGTTCGAGTCCATAATCTATAATCGAAACAAAACAAAAATTAAAAAAAAAACTGCTTGGGGGTGAAAATGTCAATTCAGTTATTGACAAAAAATATTTAGCCTGTTATTGAATTTACAAATAGATTTTCAGAATTGAAATTTCCATTCATTTTCAATGCTGATTAGAGCTTGAAAAGCTGTCAAACTTTAATTTGTAATTCTCAATTCTTAGTTTTGGAATTTTGTTATTGAGTTTCGTGTATCCATTCATTTTTTTTAAGCCGTTATTTATTGAGTAGGCTTTCAAGCATTTTTTTTGTACGTATTCAGGCCAGGAAAATCCAGGCATTGGTTCTCTAAATTAAAAATTAAATACTGGTTAATATTCCATAAAAAAAGGCCCGGTAAAACCGTATTTTAAGCCGAGCAATCTGGAAAATTCAGATACATTAAAATTTGCGTTTTCAATTCCATCAACGAGATGGGATTGAGGAGATTTTTCCAATATTTTTAAGTTGTTATGCATCAAAGTTGTAAATATTTTTCGAAATGGTTGAATAATTCTACAACGATTTTTGAAAATTTCACCTGATCAATTTTCAGAGAGAGCAAAAAAGTAATTACATATGCTTAATATATAAAATTTGATGAGAGCAGGGCCGTAGGAAGAACCGACTCATGGGGGGGGGTTTTGGTGACTTATTTTTATCTATGATTTATTGCCCAATACTGCACGAAAACAAAAAAAAAACAAATTAGGTGTGTGACTATATGATTATTTATTTTTAAGTACTCTGATATTAAAAATTTTTGTATTAAAAAAAAAAAGTAGGAAATAATTATCATTAGATTTTCGGATCAAATTTGCTTGATGAAAAACCTGATCCTAACGGTGTGTTCGTAAATTGATTTTATCTATTGAAGTGTTTTTTCGTATCGATGCTGGCGTTCGTAAATTTAATAATGAAACCTCATTCTACTAAATTTAACACAACACTGACCCTTACTCAAATATATGAAATTAGCAAAATTTTGACTATTGGTTTCTGAAACATAAAATGTCGAATTTTGGGCGTCCTTAATATGTTAATAAGGTAAGAATGTTTTTTTAACAGCAAATATTTTTCATAAAGAAGAATCAATTCCATAATGAAAATCGTGTGGATGATTTTTAAAATGAAATTAGGGGTTTTCGGATAAAACAAATAACTTAAAATGAACCTTTTATTTGTGATTTTCAGCTGAACTGTGCTTAGAAAATAATTTTGATTGAAAATTTGAAATCTCGAAATTGAATTGACTAGCAATCTTAACACATTAAGTACCGCGAAGAAATCTATGACGAGAAACACCGAAATTCAGCATTCTATATCTCAAAAACCGTTGGATTAAATTTTACAAATTTAGCATTTTTAAGTTACGGTAAATCTTGTTTTCAGTTTTTTCAAAAAAAAAAAATTGCAATTAAATTCAGTCCATTTGAGCTTTACTTCAAAGTGTAAAAAGCACACTTTTGCAAGTGAAAAAACGAGATATCTCGTATTTAGTCCGCCATGTGATAAATTCATGATCTATGGAATTCCTCAATAATTTATGTTGAATGTAAAATTTATTTACCAACTGGTTTTTTTCTGAATTTTTAACCTGCATTCCGAATCTTAATTCTGAACCTGAATTCAAAAATTGCAAAATTTGAATCTGTATCCGAATTTCCATACGATTTCTGAAATGTACAAAAAATTCGATTTTCCAAATCTAATTCCAGATCAGAATTTTATGAGCCTAGTTTTTGAGCTCTCATTCAAGAATCTATAATTTATATTCTGTAGTTTAGGTTTAATCTATATTTTTGTGAATCAGCATTAAAATATTAATTTGCAATGATCTGAATCTGATTTTTTAATTTTGGATTGCCATTTTGAAGCTTTAAATGTTTGAATTTTATGTATGAATCAAGTTTAAGAACTTCGAATTTAAATATTTCTCTTTTTTCATATTCGGAAAACTATTATCAAAATAGTGAAAATGCATATAATCTCGAAAAGCGTGATTCAAATTTGATGTGAAATGCAAAACCAAATTTGAACCAGAATTTCAAAGCAGCTTTTATTTCTAACTTCTTATGATTATCATACTGAAAATCCATAATTCTAAACAGGATACAGAATCCGAAATACGAAAATAGGAATACAATTTTGGTTATGGGAATTATGGAATCAGAACCTACGAAATGGGTTTAATTTAATTTAAAATTTAATATTCAGACCTGAATTTATATGAACAAGTAAGAAAATTTTGAAAAAGTGGGATGGATTTTTGAGGTCTCGGCATTAGTTTTTATTCGAGATTGATAATCTTGATTCACCTTACTCTATTATTATAATTTGGTTCTGAATTTAAAATTTGGTGTGAAGAGTAGAATACCTCGCATGCTTTTTTGGATCCTCATGGGGGGGGGGGGGTTTAACCCCCAAAACCCCCCCCGTTCCTACGGCCATGGATGAGAGTTACGTTTTATGATAACAAAGCAGAAGCTGTCTAATAACTACTTTTTTGTAAATGATAAACTTTGGTTTTCTTGTTAGCTACAGCTCAACTTTTGTGTTCGATTGATTGAAAAGTATACACACACACGTTTTCGAAATAAATAATTTGATTTTAGATTTTGTTGTTTTTAAACGACACTTATTCGTTGCATTTACGGTTAATTATAAATTAAATCTTGATCTGTATGTTGATCCTTTAAAAACAGAAAAAGCAACAAATTGTAAAATTAGGCTTCAAAAAATGCTATTTGCTAGAGATGTACCGAATATTCGACAGGCACCGCCGATTTAGCCTTTACAGACTGAATAAACGAGGACAACGTAAGATTGACATCCAACACTCAGTACCCAGTCCTTTCTCACGACTCTTTTCTGGTCAAAAGGACAAAACAACTACGCTCAACTACGTACTAACTTTTTGAGCTCACAGGCACTTAAAAAGTAGAGATTCACTAACCAAGTTATTCTGATATTTTGATAAAGGTATAACCCTCAAAGTGAAAGCTTCTAAAAAAAGAAAAAAAAAATATTTGACGGATGCTTCAAACGCTTTATCTGACACGGAAAGCTGTTCATCGGAGCAGGAAATAATTTGAAGCGCAGCAATTATTCGCATCTAATTCAATGCAGGAAAAACCTTTTATGGGGTAGAGTGCTAAAAATACACAGATTTTGTTCCCTCATAAAATCAACAGCCATGAGGTTCTCTTTGCCCCAACAAAAGCGAAAACAAGTCGTCGCTTTCGCAACCAATTATTCTCCGAATCCGTTTCTTTGTCGATCAACCAACAGCGAGTAACGGAAGCCAATGTGTTCCGGCAGCTCAGGAAAAAACTTTCATCTATGCTGCTTAGCCGGAATGTTCAGACTAGTTCTACTATCAACATTCTTTGCTGGGCGAGCGGAATTTCAATCCAGTGTATGATAATATTCCGACCGAGGGCGGAGCAACTTAGGGTGAATGCTGCTATTATGATTGATCTTAAATTATCCTTCAATACCATTTCTAGAAAACAGATTTTTAAACCGTTGGAAATCATGTGCACAACATAAAAATTTCACTGTACCCGATTCTCAATCCTTATTTTTTCCGAAACTAAATCAATATCCTGATCCCAATCCCAATTCTGATCCCAATTCTGATCCCGGTACTAGATCCTGATCCTGATCCACGATTCTGATTTAATATATATCGGATCCTCAATCTAAATCCAAAGTCCAGCATTATGACCCTCACTCTGTTCCTGGATACTTGATCATGATAGTTAATCAAGGATCTGGATTGCTATTCCGGATATTGGTTAAGGATTACGACCCTCATCCTGAGCGGTGATCCTGAACCCTGATTCTAGATTCTGGTGCTTATGCTGGATCCTGATGCCAGATTCTAATTTTAATCGAGGATCCCCGATCTCCACTTCAAGATTACGCAAATCCAGGAATTTGACTTCGACTCAGTTTTTGGATCCTAATCCAATCCAATCCTAATCCTGATCCAAATCCCGGATTCGGATCATGATCATGAGTTCGGATTCTATGTTCTCGTTCTTGATCCTGAATTCTTGGTCTAAGTCTTCGATCCTAAAGGTGGGTGCCGATACCTTATTCCGATCTTGGATCCTGGTTGCTGATTCCAAATTTTAATCATTAACCGGGATCAAGATCCGTTGCCTTGAATCCTGATCTTGAACTCTGAATACTTGATCTTGGGTTCTTCTATTGATTTCGGATCTTGAATCCTCATCCGTAATCTAATCCTAGAATCTTGTCCCGGATTCTAATGCTCCATTAACAATACTTCGTTTATATTCAATCATATTGATGATTGATTCTCGACCACTAGATTTATTAAATATTCCACTATATTTGAGTTATTGGTTTCATACATTCAACTATAAATGTAATAGAATTCAACTATAAATGTAATAGAATTATTGATTCAATCATAAATATAATAAATTCAACCATTGTATACTGATAATTGTTGAGCATTCAACTTTAAACATTGTAGATTCAACTTTAGTGCTATGGTTGATTTAACTATAAATATGATTGAATCAATTATACTTCTAGGATTGATTTTATGCGTTCAACTATATATTTACAGTTGTTTTTTCTTATTTTTCTGCATTAATTTTTAGTTTTATTTCTGTTATATACATATTTAGGACATTTGTTATTAGCTGAAAGCACCCAAAAGATTATGGTTACAAAGAATATTATGATTTTGATAGCAAACTATACATTTATATACGTTTTCATCAGATATTTCTTTAAAATCAATGTTTGTTGCAAGTTACCCCTTTTTTTCTAATTACACTCAGGTTTTTTTTACGCGGTATTTCGTCCCGCGTAAAAAAAAACCCGCGTAAAAAAACCCGCGTTAATTCGAAAATCCTCGTAAAAAAAACCGCGTTAATTCGAAAATCCGCGTAAAAAAACCCCGAATTTCGAAAATCCACGTAAAAAAACCATTTTAATTAAAAAATTCGAGCAAAAAAGCACGTTACTAAAAAAATGCTTAAGAACCATGATTATTTAAAAACTTGCGTACAATGATAGTTTATTTTTAAGATAAAAAACAAAATCAATTAGATCGTCTGATGTCTCATGTCTCAGGTCTCATTTTCCATGTCTCAGGTCTCATGTCTCATGTCTTAGGTCTCATATCCCAGGTCTCATGTCTCATGTCTCAGGTCTCATGTCTCATGTCTTAGGTCTCATATCCCAGGTCTCATGTCTCATGTCTCAGGTCTCATGTCTCATGTCTCATGTCTCAGGTCTCATGTCTCAGGTCTCATGTTTCATGTCTCTGGTCTCATGTCTTAGGTCTCATGTCTCATGTCTCATGTCTCAGGTCTCATATCTCAGGTCTCATGTCTCATGTCTCATGTCTCAGGTCTCATGTCTCAGGTTTCATGTCTCATGTCTCAGGTCTCAGGTCTCATGTCTCAGGTCTCATGTCTTAGGTCTCAAGTCTCATGTCTCATGTCTCAGGTCTCAGGTCTCAGGTCTCATGTCTCATGTCTCATGTCTCATGTCTCATATCTCAGGTCTCATGTCTCATGTCTCATGTCTCAAGTCTCAGGTCTCATGTCTCATGTCTCAGGTCTCATGTCTCAGGTCTCATGTCTCATGTCTCAGGTCTCATGTCTCAGGTCTCATATCTCAGGTCTCATGTCTCATGTCTCAGGTCTCATGTCTCATGTCTCATGTCTCATGTCTCAGGTCTCAGGTCTCAGGTCTCAAGTCTCAGGTCTCAGGACTCAGATATCATGTATCACGTTCTTAGTCTCAGAGCTAAGATTTTCCCAACTACAAAAAGATTCTAAGTGTTTTCCTTTGAAAAAGTCTTAGAATATTTTCTCTCAAAAATCGCGTTAATTCGAAAATCCGCGTAAACAAAAACCGCGTTAATTCGAAAATCCGCGTAAAAAAAGCCGCGTAAAAAAAACCGTGTAAAAAAAAACCGCATAAAAAAAACCTCAGTGTATAGTGAAAATTGCATATTTGAAAAAAATTATAATAACTGAAGTAACCAATAATTTTTTTTCACTAAGTCAGTTCGATGTCCCACTAACCTTAAAATTTTTGATGCATAAAGGGTATGATTATCTGTGGACGTGAGTTTTTAAGAAGCCATTGTAGTTAAAAAGTGTTGCATGTTGCTCCAGTTGACGGTACCGAATATTTCATTTGTAACGAAGCAGTTTTAAAGCATATTTAAGTATTTCTGGTTCTTAAAAAATCCGAATAAATCGACAGAAATTGTTTCTAACGACTTCAACAGTAGAACCCGTACCTTAAATCCGTTGTTTTCTGATAACTTTTCCCATATTGAACTTAGCAAGAAACGTGCACTGGGGGTTTGTTTGGAGTTCAATCGCAGGAAGTTTTTCCCGATCGAGAGGGCTGCGTACAATTATTTCATTTCCCATGAATCTGAGCAAGCTTCCTGCTTCTCGTTGCAAGTCCGAATATTCGACACCACCCGACTTGAAGAAGGAAAGGATTCTTCCATCGCCGGGATAGGATGATAAAAATAAAAAATAAAAACCTAGAGCAAAATTGCACTCGGCACAAGAGCGAGCGCATCACTCGAATTGTTCTGAAATATAAACATAATCAAAAGCATGCCGGCACTTGACCGAAGCAGCAGCAATTCAATAGCAGCCTCTTCTGTCTATCTATTGCATTCCCGGGGATCCAATTCCGTAAAAAACTTAAGAAAAGCTCTTCGTCTTGTTCCCTGTGTGCCGGACGCTCCGGTCAATAAATGATTTATTGCTAGGCAAACATCTCACGAACAATAATTCAGCAATACGCGAAGAGCGCGCAAAAACACAACAAATTTAAAGTGCGAAGAGGGGGCTGGGCAATGTTTAGTTGGATCCACGCCGCCCGCCCGATTCAGGATTTATTGGCACTGATAAGTGCCCTTCGGGTTGATTGCGTTCGGATCCGGACAAAAGGGCCAGAGCCGCGGACACGTCATATCGTGATGATGGCAAAACATAACCACTTAAAAACGCCATCTGTGGTACCGCAACGGCCGGGTCGGGTCAGCTCCGAGAACAAGCAAAAAACAAGTGGTGGTGGCAAGCAATTATAAAGCTGCCCATTTCGGGAGGTCCGGGCAATGGCCACCGGAGGGGTATTTTTCCAGGCCATCTTTCGCCATGAGTTTCCTACACATATCGTGATGATCCTTCGATTGCTGGTTGTTACATACACACATTCAAAAGCCCCTTTTCGAGCATCGTTCGGCACCGTCAACTAAAAAATTAGAGGCGCCAATAAAATCGCTAATGGACTCAAAGTTAGCAATCGCTAACCCAAGCCTCTAAATGTTGAGTCAGAGTTAGCGATCTCTAATTTTAAGCGCTTAGCGTCAATGACAAACTGAAAAAAAGAAAAACGCGAATTTTCATGGCAATTTTGGTTATCATATCGATAAGAAAGTTGTGCAGTAAAATGGGATCAATAGCAAGAGTTTCATTCATTTGTAATTCAGAAATGTAGTTAGCGGTATTTTCTAGCAATTTCACGAAAGAGTTTATAAGAAAAAATATTACATAGCCAGAAATAAGCGGACTCAATGATGATAAAGGGTGTCCACGATGAAATTGCTACACGATAAATTGATTCTCAAAATTCGAGTTTTCATCCGATTGCCATCAAATTTTAGGGGATTGAAAAATAACTAGTAAACTTCATTTTACCATTTTACTCGTATTTTATTTACAGTCCATACGCAAATACCCGCACCTTGGCCTTAACCCCGGCCATAAGATTTTGCACAACCTGTGAATCAACCGTTTTTTGCATGTAAACCAATACTTTCTTCAGTTCCTCGACTGTCTTCACTAGCTTAGGTCGTTTGAGAAGGTTCTGCATCATAATTGCCCAGTACTTCTCGATGGGGCGGAGCTCCGGAGTGTTGGGAGGGTTGAACATTTTCGGCACGAAATTGACCTTATTGTCCGCATACCACTTCAGCACGTTCTTGGAGTAGTGACATAAGGCCAAATCCGGCCAGAAGATTGTTGGGACGTTGTGGGCCTTCAGGAGAGGAAGCAGCCGCTTCTGGAGGCACTCTTTCATGTACACCTGTCCGTTTATCGTGTGCTGGGTCACGAAAGTTGCACTCCGCTTCCCGCACGTGCAGATGGCTTGTCAAACCAAGAATAAATTCGCAATTTTGGACATCTTCTGAGTTCGGACATGCTCCGGAACGCTGAACTTATCCTTGGCCGTGAAAAACAGGTTACCGTAGATCTGTTTGAAGTCGGCCTTTACATATGTTTCGTCGTCCATGATGCAGCAATCAACTTTCAGCATGTTGAGGTACAACTTCCTGCCACGGGTTTTGGCGGACTTGCTCTGCTTCTCGTCACGATTATAGGTCTCTTGTAACTTGAACGTTCGAAGCCCAATCTTAGTTTTGGGTGCAGCTTCTTAGCCACATCCCGAACGGAGGCGTTCGGGTTTCGGTTGAAGGCCCCAACTACGCGATTGTGATTTTTGGTGTTGTACGGAATACTTTTTCCTTCACTTCAGGGTTTTCGATCGGTGGTCAATCGTTCCTCGAACCGCTTAATCACTCGCGACACCGTGGAATTTGCGATTCCCAACGTTTTAACGATGGAACGATGCGAGAGATCCTTGTTCTCGTGATGAATGCGTAAGATTTTATCACGCATGACCTGTTCTTTCGACTCCATTTCCGCGAGTTTTGATCACAGGACTTAAACATTTGCAGGACGTAAACAATGCACTATGAACTAAATCCACTCAAATTTTCATTAAATTTTACCAAAAGGTTAAAAAGATAGAGCAATTTCAGAGTGTGGCAATTTCATCATGGACACCTTTTAAGTGGGTAGGTAAGCGATTTGTACTCAAACACGGCAAGCTAACACTCGGGTTTAAGTTGTGTTGATTATAGAAAATACTAGTGAAAAAAGATTTGTCCAAAATAACGCCTAGCCTAGCCTTTAATAGCAGTAACGACACAAACTCGCGCGAACGCTGGGAGTATAAACCACCCTGACAAGCGAAAAAAATTACAAGTCAATGATTACTACGATTGAAAAAACAACTAATTATTTCTGAACTTCACAGGAGTGAAAAATTAATAAATAAATGGCGCCTTAGAGAACGCTCTCACCAAGTTTCGCTCCATCTCCTGGATAGCGTCCCTAGCTCTATCCGGAATGAATAGATATGTTTACTTCCATAGATCACTGCAGTCAACAGCAAGCACAGATGTTTCAAGCGACATGTTGTATTTTAACTAGACCCGATTCATCACATTTCCAGCAAATGAAACTTTCTATGCCGCAGACGCTATTTTTTCACATTAAGCACTACCACATCCAATGTTCAATTCACGTTAGTTACGATGCGTTTTCTTTACAGATTCTCAACAGTTTTTCCCCCGGGCACGGATCAATACAAATAACACGAAAATGCCGAAAATAGAAATGAAATGAAAGTCCTGCATAAGTGCAACGAGTTTTAATAGTGCATGGAAATTTGGGGAAAACAAAATTTTTCATTCAAAAATCACCAGAAATGAACTGAAAATCTTAAACTGAAAAAACTTTTTTGCCAGGAATTTTCCACACCGTGGCATTCTTCCCCTAAAAAAAATAAATCTCAGAAAATATATTTGATTTTACACATTTTTTTCACAATATATTACTTAAACCTTTGTGTTTTTCATCAGCTAAATCCTAAGCTGACTCAACATAAGATGAGAACCGATAAACGAAAGAATAATCGTGACCGGATTCAGAACACGGGTTAGAAACCTTACAATAGTCCAGTGTTATGCACCAACCGACGTTGCCGATTCGCAGTAGAATTCAAAATCAATTGAACAGTGTGATTGAGAAAAATCCGAAGGGTAACACTACTAATATTTCTTATATTTATGTTGGAGC
Organism: Uranotaenia lowii; assembly: GCF_029784155.1. Lineage (NCBI taxonomy): Eukaryota > Metazoa > Arthropoda > Insecta > Diptera > Culicidae > Uranotaenia > Uranotaenia lowii. The sequence goes on along the minus strand of NC_073691.1, from coordinate 149,236,622 downwards.
ATCGGACAGTTTTAGTTTGTTAAAAAGATAACACCAACGGCATATCGCCGCACCGAGTTACGTATGACGAATGAATGCTTGAATGCTTCAATTTTATTTCTCGTAAAATACTTATATACTATGTTAACGTTACCTGCAGTCAGGCGTAGTGCAGTATCTGTTTGTATACTGTTTGTATAATAAACCATTCTGGCGACGACCGGTCTGCTGTGCTTTGCCAGTGCTTTGCGAGGGTCGCTCAAAAGAAAGCAACCAATGTTTACCTCTGCGTGCCGGTAAAGGTCGCGCATGAAGCAAAACACAATGCATGTTTATGTCTGGGCATTCCGTTAGGCGGATTGCCGTTTTTACCTAATTAGTGATAACAGACAAATTTGGGATTTTTGGGAAAATCCCTTGGGAGGTAGCACGGATGCTACACACTCAAATACACCAAGGCGACTTCAACGCAAAGATTGGCTCCGATAATCAGGACTCTGAGCGCATCATGGGACGCCTTGGTTTAGGACTGTTCGGATGAATTTCTCTTCCCCCATCAACAAGCACATAAGGTCACTTGGGTATCCCGAGACGGCCGAACAGATTTCAAATTGATCACATCTGCATCAGCTGGAAATGGAGAAGGAGCCTTCTTGATGTCCGCAACAAACGAAGCGCAGACATTGCATCTGACCAACACGTCGTCCTTGGTGAGATACGACTGAGAGTTGCGCGTGTCCAACGGCGAGAGGAGAAAGTCGGATGTCGATACAACGTCTGCCGGGGGGAGAATCCAGAGGTGAAAAGGACAAACGTTGAAGCCTCAATACTGCCGACAGATGAAACAGTCGAAGAACAGGTGTGTGGAATCACGAATGCCTTCATCACGACGAGCCATGGCCCATGATACTCTCGGTAAAGTATGTGGAAGAAGAAGTAATAGGATGTCGGATGAAACCTGGAGGATGGTCGATGACCGGAGAAAGGCGAAAGTCGAAATTGAGTAGGCATGTACCGGGCCAGCCAAAGCAGCCGTCCGCTTACGATATGTGGAGCTGTAAAAGGCAGTTAAACGAGCTTGTAGACGAGACAAGAAAGCCTTGACAAGCTCCCTAGCCGAAGAGGGAGAAAGAGACGCCGCCAATGGAGATATTCCAGTACTTTATTTAGTGGCTGTAGGACTTGTTCTAGAATGCCGCTGAAAGACCGAGGTGGTCAGCTGTTGACATACAGAACAGGGGTGGGATTATGAAACTCGAAACAATCGAGTTTCGTTCGATTCGACCGACTTTGGCATTACCGCTCTTGAACGAGCTCGATTCGAATGGAACGTTTTTAGATGGGCAACTACTCGGTTTACTCGAAATCTAGTACGTTAAAATTTAGAACTCGAACGAGATACGTAATACCGATTCTTATTCGATTCGAGTAAAACTCGAAACGAGTATCTCAAATCGAATAGGATTCATAATTTCACCCCAGATCAACTCAAACGTTGGACTGAGCATTTCGAACAACTCTTCCGAGTCACGAATAGCGAAGGCCTACAGAACCCGCAGCTCGAAGCGCCAAAAGTAAGTCGCATTAATGGCGTCAACTCGGAAGCGCCTGCTGCGGTGAACCCTGCGGAATATCAACCGCGCTTGATGGCCTGATTAATTACTGGTACTACATCAGAAAGCGCTAGAAATCGAGATTCGGGAACGAAATTGGAGATGGATTGGGCACATGCTGCGAAGAGATGAAAACGAGATTTGCAGAGAGGTGACATCCAGCCTTTGGCTGGTTAGTTTCTAAATGCAAGGAAAACTTATTGACCAAACACCCAGCGATAATTTAATTCTAAAATTATTCCTGCAAGAATACACTTTCACCGAAACACCAGAACTATTATTTACAAAAATTGATTACACGTTGGTTAACTTATCTTAAAGATACGATTATGCAAATTTCTACCAATCATAGATCATCAGAAGATATTTACACGGAAAATAAAAAAAATGTAAAATTTACCGAGATAGCAAGGCGAACGCTCGTGAAAACCAAAAAGATAACTTCTACCTCTTCGAGGTGAAACTCACCTCACAGCGAGGTAAAATTTACCTGAATCGAGATTGGAAAAAAGGTACAATTCACCGAGAAAAAAAGTGAATCCAAAAAAGGTAAATCTTACCTCGTAGCGAGGTGATGTTCACCTGAATTGAGCTGACTAATAAAGTATGGTTCACCTAGAAAATAGGTTAATTCAAATAAGGTACTTTCTACCTCTTCGAGGTAAAGCTTACCTCGTAGCGAGGTGTGGTTGACATGGATTGCGCTAAACAACATGGTACAATTCACCTCGATATAAAGGTAACTATTTTTCGAACCAGTTTATTGAGGTTAAGTTGTTTTTTGCATTCAGAATATGTAAAATAGACTAACGAAGCTAAAAAATGATGGATTTTTCCAATTCAAATTTGCATAACTTCAAAATTAGTTCGAAATATTCCATGAAATTGTTGAAATCAGTAAAGGATTCTTATTACAAAAAGTTATCAAAAAAAAATTTAAAATAACACAACCTTTTATTGCTATTTTAGAAAACTGAGCTTACAATCATTTACTGATGTCAATCGTTCCACATCAAAATTGTATATGGTAAACCGGTTGGTTAAAAATCTTGCCAAACAGTTGAACACTCAATTATTACCGGCAAGATTGTTTTAAAGCTGATTGCTTGTTTTAATCCTAAATAAGGGTAACCATACGTACTCTTTTAAGAGTACATGTACTCTTTTTCGATCGAGAAATAGGCGTACTCTTCTTTTTGTGAAATTTTATGAACTGTACCTTTTTTTAAGAGAACCATTTATCAGAAAATGTACTTTTTTGTTTCAGTATATAAAGTGTGTTTACCACATCTTATACAAAAAATACGAAAGAAATGCAATTTACAAAAACTTTCATTACCTTACCTAAATATCCCGAAATCATAAAGACATCTTTGAATTTACAGTTAGCGCAATAAGCGCCTTTGAGTATGCAATAAATCAAAGAGCAGATTATCAAAGAGTACAAAGTAATATACTCAAATGCTTCGTAGCGCACAAAACTAACATATCATAAGTTGAAAACAAAAAATAATGAGAAAATTTTATTATCATAAACGTCACACCCAAGTTTTCCAGAAAATTTTCCAAGCGTATTCGGGTCGGGCAAATCCGGGCATTTTTACCCAAAAACCTTGCAAAATCCGGGTATTGGATTTCAAAATTTTCAATTAAAAAACCGGGTAATATCCAAGCAAATCTGACCAAATCCAGGCTTTTTTCATGAAAATTCATAAGAAAAAAAGTGAATTGAGTCACATCTGTGGTGTTTAATTCATATTTAAATTTACAAAAAATGTTTGCAGGTTTATTTCGATGAAACAAGCTAAAAAAAATCATACATTTTGTAAAAAGTGTAGTTATGGTTCGGTTTTTGCTTTAATTTTGGATATATCTGAGCATTTTCCTCGATATCTGGGTAACCGGACCAGACCGGACTTTTTCTTTATTTTTCATTGAATGTAGGCAATCTGGAATGCTTAATCTGACCTATTACTCCCAACAAATTGACAGCATTTGAATGACTTCAAATAACTCTGTTTTATTTTGATTTACTAAAATATACCTTACTCTTTTGAATTTTTTTGTCCCAATGTTTTCTTTTTAGTATAGCGGGATATGATAACCCTATTTTTTAATGCCCATTCAAAAACTATTGCGATGGAATTAGGTTTTGTCACATGGTGGAATCTCTTTAGTTTAAAAACTTTTAAATCAATTTCCATTCATATTCTTTTTCTCCCACTATGATGAATTGTCTGCGGCGAAAAATTAAAATAAAAACAGTTCCAGAAGGTTTTGAAAAACGAGTTCGGCTGGAATTTTAGCCTTCAACCATTTCCATCCAATCCACTTTCTGTAAGTAAAAAAACAACTATAAGCCGATTTTTTTACTAATCTTTTGGATATTTTTGAAAATATTCGACTCAAAAATATCCACACGCTTCCGAGATAATGTGTTCCGATCAAATGAACTCAATTTACAGACAAAAATATGGGCAATAAATTTAACTGGATCCCGTATACCACCAACAAACTGCTTCCACCGAAAAGTATTCTATTTCCGGTGTATTGGCTAGTGCACATTTATTTACCAAACACTCGAGAGAGCTCATATTTTGTTTGCCTTGCACCATATCAAGTGCCAATTGGAAGTGCAAAAAACCACACACATTCGGCCTCCCGCTCTCGAAAACATTTTATGCATTTACCGGAAACAAAAATAGAGAGTCCGGTCAAAATTCCCTAGGGCTTCTCTGTAAAGGGTGAAGTTCATGAAGATAAAAAAAATCTAATTAAATCTTATCTTAACTAACAATTTTTCAGCAGCACCGACCTAAGAGTTTTCTTCCTGTTCTATGTATGGGGTGCGGAAGCTTTGTGGGATACACCCCACCGATGATGCCAGAACGCTTCTAACTAACCTGGAGTTCCTCAAACCTCGATCGGTGATTCCTATTTCTATGTATGAGCTCACTTTGGGGTTTGTATTTTACTGGCGGTTTTCCATCGATCAGTAGCGTAATGCAGATTGTGTGGAGTGCCTTCCAGTGGAAAAGACATGTTTGCTGAAGTAGAAAACATGTAGGCCTATCAAGATTGATGAACATCTAAAACTTTGATTTCAAACTTAATCTTTTTCTGTTTGAAAGGATGGTAAAACCCTTCGACGCACCTCTGCTTTCGATAAAAGAACTAAAAACTCATTAAACTGAAAACAGAACCGTAAACCAATGCAGACTGACTAGAGTATGAGATGGCCCTTTTATGCTTTCCAGCATCCGAGCGGCCGGCTAAGAAGCGCTCAGAAACTGCAACAAACCCATCAGGTGCCCCTGGAGAGCGGCACCCTCAACCAAAAATGGCCAGATTACATCACACCATTTTCGGCACCATATCAGATTCTCCTGGTTCCATTTTCATCCCATGAGAAGTAGTACCAGCACAGAATTTTGCCAGGTGTGTTCATGCACTATTGTTGCTTTTCTACTCGGGGAAAGGATACTTTCCTTGTAGTGTGACATACCCATTTAACGTATGGCTGGACTGGAAAAGAGAGCACACCGAACACAAACGAGCAGGTTCTAAACCACGAGTCCCTTTTCACACCTGTTCCAACCAATCGATACTTGTTTTACGAGAAGTTCCTCGCTACCGAACACGTGTCCACCAGTATCCTTCCACGCCTTTTTCCTCTTTTTCCAGTAAACGTGTGGGAAAGTTACCGAAAACCTGGAAAACGGTCGTAGCAGGGAGTTAAATTATTTTAATTTACTTTGTCTAGGTGGTGAGTATTTCCCATTTATTTAATTCCGCACTCTAACCCGGCTACCGGTGAGGGCTAGCTTTGTCCGGCAAACGACGGTGTCACCTTTTCCTGGAAAAAGTGCTAAATGGTCATGGTTGTTGTTGTTCTAGATATGTAACTGCAAAAGAGCGCTCTAACGCTTCAGCAAGGATCAACTTCAGGTCCGGCGAGCCCGGAAAAGTTGCTCCCAATTAGGTTTCGGTAACAGTTTGACAATCGTTTCAGCTGGCTTCCGGTTCCATATATTATTCATTTGAGCTGTCAATTGATTATTAACGAGGCGTCAAATTAATAGCTATGACCACTACAGCTGCAATAGAATTTTTTTTTTTTCAAAAATAAGGAGATCAAACATCACAAATCGTAGCGCTTCATCACCGTTGGTCCTTCGAACCGGATTCAAATTTGACTAACAGCATTACTTTTTTTCTGATCTTTTGGCATTGACATCAGAGACGGAACACTCAATTAGCAATACCGATACCAGAGAGCACTTCAATTGATGCTGGAGAATTAATTTATTCTTTTTTTTTTCCTTTTTTATAGGAATTGAACCCATTAAGGTCATTCTTCCTCGCAATAGTTAATTTACACCTACTCCTCGGGCGAACCTAACTGGTTGAAAAATCCGCTATATTTTCGACAGGGTATTTTAATGATAAATTTTCATGGCAAACTATTGTTTCCCGATGTCGACAAAATGTGGCTTTCAGCGAGAAATTAAACAAAAAAAATCCGAACCGCCGTACTATGAATACTGACCAATTTATTGAATTTAACTGCTACCAGAAAAGTCTAAGTTGGCTGAATATGCCACATTGGTAAGAATTTTCCAAATTTGCCAAGATTGCCAAGATTCGAGATACTTGTCTCTTTTCATTTGTTAGTTTTTCCTTTATAGGCTCAACGTCTTAAGAGCTAGAGAGCTGAAATTTGGCATGGGATTTCATCAGGACAAGGAATGATGAAAAATGTTTGCAGGTTTTAGGATGACCCCTTCCGAAGGGGGTCGTCTATACAACACAAATCCTGATTAAGCAATATTGACGCTATAATGCATCGGATTGAGATGAGCTTGCACGTGTGAATTTTGAGAGATAAACAATTGGTTTTCGATATGAAATTTTGGGTAAAGAGTCGGCAAAAGGGGTCGTCGTCCTTATTTATTGTTCATTGCTTTTGCGATATTTATTTAGAATAAAATCGGATAAAATCATACTAAACCTAAACCCAATGTGAAACAACGAATCAAACGAACTTTCCCTTCTCTCCATATTTCAGCGGCCTCCCGATACGACTGCCAGGAGGAAGGATTCTTCGCGGACCCGGATAGCTGCAGCACCTTCCATCGGTGCGTACGCGAAGGAGACCAACTGACGGCCTACTCGTTCCAGTGCGGACCCGGATCGGTATACTCGGAAGCTCAGAACACCTGCGTCCATCCGCGCGACTCGGACCGGGAAGAATGCAGCGAAGGTAACAACGAAATCGATGACAGCGACGATGGCTACAATCAACAACCCTCGATGATGGGAGAATCGTCAAACATGCACCCAATGATGGAGACCGCAGGCAGCAGCAGCTCAACATCGGCACCATCCGATGACAGCGAGAACAATGTCAACTCGAATGACAACGATAACGGCGGATATCACTACGAGAAACCTCAACAGCCAGCCAGCTCTTCCGGTACCGATGACAATGATGGATCGCCATGCACTCAGGAGGGCTTCACCGGTGATCCCGTTGACTGTCAGGTATTCTACCGCTGTGTTTCGAACGGTCAAAATGGGTTCACTCGATATCCGTTCCGGTGTGGAGATGGGACGGTCTGGGATGACCGTATAGGGGCTTGCAATCACGACAGCGCTGTCGAACGATGCAGCAGACGAGCGGAGAATGATTACGTTGTGAACACGGACAGCTTCGCTCAGTCCAATGCCTCGTCGGAGCATAACATGACACAATCCAGTGGGTCAATGACGGCTAACGGTGTGACCACTAACACGACTTCGACGCAAAACAACAGTAACAGTAACATGAGCAACTACATGAATATGACGACTTCCATCAAAGACGATCAGGGAGGTTCATCCTCATCATCTAGTTCGAGCAGCAGTAGTAGTTCAAGTTCAAGTAGCTCTAGCAGTAGTTCAAGTAGCTCTAGTTCTTCGAGTAGTGGTGGCTCTTGGAATAACAACAACAACCAAAATCAGGGATCTAACAGCAATTGGCAGCAATCTAACAACAACAATCAGTGGAACAACCAGAATCAAGGTTCTAGCAATAATGGGCAGTGGAACAATCAAAACAATCAAAATCAGGGTTCTAACAATAATGGGCAGTGGAACAATCAAAATCAGGGATCGAATAACAATGGACAGTGGAACAATCAAAATCAGGGTTCTAACAATAATGGGCAGTGGAACAACCAAAATCAAGGTTCAAACAGCAATGGACAGTGGAATAATCAAAACAATCAAAATCAGGGCCAATGGAACAATCAAAATCAAGGTTCAAACAGCAATGGACAGTGGAATAATCAAAACAATCAAAATCAGGGTCAATGGAACAATCAAAATCAAGGTTCAAACAGCAATGGACAGTGGAATAATCAAAACAATCAAAATCAGGGATCTAGCAATAATCAAAACAATCAGTGGAGCAACCAAAATCAAGGTTCTAGCAGCAATCAGCAACAATCCTCAAGTAGTAATCAATGGAACAACCAAAATCAAGGCTCAAGCAATAATCAGCAGCAATCTTCTAACAATAATCAATGGAACAATCAAAATCAGGGCAGCAACAATCAAAATAGCGGAAATAATCAGTGGAATAACAACAACAATCAGAACAATCAAAATAACCAATGGAATAATAATAACAGCAACCAAAACAATCAGTGGAACAATAATAGTCAAAACCAACAGAATCCAAACAATCAATGGAACAACAATAATCAAAACCAAAATAACCAATGGAGCAACAACAATAACAATCAAAACAACCAGAACAACCAGTGGAACAACAATAATCAGAATCAGAATCAAAACAATCAATGGAGCAATAATAATCAGAATCAAAATCAAAACAATCAATGGAGCAACAATCAGAACAGTCAAAATCAAAACAATCAATGGTCAAACAGTCAAAATAGTCAAAACCAAAACAATCAATGGAATAACAATAATCAGAATCAGAATCAAAACAACCAATGGAGCAACAATCAGAACAGCCAAAATCAACAGAGCAGTAATCAAAATCAAAGCAACAATAACAATCAGAATCAAAACAATCAATGGAACAACAACAGCAGCAATCAAAATCAAAACAACCAATGGAATAACAATAATCAAAATCAAAACAATCAATGGAACAACAACAATAACAATCAAAATCAAAACAACCAATGGAGTAATAATAATCAAAATCAGAACAATCAAAATCAAAACAATCAATGGAACAACAATAACAATCAAAACAATAACAACCAATCCAACAACAGTCAATCCAGTCAGAATTCTCAAACGAGCAGCAGCTCCAGTTCTCAATCAATGTCTTCAAGCAGTCAAACTTCCCAGACCAATTCTACCAGCAGTCAGAGTTCTCAATCAAATAACAACAATCAAAACTCCCAGTCGAGTGGCAACAACCAACAGTCGAGCAATAATCAAAGTAACAACAACAATCAAAATTCGCAATCCAATAACAATCAAAGTTCGCAATCAAACAACAACCAGTCGAGCAGTAATCAAAGTAGCAATCAGAATTCGCAATCCAGTAACAATCAAAATTCCCAATCGAACAACAATCAGAGTTCTCAAACGAATAACCAGGGCTCCCAATCGAGTAGTAATCAAAGTTCCAGTAACAATCAGAGCTCGCAGTCAAGCAATAACCAGAACTCTCAATCGTCCGATAGCAATTCTCAATCCAGCAGCAACAATCAATCGAACAACAGTAATCAAACCTCTCAATCAAATAGTAACAACAATCAGAACTCTCAATCGAGTAACAACCAATCTTCGCAATCCAGTGGTAACAACCAGTCGAGTGCAAACAATCAAACGAACACCACCGACAATCAAAGCTCTCAAACCAATAATAACAACCAAAGCAGCAATCAACAATCAAGCAATAACAATCAAAGCTCCCAATCTAGCAACAACAACCAGGGTTCACAGAATAATAATCAAAGTTCTCAATCAAGCAACAATCAAAATCAATCCCAGTCAAATAATCAAAGCTCACAGTCCAATAACAATAGCAGTAACGAAAGCTCTCAGGGATCGCAATCCAATAATCAAAGCTCTCAATCAAGCAACAATCAAAGCTCCCAAACGAATAACAATCAAAGTTCACAATCCAACAACCAAGGCTCACAAACGAACAACAATACCAGTTCACAATCCAACAATCAAACCTTGGAATCGGTCAACAACCAGTCAAATAATACCAGTTCTCAATCTAGCAGTAATCAGGGCTCTCAATCAAACATCAGCCATTCCAACAATCAAAGCTCGCAATCGAACAATAATAACCAAAGTTCCAACTCGAATAATCAATCTCAAAATCAAACTTCTGAATCGACTAACAACCAGACAAACAATAACCAGACATCTCAATCGAACAACGAATCTAACAATAACAGCGGAAGCTCCCAGTCAACCAATGAGAATTCACAGTCCAATAATAATACTAGCAGCAATAATAATAGCCAAAGTTCACAATCCAATAGCAATCAAAACTCTCAGACCAACAGTTCCACAACTGATAATCAAACTACTTCAAACAGCCAATCGATATCTAACACCGATCAAACTACCCAATCTAACAATGGTAATCAAGGGTCTAGCACTACTGAAACCACAACAAATAGCTCTGAAGCCGTCACTATCGAAGCTTTACCTTCAGTCTCTTCTACCAGTAGTGTTCCTAATATAACAACGGAAGCCATCGAAACTACAACTAATACCGACCAACCAGCTACCTCAAACTCGACTCCTGTAAGCTCTACTACTGATCAACAATCTTCTCAAGAACCAAGTACTGACACACCGACTACAAATGCACCGACTACCGACCAACCGACTACGACTAGTACATCAATGACTCAAGAACTAACGACTACCGCACCAGACAACACCGATACGCCATCAGCAACGGCCCAACCGACGGCACCCGTTGAACCTACAACACCTGCACCAATTACCACTACTAACGCACCAGAAACTGATGCACCTAGCACAACCACAACAGCACCCACAACTAATGCACCAACGACCGATGCACCAAAACCCGATGCTATGACATCTGATGCATCGGAAGAAACTACTCTCGCACCAATTACCAACACCAATCAGCCAATAATTGGCACGACACCTCAGGCACCACAACAGTCTCAAGCAACGCAATCCACGACTATTGCGTCCCAAACAGACAACACTGACTCTTTCGAAACAACTACTACAACCACTACTCAGTCTCAAGTGTCTACTACTACTTCTTCACAGGAAAACAAGGAACCCGGGAGCCAACCGTCTAGCACTACTGCGGCTCCAAGTCCACTGGAGAGCAGCACCGCAGACAACACCAATCCCGATAACAATGAAGTGCAAAGCTCCTCAGCCACTTCAGCTATCCCCGCCTCCCAAACAACATCATCAACCACTAATAAACCAACCTCTTCCTCCTCAAGCTCTTCTACCTCTAGCTCTAGCTCTCCTGCCTGTACCGGCGATGGCTTTATGGGTGATCCAAATGATTGCCAAAAGTTCTATCGTTGCGTATCGAACGGTCAGGGAGGGTACACCAAGTATGAGTTCAAATGTAGCGATAACACCGTATGGGATGACAGAATCTCCAACTGCAACCACGCATGGGCCGTCGAAGATCCCAAGTGTCGTACCGAAACACCGCAAAGCACCGGAGATGGTGGTTCACAGGGTCCGAATGGTTCGGATGGTGGCAACCAAGGATCGAATGGTCCCAATGGCAGTGGTCAAGGACCCAATGGTGGCAATGGACCGAATGGAAGTGGACAAGGTCCCGATGGTTCCAGTGGGCCGAATGGTGGAAGTCAAGGACCGGATGGACCTAACGGTGAAGGCAATGGTCCGAATGGACCAGATGGTGGAAACGGTCCGAACGGTTCCAATGGTTCGAATGGACCAAACGGCTCTAGCGGCCCAGATGGTCCTGATGGACCTAATGGCCCCAATGGTCCTAATGGCCCAGACGGCCCTAACGGTCCTGATGGTTCTAATGGTCCCAATGGTCCTAACGGTCCTGACGGTCCTAACGGCCCTGACGGTCCTAACGGCCCAGACGGTCCTAACGGCCCAGACGGTCCTAGTGGCCCCAATGGTCCTAACGGTCCCGATGGTTCTAACGGTCCCGATGGTTCGAACGGTGATGGAAATAATCCCAATACTTCCAGTGAACCTGACAGCACAACTGCTCAAGGTTCGAATTCAAACAGCAATGAAACGACGGCTCCCCCATGCCAACAGACCTCCAGTACTACCAGTGCTCCTCCTATGCCAGCGGGAAGCAATGGTGTGTGTGAACGGGAAGGTTTCATGGAGCATGAGTCCAACTGTCGCAAGTTCTATCGATGCGTGGACAACGGAAATGGTGGTTACACTCGATACGAGTTCAATTGCGGTGCCGGTACTGTCTGGAGTAACGATGTAATGGCTTGCGATCACCCAGAAAATGTTAAAAATTCAAAATGTTCCCAAGGAAGTGGAAACCAGCAGCCAACTCAAGGCAGTGGAAATCAACAGCCAGGTGGCAGTGAGCAACCTTCTCAAGGCGGTTCGGAAAGTGGACGACCTGAAGGAGGCAGTCCCTCTGGCCCTAACAACACTTATCTTCCTCCTGATACGAATAGCACCACAGAAGCCATGTCCACTAATGCTGCCACTACATCTTCCCCTGTAGATAACTCAAGTGACCAATCTACAACATCAAACTCCGGCAACACTCAAGAAACCACAGAGAGTCCAAAAGAAGAAACAACAACAAACAAGGCCACTGAACCCACAACTGCTCAAAGTCAGCAGACTACAACGCAACCTCCATCCAACCAAGAAACTACCACCGTTCAACCTAACCAAGAAACCACAACCTCTTCAAACAATCAAGAAACAACCACGAACAAGCAAGGTCAAACTGATGGTCCTGGGGAAGAATCTACTACTCCTGCTGGTTCAGAACCAACCACAGATGCCACTACCTTTTCCCCAGAAGGTTGTGAATCGGAAGGATTTATGCCTCACCCAGAAGACTGCCGCAAATTCTACCGTTGCGTAGATAACGGCAAAGGAGGCTACAGCAAGCACGAATTCACTTGTAGTGAAGGAACTGGTTGGGATCAAAGTATTCAAGCTTGCAATCATGAACACGAAATTGAAAACTGTGGCGCTGATCGACCTCCAGAGCCATCCCCCGAGCCAGATGCACAATCCACACAGCCACCGCCAGATTCCGAAAACCAAATGACGACAACTGACCAATCGGGTGAAACAACTACGAAACCGGGTGAAACTACAACGCAATCGAACCAAGAAACGACGACCCAATCGAAAGAAACCACCGGTGCGGAGACAACTTCTGCTCAGGAAACGACTGCCTCTGCGGAAACAACAACTAGTCCAACGCAAGAAACAACGCAACCACCAAGTGGTTCGGAAGAAACCACAACCGTTAGTTCTGCTCAAGAAACGACCACGGCAGCGAATCCGAGCACAGATTCCGAAACGACTGCTGCCGAAGATAAACAAGAAACAACAACACAAAAAAGTTCGGAAGCTACAACCGATAGTCAAGAAACCACAACAAACGGTTCAGAACAAGAGCAAACGACTAGCCAGCCTTCGAGCAGCAGCGGCGAGTGCACCTCGGAAGGTTTCATGGGTGATCCGAATGATTGCAAGAAATTCTACCGTTGCGTAGACAATGGAAAAGGTGGCTACACCAAGTACGATTTCACTTGCGGCGACGGAACTGCTTGGGATCAGGAAGCCCAAACCTGTAACCATGAAAATGTTGTCCAAATGTGTGGAGGAGAATCAGGTAACAACAATGAAACAAATTCTAGTAACAATGAATCATCTACTAACTCAACAACCTCAAGCATGTCCACTAACCAAACTTCTACCACAAACATGAGCTCAACAACCTCTAGTACAACTTCAACTACCTCAACTGAATCTCCTACTACCACTTCTTCTACTACCACCACTACCACAACTTCTACTACTACCACAACTCCCGCTCCAACCACCGAAAGCACGTCCACTTCATCAACAACCCAACGCATGTCAACTACCACTTCAACCAGCATGTCGACCACTACATCAACTACCAGCATGTCTAGCACATCTACCTCAAGCATGTCATCTTCGTCATCCGAATCGAGCATGTCATCCACAACGTCATCGCCAACTCAAGTTAACTGCACCGAGGCAGGATACTTCCCCAACCCTGATGATTGTACCAAATTCTACCGGTGCGTCGACTGGGACGGAAATGGCACGCGCTTTTCCGTCTACCACTTCGACTGTCCCGAAGGTACAATTTGGGATCCCGCTGTAAATACTTGCAACCACGAAGACAGTGTCCAGCCACCACGCGACTGTTCTGGCATGTCATCATCAGAATCATCTTCATCAACGACGGAAGAAATGTCGAAGACAACGACGAGCATGCCAGATTCCGAATCTACTACCGAATCTAATGTTTCAGGCGAATCCAGTGCAACTACAGGCGCTTCTACCGATGAGCCTGACATGGAAACCACAACGGCAGCTGTTCAAGAAACTACCACCCAAGCATCTTCCAGTCAAGAAACGACCACATCTGCTGCGTCCAGCAGTGAAGAAACGACAACAGCTGCTGCATCCAGCAGTGAAGAAACGACTACTCAAGCTGCCCAAGAAACGACTACTCAAGCTGCCCAAGAAACAACGGCTGCACCTGCCTCCAGTGAGGAGTCGACGACTCAAGCCAAGGAAGAAACCACTCAAGAAACAACAACACAAGCCAACCAAGAACCAACGACAGAGCAACCCGACCAGGAGACAACAGCTCAACCATCCGAGGGTAATCAACAGACCACAACCCAATCGTCTACCGAGGCAGCTCAAGAAACAACAGCTCAACCAACAGAGTCATCTCAGGAAACGACCAATCAGCAGGCTCAAGAAACGACAATGTCTCAAACAACGACCGAATCTTCAACCGAAGCACAAACTGAACCAGCCAGCACGGATTCGACCACGGCCGCCAGTCAGCAATCAACGACGTCGTCTCCACAGGAGTGTCCTGAAGGTTGCAAGGGTAGCTGCCCACAGACCGGTGAAGGCGAGGCCACTTTCGTTTGTCCAACTGGATTCCGAAGACACCCTCAGGACTGTAACATGTTCTATCAATGCACTCAGAAACCAGACAGCTACGACTACAGCATAGTGGTGTTTAGCTGTCCCAATGCGACCGTTTACAACGAGGAAGGAATCCAATGCGGAGAACCAGCAGAGGGAGACGAACAGTGCCAGTCGCCGAGCATGCGATTCTTGCGCAGCGCCATGGGACCGAAAGTTCCGGTGGTAAGTTAGAAGAAACTTGGTGTCGAGTAAGTAGTTATATCAGTGAGTAAACAATCTGTTTTACATTTTCGCAGATGCAGGTGCGTTCTACGAAGCCGCTCTGCCCAGCAGAGGGGCACTTTGCTTTGGACGATCAGAAATGCAGCTCGACGTTCTTGCGGTGCCAACCATCCGAGAGCCGTTCCGATGGAGCTCTGCAACCGAACATGTTCCGCTGTCCCAAGGGTTACGTTTATTGGAGCGTGAGCCGCCGGTGTGAACGGGTGGCCAAAATCCCCGAATGCAGGAACGCTCGAATGCAGGAACGTTCCGAGATTCCAGTTGAATGGATCAATCTTGGAAACCGACGTAGGAGCTTATTCTAAAAGTTTAGGAGACGAGTGAAACAAGTACATTGCGAATAGTCAACGACCTTCGAAACGACCATGAGACGAAAGTGACGCCTCTAGTTTTTTTTTATTCTAGATTAGACGTAGTTTTAGTTACAACAAACAGGTAGGAAAAGATTGTCATTACTAAAAAGATAAAACATGATTCAACTGCCAACAACAGGACTGATATTTGTTTAAAGGCATTCTGAATAGTCGAGTCCCCTCGTTTAGTAGTAGAATGATCGGATTCAGAGGGGAGATGACTACTCAGAGCCTCAGAGCTACAAAGGAGACAAACTACAACGACATCTGTCTAGTTCTAGTCAGGAAGATGTCATATATCAGAGCAGAAAATGCCACTGCGCCATATTCAGATGTAACTTATCACAGACACAATTTTCGGCATATCAATCATTTCATTTTATGATTTTTTAACCCGATTGTAAATATTTTCCGCCCTACCGGTAAAACAAAAATTAGGAGCGAAAATAGGAGAGATAAATCAAAATGAAACGAAATCAAAAACAGGACAAGAATTTTACGTAAATAAGGTCATATTTATATCTCCACGTGTGTAAGGAATCATTCACATCCAGAACGTGATGCGGTAGTTTTTCATTTTCTTTTGTTTACGCCGTATTAGAAGAAAACGATTCAGTCAAACAGTCGCCACCGAAGGATAATATTAACAAAAAAAAAACGGTCAGTAAACTGTTTATTTTTCTGAAAATGAGCCTTTCTTGCTCCGAAAAATATTTAAATCACGAAACAGTAGAGAGAATAGAAAAAAAACGTTGAGCGGAAGAGAGTTGATAAATTGTTTTCAGGAAAGATGCCACCTCGACTCAAGTGAGCAGGAAACTCACGAGGTCGTGGTCATGGTTTGAAATGGCGACCGTTTAACTGCGGGATGAACTGTGCGCGTTCTATTTGCGAATGATTCGCGATGATTTATGTTAGTAGAACTAGGCTTAAGGATTCTAGACGTAAATAAATGTAATTTATTTGAGATACTTGAAACCATTTGCAAACATTTTGATGCATGATATCACATATCACCCTCATAAAAATATGGAAAAGGATGACACACTGACAATTAGAACCAGTAGCCTTCATAGCTGGAATGACCACTTTTTAGCAAAAGAAGGATCAACCAAACGCTGAACACCCACTTAGGGATCATCTTACTCCGTACGTCGGAAAATCGTCGGATTTGTTGGTGTTTATTGTATTCAATTATTTAGCAGTTTGATTAGGTTATTTAGCTACTTTAATTTTTTTTTTTTTCAAGTGTCTCACATCACACTTTAGCCATTTCAAGTTTTTATTTAACTTCTCTTTAAACCATTCGTAAGCTTAAGGTATTCGCCTCCCCATACGCAATCTTCAAATTATCAAAGTGCATATCCTATATTTTCAAATAAGGGGAAATTATTAAACTTGATTAAGAATATTTTTTGGTTATATTCAGTTTAGTTATATAAAGGGTGGCCACATCGATCGAATTGCATCATATTTAAAACACTGTAAAAAAAATAACCAAGTAGATCGATTCTTTTCAAACTTTCAGACAATAAATTTTTAACCGTTTATGATCTTTTGGTATATTTATATCATTCCAGTTCAATACCATACTCGTGCAATTCTTCATTAAGCTTCTTCTATACAGAAACTCATTTTTTCCTCATTTCTTCTTCATAAAATAGACCTCTTTGAGATGCTTACTGACTGACTGCTTCAAAATAGCACAGTATTTTTAAATAGGTCCGAGTTCCTAATTTTTCCAATAAATAAAAATAATCTATATATATAAAAAGCAATTTCTGTATGTTTGTTTGTTTGTTCGTTTGTCCTCTATAGACTCAGCCGTCTTAAGAGCTAGAGAGCTGAAATTTGGCATGGATGCTCATTAGGACCAGGAATGATGAAAAATGTTTTTAGATTTTCGGATGACCCCTTCTGAAGGGGGTCGTCCATAGAAGACAAATATTGTTTTCGCGATATTGACGTTACTTTTTGTCGGATCGTGTTGAAAAATTGCACATGAGTGTTTTGAAAGACGAGAAACTGATTTCAGGTGTCGAATTTTGTGTAAGGGGTCAGCCAAAGGGGTCGTCCATATTAACTGTTCGCTGTTTTTGCTATATTGGCGTTATTATACATCGTATTCATATGAAAATTGGTACATGATAGTTTTGAGTGACGTGCAATCGATTTGAGGTATAAAATTCAGTGTAAGGGGCCGGCAAAAGGGGTCGTCCATATTAAGTTTTCAGTATCTTAGTGATATTGACGTTTTTATACATCAGATTGGGATGAAAATTTGCACATAAGAGTTATTAGGGACATACAACTGATTTCACTTATCCAAACTAAAATCAGGGGTCGGCCAAAGGGGTCGTCCATATTAACTATTCACTGTTGATGCGATATTGTCGTTATTATACATCGGATTCAGACGAAAATTGGTACACGAGAGTTTTGAGAGATGAGCAATGGATTTCAGGTATTAAATTCAGTGTAAGGGGCCGGCAAAAGGGGTCGTCCATATAAACCTTTCAATATTTTTGCAATATCGTCGTTATTATACATCGGATTGAGATGAAAATTTGTACACGGTAGTTTTCAGGGACGGGCAATCGATTGCAGATGTCAAATGTTTTATCAGGGGTCGACGAAAGGGGTCGTCCATATAAATTCATTTTTCACTGTTTTTAGCAATATTGACGTTATTTTACAATGGATTGCTTTAAAAATTTGCACACGGGAGTTTTTAAGGGAAGGGAAATCGATTTCAGATATCAAAGATTATATAAGAGCCCCCAAATGGGGTTTAGCTTTTTGGCAATAATTAAGTTGTCATGCAATGATTCAGTCGAAATTTATACACGTGGTTTTTTTGACACGGTCAATTGATTACTGATTTCAAATTTAGTAGCAGATTACAGACAAAGTGATAATCCAATATTTTTGCAATTATTACTTAACAATGAATTCAGAAGTGCATCTGGAAAAATGCTTGGCAATTGACTTTCATACAAACTGTTCATGACATATTCCAAGTTGAAAGCGAAACGGAGTTCGTATGGGATCAGCTAGTAATTAATAATAATAATTTATTACGTTATTAATCTTTAACCAGTATGACGGATTGACTTAATGATATCACGTAAAAACTGTATATTGATTTAATTAACTTATACCAACACTGTTGGTGTTCAAATATTTTTCTGGCAATCACAATTTTTTTTTAATAATTATTTGCATAGTTCAGTTACCAGACTGGGCTAAAATGCATCAAAATGCAAATCAAAGTTTCACCTTTTAAATCTCGTTTCCCTATGCCGAATATGAATGTTTCGTTGCATCACGCGTTTGTTAAATTCAAAATTTCATCCATCCAAACATTATTTGCACCCCTTTATCTTTTAAAACATTTTTGTCAGAAAAAATGTAAAATTTAATTCGATCAAAACCAAAAATTACTGCAATTGATGCTTTTTACCTTATGCCATCACAAATATATCAAAAACTTTAAATTTTTATTTGGTTTTTCAGTAAAAACAAAATTTTTTGCAACTTACCCCCTTTTCTTAGTAGGGTGAAAATCGCATGTTTTTGAAAATTTGAAAATAACTGGGAAAACCAATACTATTTCTGACTATGTCAATTTGATGATGAAAACTTTTCGTGTACAAGCGGTATGATTTTCTGTTGGCATTAAGTTTTCAGAAGCCATTTAAGTTTAAAGTGTTGCATGATGCCCCAGTTGACGGTATACCTTCAGTATCGTTTTTATGGTAACTCGTATCATCTAACGGCCAGGCATTCTGGCAGGCCAAACAACGATTTCAGTCCCAAGGTTGTGATTCCGGAACATTCCCTTATTTTTGGACCACCCTATTCGGACGTGACCCTTGAATACTGCATCCTGCATCAGGTGAAGTTGTGCGCTATAAAAGAAAGTCGCTTTATTGCATGCAATATTTTTATCTTAGAAAATTAAGCTCTTCGGGGCAGCAGAACATAATGCTTGGAGCTTTTATCAAGCTTTTATGCATCCAAACAACGGATAGGATAACGATGCTTCCGTAAGCTTCTCGCTGGATAGGGATGTCAAAAATAATAAATAACCAGAATAGGACCAGTTATTTAGGCCGGAACAAATTTCAAATCCTTCTTTTGTCACTCGGAGTTGGGACATCGCGAGGGGGGGGACAATAAAAAATAATGCGAAAAACAAATAAATTGGAATAAATTGCACGGAAGCTTGTATGCAACAAAATTTCAGATTATATTGTTGCACAAAACCTATAAATCAAGTAATTTTATATCGAATAATTCAATGAAATCAAGAAAACAAAAGGTGAAATAACTCCAATCTTCTTAAATTTAATTTTTAGTCTTGTAAACTTTAAGATATTGGATTTTTTTATTGGAATTTACATAAATTACTTCAAACTTTATTTATTTCCCCCTTCGAGTTTTTGGAAATTTCGAAGGGGGGGGTGACAAAAGAAGAAATTGATATTTGTTCCAGCCTTATTGCAATCAAAAAACAAACAGAATCAAGTTTTCTGGCAAGAAACTCGCAGGAAGAAAGAAAAATTTTACGAATGAAACACGTTTCCCGCTAAATTTCATTCCTGGACCACTGTGCAATGTCTCCTAAGCTTGATGTATAATGAAAAGTTTATTAACTTTTATCAATTATCATTCGTGAGTTTTAAACAAATATTCAGAAATTAAGGCCCATATAAAGTTCTAGCGAAAATAAACGTGAAAAAATCTTATTTTGTCAATAACTAAAAAACACGGCACAGCTAGCGTGTATCATGGTTGAATTGATGGGAGATACAGTTGCGTTCAAAAAAGAATGAAATCGTGTGAAGCTGCGCACCCACTTCCAACTTTGACAAGCTGCCATTTCTCTCTCGGTTTATATTTTTTCACGAAAATTTCACACAATCTAGTTCAACTATCCAACTAACTCTACACAAAATTTGAAGTCTTTACAATGACGAGAAACAAAGTTACAGCTTTTCCCGTAAAAAAGGCAAATTTGGAATTGCTTCACTAAACTTGCTGTATCTTTGACAATTTTCAACGAAAAATCTTGAAATTTGGTCCAAAGATGTAAAAATGTTTGATCTAATACCAGGCCAAGTTTCGTCAAAATCGATGAACGTGATCAAAAATGGTGCCGGATTTAAAATGAGGTTCATTATCGTCTAGCAGACGATTTCATTCTTTTTTGGACGGATGTTTGTATGGAAAACATCGTAATCTATGTATTTTTGGTTTTTTTTTTTGCACGAAACCAACATTTATTACAAAGAATGTTGTAAATTGATAAGAACTTCATCCTTGCTCTGTTTAGAAATAGAAATTGTTCCAACAGAGCTGGTAATCTGGTATTGAAACAAAAGAGCGAATAGAATATTCGCTTTAATTGTGGAACAAATTTGTTTATCGGTATAATTAGCAGGTCATTTCTAAAACTCTGTTTTTCTTATTTTAAACCCTGTTGAAACATTTTCTCTTTCGAAACAAAGTATGCATGAAGTTTTAAGTAATTTACAACATTCTTCGTGATAACTTTTGGTTTTGTGCAAGAAAAAACCAAGAATACATGGATTACGATGTTTTCCATACAAACATCCGTTCAAAAAAGAATGAAATCGTCTGCTGGGCGATAATGAACGTCATTTTAAATCCGGCACCATTTTTGATCACATCCATCGATTTTGACGAAATTTGGCCTGGTATTAGATCAAACATTTTTACATCTTTGGACCAAATTTCAAGATTTTTCGTTGAAAATTGTCAAAGATACTGCAAGTTTAATGAAGCAATTCAAAATTTCCCTTTTTTACTGGAAAAGCTGTATCTTTGTTTCTCGTCATTGTAATGACTGCAAATTTTGTGGAGAGTTAGTTGGATAGTTGAACTAGATTGTGTGAAATTTTCGTGAAAAAATATAAACCGAGAGCGAAATGGCAGCTTGTCAAAGTTGTAAGTGGGTGCGCAGCTTCACGCGATTTCATTCTTTTTTGAACGCAACTGTAGTTGAATGATTATATTCCAGCCGGACACGTTCTTTGCAACCTTCTAAAACTGTTTTTATTTTGATGCCCGCGGTTTACATCGCGGATATTTCATCATGGCAGGGGAATCGAAATAAAAACAGTTCTAGGAAGTTTTTAACAAGAGACCAGTTTTATTTTTATCTTCAACCATTTTCAATAGAATCCATCATGATACAAAACTTATTTAGTTTCGTCGCGATATTGAGTTATTGTGTGGTGAACATTCGACGATTTTCGAATCGAAAAGTAGGTACGTGGTTTATATAAATAAAAAGTTTGAAGGAAAAGCAATTGAATAGCGATTGACATGGGCACGGTAAAGAAAGTGAAAGTGAAAGATTTTTCACGATCATTTTCACCGGAACTGAAATGGGTCTAGCGAAACCAGTAAATAGTGAAACTTCGGGATTCGCTACCTCAACAAAAAATTAGCGGCAAAATTAAGCCGCTAACAAAAAGTCAGCTTTTTTTTTTTTTTTTTTTTTTTTTCCTGGGATTTTAACGCCTGGACGTTATTCATCCCCTTTCCTGAGCTATGTCTGTGTAGTGCGTCTAGTGTTGCAAGTGTTGTAGATCTGTTTCTTGTTGTTGATTTCTTTTATCTTATATCTCTCCGAACAATTTGGTTTTTCGTAAGAAGCGTATCATTTTCTCTTCGTAAAACAAAAAGTCAGCGGACTTCCAAGCAATTAGCGTACACGGTAACCAAAGTTACTCTAATCTGTATAAAATTCCATACAGTTTCCAGAAAAGTGTCTCCACGCACTTTTAAGTTTGAGCGCTTTAGGCAGAGCGTGTCTAAAGAGCTTTTATACATTGGAAAGCTTCCAACCAGTTAGTGAATTCTGTGTATTTTGACGTAGGGATGCCCATGCATTTTCAAGATTTCTTCAGGAAAGTAAACGTTGATGAAAATTTCTCAAAAAAAATCATAAAAATTATACTTTTTTCCGTAGCTATAAAATATTTATTGTCAAATACACTTAATACCGGTAATTCTAATGCCGGAATGTTCTTTCTCATTTAGATCCGCAACAAACGTAACACCAAACATGGTTCAAGGTTCAACTGGTATATAAGACATTCGTTTGAACATCCGGTACGGACCACATCAACATGTTGCCTAACCTAGAGGGGGCCCAGGGGGAATCGAGGATCTGTAATAGAGAAATTAATCTTAAATAATTATTTTACCAAGTGAAAAATTATTTACATAGAAAAACTAGTATTTTTATAATATGACATTTCGAAATTGATTTCAGCGCTACTTTTCATTTCGAGTTCGAATTAAATTTGAAGATCTAGAGGAAACCTTTGTCAGATTCGAATCTTTTGTTTTTCATGATTGAAAATAAAAAATATAGAATAATGTTTTTTGTGATATACCTTTTAAAAAAGTTCCGATGAGATGACCAGAATTAAAAGACTCTTCCGTCAAGCTTGCAGTATGAAGTTTAGCTGTTGATGAAATGAAAACATAAGCAAAATCAGGCTGTTAAATCAATCTTGAAATAACGAGGAAAAACTAAATTTACTAATCAGAAACCATTTCAGTTCAATTTAAAAGGATTCATGCACAATAACATGACATATATTATTATGGGAACTATTCCGGGATGCATTATCGGATCTCAGGGACTTGTGTGCTTATAATACTTACATGTTTGTATGGGAATGCAGTATACGCGAAGTGTTGAATGAATGAATATGAAGCCGCCGATTGAATGTTGGAAATCAAGCACCGAAGCAGCTTCCTTCGGTAGTGGCACGATGAGTAGCTGGAAATGCTGTTCTGAATCGTATCGGTATCGGTTTATAAGTTCAGCTGAACTTTGGGAACAGTTTGTTTTGCAACCTATCGTTGATTATCCGAAAATGACCTGAAACAAACAATTTCATGACACCGTGTTTTCAATATGCTAACCAATTGGCTTACAGTAAATGCCGTGAGAAGAAATCGACTTATAGTTTCTTGGGTCCGTCGGAGCGTTTCCAGAATCCAACACCGGTGATACAGGCACAGTACAATTTCTGGTTCACTTGCCGTTTTTTATTTTTTTTTTTTGCATTTTCCTGGAAATAAATGAAGTTGATAGTTCATCTAATAAGAAAAATTTTATAAGCTCGAAATCTTACATCAAAGAAAAAAAAAGATACAATGGACTTACTCATGCCGTTTGATCCACATCCGCCGAAAGATCCACAGGGTGGCAATGTACGGATTGATTCTGTAACCGTTTGGTACAATCTAACTATTTGTGACTTCGCCACAAAATCCTACCACTCCTGTACTCCGTTGAGAGTAATACCACAGTAGATCCAACTCCTCTTTCCTAAACGCCTAAATGCAGGCACTTTTCTCTGAGGGATATCCATGGGCGTCGGGTTTAGGCAGGGTACATGCCGGGGAAGTGTGATCACCCGGAGAGCGAACACACCCGCGTAAAAATTACATTCTCCTTCGTATGTGTGTCGGTCAAATGTAACGTAGATTTTTGCACATACGGGGCTAGTTCTTTCTGCCTGTGACCGTTTCAGAGAACGGAAGTGCGCGTCGTCATAAGTTCGTTCGAATTGTGAAAATTGTGGTGTAAATGTTTTAAAAGTATTTTTCATATTTACAGATATAAAGTAGCCAAGTAAAAGTGGCTTACATCGGTTAAAAAAAAAAAAAAACTAGTTAAAATCTTATAAACTAAATGTTAAAAGTAGTACGGTTAGTAGAAGTTATTGTTGTTAAAAATTGTAAAACTTATTTAATGTATATATTAAATAGATTAAAAAAGTGGTTAAAAACACAAAAAACCACATTCAGTGTGAAACCGAAGTCGACGGAACACAACATTAAAAAGGTAAATTGTAAAACGAGAAACAAACAAACATAGAAATTGTAAACCACGTGTAAACTAAAAGACGTCACAGATATATGCTATAACCCTTTTGGCAGGTCCAAGAGGGCCTTTTTTGTGTTTCCCCCAAATTTGCTCAACAGCACGACGCAGCTGACACCAAAGCGGGCAGGAAAGAAGCGGTCGGAAAGCCAAAATCCGACGGACCATCGAGCCTACCAAGAAGCACGTCCCCTCGTGGCGAAAACCCTAACTTCGCCGGTGACATCTTGGAAAGCATCGTGGGCTCTTCCGGGACGCCGGTAAAGAGCCTGTGATACCCTGGGCGGTGCCGTAACAATCAGCCGTCCAACCCTGGTCTCCAAGTACTCAATCAACATGAGCCGTACAACACAACAAAGTTCAGCGGAAGGCCAAAAATATTAGAACCGCAAGTATATATATATATCCATGTGACGTCATGAGGGAACCAAATTTGCGAATAAACACCCCCCAAATAATGTAAAACATATTAGGATGTCTGTTCTTTATAGGAGAATTTTTTATCCACTTACACCATTTGCTCGGTAACGTTACTGGCTGAAAGCCGCCCCCAAAACTTCACTTTTGAACGGTCCAGGTTGGGATGTGCTAGCTCCGCTTTATTTTGATGTTATTAAAGATTTTGACCCGGTTGATAGCATGCGAAGTACCACCCGGTACGTCCCTGTCTAGCTTGGTTCTTTTTGGATATCCCTTCTGTGAGTTCCCCGGAGGAAAGTGTCTTGGGTTGAAAAGCATACGATCCTGAGTTCCATCATAATTTCTTTTCCCATGTTCCCCACCCACTGAGTGTAGCAGCTGTCAAGTTACATTCTGGCGCCCACATAAAATAATGATCAACCTGTTACATTTTCCCATCCCCCGGAGAGGGACGAAAATCAGTTCCTGATTTAACCTGAATCGTCCTTTGAACGATTTGGTGGACAACAATCAAAATTTTTGTATATAGTGTGTTAAAAATTAGTTCATTGTAAATAGTGCCTTATATTTAATTTATGTCGATAGTGACGACATGCTTAAAAATCATTTGTAAAAATTTATTATGGTTTTCAAAATTTACAACATAATTTACATATATTCACACCTTTTTCTTTTTTTTAGAGCCTGCGTTTAAAACGATGGATTCAGAAGTTCAACATATTTATGAAAATTTTGTAGCTGAACAAACACTACGAAATAGATTTAGAAACGAATCCAGAAGAAGAACCATTCAAGTATCTTTAAAACCTTCGTTTCAAATTACTTTAAAGCATCATCTCAAAGTAGTACAAAAACGGAAAAGATTATACATAAATTCAGAGAAATCGTTCATAGGAAACAATTTAAGTATGAATACTTTTCATGGTGTGTTTTCGAACCACTTAGCTATTCGCGGAAAAAGAGCTCGCAATTCTATACTTCGCGTATGGTGTAGGAAAAGATGAGAAACTGCACCTAAGATGCGAACAATTCGCGTGCAACTACTTGGAAGGGCAAGTAGTTCTCGAAAATTTCAAAATCCCTTTACAAACTTACAACCAGGTATAGAACTCGTTATGAGTATGTTATCAATTCACTAACCCCATCTAATAGGTCCATTTGAACTGCTCAGAAGCAAATTAATTGCTATAGTTAGAAACAGGCAGAGCTCATTGAGATGTCTTGTTTAAAGGAGTGAAAAACTAATTCGAATTGTTCATTTAGATAGACCCACTGATTGTACTCAGATGCGTAACGGTCAAGATTGAAAATTTGAAATATTACAAGAGTTTTGAGAAAATTTATGATCCTCTTTTTGTCGAACAAACTGGATTTTTCGAGCGGTGGAATAGAAACTATCTTAAATCCGATTTCTGAGTTACCTTTTAAGTGGTTTTGACTTTTGAAGCAATTGAGTGAATCCCTTGAGGAGTATTTGCGGATTTCTTAAGAAATGGCAAGAGAATTTAAAGTTTTTTTTTCAGAAATTTCGGAAATGTAATGGTCAACTGTTCTCAGTAAATTGAGACCGACGATTCTCTACAGTCGAAAAAGCTATTAACGTTCTTAATCAGAGTTTTATGATTCCCTATACACATCAAGAACGGTCATTAAACCTATTTGTGCCCTCGCAGCCAACAATGGTAGAAAAGCTAAACTCTAAAATAAACACTTGTATCACGATCTGTGGGATTAACGTAATTTTTTGCAGCTAACCACGAACATTGGTCATAATCCCAATTATTTTTCCCAAGGATTTTCTCAATCATCAAACTCGAAGGGGAATACCGTTTCGATACAACTACTGTAGGAATTTCGGATAGACCACAAACGAACTCAGGCAATCCAAATAAGTAAATTTATTTTCAATCACTGATCCTAAAAAGACAAAAAAAAAATCAAGTATCGTCTAAAAGCTTCTGCTTTGATAGGTGCAGTACTTTGATTATTTGACCATTCCAAACCTTGTCCTTGGTACCTCACAGGTCCTGGACCAACCATAAATCCGGAAAAGATGGCAGAGGCATCGAGGCAATCGAGATCCTTTTTGCTGCATTCTTGAGACACCGGTACCTAAAAGAAAGAAATAAAAAGAAAACACAAATTCATGTGTAGCTTTTCTTATTTCAAACGATACATAAAACTCACCAAAAATCTCCTCCGTTTGTTTCCTTCCGTCCCCACCGAGGTTGATGTGAAGAGCTGGAACAACGAGGAAACATGTTTAATCCGAATTGTAGATAAATTTCGGATGTGTTATAGAGCACACAAAAACAAAAATAATCAAAACTTACCTGCTGATATTTCGATAGTATTCCACTATTCCGGATATTTCTTCCCCGCAGTTTTAGCTAGAACCGTAGAAAGAAACGAAAACTTAAAAATTAAACTAAAATCTGCACAATTAGCGCTTAGGAGGATTTATACTGTGAAAATAAGGACTTACCTGAGAATCCAAACAGCAACTTGTAGGTAACTTGTTTACTTTCGGGTCGACCCAACTCGTTTATTATGATTTACTTCTTCTTGTATTCCTGTTCATGAACATTTGATTTCATCGCATTTGACGTTTGCCGTGAGTGCCGTCATTAATGATCGCTACAACAGCGAAAGACACTGAACCAAAACCACTAGCTGTTTCTGTCACCAGGTGACTGTAAATTATGCGGATTGTGAGTTTGGAAGGTTCAAAAGGTTGATAACTTATTTTGATCAATCAAAATAAATTAAAGGTATTCGAAACTTTTACATTCATCTCTCTTGGGCAAAATGAATGAATTCATTTTGAAAAGGGACGATGGGGTAATGTAACCGTTTGGTACAATCTAACTATTTGTGACTTCGCCACAAAATCCTACCACTCCTGTACTCCGTTGAGAGTAATACCACAGTAGATCCAACTCCTCTTTCCTAAACGCCTAAATGCAGGCACTTTTCTCTGAGGGATATCCATGGGCGTCGGGTTTAGGCAGGGTACATGCCGGGGAAGTGTGATCACCCGGAGAGCGAACACACCCGCGTAAAAATTACATTCTCCTTCGTATGTGTGTCGGTCAAATGTAACGTAGATTTTTGCACATACGGGGCTAGTTCTTTCTGCCTGTGACCGTTTCAGAGAACGGAAGTGCGCGTCGTCATAAGTTCGTTCGAATTGTGAAAATTGTGGTGTAAATGTTTTAAAAGTATTTTTCATATTTACAGATATAAAGTAGCCAAGTAAAAGTGGCTTACATCGGTTAAAAAAAAAAAAAAACTAGTTAAAATCTTATAAACTAAATGTTAAAAGTAGTACGGTTAGTAGAAGTTATTGTTGTTAAAAATTGTAAAACTTATTTAATGTATATATTAAATAGATTAAAAAAGTGGTTAAAAACACAAAAAACCACATTCAGTGTGAAACCGAAGTCGACGGAACACAACATTAAAAAGGTAAATTGTAAAACGAGAAACAAACAAACATAGAAATTGTAAACCACGTGTAAACTAAAAGACGTCACAGATATATGCTATAACCCTTTTGGCAGGTCCAAGAGGGCCTTTTTTGTGTTTCCCCCAAATTTGCTCAACAGCACGACGCAGCTGACACCAAAGCGGGCAGGAAAGAAGCGGTCGGAAAGCCAAAATCCGACGGACCATCGAGCCTACCAAGAAGCACGTCCCCTCGTGGCGAAAACCCTAACTTCGCCGGTGACATCTTGGAAAGCATCGTGGGCTCTTCCGGGACGCCGGTAAAGAGCCTGTGATACCCTGGGCGGTGCCGTAACAATCAGCCGTCCAACCCTGGTCTCCAAGTACTCAATCAACATGAGCCGTACAACACAACAAAGTTCAGCGGAAGGCCAAAAATATTAGAACCGCAAGTATATATATATATCCATGTGACGTCATGAGGGAACCAAATTTGCGAATAAACACCCCCCAAATAATGTAAAACATATTAGGATGTCTGTTCTTTATAGGAGAATTTTTTATCCACTTACACCATTTGCTCGGTAACGTTACTGGCTGAAAGCCGCCCCCAAAACTTCACTTTTGAACGGTCCAGGTTGGGATGTGCTAGCTCCGCTTTATTTTGATGTTATTAAAGATTTTGACCCGGTTGATAGCATGCGAAGTACCACCCGGTACGTCCCTGTCTAGCTTGGTTCTTTTTGGATATCCCTTCTGTGAGTTCCCCGGAGGAAAGTGTCTTGGGTTGAAAAGCATACGATCCTGAGTTCCATCATAATTTCTTTTCCCATGTTCCCCACCCACTGAGTGTAGCAGCTGTCAAGTTACAATTCCGAGAATTTCCCCGGTCAGATCGAACTCGTTTGTCAGGTTCTTCCGTTCCATACCGACGCGGATATTCTGCGCCTTACCTTTCCGTACCTTTTCTTGCTTAGAGCTTCGTCGGAACTGGTTCGCACCTTACAACGTCCGCGATATACCACCAAAAAGTTTCAAAACTTTTTGTTTTTTCCGCTCTGACACCCCTTCAAATAAAATTCCAACAACAGCAAACTTTTTATTCAGAGCATGAATAATCGAGATTTAGTTTTCATTTGTATATTGTCCACCCAAAACTACTCAAAATTGAATTGGGGGTATACAAATATTGAGCATCAATCGATTAGTTATGATGAACGTATATTCTCAACACATTTTATGAATAACTAAATTTTTCCGTGTATTAACTCTTCTGTGCCGAACACTGATCATGAAGCATGTTTAAAGTTCTGACTGATCAGTCATAAAATTTGATTGCAGTTTTACATTTGAAATTTTGTAAAAATATAAAATTTAGATAAATACCGTCAAACGGGGCATCATGCAAAAGCAGGGTTAGATGCAACATTTGTATACCACAACACTCATTCAATTTTTATTTCAATATACTGTAATGAAGTTATTATTGAATGATAACAAATTGATGATAACATAGTTTTTAACATCGAGAAAGAGTTTTTTAAAGTTTTTGATTCTCATAAAAAATTTCAAAAATTTAGCAAAAGATGTACAAATTTTTACATTTTTCGATGCCTTAAAAAACTTTACCTAGTATGACGGATTGGCTTAACGATATCATCTACAAACTTTATAGTGCTTTCATTATCCTATACCAACACTGTTGATGTATAAATATTTTTCGTACAATCTCCAATTTTTTTTAAATAAATTGTTTTATAATTCAGTAAGCCGTCTGGGGCAAAATGCTACAAAATGCAAATCAGAACTAAATCTCATAAATCGCGTTTCCATATGCTGGGATATGATTGTTTTGCATTCTGCGTTTGTTAACATTAAAATTTCATCCATCCTAAGACTTATTTACATGATTTGAGGTAATAGAATATTTTAAAGTATTTTTTACCCCTGAATGTATGCAGCAGATTAACACTCTTTTCTTAAAAACATTATTGAAAGAAAAATGAAAAATTCAATTTGAACATAACTAAAAACTACTGCAATTGGTGCTTTATGCGTCATGACATCGCAAATGTATCAAAAACTATAAATTTTCAAACGTTTTCATTTGGTTTTTCGATAATTACAGAGTTTGTTGCAACTTACCCCTTTTTCTTAGTAGGGTGAAAATCGCATGTTTTTGTAAATTTAAAAATAACTGGTTAAACCAATAATTTTTCTGACTACTTCAGTTTGGTGTCCCGTCAACCTTAAAACTTTTGATGTACAAGAGGTATGATTATCTGTAAGCATTAAGATTTTAGAAGCCTTTGAATTTGAAAATTGTTGCATGTTGCCCCAGTTGACGGTAGTTTTCTTTATTCTGCTTGGATTTCGTATTAACCCTTATCGTATTCATATTTATGCTTATCATTTGCTTAAAGCATGGAACACAATAAATCTGGACGCATTAAAAAGGGTCTATCTCGGAGCAACGTAAACGAAATAATAATGTTTTGTACTTAAAATGTAGTGTTTTTATTGCACTTCAAAGGAAAAATAATAAAAAAATTTATTCCACTGTTGTTTTGATGAATTTTCGAACTTTTTTTCGAGTACCACTCATCATTGATTGGACACCCTGTTCGCTGACCTCAGCGGCCATTTTGTACCACAATCTCTTCATCTCTGTTGCATCCCGAGTCGTCCTACCATTCTTCTTCATCTTCTGCTTGACAATTGCCCAAAATTTTTCGATAGGGCGGAATTGAGGGCAGTTGGGTGGATAGATGTCCTTTTCGACAAAATCCACCCGTTGGCCCGATTCCACTGTAGTACCTCCTTGCCGTAGTGGCAGCTTGCCAAATCTGGCGAAAACTTTACTGGTCCTTTGTGAGATCTAATGTACGGAAAAAAACGTTTTTCAGGCACTCCTCCTTGTACATTTCGGAGTCCATGGTCTTGTTTTTCACAAGAACCGGGGTTTTCCGTATGCAGCTGCAAATACCTTGCCAGATCAAACACTTTCTTGCAAATTTATCGAAAAAAAAACGAATTCGAACTTACGGGGACAAAAAAAAATCTAAATCTTCGAACATAAATTACGGTGATTAAAATAATAATAACTTTGGCCAAAAAGAAATAAAAAAACAGGACATCATAGAATCGGTGATAGGTCACTATCAGATTATCGACCGTACCGTTTCGCATCCAAACCCCGGATGTAACAAATGCGAAGATAACAAACTGAGAAGACTATACATCGATAGATGCGTTTCTGAGTTAAAGGATGTATATCTGAGCGATCACATATCATCTTTTTGTTCGTCCGCACTACAAGGTTTCCCTTGTGGGGCGGACCACGCTTGGCCTACTAATGTGTGGTGGTAGATGCAACTCTATCTGTACCTACCGCCTCATAGTAGTAGGCCCGTGAGGAACATAAATTTGATACGTGATGATATGCTTCTAAATAAATTCTACCCGCTCATTTTCAACATCTCTCATTTCATCTTACCTTCTATCCACCTATATAAAAATTTCATAATCTGTAGATGTCCCTACTAAAAAGGACATCACTTTTCATCGCTAGGCCGATAAAGTTATTTTTTACTTTACTGTAAAAAATAGTAGTTTTACTTTCCTAATTTCAATGAATGCTTATTTTTTTCGCATACATTGTATAAATATTTTTTAAATTAACGTAATTTAGAGAAGCGATTTGAAAGAATACTGTAAAAATAGACATATGGGACCAAGATAGGTAGATCATTAGGTATAACATTGCGCTTAACCTCAATCGCCAGAGCCGTGTAAACGCGGGGTCAAAAATAGTTATGAAATTTCGGATGATATGTATGGGATTTAAAACAAAATTTCAATTTTTGGAAAATTGAGGGGTCCAATTGCTCAAATAAGTAATCAGTCGCATACTTTGAAATAACTTGTGTAGCAATTAGTAAAATTTATGATCAAAAGCGTTCAATATTCCGACTACGAGACAGTTTTTCTTTGGCAATTTAGCAGTATTTCAGCAAAATATTCGAATTTCGGAAAGCATTTTTTCAAATGTAGTTGTAAAAACATGCTAAAAATGACTTGTTACAAATTGTAATGAATGCTACTTTATTTTAGATCCAACAAAACTTTTAAAAAATCAGCTGTAAGGATTTTAGAAAAATGCTATTTTTTAACTCAATAGAAAATTCTCGTAAACAATATGTTTTCCATTCGCATAAGCGCTTAATGCATTGAAGATACTTTGGTGAACATTTTTATATTTTTAGCAGAATTTTAAAATCAGTAGTTTTGCAAGAAAACTCATATTTTAAAAAAATTCCATACATTTCTGTGAAATTTCTATAAGGTACACCGGGGTAAGTGTAAACGGGTTTTCGTATAGTTTAACTTTCAAAAATCATTAAAAAATCGGCAGTTGAGCAATTTCGATGAAATTACGTTCAATGTTATGAAGAACATGTTGTTTATAAACGCTGAAGAGATGAGCTCGATAGAAGCAAAGCGAGAAAAGTTATCACGTAAATTGTTATGGACTGCTGGTGTCTTCACTTACCCCGCTATATGGGGTAAATGTGGACGCTAGATTTTCCCGTTGATTTCTCAGGAAATTTAAAAAAAATTGTGTTTTCTTGGTTGAATACGTTACTTTATGGCTCGAACCGTCCAAAATTTTGAAAAAAAGTTCATGATACTATTAGTAAGGCATCTTCCAATAATTATTGTGTGTAATTTATGTTTTAACACATGAGATCCGATTTTATCAAAAACACAGAACAAACAAGTAGTTTACCCAACTTTTCATGATCCGAATGCTAAATATAGCTAAATAATCCAATTCATCCTCATCAGATCTCAATGAACTGGAGTCTATGAACCAGGGCCAACCTATGGACCAGGGACAAGACCCCGGGACTAACGAGAACAACGAGGAGAGCCACAGTGGATCCAAAGCCGATTGCTCACCAGAAGGAACTGGTAAGTTGTATAAGGGCCGTATTTTGGAACTTAATCAACAGAAACCAGGACCGAGCGGGATGAGCAGCGTTGGGGGCATTTTAACCTCCAATAAACCTGTTAACTCAAAACCGAAGACCGATAGAACGGCTCCGAAAAAACCGAGCACATGGAGCAAACCGAAAAAGGATAAGCAAACATGTGCAAATGGCAAAAAGCCGGTGCATTGCCCCACATCCACGGGCAAAGCGCTACCAAAATAAACACCTTAAAATGTGTCCAGGTGAATCTTCACCATGCCGTAGGAGCCTCGTGCACACTACTCAGAAGATTCGCCGCCGAAGACCTGGACCTTGCCTTCATCCAGGAACCTTGGATTAACAAGGGTAAAGTTAAAGGGCTATACACGCAGAATGGTGAGATTCTATACGATGAAAGCAGTTCTCACCCAAGGGCTGCTTTACTAGTAAACAATAGTAAACAATTTGCTGGAAAGTCAGCGGGACAAAAACCAGCAAAATTTTGCTGGTTTCCTGCAAAAAAAAAAATTGCTGTGTAGTGTGGACTAGGCTTTAAATTAAAAATGGTTTTCTATTGTTGTGAAAAAAAAAGTTTCAATATTTGATTCAGACTTAAGGTATTTGTTTGGATTTTTTTAGAAATAGCTCTTAAATTTTGCATGCTGATTCAAATTTCGGATTCTAAATAATTCCGAATCATTGATATTAACTCTGATTAAATATTCTGGCAGCAGAATCAGATTCAGAACTCAGATTCTGTTTTCAGATTCAAAATTCAGACTCAGAATTTATATTTACAATTCAGATTCAGGTTTTGATTTATAATTCAGACTCAGAATTCGAATTGAAGTTTAGATTTAGGATTTCGATTCATAATTGATATTCTTAATTTAAACTTTAGATTCAGGATTCAGATTAAGAATTCAGATTCAGAATGAAGATTCGGAATTCAGATTCAGTATTCAGACTCAGAATTCATATTAAAAATTTAAGTTCAGTATTGCAATTCAGTTTCAGAACTCAGATTTTAAATTCTGATTGAGGATTGAGGATTAGAATTAAGATTAAGTATACAAATTCTATTCTATTTTATTCATTTTTTTTTTCATTCATATAGAGAATTTTAATCAGCTTGGTCATGCGTCCTCTTACAAATTAAGAATTTTGATTCTGAACTCAAATTAATTCTTGAAGTCACTTAAAAATAAAACCAGTTAAATGAAAAAAAATTAAAAAAAAAAGTTGTCACTTGAAAAATTGGAATTCAGTTCCAGAATTCAGATATTGAATTAGTTTTTAATTTTGATTAATAATTTTCATACAGAAATCACGTTTTAAAATTAATATTTAGTATAGTTTTGAATTAGCAAATAGGTTATGTTATTTATATGCTTTAAAGAAAGTTAACCCCCCTGTCTTCAAAATAAATAAGAATTTTGCGTTTCTGCGTTGTTCAGTCTTTATTTATCTCATCCTGGTAGCTCTATTTGCATTACCGCGAGCATCTGTCAGAAAGATCGAAAGGGAGCTCCCGCAAAGGCGAGATAAAATGCATTTTCATCAGGAAGGGAGCGAAAATTTATCCAAGTCGGCTCTCTCAAATCTTCGAATTCTCACATCTCTCTTTCCGCTCTCCGTATGCAGTAGTGGGTGCTTTGATGTTGGTTTTTGTTTGTCAGAAAAACAGCCAGCCAGCCAGCAGGGGGTGTAAATTTGCTTCAAAAGTCTGTCGGTCGCTCGATCGGTCGGGTGTGTATTCTTACCTATACGACTAGTTTCAAACACAGAAGTGCTGCACTTTTTTTGGAGTGACAGATTCTCGAGACTCTATTGTCGTCGGAGAATCTTACGTAATTTTTCATTACCAAAGTTCGAACGGCGTTCGTCGCGAAAACAGCCGATTTTTCCAGGTGCTAGTGGGTTTTCTTTATTTTGCTCAAACGAAACGGAGAGGGTGGTTTTCGATCCAGTGGTTTGTATAAAAAATTTTCAGCTCTTTGTGTGTTGAAAATTTGAAAAATCGATTATCTGCTAATAAGGTGTTTTGAAAGTATAGCGTTAAATAGTCAGCGACGACTGAATTTACCGAATTCCAGTGCAGATTAGTAACCTTCGTTCTCTCGTGACCAGGAAGCGAGTAGAAATCGATTCAAAAGTGCTGTGACACCTCGTCACGTAACAGGGTATCGGAAGGCAGACGCGGATCAGTGCAAGGCCTAAGGATTTTAGCGGCAAGGCAGGGAAAGGAAGAAAACCCAAACCAGTTGTTTCCCGTTCGAGCAAACGTGAAGAAAAAGTGAACCCAAACGAAAATGTTTGCAGTCTGTAGAAGCGGCGGATCGTTCGTTACCAACATTCAAAGGTCAGTTCGATGAACCCTCTTTTACGTTAACTTCATAGCTATTTTAGGACAATAAGAATTTGGCCATTTGCAGCTTATGGTTCTGAGCCGCGAATAGCGAAAATAGCAAAACTATTTCGGTACACTCATACGTACCAGACAATTTGCATCATCAAGTTGGATACATTTTATTGCGTTAGGTGTCGTTTTCCCTTTTATCCAATATTGTTAACGCACTGAAAAAAAATCTATACCATTTTTATGTATTTTAGTCTAATAGTTTTTGACGTTGTCGGAGGTTTGATAATCTTCATTACCTATATGGTATTTCCTGTTGCGTTTTGAAAGATACTTATTTTGCTTTGAAATATCAAACGGATATCAAAAGTTCAAGGCAATTTCCATGAAACAATCATTGTTGTGGACCGTCATCCTGAAAGTTGCTTTAACAAAATCAACTGTGGATCTTTTCCTACCTTCCACGGTTTAAAAGATTCATATGCATAAGAAAGAGTGGAAAGGGTTCAAATGCTTTTAGTTCTTCTAGAAACGGTAGATATAATACGACAAACAAAAATTCAGGTTCAGGTTATAAATTATCAGCTGCTTGAAGCAACTTTTAAACAGTGAATTTCATATGAAAGTGAAGTTATTGATGATTGATTATTTCATCGATTTTTTTCTTCAGTGTGGAGCATAAAAGTGCTACCCAAAATACGATAGAAAGTTCTTTCAAGTTCTATCCTAAGCATTGGTAGGACGAGTCGGTGTTGTCTTTTTACAATCATTGTATTTTCTCAAAACGCTTATGTTGATCGCTGATCTTATAGGAGCTTGCTACTGCTTCATGGAATTGATGGTTATTTAGAAAGCATTATAAAAACCTACTTATTCAAGTCCGTAAATTAAGTTCCGTGTATTAAAAGAAATAAATTAAAAGATACCTAACATTCATCGCCTTCTGGCCGATGTAGACAAATCAGACTTGAAAAAAATACGACATCAACACGTGCTGCTGAAAGAGCGGGTACGTCATTGCAAAGTTTGCTCTTCAAAACCAAAACATAACAAAGTCTCTCTCTCAAGAGAGGTTTGAAAGCTTTAATGCATAATTGCATACCCATTTGTCAAACAACAATGCAATTCCCTATGCACCGGTGCAGTGCGCAACTCGCTCTCCCTTGTCTCAACCGAAAATCATTGCTCTTGCTCTCCATATTGAATGTCGCTCTTGGATAAATTTGAAACTTCTCACCCCAACAGTTGGATCAAAACAATAACAAACCTGCTGCGTTGCCTGATAATGGCAGATTCCAGTCAAAAACAGACAAAATTCAATTTAAAATAGGGCACAACTCCGATAATTTTCAAGTGATATTAATGGAAATCGGTTCTCAAGCATATTTTATTTTTAAAATCATTAGAAAAAAAAACGTGAAATCATGAAATTTGGAACAAGTTTATACATGACTTGGAAATTCGGAGCAAGTTTATACAAGACTAGATAATCTATTTTAATGAATTACCCCTTGCAATTATAGAAGCGATGCCTCCCATAAAAAATTAACGTTAACAATTCTTCACCGATTTTGATCAACAGGGAGTGGGGTGTTGGGGACTAATGCAACAAAAATATAATAGCATAACTCATACAATTTTCATGTAATGTTCAAAAAATTTGGCACACAGGCAAGTTTTTACATAAAAATATTTGAAATAATGAATAACGTTTTCATTTTCTAAAACGAGAAACTCAACTGCTACACAGTAAACGAAAGTGACCGAGTTCGGTAATTTTTTTACCGAAATCTTAAAATGTGTAAATCGTTAAACTGTTCGGTAATTTTTTCGGTAAAAAATGAACGAACATCGGTAAATGAAGAATCGATTAACCGATGTTCGTTTATTTTTTACCGAAAACGATTCACACATGTTAGGATTTCGGTCAAAAAATTACCGAACTCGGAAATTTTCATTTACTGTGTACTACAACTATTTTTAAGCGATTTTCATAGAAATGGATTAATAACCAAGTTTTGACAAAAAAAAAATAAAGATAATTTATAGTACCAGGTGATTTTTTTCCACCCACCTTTCTCGGTAAATTTTATTTTTATTTCCATTCACCTAGTAAAAAGGTAAACCTTTTTCGCATTCATGTAGCAAAATAGTAAAAATGACCGTTTTTCCATTCACTGATTTAAAAGGTAAATTGGTAAGGAGCCAATCCTTAAAAAAAATTCATTCAAAAATTGATATTTATTTGAGATAATTAGATTTTGCCTTATATTTAATCTTGAAATGGTTAAAACCTTGTTAAAAAAAATTTTTGAGACAAGTCCTTTCTTCGCCAGACTCGTGGCAATTCGACTTCGCGTTCTTCCGAGCCGCCATGGCCGCTGAATCCTCGTGCATTGCGTTAGTACATTCATGCTCTTCTCCGTTCGACTAATCCGGTCAGGTCCAGCTTTTTCGGAATGATATCTGGTGGATGACGTGGAATACACCTCGAAACTCTGTGGATCGATCTGAAACAAAAGCAAAATATTATGACGAGAACCAATACAACTAAATGAAATCTAAGAAAACACTTATTAATCTGTTCCTATTCTCCCATATTCAAGAAATTTATGGGGGGAGGGGTATATTGGGCACGAAGCAAAACTTGTTCCTGAATTACAAAACAGCTTAACCTCAATAAACGGGTTCTGCAAATATTTACTTTTTTCGAAATGAATTGTACCGTTTTGTTTAGTTCAATACAAGTCAAATTCAAACATGCGCGGATCCACGGGGTGGGGGGGGGGGGGGGTTGATGGGGGTTATCACCCCTCCAAGCGGAAAAAAAATCGTCATTTAAATGGTCACAAATTTTTTAACTCAATTTAGATGAAATATAACATGTGTCAAAATATCTTAACATTGACATTATCATTTTTACACGCTTGCACCTCACTTTTTAGATAATTTCCGATTGTTTTTTTTTAATTAACCGATAACCACAGTTGTTTTAAGCGCCAGTACCAGAAACGTCGGTTGTTAGTGACTAATTTTGAATGATTTCTTGAAGAAACCTGGAAGAAGCCAACATTTATTTTCAAGTTGATCATAAAGTGATTTCTTATTTATGCATGTTTACCAATTTGATGGTTTTCTTAAAAAATTTTTATTGTGTCCGTCCATAGATGAAAATTTTCAATAATTGCTCTATTTTTGAAATATTCGTGACATAATTCTAACCTTTTCAGTAACACTTTTTAACTGTGGGAAAGTAACCTCAAAAGCGATCATGTCCTTGAACGGACATCGACGTTTTGTTAACTAAAATTTTGGAGGTAATTTTCTTTTTCTTATCCATATACGTGGGCAAGTGTGCGTAAGAACTGTCAAAAAACTCTATAGTTGATATTATTTCCAGATGTAGCAACCGAAAATTTGATCGATCAAACTTTGCAGACATCTGGATCTGCTACCGTTAGTCTCTGCTTTCAGAAACATGCATGCCACCGAAGATTATAAAGGGAACCATAAAAACATCGAAATATTTTCAAGTCCTACTAGCAAATCTGACCTCCAGAATGATCAGACGTTCGCATCTACTGCAGACCCATTAGTCTCTGAAATAGATATAGGTGCTGTTTTAAAGGCTCATCCTAAACCTTACTCAACTATTGATGATATCACAAAGCTTATCGTTTTAACTGACACTGGGTACCTCCACCACAAATTTCGTTTCCATACTCCGAGCATTTGAAAAGTCGAAGTGCTGAAAAAGAAAAACGATACGTAAATGCAATGCATTTGAAAACATTCAAAAGTTGGCTAGTTTTTTTTCAAAACTGAGCAAGGTTATTTTTGTAAGGTCTGTCCGCTCTTTGTAGTCAACTTCACTGGTGGAGTTAATAAAACTGTTCAATTGTGAAATCTTGTTACTAAGCCACTGACTTGTTTTTCAAAACTCACTGAAAAAAAGCTGTAAGTATTCGATAAGATATAAAGAGACGAATCTATTCAACAAACCTCTTTAAAAAAAATATGAAATATAATGATAAGCAATCTATATTTAATTTGTCTAGATACTTGCTTATTTGTGTTTAAATGTTGTATTAGATTGTTTTTTGATTCACTTCTTCAAATTGATATTTAAATGAAACTTCAAGAGAAAAATATGTTAAATTATTGAATAAAAACATTGACGGGTTTCGATAAGCAATGAAGCAGAATACGGTTTAAAATTGAAACTCAAAAGAAAAAATTTTCGATTAAATATAATTGAAACTTGTGTAAATGGCTTTTTACCCGAATATTGTAATAGTTTCAAAATTAATAAAACGTAGTTTAAACCATAAAACCATAGATGCTCATTGGAGTAATTTGAAATCATACAACGGATTTATTTTTGACTCAAGGCCACCCCCAACCCACCACCCCCCCCCCCCCCCCACCACAGAAAGCAATCTCTAGATCCGCGCCTGACTTCAAATCCCTACGAGGTAAGTTTTCCCTTATGTGGATTTACCTTTTTTTTAGGTAAATTGTACTTTTTTATTCAGCTCAATTTAGGCGAACTTCACCTATCTGAGAGATAAAATTAGCCTTTTTTGGATTCACCTTTTTTCTCGGTGAATTGTACCTTTTTTCTAGCTCGATTCAACTAAACTTTACCTGTGAGGTGAGTTTCACCTCGAAAAGGTAAAAGTTACTTTTTCGGCTTCCACGAGCGTTTACCTTGTTATCTCTGTAAATTTTACCATTTTGTTATTTTTCGTATAATATTACTGTTAAAAGTTACAAAAAAACTTCGCTATATTTCCGATGCTGCCGTTATAGAATTGGGATTGATGATTAATATTAGGACTAAGTTCAATTTGTGAAGGATAACTTAATCTCAAACTGTTGTAAAGATCATGTTTTGTCCTCATCTTCCTTTGTTGAAATTGTTCGAGTTGTGTCATATTAAAGGATGATTTTGTATGTGAGCACCTCCCTCTTAACTCTAAGCTTAGTTTATTTAGAAATGGAACAGCTACGAATTTGTGTATCTAAAAACCATTCGTTTGATCGAAATGCTTTCTATGAAGGAAATAAAGGTAATTTTATGATAATCAATAAAAAAACTTAAAAAAGTTATCGTTTTTGTAAGAAATATTTCTTCTTTATTCTTGGGATCTCCCACAGGCATAATTTTTTCAATTGTGTTTGTGATCAGTTTTTCCTAATTTTACTTCGTTCTATTTTGGGTGGCTGCATCCTTCTCCTTCAATTTACGCTACTTTTTGGTCCAATACCTCTCTTTTGAAAGAAAGTGAGGCTGATTTTGAGGATTCAGCTGGGATTTCTGCTAGAAAAATTTGACGAAAACGAAGCAAAAACCATCATGAGATTGAACTTCAAGTATAAGGCCGGAACAAATTTCAAATCCTTCTTTTGTCACTCGGAGTTGGAACTTCGCGAGACGGGGGGGGGGGAATAAAAAATAATGCGAAAAACAAATAAATCGGAATAAATTGCACGATAGCCTTTATGCAACAAAATTGCATATACTATATCATTGCACAAAACCAATCTCTCGGATATTTGAAAATTACGTCGAAATTTACATAAAATTCTTCAAACTTTATTTATTCCCCCCCCCCCCTTCGGGTTTTTTCGAAATTTCGAAGCAGGGGGGGGGGTTAAAG
The DNA here is from genome assembly GCF_029784155.1 of Uranotaenia lowii. Taxonomy (NCBI): domain Eukaryota; kingdom Metazoa; phylum Arthropoda; class Insecta; order Diptera; family Culicidae; genus Uranotaenia; species Uranotaenia lowii. The sequence goes on along the minus strand of NC_073691.1, from coordinate 149,195,419 downwards.
AAGAAATTGATATTTGTTCCAGCCTAATTGGTTAGTAAAGATCGTAGGTTGCGAGATATACATAAAAGAGTACCTACTCTTTTTAAGCTTTTAAAATCAGCGAAAACAAAAGTTTTTGTTTTGAAAATTGTTGTTTTTTTCCCCAGGAGCGGAGTCTTAGCAAATCATAATATTTTTTTTCAAAACACCCAGCAAATACATTCTGCAATCTGCAAGGGAAATTGCCACGGCCAGAAATGTTATAGGATTCAACCGCTGGAAACAGGGTTTTTCATAAGTTTTTTCTTCCTTCAGAAATTGGAAGTTTTCCAAAAATCTTCCCATCGTTAGAAACTGACATTAATTATTTGACAAACAAAATCCTCTCAACTGAGCGGGATCATATTATTCAGTTTTAAATTTATTCTTATCATCTGTTGTTCATTATAGAGGTTGTGGAAATGTTTATCTGTCAATGGCTTGAGCCTACACAGCAAGAAAAATTCGTGTAATTTTAGATTGAAAACGATGCACGAAAACGGAACATCGTTTTCAATCTAAATTTACATCATCATTACATTGAGCCGTGTAAATTTAGACTATAAACGATGCACGAAAAGAGAACAGCTTACTGTCGTGTAAAAATACACAGCGATGTAAAATTTTAGATATTACTCGGGATATTTGCAATTTTTATGAAATATTGAAATATTATGAGTCTTGAGAAGAAAACTACACTACAGTTTGCTATTATTAAACATTTATTAAAAAAAACCTAAAAAGTAAAGAAAAACCAAAGAACACCCACCATCACGAGCACCGCCAGGCTGGGGCACGGTAGAATACGAATATATTCATATTCTGCTGATATTTTAACCGCTCACTGGGGAAACCAAACAAAATTTCGTTCCGGACAGTCATGGTCCATTAATACCGGTCACTGCCGGGTCAGGAGGGATTTTTGCTCACAAATGCCTCGGATTGTTCACGCAAATTCCTCTCCTGGCAATATTCCAGATCCCTGCCAGTGCAACATCTGCCGTCGCTGTAATCGAGAAACAAATAATTAATTTTTATAACATCATTCGTTTGTATTTTACTTTAGAAATTTACCACTTTAGCTATGTACACACAACGAAAAAAATCTGTAAAATCACATCACATGTGATGTAAATAAAAAGAAGCATCATATATGACGGAATTTTCAGTGCTATTTGGAAATTACACGCCAGTAAAATTTTGCAACGTGTAAAATAAAAGTGATGTAAAATTTTGCAACGTGTAAAATCAAAATGATGTAAATTTTAAAATCACTGAATACTGGAATAAAAACTTTCCAATTGGAATTTGTTTTATTTAATTTATCGTTAATATGATTCAATAATGGAATTTTCTCATTTCCTAATAAAAAATAAAATCTTTCTATAATTAATATAATTCATTTTATTAAACGGCAAAATTTTTTATCTCACAAATTTTGTTTGTCTTTAGGAGTTACATCCATACTTTTCTTTTCTTCCCCGAAGTACCGGATCCTAAATTTAATAACGTGGAGCCACTTCCAGATCCGCATCAAAGATCTCCAGCAACCAGCAAGATCGATAAACTCACTCGCGGAAAAACTGCTTCAATAAAATATTATATATGGTGCACGACTTGACTTAACACTTTGTTGACATTTGTGTGTGCCTGTTTTTGACAGTCTGTATTTTTACATGACATTAACGCGTTCAGTGTTTTAAAATATTCATTGAATATTAATTCAATGTCCTATAACATTCCATGTCGTGTAATTTTAAGAAATTTCTCTCTCAGTGCTGTTAAGAATTCTGTGTGACCAGAAAAAAGTTGTAAAATTACATCACATATGATGTAAATAAAAAAAACATCATATATGACGGAATTTTCAGTGCGAGTTGAATATTACGCGCCTGTAAACATCTACAGGCGTGTAGAATTTGAAAGACATGTAAAATATCAAAGACGTGTAATATTCAATTCGCACTGAAAATTCCATCATATGTGATGCTTCTTTTTATTTACATCATATGTGAAAAGCCATTGGACTGTAGGAGCGGCGCTTGGCAAAACAACCACTGATGGGACTGACTTCCCCTGCGGGAGCGAGCCTCTTCTAGACAACCCCTGGTGGTTGTCTCACCAGTGGAGGCAGGTCCTCGGACTGGCTGCCTGGAGGCCAAGGCCGATCGATCACCGTCACCACAGTGATCGCGAACTAAACTCTTCTAAATTGGGGCTCTGATAAGAGCCGATTGGATCGGAAGCAAGCGAGGAGGAAGCACAGAGGAACAACACACTTTAGTACTGGAACATTCTGGATTTTATTCTCTCGGACTATTTACACTCGTTAATTGTCACTGTACGAGTCGTCGGCTTCCTTTCCTCGGGTGGTCTCAGAGAAGGCCACTGCTGGCTGGCCCTCCTTTTCCTTACTCTCCGGTTGCTCTGCTGGATTGATGTTGCCGCGATGATGGTTGGAAATAAACTGATCATGCAACGCGCGGGAGCGCGCGTTTTTATACCTTTCTCGCGTCGGCTGCTGCTCGCTGATTGGCTGGCGCTCCAGTTCCGTGCATCTCCTCTCGTTCTCTTCTCAGTCCGCTCGTCGGACTGAACATACTCCCCACCGGAAAGTGAGAAGTTGTCCTGCTTGGTGGTTTTCGTCGAACTTCCTGGAACCTTCGACGAACTTTCTGGAACCTTCGAATCAGCAGTGTTCGGCGACACATCGCTTGTCAGTTGCTCGCTTGTTGGAATGCGAACCCGAGCTGCTGAACCTGGCATGAAGTCCCGGTTGGTGCTTTCTGGAACCTTCGATGAATATTCCGGATCCTTCGAATCAGCAGTGTTTGGCGACGTACTGCTTGTGAATGGCTCACTTGCTGGAATGTGAACCCGGGCTGCTGAACCTGGCCTGGATTTTGCTTCTGCTGGACCCGCTTGCTTAGATCGCTCGACCTTGTTGCGATCCTTCGGTGGAAGACTCGCCTTTTCTGGGGGGACCAATTGTCGCTGGCAACTTTCAGGCTGTGGCTGTTGAATTGGCAGTGCTCGAACCCATTCGAGCTGACTCTCGATTGCCACGGATACCTCTTCGTATAGCACCACGAACTCAAAGTAAATGTCGTCTTGCTGCTCTCGGTCGGCTGGTGACGACAGTGCGATGATCTTTTGGTGATGCTTGGTGTACGCTGCTCTGGAATCCTCGACACTTCGATGGTACACCCTCAGTTGAGCTGCGGTTAGTCCAACCTTTTCGTTTTCTGCTCGCTGGAGAATCGTCTTAATTCGCTGGATGTTGCGCTGCGCCAATCCACGGATGTAGATAAGCGCCTGAAGATTCTCGTTTCTTCTCGCTGGATCTGGATTCATTGTCTCTTGCTTGTCTTTTCTTCCTCCATGCTTCGTTCACATCACGTTGCTCCCCGATCCGCTCTCTCAAAGACGGAGATATTCCGTCGGAAGGTACCGGATACTCCATCCGGCTCGAAGGACCATTTCATGTTGTGGCCATGAAAAGCCATTGGACTGTAGGAGCGGCGCTTGGCAAAACAACCACTGATGGGACTGACTTCCCCTGCGGGAGCGAGCCTCTTCTAGACAACCCCTGGTGGTTGTCTCACCAGTGGAGGCAGGTCCTCGGACTGGCTGCCTGGAGGCCAAGGCCGATCGATCACCGTCACCACAGTGATCGCGAACTAAACTCTTCTAAATTGGGGCTCTGATAAGAGCCGATTGGATCGGAAGCAAGCGAGGAGGAAGCACAGAGGAACAACACACTTTAGTACTGGAACATTCTGGATTTTATTCTCTCGGACTATTTACACTCGTTAATTGTCACTGTACGAGTCGTCGGCTTCCTTTCCTCGGGTGGTCTCAGAGAAGGCCACTGCTGGCTGGCCCTCCTTTTCCTTACTCTCCGGTTGCTCTGCTGGATTGATGTTGCCGCGATGATGGTTGGAAATAAACTGATCATTTCTCGCGTCGGCTGCTGCTCGCTGATTGGCTGGCGCTCCAGTTCCGTGCATCTCCTCTCGTTCTCTTCTCAGTCCGCTCGTCGGACTGAACAATATGTGATGTGAATTTCCATCAAATAATCGCGTTCCGTGTCAAGTAATATTTATGCCATTAGAATTCAGTGCTGTTAAGGATTCAATCTTGTTTTAGTCTGTAAATTTACATTAATAAATCGCGTTCTATGTCATGTAACATTAAAGATTTCCAATTTCAGTGTTGTTAAGGATTCAGATTTTTTTTCTGTGTATAGAGATGATTAAGCTGCGTATTGAAACGAAGACGTTCGGTTTCCGAAGAATGACTCGACTGGCAAATGGTATACAAAAAAACAACAAACAAACAATTTCATTCAATTTTAAATCAACAGATATAATATTACACTGCTTGCGATATAAATTTCATTGGTCGCTTTATTTTTACATCACGGAATGTAAAATTATAGCAAAACAATTTATTCCTATTCGCTTTTTGAGAACAGTCTAAAATTACATCAAAAGGAGTGGAAAATTACATCTTTTTTTGATTATACTTGAGAAAAAATAGATCACGCGTGTTTTAGATTCCGTATACTTTTAGAAATTTTTTGCTGTGTAGTAAACATTACGACTTAAGGCTTGAGGAAGGCCTTTTTTAAGCAACCAATAAGCAAAAAACCAATTTTTATTTTCAGTATTTAATAAGATGCGCTTCAGGACTCCTCCCGCTCACTAGGAAGGGCAAGGGGTCTCTAAAACAAAATTAACAAGTCTTCATAACTCGAGAACTGATTATGCAAATTGAACAAAATTTGGCATAGGAGTGTATTTCGGTATGATGGTATGGAACCCTTTCCTTTTTTCATTGGGAAGATAGAAAAGGGGAAGGAGGTCTCTCCTATTCTCTTTTACATAACTCGAGAACTAATCAAGCAAATAGAACCAAATTTGGCGTGTACGGGTATTTGAATGCGAGAAATGTTTCTATGGGTATTTGAGACACCTCCCATCTTCCAGCAGGGCAAAAGGAAAGAGGGAGGGGAGCTTCATACAATTTTACTGCTGAACTCGAAAACTTTTCCAGCAAATGAAACCAAATTTGGCATGTAAGGGTATTTGGGTATGAAAAATGCTTCTATGAATATTTGGTATCCTTAAAAGGGCGTATGAAAGGGGGAGGGAGAGGTTTTTCTTCCTTACAATTTTCAGGATAACTGGAGTGCTGATCAAGCAAATGGAACCAAATTTGGCAGCTGAGGGTATTCGAATACGTGAAATGTTTCTATAATAAATTGAAGCCCCTTCTTCCTTTCAGCGAGGAACTTCAGTGAACGAAATAAGAATAGTACCACTATGTGTTTTACCTGTTGAAATATGAATGATTGAAAATCACCAAAATTTTCTTCTACAATTTGTTTTGAATTGTTTAACGGATAAATCAAGCATAAGTTTACTTTCTTTGGAATTTGCGTTGAGGACCAAAAATAGTGAATAAAGGGTGCGAAATAGGAATAGTACCACTTGTGTTTTTCAACAAAAACAAAATTATTTCTAGAAATTTACTGTTTAAAAGTGAATAATAATGCTACGAATTACTTGAATAGAAAACTGCATTTTAAGGAGTTTTCTAGAATTCCAAAAGTTTTAAAAGGGGCTTTTAAGATATGCTCTTCTTGAACTAAGGAATTTAATATTTGAGCTGTACTTCTTTACCAAACTATTTACTTTCTTCATTAATATGACGTGAAATGATGAAACAAACATTCTGGGTTTATTTTGAATAACGATAAACAGGTTGGAATTCAAAAACTTAGATTTTTTTCAGTAAAACTCACTTTTTTCAGTTTCAAGTCACAGATGGCAGCACTATTTTGCAGTAAAAACCAAATTAAGTCTCAATATTGATTTTCCAGGTTTATTTAGGCCCGTATTCATCATTTCGAGGTGGGTTTCCAACACATTTTCTTTGGAGTTCACGCTGCAGAAAGCTTTTCCGGATTTGCAAAAAAAAAACATCAGCACAGAAATAGGTATACCACCGCCAAAATTGCTGCTCATCTCAACTTCCGATTCAATTTCAAATGATACCAATAATTCTGCTAGTCGTCTGGTCTGTCAAGCTTCATCGGAAGGTACTTATATATTCTGATTATCGGTCCAAGAAATTAACTTTTAGTGACCTTGATGAAATTTTAATTTTTTAATATTGTGATCCTAGAATTTCCAAGGCGATCACACGGTATCATGTACTTATTTCTTAACCAAAATCACCCAGCACTCCTGAATTAATTCCAGAAAATGGGCATCAATTCGGTTTTTTTGTTAGCATAATTTTTCAACTTAAGCTAACCAATCCAACTATTGGAATCAAGTATTACCCTTACTTATTTTGTTGTAAATCTTAAAAACTTTTCAACCAATGAAACTAAATTTTTGGATACGACACACATGGGTATGATGACTAAAGACTCCGATTTCCTTCCAGCAGGGGGAATGGGAACGACAAGGGGGCTCTCTTATCAGATTTTTGGCATAAATCGAGAACATATAATGCAAAAGGGACCACGTACGAATAATTTGAGACCCTCTTTCTTCAGGGCGAAACTAATAAAACTAAGAAATTTGAAACTCTACCTTTCAGGGATAAACCATCCCAGAGGATAAACATTCCAATAACCATCCAACTCTAAACTTGATAGCGCGATGAAAAACGGTGAAAAATATGTTATGTATAACATTCACAACAACTGCTGCTAAAATACTTGCCAGTACCTATACATTCTTTTTGCACAACCGGGGCCTGAAGTGCCATCTAAAATAGAACTCATATATGCTTGCTTGCACCGATTGGCTGAGGGTGCTAATAAATTGACGGCCGTTCCGCAGGATAAATTTAAGTTAGCGACACCTTCAAACCATTCTATGTTTAGACCATAGCTTGGCTAAGTGTTTCAGGTGAAGTGTGATTTCTAGCTGTTATGTTCCATCTGCTTGTCAAACTTACAGAATCTAAGATTTTATGAACTGATGATGCCATTCGAGACTTCAGTGCTTCAATTTAATTTGCAAAAGGGTATTTAGGATTCTACCCGGTTCAATTGTGTTTGACATCAGTGCCATATTGATGTCGAACACAATTCAACCGGGAAGAATTTTTAATACCTTTTGCCAATTATATGGATGTTCTGAGGTCCTGAATGGAAAAAAATGTTTAAATAAAACAAAAAGCCATGTTGTTTATGTAGACAAGAATTATATGTTTTATATATAGACAAGACCATACTTCCCTGTGGTTGATAACTCCGTACCAAATTGTTGAGTGAACGCTGTTAAATGATCAATTCCTAGATTTTTCGAATGGCACTGCTGCCAATTTCGTAGGCCATTCAAATTGATTGTTTGTTTTTATCTTGCACAAAAATGCACTGTGTTGTGCTTTGCAATCCATCACACCCGGTATCTTATCAGTGCCTAACGTGTGCACTAAAGCCAAACAAAAATGTCTCCAAGCTGACCGAATCTCCATACCTATACATGAGTATAATCATATACACTCCCAGTTTGTGTGTCGACGCCGCTTGGTGACAGTTTCAAAAACTGATTCGTTTTCGAGGTCACCCCTTTGAGCCAATCACAAAACTCACATCTGATGCAGAGTGCTTTAGTTAACGATCCTTCCTTTTTTTTTTAATTCGGAGGGACCATTCATTTTATTGCACCATAATTTGTTCCTATTATTCAAGTTGCGCGACACGTTCGCTCATATCAACGGAAATCGATTTAGCGGTCCTGTCCAGAAGTGTGAAAAACATTGCTTACCACCTCTCAATTAGTATATTTCCAATGCCGGCCGCTGGCGATGTAAGAAAACTGGTTTTCTAGCTTCAACCGTTATCGAAAAAATGACGTACGTGTTGTAATGTTTTAGACTGTAACTGGAACTTGTAGAAATCGTGTTGGCGTTAACTTTTTCTACTATAACATCACCTTCGACGATGAAAGTTGGCAACATAAATTCAGCACAACGCTTTACGTCTCCAGATGGTCATTCAGGTCAGAAACAACAAGTAAATGCGTTAAAACTTGCGCTTTAATAATTTTTACATCGTTTGGTCGTCTATCACAAAGTAATGATGATAGGCAAGGTGTGCGGTCCAATTACTCTAGCGTGTAATTTGCACACATTTGACACCCCTCAGATATAACAGTAAATTAATGGTTACTCCGGGGAAAAAGAACACTGTTTTTATTTTCAGTTTTTTCTTCTATTTTTTGTTCTATAATCTTTGTATTTAACTTGTTTTGAGCAGTTTTAGAAACACAAAAGGAATTAGTTCCATAAAATAAGACTTAAGAAAATAAGTTTGCGTTCTTTTTGAACGGCCTTCGAAAACGTCCCTAGTAATGCCGTTTCGCACTTGAAGCTTCAATACGGCACTTCCATCACTTTTCTATTCCCATACAGATAAAAAGCAGAATATTTAAGTGAACAATTGAACAGTGTAATGTAACACGTCCCGAGTAAAACTGTTTGTTTATTAAAAAAAAAATCAAAGTATCTTTCTTTCTGAAACTCAATATGTATATATAAAAGATGAAAAAAATACTCAGTAAAGATTCTGGTTGACTTTTTACAGTCACCTTATCCACTTTTTCGCCGCAGAACCCCAGTTTGCTTTGAACTGTTTCTCGTTTCTAACAGTTTTTTTTTAGTCTTCTGCTTTAGGTTTCTTTAGGTTTTGCTTAATTATCGCCCAATATTTTCTGATTGGGCGAAGTATGGTGTGTTATCCTTGGGCACAACCTGAATGTAGTTGGTGGCATACCACTCCATGGCCTTTAAGACACTCTTTTACGCAAATTTCCGGTTGCAACGGGAAAGGTCGCTCTTCAAGCCACAAGTACGGGGTGGTCGTTCAGCAAAATGGCGAACGTGTCTGTCTTGTAAGCCAGAGGTCCAGGGATCGAGTTCCGTCACCCTAATATCGTTTGAGGGTTAACGTGTATGATTTCAAAATTCCTCAGGCTGTCAGTTAGTTTCGGGGCACTGATTTTAGGATTCTGACTGATTTCCCTGACAATGATGCGATGGTGACGATCCGTAAGCTTCAGTTTGCGGCCTTTTCCTGGAGTAGTCTCCAGGGAGTTAGTCTTCTTAAAGTTCTGAAGGACATACTGAACCGACGATCGTGGCCGTTTTTCTATACTTGCAATTTCGGACAAGCTTTTACCGTCATTCTTCAGGTCAACAATCAGTTTCCGGATGTCATCGGGTATTTTTTTGTCAGGAGCAGACATTTTCCTGTTAATTTAATCCACACATTATTGAAATCTACTAATTATGCTACTAAATCTACTAATTTTACCGTATTTATCGCTCAGACCACTAGAAATTGTCTTTGCTGAGATTCAACTCACGTTTCTGCGCTTGACAGACTGACACATAACTGTTTACTTGGCTAATATTTGACAAAGGCCTCAGTGTACGGACAATTTTTTGACATCGTTTTTGGGACTTTCTATACAAAATGATTTGAATTATTTTTAAGGTTTAATTCATAAACATTTTTAATACTGATCTTCAAAGAGGACTAGTTTCTGCAGCGAATGATGTAATTGTAGTATTTTTCTTGACTGAAAAAGTGCATTTTTTGATTGTTTGAATTTCAAGGTACAGTCCCTCGATCGCTTGGTCGATGTCTTCTACGGTGTCCAGCAGTGGGTATTTGTCGATGTTTCGGGGACGGACAATTTTTACACAAATAAACAAATAAACTCAATGTCGTCGTTGTCAAGCTTTTTGTCACGGCACTAAAAACCGTAGAATGAATGCCAGATGCATGCTTTGCCGCTCATTCGATCATGGAAAATCTAAATGCCTTTTTGGTGGTGATAAACCACAAATAAAATTCTTCAAGTGTGCGAATTGCGCAGATAATCATTCCCCCAATTCCATAGACTGTCCCGTTTTGGAAAAAATCCCAAAGTTGTCAGAAAAGTTTGTTCTCCTCCTTCCTCTTTTTCGTCTTCACACGTCAGGCCGGCAATCAATCTGCCTGTTCGCGGTCAGCCTCGACCTACTTTAGAATCACGTCCTGGTAATGCTCGAAGTGATTTTAATGTTACCTGTGCTGATTCAGCGCCACAGACTCGTTGTTAAACGAGTGAGTACATGAGAAGGCTTGGGAAACTCCCAGAAATTCGAATACCTGTTCTTTTCCTTCATTTTCTTATCCTAACAATTTTGTTGATGGTGAGATTACTAAGGAAAAATTAAAAATTTTGCATCAAAATTCAATGGAAATTATGCAACTTATGTTGAAAGCAAATTCAATGTTTGAAGCTTTTTAAACTTCTTTTAATTACGCCAACAAAATTATTATGACTTAACGATTCCCTCATGGATCCAAATAGATGTTTAAATATGATTTGGATCTTTGCTGGCTTATCAAGATGAATGAAGCCAGACCATAACTTGAATAGCAATGCTTTCTTTAAAATTTTACGAAACTATCGACTTGATCGACAAGGTGGGGGTGTAGCTATTGTCACCAATAGTCGTCTCAAATTAAGACTTCTTCATTCTTTCAATACAAATGTCTTAGAAACAATTGGAATTGAATAAGAAACTTTTATGGGGAAAATTAAAACTCTTGCCGCATATTTGCCTTTTCAATGTAGCGGTGAATAGAAAATTTTTTGATTTGAGATTTACAAAAACTCATCAGAAATAAATCTATTTTTTTTTATTATTGGTGACTTTAATGCAAAACACCGATCTTGGAATAATATTTCATCAAATTCAAATGGGAATCTTTTGTTTAATGACTGCTCTGCAGGTTATTATACTGTTGAATATCCTAATGGGCATACTTGTTTCTCTTCAATTAGAAATCCCTCCAAAATTGATTTGGTTCTAACGGCTGCAGATCTCATTTCAAAGTTGTTGAATCTGAACTATGATGAGGTTTGATTTAAAAAATGGTTACAAAAATCTAAATTTGAATAAATTTTTACCAATTACATTTATTTTTGGAAGGTGTAGCAAAGCACACCGGGTCAGCTGGTATTAAATAATCAAGCAAAAGAGGTCCTTACCCACAGTCTTCTCCATACCCTAGAGTGTTCAAGAAAAACTTCCGGCAGACCGAGATAAGCTCTCCACTAGCCGATTTAAGGGACAAAAAAAGTTGTGTTTTTATTAGCATCCTGTTCAATGAAGCGATTCTGTTTCCGCCTCTGAACAGGAACTTGCTGGACCCGTTCTCGAATCAGCATGTATTGTTCAGCCATGCTGCTTTACACTATTCTATCCTGTTTAAATGTACATACCTTTGAGAAGAAGGAACAAGTGGTGAAGGAATGGTTCCGGAATTGTTTTCGTCATCGGAACTTTCTCCAGAACTTCCGTAGAGTTTTAACAGTTTTAGCCCGGATATTTTCAACCGCTTAAATAAACTGACGTAGCAGAATTGTATCTCTTACAGACGGTTTTTTTTTTGCGTTTACAGTTGATTAAAACCTCTTAAAAGTATGTATATACTAAAAACAAGTTTCAAATTTCAATTGCTGTTTTCTCAACTTAACAAAAACGCAAATGGAACGGACTTGCTATGCAGTAAACTATATGACTTTATTTTCACATATTTCTTGGATATTCAGTCCAACATATAATGCACGATTAACCTTTTTTATTCTTAAGCTGTGAATACTGAATTCAAAGAAAGGACTCAAACACCAATCGTTTCTTCTTTCTGGCGAAACGCTTACAGGTATGGCGTCCGTTGCATCGGCACCATACTTCCGGAGAGCAGGCTGCCAGACTTTCCGCTGATCAACGAACCGGTGCTGCAGTACAAGAAAGGCTCCAAGGAACGCAAAGAGATCGAGGCGGCCCTCAAGAAGACGGCCTCTGAAATGGAGGATGTACCGATTATCATCGGTAACGAGGAGTTCCGTACTAACACCGTGAGGCATCAGGTGATGCCACACAATCACAGCCACAAGCTGGCCCAGTTCTATTGGGCCGACCAGAAGTTGGTGGAGAAAGCCATCAAAACGGCCACCGAAACACAGATCAAGTGGGACCGGACGCCGCTTTCGGAGCGCATCAAAATCTGGCAGAAGGCTGCGGACCTGATGGCTGGCCCATACAGGCAGCAGCTGAACGCGGCCACCATGCTCGGGCAGGCCAAGACTGTGATCCAAGCGGAAATCGACTCCGCTGCAGAGCTCATCGATTTCATTAGGTAACCAAAGCTTGCCTGTTACATTCACTATTGTGTTTTTTTTGTCAGCACTAATAAGGTTTCGTTATACATTAGAATGAACACGTTCTATCTGAAGGAAGCGACTAAGTACAGTCCGATCAGCGAAAACAGTAAAGTGACGAAAAATTCGATGCGGTATCGTGGTATTGACGGTTTCATCGCAGCCATCAGTCCTTTTAATTTCACTGCCATTGGTGGAAATTTGGCATATACGCCTGCACTAATGGTAGAAAAAAATTTAGATTCCTGTAATCCTTTGAAGTTAACGTCATTTGATATTCCAGGGCAATGGTGTTTTGTGGAAGCCATCCGATACGGCGCTCCTGTCCAACTACATCATTTTCAAGATCATGCGAGAGGCCGGAGTTCCTCCAGGTGTCGTCAACTTCATTCCTACGGACGGTCCAGTTTTCGGTGATACCATCACGGCTTCGCCACATCTAGCGGGCATCAACTTTACCGGATCGGTTCCGTAAGTTCATTAGAAAACAATGTTTCAATTATTCGTCTAACATCTGTGCTAATTTAAGGACTTTCAACCGGTTATGGCGACAGGTGGGTGAAAACATCAACCGCTATCACAATTTCCCTCGACTGATTGGAGAGTGCGGAGGCAAGAACTACCACTTCGTCCATCCAACGGCCGACGTCCAATCAGTGGTGAACGGAACCATAAGATCGGCCTTCGAGTTCTGTGGTCAAAAATGTTCAGCCTGCTCACGAATGTACGTTCCGGAATCGATTTGGGGTCCGATCAAAGAGGGCCTGCTGAAGGCACGCGACCAGCTGAAGATCGGTGATGTGACCGATTTTAGCAGTTTCACTTCTGCCGTTATCGACGATAAGGCATTCAATAGGATCAAATCGTACATTGACCATGCTAGGAATTCCAGCAACTTGGAGATCATTGGAGGTGGCAAGTATGACGACAGCAAAGGCTACTTCATTGAACCGACAATCGTCCAATCGAGCGACCCGCAGGACAAGATCATGGTGGAAGAAATCTTCGGTCCGGTCCTCAGCATCTACGTGTACAAGGATAAGGACTTGGAAAAGACGATGAAGCTGGTTGGAAACTCGACGCAGTTTGCTTTAACGGGAGCTGTTTTCGCCAAAGACGAGTAAGTATTGGCAGTACCGATGGAGGATGGAATTTTAAAGTTCTATTTAACATTACAGGGCGTTCTTGAAGCGCGCGTTGGAAGAATTCAAAATGACTGCCGGTAACTTCTACGTTAACGACAAGTCTACTGGCTCCGTCGTAGGACAGCAGCCGTTTGGCGGTGGCCGAATGTCAGGTAAGATCAGTGATTGAAATCATCACCCACTTTCTCCTCAGAGGCATTCAAAAAACACGTTATTTATTTCTGATCTACAGATCACATATTGATCCAAATGATGACTTAAAATTAAATTTAAACTAAACACTCGGGGTCCTCAAGGCACTTATAACTTTTCTTCAGAAAATATCCTTCGAAACGTCGAAGTCAATATGCTTGGAAAAACGATTGAACGATTTCATTGCACCGATGAGGGCGCTGTTCGCTTCATAATTGTGCATTCGAATGGGAACATACAATTTAAGATTATGATTTCATAAGACCGCGGGGTCGCACGAAAGAAGCACGGGTTGCACGTCTACGTGCTTGAAGAGTATCAATGTTTAATATAAGGCAGCATCGATTTTCGTAGCTTGGTAAGCGAAAAAGGTCTTGTCAGTACATTTGCCTAAGGGCGTATCGTTCAGCACCGTTCTGATAGTAGGGGCACCAGACGGCAGACGCGTATTCAAGGATGGAACGAACAACTCTTCAATACAGACTTTTCAGGCAATACACGTCCTTGAAGTCCTTCGCTACTCTAGAAATGAAACCAAGACTTCTTTATGTTTGTACGTGTCTTAAATTTACGTAGTTTGTATGTGTCTTGAATTCCAGCCGCTGATTGGCGATGACGCCCAGATCGTTAATATGGTCCCACGCGTGCGATGAGCTGTTCTTCAAGGTAGTATTCCGCAATCAAATGCTGCCGCTTACGAGAAGAACTGATGACTGCACATTTATTACGATTCAATGGCAAGCAGTTGATGTCGCCCCAATGAGCAAAAGGTTGAACTGACTTTGCACAAAATTAATATCATCTTATTCGTTTACAGTGTAAACAGTTTAAGAGTTTAACAGTTTAAGTCAGCATAGCAAAGTTTTGGGCCGTCGAAGAGTGAAAGCACGTCGTTGAAATAAATTAGAAAAATAATCGGTCCTAAATGGCTTCCTTGTGGCACACCGGAGGAGACAGATAACCGCCTGGAAAAGGTATCTCCCGTTTGAACAATCAATTAACCGGACCCTCAGCGTCCAAGTTTCCCTATGGGAATTTCGTGGTTCACCTCGTCGAATGCAGCTGACAGATCGGTGTAGATGGCTTTACGAAGCTACTCAGATGCTTTCCGTCGAAGACGTCATCCTACACCGGCTCACCCGCCGACGACGTGAAGTCACTCTACACGAGAGCATTTTGCGACATGAATACTCTTCCCCCTACAAGTTCGACTGCAAAAAAGGTTAAGTCTTATCCCCGCAGCTTCCGTCTTAAGGAGCGCGTTCTACTCGGATACTCCGCGGCGGTGGAGGTATCCTACACAACGTTCGTGACGTACCGAACAGCTCAGCATACGCAAAAGGTATAGTCATATCTTTGTATACTTTACTGCTAGGATCGGACGTACACTACTCGAAGGCCCCGAAAGGGCATTCTACTCCGACCGTGTTCCAGTCTTCCTCCTTCCTTTTGCTGACAACCCTAGGCTTTTTGCCCGCCGTGTGCCGAATCGAGAGCAGCTTATCCTAGACTCGAGCCTGTCACAGCACAGGTACGGGTCTTTTGCGCTTACAACTCGGATGAATCCCGACGGTGATGTCATCCTACCTGGCTCGAGTGGCTCATCGGACGGCGACGTGAGAACACTCTACCCGAGAGTATTCCGCGAAGAGAATACTCTTCCCCTACGTGTTCGACTCGGATATTCCGCGACGGTAACGGTTTAGCACACACACACACACGCACGACGTACCAGGCAGTTTGGCATACGCAGAATGTATAGTCTTACCTTTGTATGCTTTACTACCAGGTTCGGACGCACACTACTCAGATGCTCCCGACGAAGGAGTCACCCTACACCGGTCGCGGTCTGGTGCTGGCATCAACTCATCTGCAGGGCAGTCATGATCCGGGTGACCCCATCGCCCACCACGCGCCAGGTATTGGCATCCTCACACATCCTCCGCACGATGTTGTCGGCTGTCGTGTGTGGTCCGCAGGCGGCAAACATGTTAGTGCGTACCCCTTCAAACCTCAGACGCTGTTGATCTGGCGCAAGATCGCTGTACTCAGGGAGTCCAATATGATGTTTGAAGGTGTCGAAAAAGTAGAACGATCAGGATCCATGTACAGAAAGCTACCATGGTTGGAACACTACTTCAAACCTATGACAAGTATGTCATCTTCCGGGGCGCAGAAGGAGCTTACTTTAGAGATGCAGCGGGAAAACTGTTACTTCTGGAAAAGCAGCGGCTAGACTAGCCATGTCCGCACCTTGGCTTTAACCCCGGTCATAAGACTCTGCACAACTTGTGAATCAACCGTTTTTTGCATGTAAACCTATACTTTCTTCAGTTTCTCGACTGTCTTCACTACCTTAGGTCGCTTAAGAAGGTGCTGCTTCATAATCCCCCAGTACTTCTCGATGTGGCGGAGCTCCGGAATGTTGGGAGGGTTAAGCATTTTCGGCACGAAATTGACCTTATTGTCCGCATACCACTTCAGCACGTCCTCGGAGTAGTGGCATGACGCCAAATCCGGCCAAAAGATTATTGGGACGTTGTGGGCCTTCAGGAAAGGAAGCAGCCGCTTATGGAGGCATTCTTTCATGTACACCTGTCCGTTCATCGTGCCCTGGGTCACGAAAGGTGCACCCCGCTTCCCGCACGTGCAGATGGCTTGCCAAACCAGGAATTTATTCGCAAATTTGGACATCTTCTGAGTGCGGACATGCTCCGGAACGCTGAATCGCTTATCCTTGGCCGTGAAAAACAGGTTGCCGAGGATCTGTTTGAAGTCGGCCTTCACATATGTTTCTTCGTTCATGATGCAGCATTCAACTTTTGTCAGCATGTTGAGGTACAACTTCCTGGCACGCGTTTTCGCGGACTTCTTCTGCTTCTCGTCGCGATTAGGGGCCTTTTGTACCTTGAATGAAGCTAAGCCTTAGTTTTGGCCTTCTGGACAAAACTTCGGCTTAGGGGCAGCTTCTTAGCCACATCCTGAACGGAAGCGTTCGGGTTTCAGTTAAAGGCCCCAACTACGTGATTATGATTTTTGGTGGAATACTTTTTCCTTCACTTCTAGACTACCGATCGGTGGTCAATCGTTCCCCGAACCGCTTATTCACTCGCGACACCGTGGAATTCGCGATTCCCAACGTTTTAGCGACGGAACGATGCGAGAGATCCTGGTTCTCGTGATGAATGCGCAAGATTTTATCACGCACGAGCTGTTCTTTCGACTCCATTTCCGCGAGTTTTGAACACAGGACTTTAAAACTTGCAGAATGTAAACAATGCACTATGAACTAAATCCACCCAAATTTTCATTAAATTCTACCCAACTGTTAAAAAGTTAGAGCTATTTCATCGTGGACACCCTTTATTGTGATCTTGTTGTGAGACTGGACAAGGAACATGAGTTTTCTAGAGCTGAACATATAAAACTCGAAATTCAAACAAAATTCAAACGATTTGTAACCAACCTGTCACAAAACGATTCTGCTAAAGCAACATCTCCTTTCGAGCTATCGGTGCAAGTCCACACAAGTTCCAGATCGCACCAGGAATTATCGTCGATGAGCTCTGCTGAAAGATCCGACTTAACGGCAATTAGTTTTCCGCCTCCACTAGACTTTTTGCTGTTTCGGGCACCACGGTTACAGCGAATCACTGCATAATCAGGACCGAAGATTCGGCCAGATAGTTTGCTGTCGTTCAGCCATGTTTCCGTAACGTCATAGCAGGAACATGAAGTAGCGAGAATTTATACCGTATAAGGCTTGCGGGAGGCAATCGTTTTCAGTCCAGTTATCGAATTGGTTGAAACCAACTTGATCATCTTCTCGAAATTGCTGCTTAGTTGTGTTCTCGCGTCACAAAAATGCCTCCTTTAAGAGACATCACATGCAAATGACGAATAACGTCATTAACAAAGTACAGTAAACGAGAGCAGGTTAGAAGAATACAAAAATTAGAAAAAAGGATAATCGAGTTGACATTGGATTTATTTAATTCAGTATTTGATAAAAGAAAGGAGCTCATTATGCTAAATACGTAGACGTGAATCGTAAGCAACCTGTAGAATTTTTTTTCTACAAGAAACAATTCTATATTTAACACTGTTGATGGTTATCATGTATAGAAGTTTTAACTCTCTTTTCACATTTGTTCATAATAAGAAGACTCAATAATTTTCTTTGTTTATGCAATAATCCAGCTATTTTTCTTTTTCTTGGATCGGTCAAGGTTCTTATTTAATATTCCAAAAGGACAAATCGCCCGCTAGGATAAAAATTTCTGAAAAAATAAAACAATTCAAAATTTCAAAACCTTCCCTTCACCAACAGGAACCAACGACAAGGCTGGCGGACCTCACTACGTTCTCCGGTGGTCGACACCACAATCGGTGAAGGAAACCTTCGTTCCGCTCAGTGAAATCGACTATCCGTATATGCGCGAGTAAGACGCCGCCGACCGCAAACGATAGCAAAACGAACTTTACTGCGGAAGAATTATCACGAAACTAGAGAACACTTCATTTGCATAAAAAGAATCCACAAAAGATGCACCCCGCAAATCAACCCATCCCTGTGCACCCTCTACTTTGCGCAACTAAACTCGCAACCCGAAGTGAACGGTAGTATTTTGTTTTTAACCCCTAAGGCTCGAAACTATTGGGCTTACAGCAGCTCCCGCGCCTATGACATCGTGCCGCGGCCAAAGAAGAGTGATATTATTCAATATGAAATCTCGTATATTCCTTGTGATTCCTTACGTTTTGTTCAAATCTAACCGAGCATTTTACTTCTTTGAGCGAAAACAAAAACTAACAGTTGTTTTATGTCTGATCTGAGAGGCGGCTGTTGCTAAACAAGGACCCAATCGTACCTTTTTCGAAATTATTGTTTTACTACAAACCAACAACAACACTACTTTAAAACTTAAGTATTTTCTTTGTGATCAGTGAACATACCCCTACTGTTTTTGTGAAATCGTCTGTTTTGAAATTATTATTAAATAAATGTTATTTATTCGGAAAATTTGATCTTTAAATTCTCTTCTCTAATTTTGATCCTCTAATTCAATCGCTAAAACATGTGACAATATTAATAATAAAAGTTATGATAAAAATTTAGCATACATAAAAGGCATTATATCAATAAAGATTTTATGTTACCAGCTCCAAAACACATAAATACATGAAAACTACCCACTAGCCGTTGTTATCGGAAATAAATGAAGAAAACAAATCTGTATTGAATTGTACGTGTCATAAGAAAATGTACCAAAAGCCCTGAAAGCTTACACCTATAGTCAAACAATAGTAATGGAGATGGTAATCACATTCTAACTAGCGCCCAGCCAAAGTTTTAGTTAATACCTTAAGTTACTTCATCAAACCAAACACACAAATACCCACACGTACTACGAACAATTACTGTTTCTCGAAATTAGGTCTGCAAAATTCATAATTCAGTTGCTTGAAAAACATGTCAAAACGAAAAGTTCAACCTTGGCTGTCCGATGAGAACGACCGCTCTAGGTTATTTGAGCAAAAGAAGCAACTAGTAAGAACGAAACATAAGTGGAACCATGAAAAGCCACGCCAAATTGGTACTGAGACTGGTAGGAGCGAAATTATTGCATGTGAAAAGACTTTGTTCGGTAACTACTGTGTAGTGGGTAACGATTATCGCGTACCCAATGAACCGCCTGTTTGGAACGGTTGTACACCGTGGAGCGTTGTTCAAGATATCGACGCGTGTAGTAGTAACTGGAACGACAAAATCGTTTCTAAAACCATGAACTGGAAGAACCCGTGGAACATGAATAACACTGAAATCATAAATGTAGTTTTTAAGCGTATTTGGAGATCGAAGTTAATAAATGTTTAAACTGGATTTGCGCTCGTTTTTATTTACCTGATGACACTCATTTCAAGAGAAAGATGATTTTCTAATATCACAAATCATGCTTGCACAGCTAGAACTTTATCATGAGTCGTGAAGAGTAATAGAAGCTTTTATTTATTCTTCTTGTCTTTGGTCATGTTATAATAAGGTTGCCAGAATTTCTTCAGCACGTATCCGGGTTACAATCTATACCCAGTTAACAAGAATCACCGAGTTCGGTAATTTTTTTGGGAAAAAAATCGAAAATAATCGACAATGTGACATAATCAGACCGTGCAACATAATCGACTATGTGACATAATCCGATCATGCAACATAAACGACCATGTGACATCTGACTATGCAACAGGATCGACCATGTGACATAATCCGACCATGCGACATAATCGGACCATATGAAATAATCCGACCATGCAACAAAATCGGACCATATGACATAGAGCCCTATTATATAAGACGAGTCACGAGTCATTTTACTCGAGTGAGCCATTTTAGTATTACAGTAGTCGAATTTCAGTCGAGTAGCTCGACTGCTTGAAGGTTCGTGACTCAGCTGTTTCACTCCACTACCGTAATACTCCGCTAGACTCGACAGTGACTGGAGTCGAGTCGAGTTACTCGACTCGTCTTATTTAATAGGGCCCATAATCCGACCATGCAACATAATTCGACCGTGTGACATAATCAGATGATGCAACATAATCGACCATGTGACATAATCGGACCATGTGACATAATCCAACCATGCAACATAATCCGACCATGCAACATAATCGGACCCTGTGACATAATCCGGCCATGCAACATAATCCGACCATGCAACATAATCGACCATGTGACAAAATCGAACTATGCGACATAATCCGATTATACAACATAATTCAACTATGTGACATAATCTGACAACGCCACATGCGATGACATGTAGGATCCCTGCCACTGAATAATTGTTGCAAATTGTGAATCAGTTGTGGGATTTTGATCATTACCATTCCAAATGCAAGGAAATCTCTCTCGATTTCAATCCGAGTTATTAAGCAAACGCTAGCGACATCATGTCCTCCATAGAAAAGTTTAGATTAGTTAAGAAGCTTACGGAGAGCTTTTGAAAACGGCCATACATTTGTCCTAACTACAAAACGTCAAACATTTACCTGGCATCGCGGATATCTAGCTACTGACCGTCTACGCTGCTGGCCTTCATCGCTGCTCACTGGTCCATGGTTGCCACTGAATTACTGCAAATCGACATCTGAGTCGGATTACCACTCACTGGTGAGGTCCAAACTCAAATCGAAGCGCAGCAACGTCTGTTTAGTTCGACGACAAAAAGAGAAAGAAACGGGCCCTTTGTTTTATACCTCTCGTAGGTAGGGAAAAACAAAAGCAGGCGTTGGTGATGACGTCATAATCCTTTAGATATGAAATGATGCCGTTAATGAGGCGTTTTTCGTGAGATTCGTTCGCAAATTTCAATTTGTCCCCCTATAGTGTTGCCGTAAGACGTAATTCTACGTCAAAAAAAAAACGTCTTGCGTGACTTGAAGAAGTTTGAAACGGGTTGATTCACTTGGAAATTGTGAAAAAAAATCGGAAAAGTTCAATTTCGAATAGTTTGCCATCTTGTCGTTTTCGTTAACGCCGCTTTTAACAACGGTTAGCTGCTGTTTATACTTTTTCTTCGAACGATTTACAAATGGAAACGAATTTTTATATCGAGTCTGGGGAAGATGGCGACGATGAAAATTTTTATGATCATTTAGTGCTTGAATTTTTGCTGTCTAATTTTTTTTTGTCAGATTTTGCAGGTACGCAATACCGACGGCAGGTGGCGAATCTGAAAAAATTGACAAAAAGTGCTTTGTAGGAAAAATGTATCTGTTTAGCCCGATTTTATCGTAGAAATTGCCTGTTTTTTTTAAAGTTGGATGGCATTTCCTAACTGGGAAAGCATTTCTTCAAATCGATCGATGCGCACTCTGGAATCGACATAGCGTACCGTTGAAAAAATTATCCAGAAAACGAAATCGAGTGTCCAGTCAGTATGGTCAGTGCTATTCTGATCTCTTCTAAACCTTCAAAGCGAACATATTCGTTAAAATGAAAATTATCAAGAGTATCGGTCAGAAATCGCCGATCTGCGGTGGACTTTGACAGCTCTCTTAGGAAAGCCCAGGCAGTTTCCTCTGCCGTTTGGTTGATTCCGTCAATTAAAAATCTTGTTTTCTATCTGCAGTAAAATCGACCGGATTGTAGTAACCGAGACGCCTCGCGCCACTCAAAACGCGACTATCCTCCTAAAAGTTCGAATACAGAATCAACGTACTTATACCAGTCATCTATCATCACGTGCATCACATACTTTTTCCATGCACTTAGGGGTGCTCAATAATTTTAATTCTTTTCTAAAATCTTTTAGACTTTAATATTTACCCAATTCCAATCATTACACTTATCGGTACTTAACGAATAAATAAATGCATTACATTTATTTTTTTTTAAGTTTAACTTACTTTTCAAATACAAACTATTAATATTCATAATTCCACACCATACCTACTACATTCGCCTTCTCCTGTACTCTCAACAAGTTTATCAAACAGAATACTTCCTAATCCAATGCCTTTTTTTTAACGACTCGCTTTACCATAAAACTATCAGTGAAACAAGTGTCATAACTGTTCAAATGTATTCATTTTATTCTCGATACATTTTGTCAGTAATAGAAAAACCTAGATCTGCATTCACTGTTGACTTAAAGGTATTTTAAACCTTCTTCTGCAATGGAAATTTCAAATATGCATAGGTAATTTTTTCACTCACATCTTTACTCATTTGTAAACTGTGACCTTCAGTATTATTAGTTTATGTCGAACTTGTCTGACTCTATTTTGTTTTCACTGATTACTCAACAATATTTTTACTTAAATTCAATAGCTCAGTTCAATCGTTATTCGTTTCATGACCTCTCGAAAAATAATTCATAATGTTTGCTTTCAGCTCATCTAATCGTATCGTCTCATCATATAATCTCCATTATATCTTCTCAGCTTCTCCTCGTTCTCTCTTTCCTTATAATCTTCACCTTTTCTCATCCGCCCATCTTCTCCTCTCCTCATTCCCATCTTGTTATCTCTCATCTAAACATTTTCTTGACACGAATGCCAAAGTTTTGGTAAGGTGCCACAAATAAACAAGAATAAAAACATATTTTCCTTGTTATGTACTTTACCGGTTTTCATATTCTAATCATTTCCCTATTTCATCATCCTTAATTCTCATCTGCTGTTCTTCTCATCTATTGATTATCTCATCACATTTTCTCATTTCTTATCTTTTAACCGTTTAATCATCTAATCTCTAATAATATAATCATTTTCCTCCACCTCTCTCTAATTTTGAATTGTTTTATTCTCATTGTTGTCTCTTTTATAATTCAAATTATCTTTTTTTTTAGTTATCTCTGAATCTAACTTTCAGCTTCCCTCGTCTGTCATTCCATTCCATTTTTTCTGTTTTAATCTTCTGAAGATTTTATTTTCTTATATTATTATCATCTCATACTTCCAGTTGTTTATCTTACCATCTGCTCTACCTGGCCATTTTCAATTATCTCCGCCACTTCTCTTCTTCTCATCTTCTAATCATCGACTTATTTTCTCTTACTCTACTCTCATCTTTAAAAGACATACACCGTCTTAGCCGATTTAGGCTTTACAGACTGAAAAAATGACGTGGACAACTTAAGATTAACATTTAACACCCAGTACCGAGATGGGAATCGAACCCATGCCATCAGTGGACCAGCGATTACCGTCTTACCACGCTAACCACTCGACCACCGAGACGTACATCTTCATATCTTCTTCCGAGCTTCATCTTCTTATCTTCTTCCGAGCTTCCTAACTGCCAATCGTTTCACCCTTTCATCACTTCCTCTAAACTTTGTTCTTCTTATCTTTTAATTATTCTAGTTTCTCATCTCCCTGTCTCTTATCTTCTTATCATCTAACTTTCTTATCGTATAACTTTTTCTCGTCACATCTCTCCAGTTTCTCAACTTATCATCTTTGTATCTTTTCATTTTGCATCTTATCATCGTTTCATAATTTTATCTTTATCTTTCACTCTCCATTTACTAGTTTGCTATGATCTAGCCTTTTTGCCCATTTTTCCGCTAATTTTAAACCTTCGCATGTCCTAATCATTTAACTTTCTCATTGATCCATCTTTTTCACATAATATATTAGGCTTTAAGAAGCCGAAGTCTTAATCACCTCATCTTCTCAACTTAGATAAGTTTTCCCATGTTTTTCCCCAAATAAATTATTTAAATTTTATTCCCAAATTAATTTTTTTTTAAGTATCATCTACGTTTATCATTTTTCTATCGTGTTATATTTTGTTCTTAATATCTCTTCTCTTCTTATCAACTACTGTTTTCATTTTTTTTTTCTAACTCTACTTTCATCTTCTTATCTTTCCATCCTCCCCTAGTTTTATCTTCCCATCTTCCTAACTTTTAGTCTATCTAATTTAATCTAATCTTTTTTACATCTAACATTCTTATCGTTTAACTTTTGCTCATTACATCTCCCCTTTTTCTCATCATTTCCTTTCTTTTTTATCATCTCAGTTCGCAACTTTTTATCGTATCCCTTAATTTTTCCATTTTTATTTCTATCTAAGTATCATCTCCATATTATCTTATATTCCTTTCTTTTATTATTATTTTTATTTTCTCATCTTTTTTGTCATTAACACTTTATACATTTCAATCTGTTCATATTCGATTTATCCAATTTTCTCATCAAATTATCTTCTTTTTCTCACATTCGTCGGTTCTTTTCATTTGAGTTTGACTATTCCATTCAATCATAGTTCGATCCATGACCTCTCGCATGAACCGAACTGAACTTGACCTCTCGCAAGTTATCTTTTGATATCTCTACATCAAACTTGACTCTCTGCAAGTTTTATTTCATTCATCATTCAATCATAGTTCGATCCATGACCTCTCGCATGAACCGAACTGAACTTGACCTCTCGCAAGTTATGTTTTGATTGCTCTACATCAAACTTGACTCTCTGCAAGTTTTCTTTTATTTATCGTTTAATCATAATTCGATCCATGACCTCTCGCATGAACCGAACTGAACTTGACCTCTCGCAAGTTATCTTTTGATTGTTCTACATCAAACTTGACTCTCTGCAAGTTTTCTTTTATTCATCATTTAATCATAATTCGATCCATGACCTCTCGCATGAACCGAACTGAACTTGACCTCTCGCAAGTTATCTTTTGATTGTTTTACACCAAACTAGAATCTCCGCAAGTTTCCTTTTATTCATGATTCAATCATAATTCGATTGTCTCACATTGAGATTGACAATTCGTAAATATTGTTTTATTCATTGTAATTCTTTCTTTTTTTTTCATCT
This sequence comes from Uranotaenia lowii, assembly GCF_029784155.1. NCBI lineage: Eukaryota > Metazoa > Arthropoda > Insecta > Diptera > Culicidae > Uranotaenia > Uranotaenia lowii. Next base: position 149,170,481 of record NC_073691.1, on the reverse strand, counting down.
AAGTTTTCAATGGAAATTCGATCCATCTTTCGAATAATAAATTGATTTTTGATTGATATTTATTTTCCTAATGCAGTCTTCAAAATTCTCATTGTTTATTATCCTTTCTTTTTATCTCGCCTCTCGTCTATTTTTCAACTATTCTTCTTCTATCTTGTTTTTTTCTTCTTCGCAACTTCTAATCACTTTCTTTTCCATTTTCTAGAATTGTTATCTTCCAGTCTTATCTATCATTAGAAATACCTCATCTTCTCTTTCGCCCAATTGTTACTCTTCGCATCTTTTCCCATCTCCTTATTTTATTTTTTTTTAGTGCATTATCTTCTTGTCTTCTCTTCATATTATCCTTGCATCTTCTCATCTTCAATTTATCTAATTTCTCATCATATAACATACATCATGCCTCCTTGTTTTCCTCTTCAAATTTTTCATCCTACCATCATCTCATATTTTCGAATCATCCTTCCTTCATCAACCACTCATTCTATCTTTTTTCATGAGCCAATTATTTCATTTTATGAACCCAATGTGCTCTTATCTTCTCCGCATATTTCTTGAATCCGGTAATTTTTTATTCAACCAACTATTTCATTTAATCTTTCCAGTCTTTAATCTTCTAACCATCTCAGAATTCCATCATCACCCGTTTTTTCTTCCTGTCCTTCTTATTTTCAAAATTTCATAAGACATCCGCACTTACAGCAGTGCACAGAATGTGTTTAACTGTTTCTTTAATTTACTCATTTGTGTGAACAATCATATCAATTTAGCTTCATATCTAAAGATGTGAAAATTATTCTTGAATAAAACGAATTCTTTTGAATAAATTTTTTTAAGAGTAAATTAATCTGGTTTCGTCAAAATATTTGTTTTTTGAGAATAAACCCAAGCAACCAGAATTCCCTTAAAAAGGTTCCATAGAAGCTTAATCAGCTCTCGTTTGTGTCTGAAGAGAATGCTAATCAGCCCAAAATTTAAGTTCTTAAAGCTACTTTCAAGTTCGTTTAGTTGGCTGTAGAGAACGCTATTCAGCTTCTAAGAGAATGTCAAGAAACTTCTACGTGCCGAAAAAAAAATCCGAGTGACAGATTGCTCTGACAACCACATGTCAGATTGCTAGGTTGCCGGTCTATCATGGTCTATCTCATTGATTTTGATTATATTGTTTTGATTACAAAAGCTGCTTACACGCCTAGAGAATTGAACCGCTGCTCTCTAGGTTGCAATGAAACTCCCCAGCCTCTCGACCAATCCATCAATAGCTAATTGCCTCTGTAATGATTAGTATTTAAACTTAATGTCATTTGAGATGATTGAGTGGGTTGGTCAATAGAAGGTACCTTATTTCGTTCAAAGGACTTTCAGTACACAATGTGAATCAAAACAAAAATTCGCATCATCAAAATTTATTCGAATATCTTATTTAACATTTATAAGAAAAATTCGAAAAAATCTTGAATTCCATTTGTAAATATCAGTACAGATATAAACAAAACAAATACCATGACAAAAAATTGACAGACATTTTTGACATGTCGCTTACACTGAACCCAAATTCACTCTTAAAATACACATGATTTTTCACTTAAAAACAAGGATCTAGTGATTTTCTTCCTTTCAAGTGCGACATATACATTTCACTTGGCAGTCACTTAAATTTCAAGTGAATTCATCCACATTCACTTCAGTCGTCACTTGAATTTGAAGTGAAGTGAAGTTAATTCCAATCATTACACTTATCGGTACTTAACGAATAAATAAATGCATTACATTTATTTTTTTTTAAGTTTAACTTACTTTTCAAATACAAACTATTAATATTCATAATTCCACACCATACCTACTACACGGATATCTGAAACCCTTTTACTCTCCTCTGAAGAGGTGGATGGATCTGAAGATACTGCTGGTACCACAACATTCCTAAGACTTGCGAGTGGACAACAATTTTTGGATCAGATTTCTTTGAAAGCCTCATTTCATCCGACTTTTCCTACGTTTTTCATGAAAAGCTAGATATAGAAGAATGGGCAATTTGGTTTTCGGATATATTTACACTAATAAGCAATATAAGGTTCGCGATACATTTTTTATTCAGCAATCCTTATGGAAATTCAACCGAAATAAAGGGTGATACGGTCAAAATTTGGTCAAGGAAAAACGCGTGTAAATCGGTGAAATCGTTTATTTAAATAATCAAATTAAATTTCTTTTTCAAGTTTAATTAGTATAAAATTCCGGAAAAATATTCAGTTAGGCTTCCGCTTTTCCTAATCCGAATTGCCGGGCCTCACGCTTAACCCCTGCCACCAGATTTTGTACAGCCACCTTGTCCACCTTTTTCGCCGCAGAAAGCCAGTTTGCCTTGAACTGCTGTTCGTCCTTAGCAGTTTTTTTGGTCTTCTTTAGGTTCCGCTTGACAATAGCCCAGTATTTCTCAATTGGGCGGAGCTCTGGCGTGTTGGGAGGGTTCGTGTCCTTGGGAACCACCTGCACGTTGTTGGCGGCGTACCACTCCATGGCCTTTTTACCGTAATGGCAAGATGCCAAATCCGGCCAAAACAGTACGGAACAACCGCGTTTCTTCAGGAAAGGCAGCAGACGTTTATTCAAACACTCTTTCATGTAAACTTCTTGGATGACAGTCCCGGAAGCTATGAAAATTCTGCTTTTCAAGCAACAGGTACAGATGGCTTGCCAATCCAGATATTTCTTCGCGAAGTTTGACAGTTTCATGTGCTTTAAAATATCTGCTACCTGTCGTGACTGGTGGTTCTAAAACACTTCACTAGCCTTTTGTCGACCATTCAAACACACTTTCACACAAACCATCGCGACTTTTGGAAACGCTCCGTTCGATACATCGCCTTTCTTTTATTTCGTCACTGAAATCATTTCGGAACTGTACTCATAAACATCTCTTAACGAACGATTAGATTAGATTATAAGATATGGAGATGATAGATGAAATCCGATAACTTGATATGTTTGTTATTGAAAAGATAGGAGGATGCGAGTAGAATAAGATGAATAAAAAAAATTATATATTGTATTATTCGTTTGAAGAAAAAAATCAGGAATAAAGAAAAAAAATTTAAAAACTAAGAATGAATAGTGAGTATTCGAAAATCAAGAGCCAATAATAGAAATCAAACGCCCAGAGTTATTTATAATAATAACTTTATAGACGAGAGTGAAATGTCAAGAAAAAAAAAGATTGATCAGGAAAACTTATATGACGGTTAACAATAAATTCATATAAAACATAAAAGAATTTTAGAAAAATGAAATATGAAAAATAGAAATACAAAAACAGGATGAAATAGAAATGATTTGAATAATGGAAAAGTAAAAAAAAATGAGAAAAAGGGAGTTTGGAAGTTGAGATATGAGAAGTTGAAAAAAAAAATGACACAAAAGAAGAGATTAGAACAATTAGAAAACAAGAAATAGTTAAAGAGAAGAAATTCAAATAAAATTATTAAGAGTCATGGGCCAAAAGGCTGAAAAATCTGAAATTAAGCTTCAATATTGAGAACGGATGATGCTAGTGACGAATGACAAAGATACATAAGTTTGGAATCATGATTCGTTGGTTTGTAAGACTCAAAGATCTCGAAATAAGGATATTGATAGTCGAAAACTTAAGATCGGAATTTAAAAAAAAAATTAGTTCTTAGTCAGCAATCTCGAAAAAATAGTAAAGATTCAGAAATCAAACAATTAGAGTAGAAAAAAAATCCAAAGTCTAGCATTTGTAAAAAAAATAAAATAAAATAGAATTAGTAAATCAAGTATAAAGAACCGAGAGTAAGAAAAATAAACCTAGCTATTAAGGGGGGGGGTAGGGTCTAACGTGTATAAAAAACTCCATTTTCATGATTTTTTTCTAGAGCTATCGTTCAAACAAATGTATTCAAATTTTTTGCATTATACGCAGCATTGTTAAAAGAACATTTAGTAATTTTTTCGTAGAAAAATATTGAAAAATGAGCCGGTAACGGAGCACTTTCGAGGATGCCTTTTAGAAAACAGAATTTGCGGTGGACACTGTATCTCAGCACAGAATCATCTGAAGTCAAAAAATCAGAGCAAAATATTTTTAATAGATGTTTTTCTGGACCCCAACGTTTTTATTTAACTTAAAAATATTTTTATGAAATTTTTGTGGCTGTTTGAAGTGAAAACTACGATTTTTCACGAAAAAATCCGCCATTTTTCACCTGTAAAATCTCCCCAAAGTAAAAAAAATCAAAAAAGAAAAACGTTGGGGTCTGGTATTTTATATGTAGAAAATATGTTCCAAATTTGAAAAGAATCGGATAAGTAGTTTTCAAATGACGATGTCCACGGACTTTAAAAATGTGCTTTCGAGAAAAACGCGTTTGAAGTTTCTGCTCTTGCTTTCTTGCAGGGGGGCCGGACATTCGGCCGAAGGCCGATAGGCCGAAAGATGTTAGGCCGAAGGTCGCTAGGCCGAATGGGTTGAAAGGCCGACGGATGATCGGCCGAATAGGACAATAGGCCGAATGCGACATTAGGCCGAAGGTTATTTGGCCGAATATTATTTGGCCGAATGGTCATCAGGCCGAATGGGCGATAGGCCGAATGGTCATTAGGCCGAATGGTCACTAGGCCGAATGGTCGTTAGGCCGAATGGTCATTCGACCGAAAGGTCACTAAGCCGAATGGTCATTTGGCCGAATGGTCATTAGGCCGAATGGTCATTAGGCCGAATGGTCACTAGGCCGAATGGTCATTAGGCCGAATGGTCACTAGGCCGAATGGTCACTAGGCCGAATGGTCACAAGGCCGAATGGTCGTTAGGCCGAATGGATACTAGGCCGAAAGATCGTTAGGCCGAATGGATGCTAGGCCGAAAGATCGTTAGGCCGAATGGTCATTAGGCCGAATGATCATCGGGCCGAATGGATGCTAGAAGGTCGTTAGGCCGAATAGTCACTAGGCTGAATGGTTGTTAGGTTGAATGGTCGTTGGACCGAATTTATGCTAGGCCTCTAAGACATATTATCGCTTTCTTGCATGTGGCGCCGCTCAGTAGTTTGGCCGATCAGTAGTTAGGCCGAATGGTCGTTAGGCCGAATAGTCATCAAGCCGAATGGCCATCAGGCCTAATGGATTGCCTTGTGATCACTCGACCTAATGGCCATTCGGCCTTATGACCATTCGGCCTAACAGCCATTCGGCCAAACGACCATTCTGCCTAACAGCCATTCGGCCTTGCGACCTTTCGGCATAGCATGCCGACATGTGTAAAAGGTTTCTTATTGACCTAGCAACCATTCATGACGATCATTCAGCCTTATGGCCATTCGGCCTTACGACCTTTCGGCCTTACGACCATTCGGCCTTGCGACCATTCGGCCTTGCGACCATTCGGCCTTGCGACCATTCGGCCTTGCGACCATTCGGCCTTGCGACCATTCGGCCTTACGACCATTCGGCCTTATGACCATTCGGCCTTATGACCATTCGGCCTAATGACCATTCGGCCTATTGACCATTCGGCCTTACGACCATTCGGCCTAATGACCATTCGGCCTAATAACCATTCGGCTTTATGACCTTTCGGCCTACTGATCATTCGGCCGAACATCCTTTCGGCCTTGCGTCCTTTCGGCCTAACAGCATTCGGCTGGATAACCGTCGGCCGAATAACCCATTCGGCCTAGTGGCCTGTTCGGCCAGATAGCCCATTCGGCCTAACGTCCATCGGCTGAATGACCTTCGGCCGAATGGCTTTCGGCCTCATGACTTTCGGCCGAATGACCCAGCCTCCTAGCAGGAGATAAATGCCTATAACTTCTACAGTTTTGCTTCAATTGACTTGAAAATTTGACACAACATTCTTGAAATGTTTTACAATAAGAAAATAAAAAAATAAAAAAAATCGATTTTTTGAAAGTGTTAGACCCTACCCCCCCCTTAAGTCACGAGACAAGCATAATAAATCGAGAATCAGATGTTAGGATTCGAAATTGAATTTCAAGGAACATTAGTCAAGGATTGAATTAAAAACGAACATCAAGAGTCGAGACTTAAAAAAAAATGACAATAAGAATCAAATGTAAAATACCAAATGACAAAAACAGGGGTAAGCAATGATAGAAGTAAATAAGAAAAATCAAATGCAAAACAGTTGAGAGTTGAAGAAAAGGCAATAGAGGGGTATGTAGTTTTTGTGTGTCGGAATTCAGAAAGAATTATGTGGTGAATTAGGTGAATTGCGAGAAATTAAAAAAAAGGGTGAATTACAAAACTTTTAAACTTGAAATGAGAATGAAAGCTTTCTAAAATGATCGATTTGTTAAATATGTACTTTGAAAAATTAACATATGAACTTTCAAAAATAAACAAAGAACTTTAACACAGTTTGAAAGTACGAATAAATATATTGAGCTAATTTCATTTAAAAAAAACCCGATTTAATACACTTAACAGTGGATTGTAGCCTTTCTTACAGTTTATAAATTATATTTGGATACACATGACACAAAGTAATAAATAAATGATAGATTTATAAATTCTGTGTAATGATTTAAGTATTTCGAACGTAGTAAATCCTAAATGAATTTAAGAAATTAAGATTCAAAATTTTTTAAGGATAAAAGTATTTTAAAATAATTATAATTTTCATATAAAGAATAACGTAATTTTTAACTAATTGATTATTTTTGAATGATTGAATCAAAATTATACTCTTAATTTTTAGACCTCTTCTAATTTATAGATATAAGATCATAATGTCATACATCTTGTATATGATCCCGATACAAGATATTCCAGAATTCAATCATTCAAAATTTTCAATTAGTTTAAAATTATGTTATTCTTTATGTGAAAATTATAATTATTTCAAAATACTTTTATCCTTGAATAATTTTGGATCTTAATTTCTTAAATTCATTTAGGATTTACTACGTTCGAAATACTTAAATCATTACACAGAATTTATAAATCTATCATTTATTTATTACTTTGTGTCATGTGTATCCAAATATAATTTTTTATGTGAAAATTATAATTATTTTAAAATACTTTTATCTTATAAAAAATTTTGAATCTTAATTTCTTAAATTCATCAAGAATTTACTACGTTCGAAAAACATAAATCATTACTCAGAATTTATAAATCTATCATTTATTTATTATTTTGTGTCATGTGTATACAAATATAGTTCATAAACTGTAAGAAAGGCTACAATTCACTGTTAAGTATATTAAATCGGGTTTTTCTTTTTAATTTTGTCAATTTTGCCAATTTTGTGAATTTTGTCGATTTTGTCGATTTTGGCAATTAGGTCAATTCTGTCGATTTAGTCAATTTTGTCGATTTTGTCATATTTGTCAATTTCGTCAATTTTGTTTTTATATGCATACTAGCTGACCCGGTGTGCTTTGCTACACCTTTCAAAATCGAATGATATTTTTAGAATTTATTCAAATTTTTATTGTTTTGTTGGCATTATTTTAAATCAAATCGCTATAAAATGAGAGCTGCAGCTGAAGTTTCAAATTGCAACACAAAAAAAACTTAAACTAATATTCTGAATCTTGATCTATAAATTTGTGTTAAAGATCTGATAATTTTAACTTGTTTCTTTGAGCTTCGCCCTTAAAAAAGGAGGGTCTCAAATTCGTACGCAAACAATCCAACTTATAAAATATGGTTGTTTTGACTGATATGTTCTGGATTTATGCTAAATACGGATAAGAGAGCCCCCCCTGTCCTTGCCTTCCCCCCTGCTGAATGGAGATCTTCTATAATCATACCCATTTTTTTCGTTCCCAAAAATCTTCTTGTATCAAATTTTGTTCCATTGGTTGATAAGTTCTTAAGCTTTACAACAAAATTTATATGGAACCCCCTCCTTTCTGCTCCTCTCTACACTGTAAAGCGTAAGGGTCTATAACAATCGTAGAAACATATCTCGTAATCAAATACCTTTCCATGCCATATTTGTTTCCATTTGTTGGATTCGTTAGCATAAATTGAGAACTGCTGCCAACAAAATTGAATTGGGCTCAATTTGCTCGATCAGCTCTCCAGTTATACTGAAAATTGTAAGGGAGACCGCTTCTCCCCATTTACATCCACCTTTTCGAAGGAGTGAGGGATACGAAATGTTCATAGAAGCATTTCTCGTACCCAAATATCATTCCATGCCAAATTTGGTTCCATTTGTTGTTTAAGTTCTTGTGCTATGCAAAAAAAAATTGTATGAAACTTCCCTCCCTCTTTCCTTTCTCCCCGCTGGAAGAAGGAAGGGGTTTCAAACAATCATTAGAACATGTCACGTTCCCAAATATCCGCCCATGCCAAATTTGGTTCAATAAGCTTGATTAGTTTTTGAGTTATGTAAAAAATTAAAAAGAGGGCCCCTCCCCCCTTTATATCTCCCTACTGGAAAAAGGGGGGGGGGTCTCTCAAATAATTATAGAAATATTTCTCGTATCCAAATACCCTCCCATGCCAAATTTGGTTCCATTTGCTTAATTAGTTTTTGAGTTATGTAAAAAAATATGAAAGAGGCCCCTCACCCTTTCAACTGTAAAGAGGGAGGGGTCTCAAATAATCATTGACATTTTTTTCGTATCAATATACCTTCCCATGCCAAATTTGGTTCCAATATCTTGAATAGTTTTCGAGTTATATGAAAAATTGTAAGGTAGCCCCCCTCCCCCCTTCCTATCACTCCACTGAGAGGAGGGAGGGGTACCTAATATTCATTGAAATATTCCCCGTTCCCACATACCGCCTCATGCCAAATTTGATACCATTTGCTTGATTGGCTCTCGAGTTATGCCAAAAGTTGTCTTAATTTTGGGAGGCCCCTCCCTCCCTTCATGAGAGAGGGAGGGGTCTCAAACCACAATAGGAACCTTCCCCGGCCTCCAATACCCCCACCTGCCAAGTTTCACGCAAATCGGTTCAGTAGTTTCCGAGTCTATAGGGAACAGACAGACAGACAGACAGACAGACAGACAGACAGACAGACAGAAATTCATTTTTATATATATAGATTCCAAAAAAATCCCAAATGCTTTAAACTCTACTATGAAGGACTTGGTGGCGCTACTGTTAGGTTATTATCTTCCGTTGGCTTCAGCAAGTGAGAGTTCGGATTGACTCCCAAGCCGCTATCCTCAGACACCAACCCCAACAACAACAACGCAACAATTGCACAGGGTTTTTAAATGCGAACGAAAAGCTTTCATCGCGCAACGTTAGATCTAAAGAGGAAAGAGAAAAGGGAACAAAAAAACCAGCCCGAGAGCTTAAAGCTCGAGAGGATTGAGAAGCCTTTGTCTTATTGGATTCAATTTGCTTCCACGGGCGAAATTCTCTCCTGTTGTTCGTGCTTAAGTCTCAAAGTTACAATCGTTTTCGTACCATGCAGTGTGGGCATGACGTACTCATCAACGACTTCATAAATTTCGGGGTCGTACCCCTTGGTGAAAACCATTTTTATGTTTAATACTTCGGAGCTTCGTTTCCGAAATTTTTGAAATGGTTCGGTTTCAAACTGATCCATTAAATTGGAAAAAGTACAACCCAAAGTACAAAATTTGATCTGTCGTCTTTCTCCCACACAGTTTCTGTCACGATGACATGAATCCTGGGTGGGAGTGAAGCCTGTCTGTTCTCCCTTCCACACATCGACTGGACCATACTTTTAGATAGCAAACGCGTATCTATGACGTCACGTATAATTTGACGTCATAGATACGATAATCTTGATTTTAGTGATTGCTGGTTGTGGCTAGCAAGCCAAATTGACACGTTTTTGGAGTGATGATTTGATGATAATTACTATGAAAATTTAATTTTCAAACTATTTTATTTTTCTTTTTCTTTCTTTTATAGGACGTAGAAGAAAAAAAATCAATTTTTTTAAGAGAAAAATCATTTTTATTGTACTTCCCAGTTTCGCAAAAACGTGCAAAAAAGTTTACAAAAAATCACACCAATACACACAAATACACAGACATCGTCTGAACTCGACGAGCTGATTCGATAGGTACCTATAAAGGTATATCTAAGACCCATAATTAATGATCTCCCAAATCGACCGATAACTATACCTTTCTGAAAGAAAGGCAAAACCATATTGTGAGTTAAAAAAAACGACATAAAAAATAAATTTAAATAATGAATAACTTTGTTTTAAAATCGCGGTCATTATCAAACTCTACAGTACGGGTGGAAGCGAATGTAGAGAATAATGATAAATAAATGATATTTAAAATGAATTCCTTCCCAAGCAACCAAAAATTTCATATCTACTTAAACTCGTTCCTCTAAAGTTCGAATTTCGCTGAATAAAGGTTTGAAAGAGAATTGGTACCAAATTTTCTCGAATGTGAGCATGAAAGTTACAAAAGGTTCCTCAAATAGCCTTCTATGAACTTGAAGTTCCAAAAAGTTCCTCAAGTAGCCTTTTTTGTGACATGTCAATCGCACCCACACAGTATAAAAGTTACAAATTAGGTCTCAAATAGCCTTCTGTGAACTTCAAGTGCTAAGAAGTTCCTCAAATAGCTTTCTGTTAACTTCAAGTTCCAAGAAGTTCCTCAAATAGCCTTTTCTGTGACATGTCAATCACATCATTCAGAATAAAAGTTACAAATTGGATCTCAAATAGCCTTTTATGGACTCGAAGTTCCAGAAAGTTCATCAAATAGCCTTTTTTGAGACATGTCCGCCATTTCATGAATATGAAATGTGAACGAACGTCACAAAAGGGCATATAATAAATAAATCATTTTTTGGAGCTTGGAAATTGTTGAAATGTATAATTTATTTTTAAACTTCAACTCAGAACAACTTAAAGCTAACTTGCAAATGATTGGTTTTGAAAAGAGTAAATACTTTGACTTTATGAAATTTCGTCCAACTGTATTTACTCTTTTCAAAACCAATCATTTGCGAGTTAGCTTTAAGTTGTTCTGAGTTGAAGTTTCAAAATAAATTATACATTTCAACAATTTCCAAGCTCCAAAAAATGATTTATTTATTATATGCCCTTTTGTGACGTTCGTTCACATTTCATATTCATGAAATGGCGGACATGTCTCAAAAAAGGCTATTTGATGAACTTTCTGGAACTTCGAGTCCATAGAAGGCTATTTGAGATCCAATTTGTAACTTTTATTCTGAATGATGTGATTGACATGTCACAGAAAAGGCTATTTGAGGAACTTCTTGGAACTTGAAGTTAACAGAAAGCTATTTGAGGAACTTCTGAGCACTTGAAGTTCACAGAAGGCTATTTGAGACCTAATTTGTAACTTTTATAATGTGTGGGTGCGATTGACATGTCACAAAAAGGCTATTTGAGGAACTTTTTGGAACTTCAAGTTCATAGAAGGCTATTTGAGGAACCTTTTGTAACTTTCATGCTCACATTCGAGAAAATTTGGTACCAATTCTCTTTGAAACCTTTATTCAGCGAAATTCGAACTTTAGAGGAACGAGTTTAAGTAGATATGAGATTTTTGGTTGCTTGGGAAGGAATTAATTTTAAATATCATTTATTTATCATTATTCTCTACCCTACCTTTCCCCTTCCTTTTGCCGTTTAGAACTCCTGTCCCGGAAGCTGTTTGTAGTCGGCTTGGACGTAGGTTTCGTCGTCCATTACCACGCAGTCAAACTTCGTCAGCATCGTCGTGTACATTCTCCGCGATCGCGCTTTGGCCATCGTATTTTGTTTATCATCGCGATTTGGAGTCACTACCTTCTTGTAAGTCGATAGTCCGGCTCGTTTTTGGGCTCGATGCACGATTGTAGATGATACAACCAACTTATTCGCGGCGTCTCGGAGAGAGAGGTTGAGGTTTCGCTTGAAACTACCGACAACTCTCTTTGTCGTCTCAGCGGCTTCCGGTTTTCGATTCCCCCCCGATCCAGACTTCCTGGCTGTCGACAAACGTTCCCCAAACACTGTGTCAACCACATAATGTCAAGTTCTAGGTTCTGTCACTTTCTCGACCGGTAGGTACGGGCAAGATCCGTTGTATCAGCGATGCATATCAACGATGATGAGTGACAGCATTCATGAGCGGCCGTGCGGAGGAATATCATTTATATTCGCTCTCCGTTTATTACGTTGGGCACCTCCCACACAAACACTTTCATTACATTTGTAACGGTTGATTTGGCAACTTTTAGCGATTTTGCCAGCTTTGCGTGTGAGTAGCTTGGATTTTCGCGATGCGCGAGCACAATTTTGATACGCTGCTCTTCTTCCTTGGACGGCATTTTGACAACTGAAGAGTGAATTCCAAAATCAAAATAGGAGCAACATTCTGCACACACGCACCTTCAAAATGAGAGGTGTTCAGGTTTTTTAAATGCAAAATTTAAAGAAATACGTCAAGTTAATATTGACCAAATTTTGACCGTTCCACCCTTTATGCTGAGTATTACAAATCAGAAGTGAATTTAGAATAGGGCGAAAGCGCCAAATATGAACAAATGGAGTTTTCAGTTGGTTGATAAAGTACGTTCGAAGACCTACACTTTGAGTATACAACGTTAACTGTAAGATATTTGGTTTTCGAGAAATAAAGAAAACAAAATACAATTTTTCAGGGTGCTTATGGAGCTGTCAAACTTTTAACGCGTTTTTCTCTAAACAGTGATTTTGGCACATTCACCGTATTCAAAATTCGATACCGAAATATTCCCTCGGGAGCTTACTGTATTTTATAAATTGGAATTATTGTTTTTATCTTTCCTGACCACGTGATTCAAAACACGTTAGCTGATGTTCAGCTTCCCTATCCTGTGTTCATTGAACAAAAAATGAACCCACATGTGACAATATTTTGGCCGCCTTATGAATGCGCATGTCAACAAAATTTTCCAGTTGACGGCTTCGTGCTCTACCTTTGAAGGCGACAAACGGCGCTTAAGTCTGGTTGTTTTTCCTGTTCATTTAATGGCCCGACTTTCCCCTAAATAATCGTGAGCAAATTCATTAGAAAGGTATCGCAAATCAGAGCGAAAAGGACGGCTAAAGTTTTGGCGGGCGTAATTCCATTTTTATCGCCGGAGAGTTTCCGTTTAAATCGCCGGAAAATTGAGAATGACAATTGAGAAAATGTCCCCAGTAACGGTGAGAAAATTTTCTCGCTCGGCCTGAAGAGAGAGCAGATAACGATTTTCGACCGGAAAGCAAAACATTCGAAAAGGGATTTTCACCACAACATTCCAACGTTCATTCGGTCTAGGACAACTTCTCCTCTCCTTACTGCAACAAATTTAAGGATTCGCGGAAAATTGCTCCGAAAACCTTACGAGTTTTCCGGTTTTGTACCATTCGCTCGGGGCTAGCCGTAGGTTTTGTTCCATTCAATTATGCTTCTGGTTACCCGTTTGTTTACCATTCATTTGGGATCGTTGCATTGTCTTCGAATATTTACTTTCAATTTTAAATGGGAAACCTACTATTGGCTTTTAACATCGGCTTTTAACATCGTTTGAAATTGTTTTTACAACGAAGCATAGTTCGAAAGTATTTTATGAAAAGCGATACTTTTCCATGTAGTTGGAATATGTTGGAATTTTGCACAGATCAGTTTTTTGGGTTAATCTACAAAATTTCTATGATCCGATAACCCTTTTCGCTGCCACTCTTATGATCACAATGGGTAAAAAGCGGAGCACGTAAATCAATAATTTAGGTTCGCTTAAAAAATGGATAGAGAATATGAGAGTTAAGCATCCGTGATAATTTCTCCAATTGTTCTATAACAAAAAAAAAGATGGATTTTTTAATGAATTTAAAGGTAAATAGGTAGCATACTTTTAACAGGTTTTATATAATTTGGATGTACTCGTTTGATGAAAAACTTGAACTCTCATCAATCAACGGTATTGAAATGTCCGCGCCACCGGAAACCGCGTCATCATCTAATGCATAACCGGGTAGGTAGCGCTCAGGGTTAAATCCTTTTCCCCCCAAAATGCACCGCTCTATCACACGCTGTATCAAACCAGAGCTCCGCCAAACAGAGACGGAGAAGATTACGCGTTTTTGGCTCTCGAGCGATCCCGGATTTCGATATGTTTGAAGGATGAGGTGCTGGAACCAATAAATGTATATTTATACCCACAGTAGACCGGCTCAAATATGAAACACTCATGACCGACTCATATCCGAAAAATTTTGATTACCTTGAGTCCAAAAATTTTAATGACAGTTTTTAAGACGAGTTAGATTTAATCAAAAAAAAATCAAACACGTTCCTTGTATCTGAACAAACTTGTAAAAGACTGCAAGTCTGAGCTACTAGCAGTCCTCAACAAGGTTGTTCATTTGTATTAAATTCGGAAAATATCTTTTTAGAGCATCCAGAACTGTAAGCAAACTTATAACCGTTTGAAACAATAACATTTTAAATCACGAGCCGGTCCAACATTATGTATTAGTACTTACACAGCAATACCGCAGTACTGATCCCGGTACAACTGCACGAGGCCACCCGGAAGGAAGTGGAAGCTTTCTAAAGCATAAGTTTCATGAACTTTCGCCTCGTGGCAAATGCGCGTGGCAAGAAATGCATTAGCAGAACCTCTCAATCATGCACCGAGAACCTCTTCAAAGATGCTCGTCGTTAGAGTGTAAGGTTTTTTTCAGGAAGATCATTGCTAGTTTTGATGCTTTCTTAAGCGCCTTTTTAGATTGGAACCGGAACATCCCCACGTATAGGGAATTTGGGGCGTCCCAACGTCTGCCGTCATTTGTCTTATGACAGCTCTGGAAGCCAACTGCTTCAACATATAACGGGTTTTTTTTAAGTTTGACTTATTTATTGTCGAGTTTTTAGTTGCATAACTCAACAAAAAAGATTTTAAAGCTTACATAATCTTGACATTTAGAATTATCGTATCAAAACAAACTATTCATAAATTTACGGGGTGGCAACGTGAAAGTAAAAGTACCTACTTTATTCATGTCATAAAACTCAAACCAGTTTTTATTTCTCTTCGGAGGCAATTTCAATAGCACCTACATATACATAAGTAGTAAAATTAAAAACTTCAAACTAAAAAAACCTATCAAGAAGTTTTGTTAAATTTAAGGCTACATGTGAATAATTTTTCAGAACGAAAAACTATTAAAAAACTATGTTTTTTTTTTGATATTTCGAATATGTTGATTTTAGAGTGTCCGTCCAAAACAATTTCAGGAATTCCCGAATCCCGGGAAACGATGGGGAATTCCCGAACATATTAAATCGAGCTAAATTTTCGAAAAATAACAATAAAAAAAATAGGTCACAGTCAGTAAGATAAATTATTGTTCTACGTTGGTATATGGTTAGACCGATTTTTTTTCTAAAGATTGTTTAAACATGGACATCAACAAAACGAAATTGAATTAAAAAAGGGTTTTTAGGAAACCTTGCGTTACAGGTGAAAAACAACGAATATGTAACGACTTGTAAATCTGACTCGGAAGCAGGTTCCGGAAAAGTTTCTGCTATAAAAATGAACCCACCAATTAGAATTATGTTTTCGAGCTTAAATATTACTATTGTTTCTGCAAGTCATTCGTGCCGTCTCAATAAGAGCAGTAGAAAATTACCGAATCCGGAATGCCGAAATAAGTAAGTTGACCAGTAAAGTGAAAAATATCCTTTGTTAACCAATCATTATTTGTTAAACTAGGAAACTACTCTTTCTTACAAACACGCACTTAAACCAGAACATTTATAATTGGAAAAGGAAACTAAAATTGTAAGTTTTAACTAGAAATGTACGGAATAGTGGTATAATAGTGGTAACCAGATGTATCAGATCATTTTTAAGTAGAGGTCTCTTTAATTTTCAAAATGTCACCATTAGCTGAAAGGACATTAAATAACTTGTCGCTTCTAGGACGTTTATCACAAAAGTGATCGAATTCCAGTGAGATCTGGGACTAAACATATCAAAACAGGTGTTAAGCTATTTGAAATTGCTTTTCTCATATATTGAATTAGATGAATGTCTTATTTTTGTTAGATGTCTTCAAAATAGATGCTAAAAAGAACGATGATCTTTAACCTTAAGCAAACAATTCTTTCTACGACACGTATCCACACGGTCGAATTTTTGGAAAACTTATAAAAAAAGGGAAAATCTGAACAGAAACTAGGCATTATTCTCAAACATACAAGAGGAAAAATAAATAAAATTAATTGAAATTTCAAGTTTTCATCGCATTACAACAGCAGTGTTCAAATCGTATCTTTCAAATGAATTTACTCAAAAAAATCGTTTTGTAACAGAAAATTTAAAAATTTTCAAAGATTTGATTATTTGATTATTTTTTTATTGATTTAGCAAAAAATCTAAATAAACCCGGGTGAAATCCGGAAAGTTTTAAAAATATGTGGCTATCTTGATCAGATTTAAATTTTCAAATTTTCACGAATTTTTTATTTGGTGTATGGATATATCATGAAAATTTGGAATATACGATAATCAAAGTATAAAGCTGTGAAGTGAAAAATACAAGGATACATCGAAAATGTTTCACTGAAACCCTGAGTATTTGATGATTTGAAGGTTTTTCAACATTTCCTTTGGATATTTAATAAGTTATCCAAACTCACTTGAAAATTTTAAATAATTAATATTCGGCCTATGTGGCCTATTCGGCCGAATAATTAGCTCAACTATTCGGTGAGCCGAATATTCGGCTTAACGGTTTTTGGGCGGTATTCGGCGTCGAATATTCGGTAGACCGAATATTCGGTACATCTCTAGTTTTAACATAGATAAAAAATATCTACAAAAACTCATATAAAATACAGGGTCCGGCAATTGAAGTGGTACATTGAAATAAACATATAAATTGATCAAAACAACGACTTTTTATTTCAAATTCATTCAAGTTCTCTTGAAAACAAAATACTTTTTCAAAATTCACTGGTAAAGTTCGACTTGTTCGCCCTTGAGTTTAACCACTCGCCGCAGACGGCCGAGGAACGCATCGTATGAGGCTCGCAGGTGTTCTTGTGGTATTTTATTCCAGGCTGCCACGAGATGTCGCTTCAGGACCTCTACACCTTCATGTTTCTTAGAGCAGACTTCGGCCTCCTGGAAAATGTTGCGCAATCCAAAGTTGGATTTTCTTCGCTTTGTGAGCTGGCGCTGAGTCCTGTTGGAAAACCCAATCCCTGGAACCAAAATGTCAACGTGCCCACGGTTTGACGACATTATGTAGAACTAGTTCCCGATAAGTATTTTGGTTGATCTTCACTCCTTCAGGGACAAAAACCAGCGGAGTCCGGCCATCACGGGTGATTCCGGCCCAAATCATCACCGATGCCTGGTTACTGTCGCCGGATGGCCGTCAGCAAGTCGGCATGGCTTCGTGATCTGTCTGGCAACCAAACTCTGTCGTTCTGCTTATTCACGAACTGCTGTACGGTTAAGAGTTTCTCGTTGGTAAACACGATATTCTTCAACCTTCTTTCCGCGGACCTCTTCTGCAGCGCCTTCGCTCTTTTTACCCGTTCTTGTTTCTTCTTCATCGTAAGGTCTTGAACCTTTTGGATCTTGTAGGGCTTGGTCTGAAGTTTATCTTTCAGGATCCGACGGAGATTTCGATCCAATATGTTGCGATCCTCTGCCAATTTAGTGGCACTACGATCTTCGCCATGGCAGGTGACACCACAGTAGGTTGGCGTCCCCCACCATATCGTTTTTGGCACTTCTGGTCTCCAGGTATCTTTTAACTGTACGATATACAAAACTTCGGCACACACTTATATCGGACATCTCACGAACTATGTCCTTCTGCCGTTTGCCAGCTAGGAACAAGGCAACCACAGCGCTACGTTTCTGTTCGAGATCCATTTTTCCGGATAACACATGATTATAAAAGTAACACTTACATCCAATGATAGCTAAGACAATGTAAACAAAGCGACGAGGGGTCGTTCAATACTGTTCCGTGTGCAACGAAATAATTACTGTTGAAGTACTGTAGCAGTTCAATTGCCGGACCCAGTCAATTACAGTTGGAAATGCTGTTTTACAAGCTGCTTAGAAAAATAGTTATTCGTTCTACAATTCCGAACACATATCATGACTGAAAAAAGTGTGCACCGGCCGATGGGAGATACCAAGATTAAAGTAGAAATATTTCTTACAAAACATAATTTTTTTTTTAATATCTTTATTATAGAGATTTTCAGCTGGTTCATCTTTTTAGCGAAAACACAATATGGTAAATATTTTCTTCATACTTTCACTATATCATATTTTCACTATATTCTTTTTTTGAATGAATTATCCTATAGAATGAGAATCAAATAAAATGTTTTTTCTGGCTCCGCTTAAATGTAGTGGCCATGAATCCTTTAGCATGGGAGCTCGTGTCTTTATGCCAGTAGTGCCCCAGCAAACATGAAATCGCAATGATTAAAATTAAAAATTATAATTCAAGTCATTAAAAACGTTACTGCGAATCGTAATTCCAACTAACGCCAGTAAAATGTCGTAAAAAACGTTACTCCAAGTCGTATTAAATGGTTTAAATCGGATATGATAAATAGTCCGCCATGTTTGCAGATTTTGAAGACGATTTCGTTCCTTTTTTTCTCCCGCGTGGTTCAAAAGAGAGAACAGCTTTGTTGTTCTCTTTGCGACCAGCAGTGCAACCAAATTGCTCAAAATCAGATGGTGTATTTGCAAGAATTGCCCAATGACAGAGGCAGCAAATATTGTCGCTGGCAACAGTTCGCATGCGTTGAGAGAAAAAAAAAACTTGTGCTCTCTTGCATTCTTTCAGTATGTATGAATATGTTGTCGAAATCGTATACTCTTATCGGTTTAGCCAGAAGTTGAAAATTTGTATGTATATTGCCTCCACTTTGGTATGATAAATGCTGTTTTTTCGTGTTTCATACAATCATTCTATAATGTATATGAAACGTATAACAAAGTTGTTGAGAAATTTACCTACAAAAATGTTTGCTGGGATGCTTTTCCAAACGTATTATTTTTGGTGAAGTACATGTTTCAGCGTATTTTCGGCACAAAAATTTTCTTAATACGCATTGGGTTTTTGCAACCTTTTCAATGCAATTGAAAACCAAGAGTGAGATTATACTCGTATTGAATGTGAACCAAATATATTTATCAGTATATTAAGTAGGTCATTTTTGAAATTATGTTCTTCTTATTTTGAACTCTGTTGAAACATTTTCTATAACAAAACAAAACACGAATGGAGTTTCTATCAATTTAACTCATTCTGTGTGTTAAATTTTGATTTTGTGGAAGAAGAAATTAAGAAAACATTGATTATTATGCTTTCTATACAAACATCCGTAAAAAAAGAATTAAATCGTCAGTTGGACGAAAATGAACCTCGTTTTCTACCCGGCACCTTCTGATCGCATTGATCGAATTCGACTAAACTTGGCCAAATACTAGAACCAACATTTTTACGTCTTTGGACCAAATTTCAAGATTTTTCAACTAAAATTATCAAAGATACAGCGTATCTTGTAAAGCAATTCCAAATTGCCCTTTTTACGGGAATAGCTGTATCTTTGTTTCCAGTCATTGTAAAGACTTCAAATTTTGTAGAGCGTTAGTTGGATAGTTGAACTAAGTTGTATGAAAATTTCATGAAAAAAATATCAACCGAGAGAGAAATGACACCTTGTCAAAGTTGGAAGAGATTGCGCCGCTTCACGCGATTGCATTCTATTTTGAACGCAACTGTATATTTGTATCGAAAAAGACATAGGTAGTAATCATTTTTTTTTTCGAAACGACTTGACCGAGATTTTATATAAAAGCTTTATTTGAATAAGATAAAAATTTCCCGTTTAAATGGGTTTAAGAAACACTTTTGATATGCTCTTTGAAAAAACGAAAAATTATTGAGCATGACGTTTCTCAACTCATCGATGACACAAACGGATTGTTCGATCATTCTACCCAGCAAACATTTATGAAGGTATAACACAGGAACAACAGAATTATTCAATCAAATATACCAGATGAAAAGATTGTATTAAACTTACCATAATAGCATATAGCTACAAAATTGGAGGCGATATATCTACAATGACAAGATTCCAACGATTCGATTTCCCCACAAAAAGCAAAATAAACCGAAAAAAAATATCCCCGACCGAGATTTGAACTTCAGCCCTCCGAGTTGGCTGTCCGATATCCTACCACGATGCCAACTCATCAATTGATATGATCTACGCTATAGCTCTATGGGTGAGATTCTCTTGTTATTAGAGGAGACCGGAAAGAGTGTTAATTGAAGGACCACCCATTTATCGTAAATCAGTTCACTCAAATCGTAAATGTTGAATTAGCATATTCTCAACGTTTTGGAGACATATTTACGAATTGACTAAACTGCTTTCCGATTCAACTTTTTTTAGGCAAAGCTTGTCGTAAATGAATGATGGAAAATCACTCAATACCAACGTGTCTACGATGGTAATTGAAAATGTCTTAATATTCGATTTGGATTATCATTTCTATTACGATTTCATGTTAGCTGGGTATAACATAACCTGCGGGTTTTCCTGAAACAATTGGGTTTTCCACGTGATAACTCCCTCTTTGATGGTATTAAAGTCGAGAAAATCGTTCATTTTGTACGAGAGTTAACCAAGGTTGCCGAAATCACAGAAAAATCTGTAATTTCACAGAATTTTGTGCAAATTTTTGTCACAAAATCTGTGTCACAGAACACAGAATTTTGAAAAATTCACAGATTTCACAGAATTTTTGAATTTTGAATCGATTTCCAAAATTATGATTTTTTAGCCAATACAAAATTTAGATTTTTTTACTTTGAATTAAAAAAGTATGATGGGATATGAGATTTTAATTGATTTTGCCAAACTCAAATGTAAAAAAGACCCGATTAATCATGAATTTTCTATGAAAATAAAGGAAAAAGCGTCACAGAAAACCATCACAGAATTTTTGGGTAAAATCACAGAAATTCAGATTTTTTTTTCTCAAAAACACAGAATTTTTTTCGGCAACCTTGGAGTTAACACTGTATTATATCCCTAAACTTCGCAAAATATCTCCAAATCTGCGAATCCAATGAGCATTTTTAAAGGCAGGCTAAGAATCTTCCGAAAAAAACAAAAAATTTCAGGAACAATGGAGAACTGGAAAACAGAAGTTAAGGAGATCTGAGAGTGTACCTAATCTATCTACAGTATCCAGAAACCTTAATTGATAGGCATTGCGACGCTCACATGCACTCAAGAGCACCAAAAATGTTCATAGAAGATGCTTGATTTGATAGATGTTGCTATTTTTAGGACAGATTATAAGTTTTGACATGTTTTACTTTTGACTTACGACGAATTTATCTCTTTTTCCTCGTACGGTTGCTTACTTTTGTTCCATTTAATATTGATGATTAAAATTTAAAAAGGTCTAACACATTTGTTAATTAATTTTTCCAAAAATATCTTCATGGTAGTATTAAGGAACTCAAATAGTATCAATCAGTTTAGTTTAGTTAAGAAAATATCCATTTTATAAGGCACGAGCAAAACTATGGTGGAAACTGTTTTCGGTTACTAACTTTTGTCACTGACTGTATGTAATAAAAAGCCTTTAAATTACCCTTAACCCTTTAGTGTTGTTTTAAAACAACATTAATCAAAATATCCCGAAAACGCGTGGATATTTTTGAGTAATGTATTCACAAAAAATATTCTAGAGATTAAAAGAAATTAGCTCATGGTACAATATTTTACAATTACCATATTTTAACTAATGTGTGAGATATTGAACAAAGTATGCAGAAAAATTGCGAAAATCATATTTATTTATTTTTTTGAAAAAAGTAGTTTTTGGAAAATCGCTGTTATCTCTTCAGATATGCAAATTCTAACAATTTTTTTAATCTCAATCAATCACAAACACCTTCCTGCATCCAATCAACAAGGTTTTGAAGAAATTTGCAAAACCGTATTGAAATGAACTAAGAATTTCAAAAATTATTCTCAACTTTTGGGTGCCTTAATTTTTATAATACTCAAAATAACGACTTCAAATCTGTTAAGTTTTGTTATTCGAATTAAAATGTTATTATTTCACTGAATCAATAACTGCAATTCTCATTTTAAAAAAGTCATGCATTAAAGGGTTAACTACAATCATTAATTTTATCAGCTCCAATACCTTTATAATATACCGTTGTTTCGTCAATCGAATTCCCGATTGTAGTGAGATTTCTATGGAGTGAAAACTGCATCTTATCGGTAGCACTCAACGTATAATGTTCAATCCCCATCCCTTTTGAAGCAATTCGAAGCCATTGGAAAAACCTTAACCAGTTAACAAGCAATATCCGGGTTATTGTCAATTCACTCAATATTCACACTCGCATGGGGGGAGTCCCGCCTTAACTACGCCATATAGAGAGGAAGCAGGAATGCAAACCATCAGCAGGTGAAAACGGAATGGCCAATGTGTGGGAGTGTATGCAATCTTGAGGTTCTATCGTGTGACAGATTCCCCATCAGATCTCCGTCTTTCCTTTTGGAGTGAAACGACGATGTTCCGCTCTGTTGGTCCAATGTTAGGGAATGAATTGTTCATCTTCTAAATAATATGCTAAAGGTAGCTCCTAAGGTAGCACTCCTGCCAGCAGTTATGCTACATTCAGTAGGATGCTGGAAACTGCAAGGATTTGTGCTTCAGGAAGAAACGGTGTCGGTCGTGTCGGTGCAAATCGTTACAAGGTTGTCCTTTTCTCGGTTTGCTAGACAAATACCCAGCTGGGAAACTGCGGGTCATACAATCTTTTGGCAGCCAGTAGCGCACCGAGATTGCGAAAACGAATGTCTGCAGGTGGGTGTCATCTTAGCTTCTTAGAGCAGTAGCAGCAGCAACAGGAAGAGCTCCATGCTGCAACCTTTTTGACTGCCATTACTATCTTATGTGCTTCCTTCCCATGGAATACACTTTTATAGAGCAGAAAAATCTGCTTAAAGGATAAATCTTCCTTGTAAAAATATGTATTACTTTATATCTTACAGGAAATACAAATTTGGCTCATGCAGCGTTAACTAAAATAGGGTAAAATGAGGCAGAAGATACGTTTGTTGATGTTCTAATTACTATTTTTTATGGAGTTTATAACCTTACAAATACCGTAAAACGGGGTAACAATGATCACCGGAGTAGTTTTGGTCAACATGAATTTTTTCCACATAATCATCAATAACTAAGTCTAAACTTAAAATCTCTCCAAACTTCTTTCTACGTTTAAGAACCTATAAGTTGAGTTTCAAATTGGGAAAAACTTGATTTGTTTTTTTAAATTTTAAATGTAAGTAAAATGTAATTTCAAAAGCTTGAAATATCTATTTTTTCGAAGGCTCGCCAACAAGCATCCTTCCTGATGAAATCAAAGCGTTGAGAAGCAGCAGGTTGATTTTTGTGAGAGTTCAACTTTTTTCCTCAGTAAATGTATAGTTTTGGTGTAGTTTTTGTTGTATTTTGAGGAAAATTTTGGATTTATTAAAGAGTTAGCCAAAATGTTCTACTACAGTGAGCGAAATAAGAATAGCACCACTATGTGTTTTGCTTGTTAAAATATGAATGATTGAAAATTTCGAAAATTTTCTTCCACAGTTTGTTCTGAATTGCTTAACGGATAAATCAAGCATAAGTTTACTTTTTTTGGGCATAGCAATTGGCGTTAAGAACCAAAAATGTGAAAAAAGGGGTGCGAAATAAGAATAGCACCACTTGAATTTTTACAACAAAAACAAGATTATTTAAAAAAATTTACTGTGTAAAAGCGAATAATAATACTTCTACAAATTATTTGAATAGATAACTGCATTTTAAGAAGTTTTCCAGAATTCCAAAGGTTTTCAAAGGTTTTAAAAGGGGGTTTTAAGAGATGCTCCTCTAGCGTTAAGGAATTTGATATTTAAGCTGTAATTCTTTACCAAACTACTTACTTTCTTCATCAAAATGACGTGAAATGATGAAACAAACATTCGGGATTAATTTTGAATCAGAAAAAATAGGTTGGAAATCAAAAACTTTGATTTTTTTTTTCAGTAAACCACACTTTTTCCAGTTTCAAGTTGTAGATGGCAGAACTATCTAGCAGTTAAACCAAATTCAGTCTCAATATTGATTTTGCAGGTTTATTTGGGCGCATATTCATCATTTTGAGATATTTTCCCATCACAGTTATGTGGAAGTTCACGCTGCAGAAGGCTTTTCTGGATTTGCAAAAGAATCACCAGCACAAAAATGTACAATCGCCAAAATTCCTGCTTATCACAACTTCCGATTCAATTGCAAATCATACCAATAATACTGCTAGCCGTCTGGTCCATCAAGCTCCATCGCAAAGTATAACTTTATTCTGATAATCGGTCCACAAAATTCAATTTTAGTGACCTTAATGCAATTCTATTTTTTTTTTGATTTAGTGATCTTAGAATTTCCAAAGCATTCTCACGGTACATGTATTTATTTCTTGACCAAAATCATCCAGCACTCCCTAATTAATCCCGGATGTTCGAAAATGGGCATGAATTTGGTTAAATGGCAAGATAGTGCTGCCATCTATGACTTATAACTAGAAAAATAGTGTTTGACTATTAAAAAACATTAGTATTTTTAAACTCCAACCTGCTTTTTGGATTCAAACTCAGCTTTAAATCTATGTTTCATCATTTTGCATCATTCTAATGAATGTTAATGTAGAAATCAAGCAGTTTGATAAAGTTTTATAGCTCAAATATCAAATTCCTTAACGCTAGAGGAGCATCTCATAAAACCCCTTTTTAATACCTTTGAAAACCTTGAGAATTCTGGAAAACTCCTTAAAATGCAGTTATCTATTCAAATAATTCGTAGAAGCATTATTATTCACTTAAACACAAATTTTTTTTTTAAATAATCTTGTTTTTGTTGTAAAAATCAAGTGGTGATATTCTTATTTCGCATCCCTTTTTTCACATTTTTGGTTCTCAACGCCAATTGCTATGCCCAAAAAAAGTAAACTTATGCTTGATTTATCCGTTAAACAATTCAGAACAAACTGTGGAAGAAAATTTTCGTAATTTTCAATCATTCATATTTTAACAAGCAAAACACATAGTGGTGCTATTCTTATTTCGCTCATTGTTTTAATGTTGAGTTTGTAACGGACTTTTTGGTTCTCGGCAAAATTGATATTCAATTGAATTTCTTCTCCCTGTCAAGTTCAATTGCCAATATATCAATGAGCAACATGGCAAA
The DNA here is from genome assembly GCF_029784155.1 of Uranotaenia lowii. Taxonomy (NCBI): domain Eukaryota; kingdom Metazoa; phylum Arthropoda; class Insecta; order Diptera; family Culicidae; genus Uranotaenia; species Uranotaenia lowii. Next base: position 149,145,178 of record NC_073691.1, on the reverse strand, counting down.
GGCGATAAATCGTTGAAAAATATTGCAACCTAAGTGCAAGTTCATCGAAGAATATAATTTCACTCGATATGCCTATCGACAGCGATTCTATAAGGCAGCCCCCAAAAGATCCCGTGCGGAAACCGTCAAAGAGCGATGAAATATTGCGAAAATTTATGCATAATTACCTCCGCCAACGATCATTTATCTCTCCAGGAAAAAGGCTTCGTATCCTCGGAAATCAAATGAGTATTGCGCTGGCGTCTCCATGCAGCTTGCCATCGTCGTAGTTCGGAACATTTGGCTCGAGCGGGCAAGATTGCAATGCTGAATATATGCATATATCTGAGGACATACAGACACCATTTTTTCAGAACTTTTCGGGTGGAATTGCGTGGGAGAGGAAATTCCACTCAGGTACAACCAAGCCAGGGCTATTGTCATTTTCGGCCAACAAAACCATACCGGAAACGGTTGGGCAGACAGGCTCTTTTGTTGGCTGCCAAATAGCTGCCTCATTTAGTTCATGCTTGCTGTTCGGACTCATAGGATTTGTGGAAATCACCGTAAGTTAAGTTGGCACCGTACGTTTTGTGAATTTGTTTCAGATAGTGGCTTCTATAGTTGGGGCTGTAACTTGAAAACTGAAAATTAAAATTCGAAATATGAAAATTAGTTTTCATTAAACACACTCCTCCCATGCTTTTCCGACCAGGTAAGTATATTTAAAAATGAGAAATTTTGTAACTAATTTTTTTCTATCAAAATGGGTTATGATTCAGTACTCGAAGAATGATAAAATATTACAAATAATATCAAAAATCACGCGAGTCGACCTAAATTCAGCTTCTGATAATCTCATATTAAGATTATATCTTATTTTGATATACTGCTGAACAAAACCTAACATAAAAATTACTCATCCAGATATGGATGCTTTGAGCATAATTTAAACAAAAAAAAACACTCCTAACGCACTTCACTTTGGAATACCTAAATGACGATTCCTTTTTTTTAATCATACCACGTGGAAAATAGAGAGGGGAGATGGGTGGTGTTGGAAATGTCCAGGCTTGTTCAAGGGGAGGGGTCCACGTGGACGTTTTTACATGAAAAAAATTATATTTTTATTTAAAATGAAACATGATCATTGACCCAAATCTTCGGTACATGTTTTTCTTGAAGAAAATTTTAACGCCATGGTAAATACTGTTAGGGTAAATGTACCCGATCTTTGCCCCTTAGGCATGGTTTACTAGTTTTTCCAAGATTGAAGCCTTCCTGTAGCGTAATGTTCCTTAATGCATCCGATTGACAAAAGGACTGATAAATCAACATATCTGTCTAGTTTGATGGAAACACGCTTTGATCACATGACATGAACATTGATGAAATACACAGTCAAAAAAAAATGTAAGAACACAAAAAAGGTTTTCTAACATTTCTGATTTAATATATTTAATTTTGAAAATCATGTGTACAAAATTTTCCAAAAAAGTGCATAGTTTTTTTTCTAATTCAGTTGAAATTCAGAATTCCAACAAATTGAAGCTTAAGGCAAAGTTAGAAATGATAAGATATTGAAATAAGAGACGGGGTTTGAATGCCCATTACAGGTAGGTAAAATGCCTCCATCAAGAAAAAAATAGATTAACCTCATAAAATTTATTATTTTTTCATTGAAACATTAAATAACAATCTTACAGTGATTTAGAAGAGCTTAGTACTGGTTTGATAGAAAAAAGTCAAATGAATGGAATATTACCATGCGATGGCATCCCCAACTATATTTTATGCAAAAGAATATGTGATATCTTAAATTTTGTCAAAATTTCAGCTTGGACGTATGCTTATCACTAGTTTTCACTTTTTTCAATTTAAATATACGAAGATATTGCAAGTGGAACTGAAATATGGTTTCGGAAATTGACACTTTTGGCTACTTTATTTATAAAATAATTTTCTCAAAAACTTTTTCACATGAAAATTGCTCAAATGTATAGAAAACAGATGTCTGCTTAGGTGCATATTGTTTTCAGACACCTATCTATTCGAATATTGGAGACAGTACAGGCCCCTTCGTTTTTGGCAACACGCTCAAGAATTTTGTGTTGCCAAAATCGAACCAAGCCAAAGTTGAAAATCAACAACTATTTTCTTACCTATTGGTGAACATATACCATTGTTATAATTATTAACTCAATTTTTCATCGTTTTTTGAAAACTTTTAGTCATTTTTCGTTATTTTTTTTCATGTTTCAGACACATTTAGACCTTTTTTTGTTTTGTTTAGATTGTCTGTTATTTTTATTATATTTGTTATTTTTGTCATTTTGCATCTTTTTTTTCAAATATTTTTTATCATTTCTATTCTTTTGTTTTTTTTTTTGAGTTTTTTTATTTTTTTTCCTCATTTTTGATGTTGCGAATGTTGCCACAAACGAACGGGGTCTTTCTTCTCTTTATAACGCGCATTTAGGTCGCCTCTCTCCTACACATGATTGCTCACCAGCCTTGAGTGCAGTAAAATTATGTCATGGCTTTGAGTTAAACTGCTGATTATTTAAGATAAATTCTTTTAAACTTAAATTGGAATGCTCCTTATTGTGGCCTGCTCTAAATGGTGTAGCAATAAGGCTGGAACAAATTTCAAATCTTTCTTTGGTCACTTGGAGTTGAAGCATTACGAGGAGGGAGCTAATAAAAAATACTAAAAAAAATTCAATAAATTGGAACAGGTTGAGTAAAAGCTAACATGCAATATATTTGTAAACAATAATTTATTTATTTTTTTAATTAAAACACTTTGAGCTTTATTTGTTCCCCCCTTCAGGATTTTCGGAACAATCTGAGAGGCGAAGGCGGGGGGGGGGGGGGGTTTGATCGGGGCGATCACCCTCCCCCCCCCCCCCAAGCGGCATAAAAAGCTTTACCCGCAAATGCTTGAATTTCTATAAAAACTTGGAACTTTTCTTAGTAGATGTGCTTTTAAATTTTCAAAAATTTTCACTCCGTGGGGGTGTTTATTCAACAAAAAAGTTTATTTATTACTTTAAATATTAATCAATATTGGAAAAAGTCGGTTCACCAAACTCAAGCAGCTGTAACTTGCAATTCCCTGGGCTGAATTATACCAAATAACTTTTGTTGGGTTACTAAGAGTGTTGATTTTGAATTTATTGTTAATGAATTGTAGGGACAACTTTTTTTTAATGTCACTAATTTCCCTCATATGCCTTAATTTACACGAGCGAATCGTAATAAATTTTGTATTTGCTTTGCTTCCTAATTCTCAGTTTTGTTTTGGAATTTTAATGGAATGACAAATTTGAAAAAGTCATGTAAGGGGGGAAAAAGGATTGAAAGTCTGAAATACTTGAAATTTTGTTATGCTGTCGACTGTCGTCATACATTTATTGCCATCAATATGCATTTTCTTTTTTATTTGCTCAGATTTAGCAGAAAACAATTAAAAAATCATTAAACTATAAACGTACGGAATCCAGTGACTTTCAATTGTCTTTAATTTTTAGAAATGTCTACCATATTCTACCATGTTCCAAGCGATAAATTGCCTTTTAAGTAAGAAATTTATATTTTAGTCAAATTCTCCATCGCCAGCATCATTTTCCAGTAGGTGCTTAAGAAACGTATGACTTAAATTCTATCTTTCTAAACTTTCTTTTGTCTTTCACCAATATTTCACTAAACAAATTCAATTGTAATGAATAACAAATGTTAATGCCGCATGCAATGCATTTCTGATAAAGTTTTGAGCAGCGAAAAGTTCCCCATTAATTTTTTTTTGTATTTGAAAAAAATTTCTTATTCGATGGAAAATTATCAATTCAGAATCAGGACAATTCATTTAAATAAAACTATACTCAAAGATAAAAAGCTTATACGTATCTGAAATTGAAATATACATTTGAATTAAAACACCTTTTTTTTTTGTTTACGGCTGGTTTATTGTGAATTTTAAAACTTTATAAAATCATATCAGATGCCTAATGCTAACTTAATTTTAAAATCTAAAGCAGTGCTATTTTCACTTGCGTTTACAAGGAATTTATGACTTATTGCAAATAAAAATCAAATTCTGAATCACAGCAAAGATAGTCTTTTACGAGTTTTTTTTTCACACTTAATTTTCCATCATTGTAATATTGATTATAAACTTAAAATTAATAACCTCTGTTACGAAATTCAAAAACAAAAATTTTAGATCCGATTTTATTAAATTTTGTTTGAAATGTATCACACCAAACATTCATATTACGGATGACCATTAAATAAAGCAAGCACTTGCAAACAGAAATCGAATGTGAAGTATTCATAGTAGGAGTTTAAATTTTTAAAAAATCTTCTCAAGATTTCTAAATTTAAGCTAATGCGTTTTGAAACACACGAGATTCCAGCAAAAATAAATCGAAAGAAGAGATTACATGTTATAACTTTTGCGTTCCCTTTGGGTTTTTAGAGCCAAAAAGGAACAAAAAAGTATTTTTAGAAGCTGTTTCAATATGAAGGAATTGTTTTTCGCGATAGAGATTCAAATCCATCACCAGAACCCAAAATTTACATTCAAAACTATAACACAAGGAAACAAAATACCCATTTTCCGAGGTGCAAAGAATTTGAAAACTAGTTTCGACTTATTAAGCACTAAATGCAAATTTAGATTTTTTTTTAACAGCTCATATTTCCGGTAAAAATTTTGAAAATACAAGGTAAAAAAAATTAAAAAAAATGTGCACTTTTCTGCAAAATGGTCAATTTTCATGAAGACTGTGAGTAATATTTGTAGATTTAATTTATCGGCCTAGCGGTGAAAAGTGATGTCCTTTTTAGTAGGGACATCTAAAGATTATAAAAGACATACACCGTCTTAGCCGATTTAGGCTTTACAGACTGAATAAATGACGTGGACAACTTAAGATTAACATTTAACACCCAGTACCGAGATGGGAATCGAACCCATGCCATCAGTGGACCTAGCGATTACCGTCTTACCACGCTAACCACTCGACCACCGAGACGTACAAAGTATTTTATGAAGTATTATGAAGTAGATTATGAAGTATTTTTATATAGGTGGATAGAAGGTTAGATGAAATGAAAGATGTTGAAAATGAGCGGGTAGAATTTATTTAGAAGCATTATCACATATCAAATTTTTGTTCCTCACGGGCCTACTACTATGAAGCGGTAGATACAGATAGAGTTACATCTACCACCACACAGGAACAAAAATTTGATATGTGATGATATGCTTCTATATAAATTCTACCCGCTCATTTTCAACATCTTTCATTTCATCTAACCTTCTATCCACCTATATAAAAACACTTCATAATCTTCAGATGTGCCTACTAAAAAGGACATCACTTTTCACCGCTAGGCCGATAGATTAAATCTACAAGTACAAATTACGGTGATTAATCCTTCATAAAACTGTGAGTTATTTACCATGACTTCTGGGAGAAAAATTTTTAGAAGTAAGTATTTTCGCCCATTTAATAAAATACGGGAATTTTAAAAACATTTTAACCAAAAACAATCTTGAATATTTTGATGATAATGCACAAGTGAGAATGCATTTCAACGTTCAACAAAGTTGTGAAAAAGATCAAAATTTTCAGTATTAAATAACTAACAAAAAAAACCTTCTTTTTGTGATGTTAGCAAAAGCAAAGAAAAATGTTAAATTTGTTTTTATATCTTCGGAACAAGATTATCAAGACAAAAGTGTATTGTTTTTTTTTCAGAAATCGGCCGCTTTGTGGCATTCTTCCCTATAATCTGTATCGTTGAATGAATAAAGGATAATGTAAAGATTTAACACATTTTTGTTGTTCATGTAGGGTAGTTACTTTATCAATTATCATTGATTGATTTCACTCTAAAGTGCTAAGTTTTAAAATTACTAAATGCCAGAAAATAAGAAGTGAGAGAAAAAATCCATAAACATCGAGTTTGGGACGCAAAAATCTTCCAAAATCAGTTTGCTTCTGTTTTAATTTTTTCCTTGTGAATTAAAACTATCCCGTTATCAGTCGACTATTTTTTCGGCAACAAGGCAAACAGTCGAAAGATCTTTTAGTGATTTTTAACTAAGACTACTGAATCTCAAGATCTACACCAATTATGTCGCCAATACTGCTTTCAGCTCACCTACACAATAATATTGAAATTTTCTGATGAAATTTAGCTTGGGGTTTGATATTCCGCTATGGCTATTTCCATGGATGGCAAAACTCCTCAGATCGGCTTGTCCAGTGAAAGAGAGTGTAATTTTTTTCGTCTGCTCCCCCAATCTGTGCGGGGAGAGATAAATCGCACTGAAATCAAGAGTGAGATTGTCAACCCATAAGAGTGAGCGAGAGCATTCAGTTCCGCTGATGAAGAGAATTCCCTTCTCCGGAAAAATCTGTTGCGCATCGTGTTGAGGAGAAATCTGAGAGCTAACTCAGTTTATTCTTGGTACGTTCACGAGAAAATATGCTGCTCTCCAAATCAAAAGTCCCAGAGGTGTACTAATTTTCTAGAAGCCGTCCTGCCGTTTTTCGGTATTACCTACAAGCCGCCTAACTTCTTATCTCCTCTGTTGCATAAATTGAGGCGTATACAGCACCACTATTCCGCCTAAATTTATGCAATCTAAGAAGAGCTGCATTTCATTTCCACCAATCTACTGGTGTCCTTAAAAATCCTGTTTTTTGTTCTTCGCGGTGTCCTGATTTTTGCAAGAAAAAAGAATCCAAAATAGCTAACAGCAGTAGGCATGGTAGCGGGGGAGAAATGGTTGTTATTTTTTCTACGTTGCGTAGTGGGAGTCAAAATATTTTTTTTTTCTTCTTTACTTTGTGGTGTACGACTGAAACACAGAGCGATCTTTGTTTAGAATTCTCTTTCTCCCATTCAGATGCAAATGCTCTCACACTTGCCGTCCGAGTCACTTACAGCTCGTGTAAACTCGGATAACGAGTGGAGCACGATCAGCGAAAGAGGATTACACTCGGAAGCCGAACTGAAAAAAGTGTTGTTTTCTCCCGGCTCTTTGTTGTTTGAGAAGAGCTGACCAACCCTGGCTATTTCAATTGCAAGTGATTGAGACTGTTCCCTAAAGAATAGTATTAACTTTCAGAACTAACCCTTCATTTCATATTTTTTTACTATAGCTCAAAATCATTTAAAAAAATGGAATTATGTGTGGGTACCTACATGAAGAATAAAAAACAATTTATCACTTTTTTATAACTATTTGTTGCATTTGTGACTATTTGATTCGTTTTACTACAATTAAAATTGACAATTTTGTATGATAACTTGAAATTCATGAGCAAATCAAATGAAATTTTGTCTAAGAAGCTTCATACTTCAGAAACTGATTTTGACAATCGTATTTTCTACTTAATTTATATTTACATAAGTGCTGATTTTATATATAAAGAAATTGGAAAAAAACATATCACAATTTCCCATCACATCATCAAACCGGCAATAACGCTGAAGAAAGCTATTCTGAGTTTTCGAAAACTCACCAGCACCAAAATTTACTACCGCGGAAGTTTCTACTCATCTCAAATTCGATCCAATTGCAAATTATACCAATAACACAACTAGCCATCTGGTCCATAATTTTCCGTAGGAACTTACAACGTTATTCTGATTACCGGTCGAAGAAATTCACTTTTCAGCGACCTTGATGCAATTCTTATTATTTAAATTAGTGATCTTAGAATTTCCAAGGCATTCACGTGGTACACAGCATGAAAAAATCGTATAATTTTAGATTAAAAACGATGCACGAAAACGGAACATCGATTTTGATCTAAAATTCTACCACTGTGTATTTTTTTCAATGATGTAATTTTGGGAGCGTGTCAATTTAGATCGAAATCGATGCACGAAAACCGACGAAGAAAGCTGCGTGTAAAAATACACAGGCATGTAAATTTCAAGCCTTTCCATCGTTAATATTAAAAAAATATTCATAAAAAATATCGGGTTTCAGTGTTGCGATTCTAATTAATTAAAAATAATGGGATCTAATTTTCATGTAGTATATATTTACTAAATAATACTTAACAAAAAACGGTCACCCACTAACACGAGAATAATTATTGTATTGTTCTTCACAACACAGGGCTAAAGAATGATACGGTCAAAATTTGGTCAAAGGAAAACGCGTGCAAATCGGTGAAATCGTTTATTTAAAAAATCAAATTAAATTTCTTTTTCAAGTTTAATTAGTATAAAATTCAGGAAAAATATTCAGTATGGCTACCACTTTTCCAAATTCGAATTGCCGGGCCTTACGCTTAACCCCTGCCATCAGATTTTGTACAGCCACCTTGTCCACCTTCTTCGCCGCAAAAAGCCAGTTTGCCTTGAACTGCTGCTCGTTCTTAGCAGTTTGTTTGGTCTTCTTTAGGTTCCGCTTGACAATAGCCCAGTATTTCTCAATTGGGCAGAGCTCTGGCGTGTTGGGAGGGTTCTTGTCCTTGGGAACCACCTGCACGTTGTTGACGGCGTACCACTCCATTGCCTTTTTACCGTAATGGCAAGATGCCAAATCCGACCAAAACAGTACGGAACAATCGTGTTTCTTCAGGAAAGGCAGCAGACGTTTATTTAAACACTCTTTCACGTAAATTTCTTGATTGACAGTCCCGAAAGCTATGAAAATGCTGCTTTTCAAGCCACAGGTACAGATGGCTGGCCAATCCAGATATTTCTTCGCGTACTTTGACAGTTTCATGTGCTTGAAAATATCTGATACCTTTCCCCTTCCTTTTGCCTTATAAAACTCCTGTTCCGGAAGCTGCTTGTAGTCAGCTTTGACGTAGGTTTCGTCGTCCTGTCACGCAGTCAAACTTCGTCAGCATCGTCGTGTACAGCCTCCGGGATCGCGCTTTGGCCGTCGTATTTTGTTTATCATCGCGATTTAGAGTCGCTACCTTCTTGTAAGGCCGATGACATAGTGAATACGATGCGATGCGATGCGGTAAATGCGATTCAATGCGGTGAATCGCTTAAACCTGACATACTCAACGCGGCGAAGGAGATGTCAATTTGTTCCGCCGCTCGAGTTCGCATAGGCTGCGTCCGTAAATTTTCCGCCAATTCGCATCGCATCGCACTCACTATGTCATCGGCCTAAGTCGATAGTCCGGCTCGTTTTTTGGCTCGATGCACGGTTGTAGACGATACACCCAGCTTATTTGCAGCATCTCGGAGAGAGAGGTTAGGGTTTCGCTTGAAACTACCGCCAACTCTCTTTGTAGTCTCAGCGGCTTCCGGTTTTTTATTTCCCCCAATTCCAGACTTCCTGGCTGTCGACAAACGTTCCCCAAACACTTTAATTACATTTGTAACGGTTGATTTGGCAACTTTTTGCGATTTTGCCAGCTTTGCATGCGAGTAGCTCGGATTTTCGCGATGCGCGAGCAAAATTTTGATTCGCTGCTCGTCTTCCTTGGACGGCATTTTGACAACTGAAGAGTGAATTCCAAAATCATAATAGGAGCAACATTCTACACACACACCTTCAAAATGAGGTGTGTTCAGGTTTTTTAAATGCAAAATTGAAAGAAATACGTCAAGTTGATATTGACCAAATTTTGATTAAATTAAATTAAATTTCCATGAAAACTAAATAATTCACTTTAATTATATATCAACTATAAAATTGATATTCTACATGATTTTATTTCAAGAAAAAATCTTAAAATTGCTATAGAGAAGAATGATTTGCACTAAAATCGATCCTTTGTGTTTAGTAAACTTTGATAATTACATCTTATGATCAAACTTTATTGATATAAAACGTTTCAACTACTGAAAACATTATAAATTATTGATTAAAGGCAATAAATGTAAATTTTCGATACAATCGTTATTGTGAGGTCCCAAGAAAAATCCAATATGGCTCTCGGCCCTACCTTATTTGAATATCCCTTGAGCTGCAGCTGCCATTGGTTGAAAACTTAATTTTATTATTTTTCCAGAGCAATTAAACCTACTGACTGATTCGGTACAGAGGAAATCTGATTTATCATCTGATAGTTAACTTTGTCACCCTTTATTATGCGTGTGGTGAGATAAAGAGGTCTGGACCAGGCGTTGTTTCACACTTCAGGTGTCTGTTCAAGTGTAGTCCTTTGGCCAGGAAGTGCGGGTTAATGGACATGTTGTTAACAAAATTATCCTCAAACCATTGAAAATAATTGCAAAAAATTACTTACTAGCAACGGCCACAATTTACGCCTGCAGAGCGTTTGTGGTAGCAAAGCTCAAAGCTCAATTGCCGATAGAAAGGACGGGAGGGGTGGAAACAAAAAATACTGCCCAAAAACAGCGATAGAGACCAAAAGCACACAGGGACATTGTATTTAATTAATGTTGTGCGTAAAAAATCACCGCGAAACAAACTCCCGCACCTTCCCCGAGATAGCACGCGTGCCACGTTTCGCTATTTATTTGGGGGTCCCGAGGAATCCACGGGAGGTATTATTTAATTAAAACCTGTTTAACAGGCAATTAAGGACGGTGGAGTTGAAAATGTATAATTATAATTGATTGGCAATTTTAATGACTGTAAAAACAATGAACCACTCCGGCAGGTTGGCGTCACTTTTGTTCTTCGGTATTTTCCGTGTTGTAACCGGGCGGGATTACATGGCGTTTGGTGCGTGCCGTGGCTTTCACGTGTTGAGCACAACAATTTACGGCTGGCAGCGATGAAAGTTGACAGCATGTTTATAAATCAAAAAGCCTCGTTGATTCAAATGGTACCCATAATAATTTAAAGGTTCTACATCTCGTAGAAATAAGCTTTACATGATCAATTCATAACCCGGAATCTAGATAGTTTTAAGCAACAGTGAGTACATCCATGAAACGCTTTGGATGTAAAATTCATTATTTGTAACACAACGCGAAAAAATATTGAAATAGGTATAATATTTATTTTGAAATTTGCTTAACATAGACTTTTGAAGTGTGTTTCTCGAAATTTGCTTTACGGGCAGATAATCTTTTGTTTTTCATATGTAGAAAAACAGAAATCTTAGTTCTTTTTACATATTTTAAGGCAAAGCTAACAGAATTTAATTTAGATCATCCAAAATTATCCATTCAGACAATACTAAAAGCTGTCCAATCAGGATTGTGCATTCCACCATTTCAAATAAACAAATTTAAAAAAGAAATCAACGCCATTCTTTTCAAAAACACTTAAATTCACCCATATCTTTATATGATTCGCATAACCAAAAAAGTTAATTTTTTTATAGAGCGGCTAATCAAGCACAAATATCAACACTAGCATTAGCGTGACGTTAAAAAACTAATGTATGTAGATTATTACAAATGTTTGTAAAATCCAAATGACGATGTTTTTAAACTAGACAGCTAAAGTAATCAGTTTAACGGCATTTTCATATCATTGAATACTTTATACCATAACATAAACCATAAAAAAATATCATGAACAAAGACGCTCTAAGCTTTTGAAAGAAAATAAAGGTCCTGGAAATGATTTCTGAATGTTTTATTAAAAAGCGTGATAAAATCGAAACAATAATCGTGATAAAATCGAGCGTGAATTTGGCGAGTATTGATAAAATCGAAAACTACTGTATTTTTTTTCCTAATTTATTATTTAATGCAGTGGCATCTAGAAGCAGAAACGTGCACAAATGAAAAAACAAATCAGCCCTAAAAAGATCTAGCGATTGTACCCCGTTTATCCGAAAACTATTTGGGGATTTTTTTTATTATCTGACAATTTGCGCCGGGGGTCTTCAGATTTTCCCCAGAATTGAAAATTTGGTTCGTTTTTGCGACTTAAAAACACATGTATTTTTTCAGATTTCTAACATTTTTATTTTTTGAGTTAGCTTCGGTTTGATTTTTTTGTAAATAAAAAATAACCATTTTTCAAAGCCACATAACTCTGTTATTTTTCAACGGAAATTATAAAATAGCACATCAAAATGCATTGAAATTTTATCAGCTTTCCAAAAAATTAGTTGAAAAAAATTAAATAATGACCTTCAACATGAAAAGTTGTAAATAAACTTTAAATGGCGTCTAAAAGTACCGTCTGCACCACCGAATATTTTGCAAAAAATACCATTGTATAGCTCAATTTATGATGCAGACACCAAAGTGGGCCATCAACTCCTTGAAGAGTTATGAAAGAAACAATGACAATAAATCTCTTTTTTTGCGACGAAAACAAACAATGGTCGAACAACTGCACTCACATATGGAGGTAGCGCGCACTTCTAACAACATGGAAACAAAAGAACGTACCATAGCAGGTAAAAAACACTACTTTTTCGTGCTTCGTAGAGTGTTTGCAGCATAACTGACTTTAAATTTGACCCAACATTTTTAGCACAGACAAACAGACGTGACACTCGGATTTCGTTTCTCGCAAATCTGTTCCGAAGCTAGGCAATGTAAAATGAGGTAAATCTAAGTTTTTCATCATGGTTGCTGCGTAATAATGGTAATAATATTGTCATCGCCATGGTGCTCATAGAATGTTTATTTACGTTTGATATTATTTAGCGAAATTTTTATTCCCGTTTTGAAAGTTATCAATTTTTTAGTCACAACGTTGAAAATTAACTGCAACGAACAGCAGAAATGATTGGAGCAGCACCTTAAACAAACTCATTCGATCGGTATGTAACCTCCCTGTCTTTGTGCAGGACCGAGCTTCTGACAGCCAGTGCATTTAATTTTTAGGAGTTATTTCCGTGAGAGTTCTGCAAGTTCATAAATTGTAAATTAAGGACCGGGCTTTCGACAACTGTTCCGGAGCTGTAGCGTCACCAAAGACGACGACTGGAATATGCAGACAACGGATACCTAGAGCGCGGATACACGCATCCAGAGACTGTGGCTGGCCCCGTTATACGAAACGGTTCAAATCCGCCCTAGGTGGTTCAATTACTAGGCAAAAGGCCGGGACCCGACACAACCTTTCTTCGTCCTCTTTCTTCAATAATTGTTCCTGTTTACGAAAAGTACGAACAATAAAGCGAAAAGTACAAAATTTTACAAAATTAAAATTCATACAACATTATTTCAATGATTTGAAAAGACCACTAAGAAATGTTTGCGGAAGAGCAATTATCGAGGATGAGCCGAAGTTTGTTAAAATATGAACGATATTTGAAATGAAATTTATCATCAAAATGACTTTTGAAGCATTGTAGCAAGTGGATCAAAAATTTTATTCTGACGAAAATCTGAGTACTTGACATATTCAAATCTTGTTAAAATCATACCTGTTTTTTATCTATATATATACATAAATTTACTTGGAACACCTCAAATTTCAGGATACATTCGATGTTCTTAACAATAATGTTTATCGTCTTCTTCTTAAATGATAATTGTATTTTTAACAATATTCATTGATAATTAAAGCCGAAGCAGTTCCTTTTGTTAAGCTTTCGTTGGTTTCGGTTGGAGGAATAACTGATAGTTTTAAGTTGGTTTGTTCATTGGCTCAAACGATCTTTAAAACAAACGGTATCTGTCGATGGGATTCATGGCACTCAAGAATTCATCTTTTCGGGGCGATAAAGCTGATAATTTCCATGATATGGCTCTGCAAGATAAAACTGTGTTTTTTAATAATTAAAAAATGCAAACAAACTATTGAGGCAGTAACTAAAATCAACCGGATCCATAAACTCTGATTGAGATATGATGATGTTCCGTTTTTCATTCCTTCTACTGTGTTGTTGCCGTTCATAAGTTTCAGATATCTTCGTGAAGCCTTCGGTTTCAACTAGAGCACTTTTTTGCAACAGAACATTCAATAATATACATAAGTATCGATCACTTAGCAGTCTGCACTTTTTCTTGAATGCAGTTGTGAAATGTGAATACACATTAATTTTCAAAGATCCCTGAAATAAGATTTCTCGATCACCCGCGAAAAAATCAACTTAAGAAAATTCCAACACAAATGATTAATTTTTTTTTTTTTTTTATAAATAGTTTATTGACGCTTTAACCTTAGAGGTCTTTCACGTCCTCCTTTGTGCAAATAATAACAAAAAATAGAAACTCAAACTAAAACCTTAAAAAATACACTAATCTAGTTTCTTATCCTAAGTTTACAGAAGTTTAAATAAATCTACATCTTTTAGAAAATTAATAACTTGTTTTTCTTTACGTTGATCATTAGCTAGGATTTCTTCTATCGAGTTACCCAGATTATATTTTTTTATTTTACAACGCAACATAGAACATTCAAGGAAAATATGGTGAATTGTCAACCTAGTTTTACATGCACCACAAAGAGGGGGATCAGAATAAGGAGTAAGAAGGAAATTGTGAGTTAAGTAACTGTGACCGATTCTCAATCTAGTTAGAACTTTTTGTTCGTATGGGCACTTACGATCATTGGGTTTAGACACTGTATTTTTGATATCAAGAAGTTTAGGACGTGGATTTAAACAGGACCATTCAAGCTGCCATGCCTGCCATATTTTTCTGTTGATCTCTTCTTTTGCATCATTTCCAGGAAGTTCATCAAAGATTCTTCGTTCAGATTTACTTGCTTTTGCCAAAGTATCTGCTTCCTCATTTCCCAATATTCCAGAATGGTCTGGTATCCAAACCAGGTTTATATTTTTATTTTTCAAAGCAACCTCACATAGTTGAATCCACGAATTTCTGGATTTAGCCGACTCTAACGCCTTAAGACAACTTGCACTATCCGAAAAGATCGCATAGTTCTTATGTTTGGAAGCATATTTGATTGCTGAGTGTACTGCCATGACCTCAGCACTAAATATTGAACAAGCATTATTCAGCTTTCTACTGGAAGAAAAATTCACAGAATATATCCCGAAACCGGTATTATCCAAAGTTTTTGAGCCATCTGTAAATATGAGAGTGTGATTTGAATATTTCCGAGTTATCAATGCCTTGTAAATAGGTACAACTTTAGCTGCGCAGTCTCCTGCTTTCACTTGTTTTGCTATTGACCAATCAACGATTGGAGGAATGTAATCCCATCTAGGAGCACCCCATCTCCAAAAAGGGGTGATGTTTGGAAACTGAGAAGATGTGATTGCTTCGAAAGAAGCTGCCGCTCTTCTAATAATAATTAGATTTTCAGTAGTTCGACCCATCTCTAGCATTCGAATTGATATTCGTGCTTCAGCAAGTGCTACTCTGTATCCAAAGGGTAACTGACCAAATTCACTCAACATTGCTTTAGTAGGACTAGTACAGAAAGCACCTGATGCTAACCGCATTGCTTTGTTGTAGATTGGTTCTAAGATCGGAATTATGTTATCTTTTCTTCTGCTACTAATGCAGATTCCGTATAGTAATCGGGGAACTACAACACTGTTAACAAATCTTAAAAGAATCTCTCTTGAACCTCTAACTTTACCACTTATCATCTTCAGAGCATTTATCATATTTGATGCAGTATTTCTTCTTTCGTATGCGTGCTGAATGAAAGTCATTTTACTATCGAAAATAACTCCCAGAATTTTCATATTTTTTACAATGGGTACAGGAATATCATTAAGTATCACATTTGGTAATTTTCCTCGATGACGGCGATTCAAACAGGTGTGTAATAGTTGACATTTAGGAATAGAAACATTGAATCCAACAGACGATAGCCACTCTTGAGTTTTTTCTGCAGCATTTTGAATTTTTTCCCTCAAACTCTTTCTTTGTTTTCCGTATGCTATTATTAGTATATCGTCCGCATAAACGATAATTTGAACATTTTTCGGAATGACTTTGAATAATGGATTGATGGCAATTAAAAAAAGGGTAACGGATAATACGGATCCTTGAGGAATTCCTCGGGCAGTCGATCGAATTGACGAAATGTATGACCCTATCCGCACTTTAAATGAACGGTTTAATAAGAAATTTACGATGAATTTAAAAATTCGACCAGAAAAATTCATTTCAGTTAGCGTTTTTACTACAGTAGTTCTATTTACAGTATCGTAAGCTTTAGAGATGTCGATCGATAGCATTTCACAGTGTTGTTTGTCGATAATTGGCTTATTTAGAAATTCTTCCAATTCTGAAAAGTAGACATCTGTCCCTAAACATGCTCTGAAAGCATACTGTCGAGGATCTAGCAAATTTCTATCTTCAAGTTCATTTATCAGCCTTCTGTTTATTATTCGTTCTAAGACTTTTCCTACGCAGCTTATTAGAGATATTGGACGATAGTCTTCAGGGGAACCTTCTTTTTTATTTTTTTTAAGTATTGGTACTATTATAGACTCCTTCCACCCTAGTGGTATAGATGCTGTTTTCCAGATTTCATTATAGGTTTTTAAAAGGCTGTTCTTGCCTTTTACTGAAAGAAACTTGAGTAATGGATACCCTATGCCATCATTACCAGTGCTCTTACTGGAACATCTGCATAAAGCCCAATTCAGTTCATTGATGGTTAAATCACTGTTATATTTATGTTCGTTTTGAAGATTGGTTTGAGTTTCGAAATTATAGGACTCAGATTCAAATAAAGCTCCACTTTGGATACGACCAATATCTTCAAAATGGTCCGCTAAGACATCAGCTACTGTCTGTGGATCATTCGAGAGCGAATTATTTGTTTTTATAAACGGTTGAGATTTTCTAAATCGACCTTGAATAGCTGCAAGGCGTTTCCAAATTTCTGAAGAGGAAATATTCGAATTTAACCCTTCTACAAAATTTTTCCACGAATTAGTTTTGGCTTCATTTACAATTTTTCTATTTTCGTTACGTTGTTTACGAAAATCTATCAACGCTTCATTATACTTAGGGTGAGTAGAATCAATTTTACGCAAAAACCTGAGCTTTTTACGCCGAATCTTAATAGCAGTTGCGACTTCATCGTTCCACCATGGAACGCTTCTGTGTCCAGACAAACCGGAAGATTGAGGAATACTTGCAATAGCTGCATCAAAAATAAGTTGAACGATTTCTTCAGGGGTATATTGTTTATCATAATCTAAGCTGAGGTCTAAAATTCTTTGATATTCATACCAATCAGCCCTATCAAACTTCCATTTTTTAGCTATTTGATTTGAGGGGGAGGAATGATTAGGGAAAACTAGGATAGGGAAATGATCGCTCCCATGAAGATCTTTTTCAATATGCCACTTCAAATAATTATGGGTTCCGGAACAGATTGTCAGATCAACAGCAGATTGGCTTCCATTTGCTAGGCTTAAAAAGGTCATAGAATCATCGTTCAAAATATTCAAATTGTACTTGTCCATCAGTCCTATTACAATCTTACCACGAAGGTCAGTAGAATTCCCACCCCAAATTTGGGAGTGAGCGTTTAAATCACCCATAATGATGAAAGGCTTCGGTAATTGATTAATCAATTCTTCAAGATCGCTTTTAAGGGAACTGTTATCTCTGGAAGGAGGTATGTACAGTGAAACAAATGTTTTTTCCGTAGGGATACTTATTTTAACTGCAATTGCTTGCAAAGAAGTTCTTAGAGGAATTCTTACAAACGGTAGATCTTTCAGCATTGCAATGGCAACCCCTCCCCAACCAGTAACACAACATTTCATAGTTAGAATCGAAGGTTGGACAATTAGGCACACATAGAGTTTCTTGTAAACAAATTATGTAAGGTTGGTATTTTTTGACTAATAATTGAAGTTCATTACGACGAATTCGATATCCTCTTAAATTCCATTGAAGAGCGACAGCGTTTGAGGAAGATAGAGACATGGTTAAGAATAAAGGGGAGTGACGAGAACAGAAATTACCTGGATTAGTAACAAGAGGATACCATACGTACTTGTAGTTAGAAGCTAAAGGACAAGCTACTTCTCCATGTCTAGATTAGGGGCACTCGATAGAAAACTAGATAAATTTTCAACACTTTGCACTGAAAGATGTTCACGGTTTCGTTCCGAAAAGGAAGCAGCTTTTTTCATGGGGGGAGACACGTTTCCATTTGGTTGACCACACACGTTGTTGTTCCTGTTCTGCTGACGTTTGTTCCGGTTTGTTTCCTTTGTAGAGTTGCTATCATCCATCGGTTCAACCATAGGTTGATCATGTTGTTGTTGAAGGTGTTCGGCAGCAGTTTCGTATTCTGGATCTTTGTTTAGTTTCGATTTCTTAAGATCAGCAACTTCGTTAAGCAGTTTTTCAAGAAGTCCTCGTAATTTAAATATTTCCTCATCCTTCTGTTCGAGATTTTTCTTTAGATCGACAATTTGAGAATCTCTGATAATATCAATTCTGTTTTGGACTGAGCCCTCATTCTTTTTAGTGGAATCAAACCGTCTTCTAGCTTCCGGGTAAGAGATGTCTTCATCTACCTTGATTTTAACGATGGCAATTTCCTCTTGTTTTCTAGGGCAGATCCTTGACCTTGAGCTATGCGGGCCACTACAATTCACACAGTGGAGTTCAGCTCGACAAGGTTGATCAGCAGAAGTTTCATGCTCCTGAGAGCACTCCGAGCATATATTCTTGTTTTTACAGATTTTTTTACTGTGCCCAAATTGCAGACATACGGCACATTGCAAGGGGCTAGGATAATATGGGCGGGTCTTTATTTTAAGGTAACCAAACAAAACATACTCAGGTACAACAGTACTTTGTATGGTTAAGAGGATGGTGGAAGTTGGCAGCAAATTCGAACTATTTTTCGGATCTTTTTTGAGAAAACGTTTGGCTTCGACAACCCGAGAAGAAACAAGAGCTTCCTTTAACTCCAAATCGGTCATCCCCAGCCCATATTGAGAATTAATAATACATTTTCTGATATTTAGAGATTCGTGGTAATTCACTGCAATTTGCGTACCGTCGATAAGCTTTTTTAGAGTGAGCAGCTTCTGTATTTGTCGGCTCTGCCTTACTTTTAAAACATAGCGGGAACCTTTGGCTTCAGGACGGGCATCCTCGATCGCACCAACAGCCTCTTCAATAGATTTCCGGATTAAGAATGGGTTATCGGGAAGGTTTTCTTGTGCATTAGCATTTCTCATAACAAGAATTGTAAGTTCACCATTGATTGGGTCCATCCACACAGGCACTTTGCGGTCGGCAAAACTTCCATCGACAGTTTTCGAGACGGTAACAGGGTTCAAATTCCACATTGGGGGTTTCTTGCTCGTTCCGGGGTCAGGAGGAGTAGATGGACCTCCTAACCCGTGAGACTGGCCAGAGGCCATCTCACGGTCGCGGTTGACGATGTCAACCGCTAGCCTTTTCCCTCAATACAGCTCAACAACGAAGGCTTAAGGTACCGTTGTAAAGCAATTACTTAGCCGCTAGAAAAGCTGGTAGCACTGCCACGAGAGAGTTCTCTCACTTAACTAATTGAGAGTTTCTGGAGCACAATTAATACAGGCCCACAATGGATTCCAAGGGCACCACGTGATTTTTGTTTTAACCGTTAATCACAAATCACAATTACACGACTGAATGTCCTTGTTTTACCACCAACTATATAAGCCACTCAAGAATAAAAATCCAAAACTGTAAGATGCCACCAAAACAAAAGTTCGCTCAACTTTCGATGAATATAAACCGATTATAACTGAATTAAGCAGCTCGAACACCAGATCATCGACCGATCAAGTTGATCTCCAAGAGCGAACTGATGATTAATTTGTTTGTTTACATTTTTCTTCAACATCACAATATCTTAGGCTACCTCGATCATTTTTTTTTTTTGGCAAATTTGATTAGTAGGCAATACCGACACCAGATGGCAATGTTATCTCTTGCGAAAATTCGTATGATTTTTCTTCTAAGTGTCCTGTCTGTTTGTCTGTGTTTTTAGTATTGTATTGTTAATGTGATATAACAAATAATTGAAATGTTGCTTTTACAACCTGGTCATATGCTTTATAACTTATTAACTTTTCGATCAAAGATCATTGAGAAGCATAATCAATGCCAATAGTAGAAGGTTCAGTCCCTGTATTTGGGATCACAAAAATGTGATTATAGAATGAAATATAGACGTGCTTTACATAGTTTTTATATCGGGAGCTGGACTGGACTATATTTATATCGGGACTGGACACCAAAATGTAGAAATAATCGAAGAGCTCAGTATGGCCAGCCCAGGCTGTAAAAAGCATCATCCCCATTGTAGGTAATATGGTATTGGAAATATGATACTTTTACCGTATTCGTTTACTCCATTCGCCCAGTTTTGAGGTTTATCATACTAGAACGAACATAATTCGTCGTCAGTGTTTTGCTACATCGATCGCTCACAAACGAATCTTCAGTGTTCCACCGTCCATTTTAAATCAAATCTGGGGAATTACGGATGCAAAACTGAGCGCATAAACTTCTAAAAATGACAGCAAAATTCGCAAAACTTGTTGTGATCGGGTGCAAAACTGGGTATAAACGAATACGTTATTAGATTTTCGGATATGACATGAAGTCAGTTTAGCTGCAATACTCTACCGCCCCGTCTTTTTATAACAGTCCCATATGCAAAAACAAGCAAGCGAAAAAATCAGCTTTTTCTGTTTAGGAAAAATTCCTTAATTGTGGCCACCACTCTCAGCACAAACGAAAATCGTTTCTAGGTTGTCATGATAAATCGTAAGACATGAAATTTTCGAAATTGGGTAATTGGTAAGGTCGAGAGCATCATTTTTATTCGTTATGGGACTGTTAATCGACCATATTTGAAACCTTTTTCAAATCTACTCGCATAACAGTCCCATACAGAATATTTTTTTCTCACCAAGCTACTTTCTAAGACTTAAATTTGATCATTTTTGAACTTCAAAATGCAATTTAAAAAAAAAAAACATACTTTTAGAAAAATATCGTAAATTCCACATTTTAAGTTGAATATTTTTACGATTTTTGATTGCATCCGATAGTTTTTCGCTCAGGAAATCATTCCTAAGGAAGTCACACCTGCCTTCGAAAACTAGTGTGCATCATTCGACATCAAGTGGGTAATATTTTTTTAAATGTTTCAAAGCTATAAATCAAAGATTATTTCGCCGAAAAAAGCATTGAAAAGTAACCAAATCCAAGGAATTTCACATATGGGACTGTTATTCGGGTATATTTCATATAGGACAGCCACAAATTGATATTTTTTTTTTCGGAATTTCTAGAACAAAATCTCTATTTTTAGTGTTTTATTTTGAAGCCCTATGTTGACCTAAAATGACGAAAATTCATATGGGACTGTTAGGCGAGTAGGGGCAGTCGAGAAAGCACGAAATAATAGTGTTTTTTATCTGCTTTAATAAGTTCTTTTGTTCTATGTTGTTAGAAGTGCGCGCTATCTCCATATGTGGGTGTAGTTAGTCGACCATTGTTTGTTTTCGATGCAAAAAAGAGATTTATTGTCATCATTTCTTTCATAACTCTTCAAGGAGTTGATGGCCCACTTTGGTGTCTGCATCATAAATTGAGCTATACAATGGTATTTTTTGCAAAATATTCGGTGATGCAGACGGTACTTTTAGACGCCATTTAAAGTTTATTTACAACTTTTCATGTTGAAGGTCATTATTTAATTTTTTTCAACTATTTTATTTGGAAAGCTGATAAAATTTCAATGCATTTTGATGTGCTATTTTATAATTTCCGTTGAAAAATAACAGAGTTATGTAGCTTTGAAAAATGGTTATTTTTTATTTATAAAAAAATCAAACTCAAGCTAACTCAAAAAATAAAAATGTTAGAAATATGAAAAAATACATGTGTTTTTAAGTCGCAAAAATGAACCAAATTTTCAATTTTGGAGAAAATCTGAAGACCCCCGGCGCAAACCCGTCAGATAATAAAAAAAAATCCCCATTTCCCAGAATGATTTTTCCCTTGCACAGTAAATTTCTGCCTCGATTTCCAGCAAAAAAAATTGCTGGAAAACTCCAGCAATCCAACTTTTTGCTGGAAACCAGCAAACATTCTCCTTCTTGCTGATTTTTCCAGCACTTGATCTTCATTGCTGAAAAACCAGCAATCAATCTGTCAAACTCTAATTTGTTTTTGTTTTTGTTTCTGCTAGTTATTTTTCGTTGCGCGCGAAAAGTGTTTCTTTGTATCTCGTGTATGCAACAGTTGAGACATCAAATTTTATTTCTTTCTATATTCCAGCGATGAAGTATTTAAACCCAAGGAAAGTTTTTGAAGAGATAAAGTATAACATAAAGAACTAATAATTTTATTTTTATTTCAGATGGAGCATGATGTCCAAAATTAGGCCAAAAGTGGCTAACCCACTGGCAGATATTATTTTATATGGTTTTAAAAATTTAAATATATGAAGCTCAAGAAAAATTAACAAACCAGTCTCTAATTAAAAATATGACTGCCATGCGGGTTAATTATTGATCATTAAATTTAAAATTTTATTTAGAAACCAAAAATTTCCGGTTGTTTTTAGAAGAAAAAAATGCTGATTTCCAGCAATTATGATTGCTGGATTTCCAGCAATTGAATTTGCTGATCGTTTTCAGCAATTCAAATTGCTAGAAATTGTACTGGAAAATCAGCGGGATAAAAACCAGCAAAATTTTGCTGAAGCTCAAGAAAAATTAACAAACCAGTCTCTAATTAAAAATATGACTGCCATGCGGGTTAATTATTGATCATTAAATTTAAAATTTTATTTAGAAACCAAAAATTTCCGGTTGTTTTTAGAAGAAAAAAATGCTGATTTCTAGCAATTATGATTGCTGGATTTCCAGCAATTGAATTTGCTGATCGTTTTCAGCAATTCAAATTGCTAGAAATTGTACTGGAAAATCAGCGGGATAAAAACCAGCAAAATTTTGCTGGCTTACAGCAGAATAAAAAGAATGTCAAATGCTCGAAACCAAACCCCAGAATGAACCAATTCTCAAAAAAAATTCTCAAGAATGCACCATTTACCGGATTTTTCAATTTCTAAAATCTACCATTTCTCAGATTTTTTTTCCTCAGAACGAAACATTTCCCCAATTGGCACATCTCCCAGATATTTTTCATTCAGTTTTTTTTCTTTTTTTCCTGTTGTTTAATCTCTTTTTTAATTTCATATGATTCGGAATTTGATTTCTCAAATGAAACACTTGTTTAAAATTATCCAACCTAATTAATTTTAGAATCATTAGGGTAAATGATCTTGAATGGAACACGCCGAAAACAGATCTTGAGTGAAACAATTTACTTTTCCTAAAATTTAAGCAACGTTTATTGATCAATCTCGTCGAAATGTTGAAAACTAACTTTTACAAGATTTTTTCATACAAATTTCGACATTTTTTGCCTAAAATAATTAAAAAAAAAACATAATATAATTTGTTGATAATACGCAATAAAAATAAAATACGCATTTTTCTGCTGCTACACTGCAGGCCAAAAGTTTGGGACAACCCCCTCAAAAACATGAAAATTTTGATCGGCCATATCTCAGCCATCTTATTACATATTGGAATTCTTTTGATCTTGTTCAAGAGATCGTGAGCAAAACCTTCTTCGAATGTATTTGACAAATTGAGTTTGTGTGACAAACCCGATCATCTCAAGATGGGGTGGACCAAATTTCAAAGTTCGAGTTGCACTCGAATCATTTTTTCATACTTATTAAAATACATTTGTTTAATTTTCTGCGAAAAAATTACAATGTACTTAAATAAATAAAATAGCTTCTTAAGTCATCTTCCGAAAGTTTGGGATCACTCCAACAGAAGACCGCGCGAGAGCGGAATTATTTCAAAATTTACAAACATGGCGGACTTTCTATCAAATACGAGTTAAACTGACTTTAGACGACATTTTAAACGATCTATTCACAATGCTGTTGGAATTGCAATTCGCAACACCATTGTAAACGACTTAAGTTATCATTTCTGATACGATTTCATGTTTGCTGGGAATCGGGCCCTTAGGTAGATAGGTAGGAACATTTTCGCATCAAAAGAATACATTTTCAAAATCAGATTCAGAACGCTCAAATGAAATTTTAATACTTGGAGATTTTGCGAATTTTTTATGTGAATTTGTTCAAAAATTTTAGAATGTCGTAGAGCGGCTTTTATGAATTATTTTCTTCATACTTTTTTCCGATACCGAGGTAGCCTAAAGCAAGAAGGTTATAGTGAAATCCAGTCCACAAACAGCCGGAACCGGCAATCGAAAAAAAAAGTTACCAGCGGCAACAAAAATCCTTTATTTTTATGAGCAGCAATTTTTGCCCATGTTTCAATATAGAAGTAGAGTCCCAGCAGCAATTGCTGCATTTGTTGTGTGATTCAATTTCCAATCCGTTTGTGTACAATTGCACATTTTATAAGCTTTGCAATCGAACTGAATGCGCAATACACACCATTCCGGTTCGATGTGCTCGAGTGGAACCCATCGGGCAATATTCGGAATTGCCCGATGGGTTGGTCGATTGCATTCCGCCATTTGGGGCAGCGGAATGTTTGCAATTGAGCAAACACACACATATTAGAACTGGGATCTGTGCAGCTTTGCTTAGATTTTATTTTGTTATAATCGGGGAAAATTCTAAGTGGGATCTATTTCATAGAACAAATAATGTTTTGTCCCAATTTAAAGCATTTAGATTTGTTTTTGAACTAACCGAATGCAGGGTTTTGGCTGCAACATCAACCAATTGATTAGCGGTCATCCGGCTTCCTTTGGCTCTACACTTAAGAATCTTTTAATAAACCGCGTCAACAAACAACAAACAACAAACAACAAACAACAAACAACAAACAACAAACAACAAACAACAAACAACAAACAACAAACAACAAACAACAAACAACAAATAACAAACAACAAACAACAAACAACAAACAACAAACAACAAACAACAAACAACAAACAACAAACAACAAACAACAACAACAAACAACAAACAACAAACAACAAACAACAAACAACAAACAACAAACAACAAACAACAAACAACAAACAACAAACAACAAACAACAAACAACAAACAACAAACAACAAACAACAAACAACAAACAACAAACAACAAACAACAAACAACAAACAACAAACAACAAACAACAAACAACAAACAACAAACAACAAACAACAAACAACAAACAACAAACAACAAACAACAAACAACAAACAACAAACAACAAACAACAAACAACAAACAACAAACAACAAACAACAAACAACAAACAACAAACAACAAACAACAAACAACAAACAACAAACAACAAACAACAAACAACAAACAACAAACAACAAACAACAAACAACAAACAACAAACAACAAACAACAAACAACAAACAACAAACAACAAACAACAAACAACAAACAACAAACAACAAACAACAAACAACAAACAACAAACAACAAACAACAAACAACAAACAACAAACAACAAACAACAAACAACAAACAACAAACAACAAACAACAAACAACAAACAACAAACAACAAACAACAAACAACAAACAACAAACAACAAACAACAAACAACAAACAACAAACAACAAACAACAAACAACAAACAACAAACAACAAACAACAAACAACAAACAACAAACAACAAACAACAAACAACAAACAACAAACAACAAACAACAAACAACAAACAACAAACAACAAACAACAAACAACAAACAACAAACAACAAACAACAAACAACAAACAACAAACAACAAACAACAAACAACAAACAACAAACAACAAACAACAAACAACAAACAACAAACAACAAACAACAAACAACAAACAACAAACAACAAACAACAAACAACAAACAACAAACAACAAACAACAAACAACAAACAACAAACAACAAACAACAAACAACAAACAACAAACAACAAACAACAAACAACAAACAACAAACAACAAACAACAAACAACAAACAACAAACAACAAACAACAAACAACAAACAACAAACAACAAACAACAAACAACAAACAACAAACAACAAACAACAAACAACAAACAACAAACAACAAACAACAAACAACAAACAACAAACAACAAACAACAAACAACAAACAACAAACAACAAACAACAAACAACAAACAACAAACAACAACAACAAACAACAAACAACAAACAACAAACAACAAACAACAAACAACAAACAACAAACAACAAACAACAAACAACAAACAACAAACAACAAACAACAAACAACAAACAACAAACAACAAACAACAAACAACAAACAACAAACAACAAACAACAAACAACAAACAACAAACAACAAACAACAAACAACAAACAACAAACAACAAACAACAAACAACAAACAACAAACAACAAACAACAAACAACAAACAACAAACAACAAACAACAAACAACAAACAACAAACAACAAACAACAAACAACAAACAACAAACAACAAACAACAAACAACAAACAACAAACAACAAACAACAAACAACAAACAACAAACAACAAACAACAAACAACAAACAACAAACAACAAACAACAAACAACAAACAACAAACAACAAACAACAAACAACAAACAACAAACAACAAACAACAAACAACAAACAACAAACAACAAACAACAAACAACAAACAACAAACAACAAACAACAAACAACAAACAACAAACAACAAACAACAAACAACAAACAACAAACAACAAACAACAAACAACAAACAACAAACAACAAACAACAAACAACAAACAACAAACAACAAACAACAAACAACAAACAACAAACAACAAACAACAAACAACAAACAACAAACAACAAACAACAAACAACAAACAACAAACAACAAACAACAAACAACAAACAACAAACAACAAACAACAAACAACAAACAACAAACAACAAACAACAAACAACAAACAACAAACAACAAACAACAAACAACAAACAACAAACAACAAACAACAAACAACAAACAACAAACAACAAACAACAAACAACAAACAACAAACAACAAACAACAAACAACAAACAACAAACAACAAACAACAAACAACAAACAACAAACAACAAACAACAAACAACAAACAACAAACAACAAACAACAAACAACAAACAACAAACAACAAACAACAAACAACAAACAACAAACAACAAACAACAAACAACAAACAACAAACAACAAACAACAAACAACAAACAACAAACAACAAACAACAAACAACAAACAACAAACAACAAACAACAAACAACAAACAACAAACAACAAACAACAAACAACAAACAACAAACAACAAACAGCAAACAACAATTTTAGAAATTTAAAGACTTTAAATCCTTTTT
The DNA here is from genome assembly GCF_029784155.1 of Uranotaenia lowii. NCBI lineage: Eukaryota > Metazoa > Arthropoda > Insecta > Diptera > Culicidae > Uranotaenia > Uranotaenia lowii. The sequence continues at coordinate 149,117,951 of NC_073691.1, read as the reverse complement.
TCCATATCCATTTTCGAAAAGTTTTTTCACAATTTCAATTTTGTCCTCGAAAACCTGAGTTTTTTTTTCAAACGTTCAAGAACTGTTTTTCAGTTTGAGTTCCGTAATAAGATCATATCATTGTTGCATGCTGAGAAAGGTTTTCAAAATAACAGAAAAATTCATAACTTCAAAGATTTTTTAGCTAACTTCTTCTTAGCTACAGTATACATTCTCGATTCTAGAAAGGTTTTACATATATCATGGATTGTCTTAATTTAATTTAGATACCACTGGAATTTCTAAAGCTGATTAATGAAAATCTTATGACATTTGTTATGTAGATTGCTTATTTTCAAGTAAAATTTTACAGGCATAATTTTCCTATGCAATCTCTGGAAATAGCACCACAGATAATTGTCTCGAGCTTTTTTGGGTTTAATCACAAGATAACAAATATTGTTTTTGTCAAAAATTCCGAATTTTCATCAGATGCTTTGATGCTGAGTCATGTCGATAAGAAATCCTAAATCTATCTTCCAATCTTTATTATTCAACTTTAAATTCCATCAATTCTGAAGAATAAAAATATTTCATTTATTAATAATTCAATTTTATTCTTCTTTTTTCAGTATAAGCCTTCTCCCAAATTTGATGAAATAATGAAAGTTAAAAAAAAACTGCTGAATGTATTCATTATACAACTTTATCTTTGCTTGAAACGAATAAATTGGATCATTAAAGGACTTATTTAGAAATGCCTGGAATCATCTTAGCCTCTGAACGAAAAAAAACTCCAATATAAAGTATTCCATATTTATTGCCATTTTGCATCTATGCATTTAAATGAACACAATGAATTTTAAAAATTCTAGAAAAGATATCAATTTCAATAAAGGCCGGGCAAATTTGGCTAGAGTTATTTCTTCAAACGCATGATGGCTTTTACCAAAGGAATTCTTTCCATAACTAACAAGATTTGTTTCGAAATTGCTTTTGAAAAATTTTCATCTGAAAAGTAAATAACTGATAGTGACTTCCAGCTTCGCTAAATTGATTTCCTTTTACAATGGCCTAGTAGCTTATAGTGCTTTTCTTCGTTGTGATGCTGACCACTTTGCAGCCAACAGTATCTTTCGAACCTTCTAGGCTTATCAGATTCGTCGACTATGGGTTCATCTGTTAATGTCATTTTTCTCCACTCACCCTTAAATTTCAATCCGGGAGCTGAAATTTCAAGAACCTTTCGCAAGCTACTTACATCAAATCAATTGCGAATCACTTTCTATTATGCAGACTGGAACTTATAAAGTTGATAACATAATAATGAACTTTCAATACTTATGGCAATCAAGGAATATTTTTAAAATTTTATTACGTCTTACTGGTTAGCCATAATACATTTTGAAATTAAAGTGGGCACCTGGCATTATGTAGTTTCTAGAATAAAGATTTTCCTAAATATTTCTAGAGAACATTTCAATCAAATATAATAAAAAATTGTAAAAAAATATAATTTTTCCAAAAAAATAACAGTTACCTTTTTTTTAAATCTTGAAAAAAAATAAGAATGCCACTACGAACAAGTGAAGTTAAGTTACTGACAATAAATTTTTGTTTGAATAGGTATGGACCAGTCACGGTGTCTCTA